>NC_137545.1:23465414-24117914 GCF_963082525.1 Nesoenas mayeri
TGCTAAGGTATATCACAAAGTGATAAACAAGTCATACAATAAATAAGGCAATTTCAGGCAAGGCAAGATACACAGCTGTTGTATCTTCCAAGCTCAGAGTATTGTTCTGTTCTTCATACCAGATTGGTTTGAAAAAGCAAAAGCTTTGAGGTAGAACCATCATTTATTATAAATATGTTCAATGACTAACACAGCAAGACTTCAGGCCTCTAAATGTTTAAAGTTACGTATAGTGATACATTTGAGTATCTTATTGATGCCTTTGAAACAACCCCACATTATTCCTGAGGCACATATAAAATACATGGCGCCTAGCTCTAAAAGCAGTAATTCAAAATTATCACTTGGCTGTTAACGATTTGGAAAACATTGCAGCAACTAATTTAGAGGCTGATGTAGTCCTAATTAGAGACATTCTTAAGAGAAATCAAGACAGGCAGGTTTGTGAGCTGACCGCATGTCATGATGGATGTAATCAACACAGTGATCTGAAATCTTTCACTTTCCAGGTATAAGACCTAACACGAAGCACTGTGAAAACTACCAAATATTACTGTGATATCCTAAGCAGCAAAACAAAATACTGAGCTTTACGTCTGGGGGAGGATGCCAGAGAGAATCAATTATTCATAAATGCACAGTAACTGGTTTTTTCAAATGCTGCAGTCACTGTGTATCCCAGCATGAATTTGTGTACCTTGTATGTGGAAGATCAGATAGTGGAGTTTTTGTTCTGAAGAGTCACACCCACCAGAAGTACATGACCATGGGTTTATTCAGACTCTCATGCCAAGTTAACAGGCAGTACAGTTCAGAATTCTCAGTCCCTTCAGCCAGAAGGCCTTGGCAGTCCAAAGGACTTCAAAAGCAGGGAAGCTGCGTGGAATTGACAGAGGTCGTACAGAATGCCATTGGTACCAGCCCAACAATCCTGAACATGAAGACGTTTTTATGCAGTTTCATAATGCTCAGATGCTAAACTTCCTGACAACGTGTAGGGTCTCAGCCTGCTGATGAAGCATCAGTTTCAGCAGCTTCTTGAAGAAAGGTCCAAAAGAACATCCTTCCATCCTCAACGCTACATTACCAAAACTAGCCAAGATCCTCGAGAACTGAAACCTTCTCATCTTCTCTTAAAGAACACAGTTGATAGAGTCACACTGGAACAGACAACCTTCAAAGCAGTAACATTCTATGTGTATGCTAAACAGGTGATTCGCTGTTGCAAGACACTCCATGAAACAGTCACATACTCTACTTAACACCAGTAAAATATTTATTACCTGTATATCCCAAAACCCAGCCACAGGCAGATCTGACTTTTCTTTTTCGTAGAGGAAAGGGACCTGGGGGTCCTGGTGGACAGCAGGATGACCATGAGCCAGCACTGTGCCCTTGTGGACAAGAAGGCCAATGGCATCCTGGGGTGTATTAGAAGGGGGGTGGTTAGCAGATCGAGAGAGGTTCTTCTCCCCCTCTACTCTGCCCTGGTGAGACCGCACCTGAAACATCGTGTCCAGTTCTGGGCACCTCCGTTCAAGAAGGACATGGAACTGCTGCAGAGAGTCCAGCACAGGGCAACAAAGATGATTAAGGCAGTGGAACATCTCCCTTATGAGGAAAGGCTGAGGGAGCTGGGGTTCTTGAGCTTGGAGAAGAGGAGACTGAGGGGTGACCTTGTTAATGTTTACAAATATATAAAGGGTGAGTGTCACGAGGATGGAGCCAGGCTCTTCTTGGTGACAACCAATGGTGGGACAAGGGGTAATGGGTTCAAACTGGAACACAAGAGGTTCCACTTAAATTTGAGAAGAAACGCCTTCTCAGTGAGGGTGACAGACACTGGAACAGGCTGCCCAGGGAGGTTGTGGAGTCTCCTACTCCGGAGACATTCAAACCTGTCTGGACACATTCTTGTGTAACCTCATCTGGGTGTTCCTGCTCCGGCAGGGGGATTGGACTGGATGATCTTTTGAGGTCCCTTCCAATCCCTAACATTCTGTGATTCTGGTGTTAAGTGGATCACAGCAGCTGCAACCAAAGATGACACAAGAGACCTTGCCTGATGAACACGCACAGAACATAGCCAAGAGTAACTACTAATAACAGCTTTCTCAACAGCAACCTTGCTTTTTATTGTCACTGTAATTCTTAAAATTTTCTGAAATCTAGAATAGGAAAAAGGTCCTTTACTCTTACTCAGCAACGGAAAGTAAAAGAAATAGAATATGTTCTTCTGTAGCTCACAAACAGCACAGTAAGGCCATTTTTATTGAAATGAGTTCCTGTAAGAAAGTGGGCCTGAAAAGGGATAAAAATAAGGAATAGAGTCAGGAGGAGGGAAAGAAGGATATGGGGACAGATCAGCAAAGACCATCAATACTAGATATCTACTGTCCAAATTTTAAATTTAACTATTCAATAATATATATGGGGTTTGAACATTTTAATGGACTGAAAAAAAAAGAGACAATTCTAAATAAATTAAAGCAGCAGAAAATTAGCAGTCTAGAAACTAAGAATATACTTCTCATACTTGTTGGCAGTGAAAGGAGGCGAAGAGAATTTTCCAGCCATTTCATAAGGGATCATGGTAGATTTTACAGATATATCAATCCCCAAAAGAGACACAATGGGGAAGAGGAAAAAAAAAACAAAGTCTCATCTAGTGTGTACCTCAGACCAGATCTCCATGCAACTTGCATTGATAGACACTCTAAGGCAGAGCTAAATGGAAAGCTGAGTATGGATCGTTAGAGACAGGACTGCAGAAAGCTTGAAGGTAGGTACCCGAAGGTGCTTTTGGACACATGGCATATATTGTCAATCTGTAACAGTTATATTTCTTATAATGCTTTTTTAACTTCACACATACCTACTGATAAAAAAAATGGCCCACAGTCACAAGTGAAAATGGATAATTTCTTAGACCCTTAGATACATCATAAGAGAAGGCAAAGCTCTATGTCAGTGGAGCCATTGGTTGCCATAACTACCATCAAATACACAGCAAACACCAATACAAAAGCCTGTTTAATGAAATTCTTAACCTGGCTTTTTGCCTTTCAGGATATATAGCACTTGATGGAGATATTATTCTCTTTGTACTGTAATGCAGCACTAAAACATCTGTTTCCCACATGATTAATTTAACAAATAAGTCAACACACAGTGAGGCACACTCAGAAACAGGACACGGGGGAATGAAATAGCCAGTGTAGAGGCTCTAGTATGTCAGGTTATTGTCTAGAGACTTAAAGGGGAATCAGAACAAGAGGGCCACAGAAACAAGACGGTACTCATCAGTAACAGATTACTGACTAGTTATACTGTTATTATAACCACATGGCATATTGCTTTCTTCAAGGTTATATTTTATAAACTATCAACTTGCATTATAACACAAGATCATCTACCAAGCAAAAAATATCCCAGTCTGAATTTTCCCCTGTGCAACTGTATGGTTTGTTTCCTTCAACAGATGAACTTGCCTGCTGAACTATGAGCATATGTCTACCATAAATACTTTAGAAATGAAGATTTTGCCTTCTTCAAAACATTATTAATTATTTCTGATGGAGTTGCAAAATTTCATTTGCCCATGGCTAGATACCATATGGGAGAGGACTACAAACTGTTTTTACCTACTGACATATTGCTGGATCTTAAAATCTCTTAAACCTTGCCACAGCTAGAGTTTGTAATGCTTTGACAAGCAGCTACTTTTACAAACTTGGATATTTTTTAAAGTCTAAGTCACATTCTAGTAGATCAGACCAACTGCAATTAACTTCATAATCAAAAACACTGAAATATGCATGGGAATCAAAAGGTTCAAGAGTGTGACAATCTGATTTTTCTAAAACAAATGAGAATTACACAAGCTACCTGAAGCAAATCAGCATCCATCTATTACACTATATGCCAACTTCATCAGAAATAAAAAATTAACACTCAAGTATCTCTAAAAAGTAAATTATAGATTTTTATTAGTAATAAAAGATTTACACACACATGCTTATGCCCCAGATCAAACCAACTCTAGATTTACATTAGCACCCCTAAAGAAAATGAAAAAATATTCCACATAGCAAACTGGAGAGATTTCCTTTACAGAAGATCAGTTAAATGATGCTTCATCAGAAGTATTTTTTGAGATACATCGAATCAAAAAACTTAACATGGCAACCAGATAACAAGAACCAACAGAAACGAACTACTCTTACTATACTACTTGTATACAGTATCTACACAAAATTTTATCTAAGCAGGCAGATGGCAGATAAAGTTCGTAAGTAGGCTCCGCATTTGATTCCTTTGCTATTAATAGAAGCCTAGGCTGTGGTGGCCAAGGTTATATCGGGCTAGACACACTCTGGTTTCCTCAACCTACCAAGAAGACCTCCTGACTTCACCATGTAAAAGATTACCTCTGTAATTGTGCAACTGATTTGTATACACAAAGTTAAATCAGTTTATCTAAACATGCCACACTGAAGCAATTCAAGTCAACAGGCAAAATTGTGTGTTTGCACGCATTAATTCCTTTATATAGCTTTGAGCTTAGCTTACTTTGTCTTGCACAGCAAACAAAGTTTCTAGTTCACTTAATTGCACTGACTTAGCATCAATTCTTTAGATAAGCAGGAGCAACCTTACGTTGGGTGCAGACACCCCATATACCGTGACGCACTGTCCTGTATGTCCAGGAGGACTGGAAAATCTACTGCTCAACTCAAGAGTGTTGTTTCTGAAAGGATGCTATGGAATTCTTATCCTAGAATGATCAAACCTCCTGAAGGGACCTACCACACACCCAAGACAACTTACTCTCAAATCCTACTATTAGAAGTAACAAGTAGGGTAAATATAACAGAGAAATGAGGAGAATATTCTTATTCCCTCAGGGTTTGCATCCGCCTACCCTGCAAAGGTAACAGCATACCTTATTTCTTCTTTATTAATTCAGCTTTATTCAAGAATAAAACTGTTTAAAATAGGAAAAGACAATTGTGAAAACTATAAACTCTTGGATGAGAGCAGTATCAGAAGCAATTTTTATATTTACCTAAAGCAAATCAATTTGTCTGTGCTCTATTAAAATCCTGCCACTAAGAGGAGCCCTAAATCTATCCCACGCTGAGCTCTGGAAGAAGTGACCATTCTTTTTTCTTACTTCTCAAAATCAAGGGGCACTGTTATTTTGGTGATACTGGGGAAAGCAGAATCACCAGAAGTTGAACAAGAACTGATAAATAAAGAATCACTTCAGGAGCAGCCCCCTGAAACCACTGAAGATCAATGAAAACAAAAAGAGGAATTTTTTTTTTTCCATTAGAGGGAGTCTACCTATAAGGAGAGGTTCTACCAAAAAGGAAGAATGATGAAATAGTGAAGGCTAACAGTAAGAGAAACAAAGGAGGAAAAAACATTACAAGAAACAAAGAACGAAGCCACCTCAAGGCCTAGAGCAGGAGAATGGTGAATACAGACACAAAGAGTCTGAGCCAAGATGACAACCTTCAAACAACAGAAAACAGCAGAATTAATGAAATCTCTACGCAGAAATGCAAAAGAGAAGATGCAGTGTTATGCAGAATTACGTATTGCACAGGGTAAAAACATGACAAGAACCAAGGAAAACGTTCTGATATTTCTATATGTTCCTACCATTTTCTGCTAGATTTATTAGGAAGAGATGAGACAGCTCTTATGAGAGTATGCAATCTCACCAAGGCTAAGGCGATCAAGATAGAGACTATTCTAGAAAGCTAGTCAGAAGAGAAGGCTCACTCTAGCACTCCAAACTGTCTTCTGGCAAAGTCTTTAGCTCTCTGTTGAATAAAGAGGTACACAGGGAGCTTCAAAAAGACACTCAGTTGTGATACGTGAAGTTTAACTGGCTAGGTATCATCTACACACAGCAACTGGTTGACTGATCTTTCCTTTTACAATTTGATACAAAGGGAACAAAGGAGGGTACAGCGAGGTACCACATTCCTCTTCTTCTGACCAGGTACTTGTCTCCAGTAGGTCTGCACACTTGCAGACTACGAAGGATGTTTGACTTCCTCAAAACCCTACCCTGTTGTACTCAACCAAGAGTTACCAAATTCCTTGATTTAAAGCTGAGAATAGAAAAAACAGAAGGCAAGATGAACTACAGACTGAGAAAACACACAAACATGGCTCCCTCTTACCCAATCTGTTCATTTTATCATATTTGCTCACATAAAGTCCAAAAGTATCTGGACACACCTCAGGGTTACCTGTACTAGGCCGAGGGGGCTAGCTGGGACCTGAGAGAGACGACCCCACAGCACCTTCCCTCTAGACAGGCACTCGGTGCAAGGGCAGTGAGGTTCGCGTAAGCGCCCGAATAAAAGGCATACACACATCCACAAAGAAGGGAGCCCTCTGACTCGACCCCCGCCGGGGCTGGTGGCCGGGAAGGCATGGCTGACCCCTCCTCAGGCCGCCGTTCCACAGAGCCTCGCCCGACCCACGGCCAGCGAGAGAGGCGACCCAGGCGGAAGCAGGTGTCCTCGGTCACTGCCCTCCCCCCGGCGCGCAGGGAGGCACCGGGCAAACGCCGCGCTCCGGTCACACCTCTACCGCCCGGCGGGGCCGCCCCCGCCGGCAGGTGCCCGCCCGCCCCGCCGAGGCCGCCCGGCGCTCACCCGGCCTCCCGCATGACGTTGCTGTCGCCGCAGTCGCAGGCGCCCCCCGCCTGGCTCCGGAACATGTTGTAGTCGTGCCCGGCGTGCTCGCCCTGGTGGAAGCACTCGGCGCACAGGCTCATGCAAGGCGAGATCCCGCACGTCCGGCACCGGTAGGCCACGAAGTTGGCCGTCCACACCAGGCCGCACAGCGTGGCCGGGTCGTAGGCCCGCACGGCTTGCACGAAGCTGTCCCACGGCTCCCCGCCCGACAGCAGGCAGCGGCACCACTCTAGCGCCTCGGCCGCCGCCTTGCCGCCGCCCGGGCCCGCCGCCGGGGCCAGCACCCCTTCCAGCAGCGCCCGCAGCTCGCCCGCCGCCGCCCCGCTGCTCTCGCCGCCCAGCGCCGTCTTCAGCCGCGCCGCCGTCGCCCGCTTATCCCGGCCGCTGGCGCCGGCTCCCGCCATGATGGGAAACTGAGGAGCCCTTACGGCTGCGCCGGGCTCCCAGCTCTGGGGCTCCCCCCCGCCGCCCTCTCTCCCCTCCCAGCGGCGCCTCCCTCTCGCGATAGCCACGGAACCGGCGCCCTCCCCGCCGCCCGCTCCCTCCTCCTGGCGCTGCCTCGCCTCTCCCCTCCCCTGACATTACCCCTCCTCTTCCTCTGCCCTCCCCGCCGGCTCGCGCCGCCGTGTCAGCGCGCAGGTGCGCGGCCCGCGCCGCCGCCCCACAACATGTCGCCGTCCGGCGGCCTGAAACTTCTTGTCGGGACGGGGGAGGCGGCAGCCACGGGCTGTGCGCCGCCTGCCATCGTGGCCTCAACTGCCGTGCGGGCCCACCTGGGGAGGCCGGCACCCCCGGCGGTAGCGGAGTCCTCTTTGTTACCGGGCGGCTGCCGTGAAGCCCGGACCGCCGGGTTAGGCGGTGGCAACTCTGAGGGCAGGAGCGCGGCGGGAACGCAGGCGGCTCCTCTGAGCCTTCAGGGCCGGTGTTGCGCGCTCGCTCGCACCGGCAGCCCCGCCGGAGGTGCCGCAGCACCGACGGGCTCGGCAGCGGCACCGCGCCTCGCGGGCGTCCCCGCCACCCCACAGCCCCACAGCCCGCGCCGTGAGGTGCCGGAGCGCGGCTGCTCGCTCCCGCCTGGAGAACATGTACTTGGATGCGAGCTGCCGTAGCTTACACACTGTTCAACCGTTCTAAAGAGCGATAAGCAGGTTTTGAACTATGTAATGGAAAAAATTAAAAGAACAAAAATCTGTACCTAAACGAAAGTAACCTTTTGTGTGACAGCAGCGAGCCCCGGGTTCCCCGGGCAGGCTCCCCTCTGCTGGCTTCGCCACCGGATCTCCCGTGGCTGCTCCGCCAGCGCAGGGAACACCGGCCCGCGGTGCAGCGTGTGCCCCGCCAGGCGTGCAGGAAGGAAAACGTGACAACAGTTAAACCCGCCGCTTTCCTCTGCAGGCGCGTCCCTCCCGCCCGCCAGGCGGAGCGCAGCGGTTTGAGCCCTGAGGAGAGCGCTGGAGGACAGACCTGGCTCTCACGAGCACGTAACGGCTGTAACACGTAAGGCTGTAATTAAATGTATCGCGTTTATAACACGCGATAGGCAAAGCGAACATTTGTTAATTACAGACGAGCGATCTCAACCCGCGGGTACCAGTCACCCCGCGGAGGGGCGGCGGCCTGCAGCTCGCGCGGCCCCCGCCGTCCCGCGTCACTGGGCGGGGCGGGGCGGCGCGGGGCGGCGCGGGGCTGGCTCGCTGCGAGGGGCCGGGCGGCGCGGCGGAAGTGCGGGGTCCCTGGGCCCGGCCCGCCGGGGCTGCGGTGAGTGGAGGCGGTGCCACCGGTGTGGGGGTGTGCGGGCCGCGGAGAGGGGCTCCGTCGGGCAGGCGACTAGCAGAGGGCTCCGGGAGTCGGTTCCTGCTCTGCGGGGTCCGTCCGTAGGAGCGGAATCCTGGGCCGAGGCGGGTGCGGGGCCTCCTCGGCGCCTGGCCTAGGAGCCGGTTACCGGCGGTGGGTGGGGAAATACCCGTGCGGCGTCAGCTGGGCCCGAAAGCCCGGGGTGCTCAGTGCGGAGGGATTTAAAGTGTAAAATAATTAAATATTATCTGTGGCTTATTTATATTATTGGACCTGATTACACATTATTTTCCTTAGTTAAGCGATAAACATGAAGAAAATAAAGCTTAAAGAACTGGAAAGCTGTCTTCAGCAAGTTGATACTTTTGAGAGTCCCAAACTGCTCCTTGAGCAGTATCCAACGAGCCCGCACATCGCAGGTACAGGTTCCCTGCAGCACTGCTGTCTCTTCTACTGCTTCTTCATCAGCACTTAACAAAAATGTATTTCTATTGTATTATCTCCTCTGAAGGCTTTACACTAAAAGTAGTTGAGAAATTGTATCCAGCAGGAATGTAATTACTTATTTTTAAACGACTTGTTAACTTATTTTCATTAGAAGTATGCTGTTAATGTACAATCTAAAAATAAGGTAATCTGATTTAAATGTCTTAATCTGTAAATCAGAAAGCTGAAATGGACTTATTGAACAGCATACAAAAACCAGTAAAAAGTGTACATACAGACACTCATTATACCTTAAATATTTTTTAAAATATTTTACATATGTTCTTCTCCCACATATATTTTTCCACAGATACTCACAGCTCTATGTGTAATCTCTCCACCAAAGATCTGCAGTTCTAGTACTTGCCAAAATGTTTTTAACTTCTTCTCACATATAAATGAAAAAGAAGAACAGACAAAGGTTGCTTGACAAGAAACCTTTAGCTCAGAGTTTTCTGAAGACAGAAGTAGCTTTCTTTATTAATCAGATGCATAATTGATATTATTGACCTGTGGCATTTTTGGTTTGTTTGTTTTTTCTCAGCATGTATGCTTTATACAATTCACAATACTTTTGATGACATTGAAAACAAGACAGTTGCAGATTTAGGATGTGGTTGTGGCATGCTCAGCATTGGAAGTGCAATGTTAGGAGCAGGGTAAGTATTTAATACCAAGTTCTGGTTGGTTTTTTTTCTGGTATAGAAGAGTAGAAAATAAGATTATTTCATATGTTTAGACAGTAAATAACCATTCAAATAGTGGAAGGAGATGGACAGTTGCCATGAATTTGGAGGTGACAATGTTTGCTTTTCCCTGAAGTACTAAATGAACATGTAAAACTTCCTTCACAAACTTTGAGAAAGGGCATTTTTATTAGCACTGAATTAGTAGCATATGCTTGTTACAAGTTCTGTAGACAGATCTCTTTCAAAACTTTACTACAGAATTTAAACACCATTTTATTTTGCAACACCCTAATGTGCAGCACTTTTTTTCTTTTTTTAATAGATTTTGTGTGGGGTTTGACATAGATGCAGATGCTCTGGAAATATTTAATAGCAATATTGAAGACTTTGAGCTCACCAACATCAACATGGTTCTGTGCGATGTCTGCTCTATATCTGACAGCATGTCAGAGACTTTTGACACTGTTATTATGAACCCACCATTTGGTACAAAGCACAATAAAGGTTGGTAATTCTGAAAGTCAGAACTAAATAGGAATGAAGCAGCAAGGGAAACACTTTTAATGAAACATCTCCCTTTTTTATTACTATTACCTATTGTAGTTACCTAGAATTTTGTGGTTCTGGAATCAGTTCGTTAAGTACAGATTATCAACTTCAACATTGTAAATAACAATTGCTGCGTTTGAAATAACCATTACTAGCTATTTCATATCCCTATCATTGTTCTCTTTTACTAAAAGCAATAGAGTAAGTTTTAGAAGTACTTTATGTACCTTAATGTGTTCAGTGCTGTTTCTCAAACAGCTATTACTCCAGAAAAATTGAAGTATGAAGCAGATATTTAAATCCTCTAGTTTAAGCTTGCATTTAACAATTCTAAGAATTTCAACATTCTTTTAGGAATGGATATGATTTTTCTGAAAACTGCTTTACAAATGGCAAAAACAGCTGTATATTCCCTTCACAAAACTTCAACACGTCAGGTAAGTCCTTCATTTTAGTAGGGTGAGCATTAATGAGGCAATTAAATAGTCCATATTTAATTATGTTGTCTATATATATCTTCACTGATTTGTTCACACCTTTATGGGAATGAAAGTCATTTCAGCTAAATACTAATCGTGTCAAATAACTGATCTCACATGCATCAAGGTAAGTGATCAGATGCTTCACCTTGAAAAACAAAAGCACAGGAGACTTCTTAAATACAGGAGCGTAGATGTTTATACAACAGTGTAAGAAAGAGCTTTTAAATTTACCTGTATCTGTTTAATATTGTAGCACATTCAAAAGAAAGCAGATGAATGGGAAGTGAAGATGGAAGTGATAGCAGGTAAGATTAATTTCTTGCTAAAGGCAAAAAAAAAGCCACCCCAGCATTTTGTTGGGGGCTAATACCTGTAACACTAATAGCCAGTCTTAACAGTATGAGGTACATTTAAGTGTAATTTTACACTGAAAATAACATAGGTCTTCTTGTAAGCAGCATTTTTTTTATTACCTTGCTACCTGGCTAGAACACAAGCAGGCACTTACTAAGGCTCTGGAAGATACATATTCTGTGCAGAATTAGAACTTTATTTCTTCCTGGACTAGATTCTGTCTTCAAGCAGAAGTTAGCTATCTTCTTGCTTCAAAAGGAGATTGTTGCTGTTTAATGAAACCAAAGTGCAGGTCAGTTCTCACACAAAAAAAACCACCCTGTCCTTACAGTCACCTTAATATTTTTCTGAGAGTTGTTCAAGCACCTTCCCAATTCTTCCATGTCACCAGCTGGATGCTTTATAGAGTCATACAACTTGAGACATGGAACTGCATTTCTGCTATCCACTTACTGTGTGATGTGGTTGGCTTAAATGTTCAGTAATAATCTAGTCCAGAAGTCCAAACAGTTTATCCAATCAGGGGCAGCAGAGTTGGGGCAACAGGAGAACATGGGTGTAAGTCAATTGACCAATCATAACTCTAGCATAACAAGTGTTCTTTGTACTGTTCACAGAACTTAGATATGACCTACCAGCATCATACAAGTTTCATAAGAAGAAATCAGTAAGTATAAGACCTAACATAACGGAGAAAATGCTCTGTCTTGTACTGGGCAGGTAAATAAATTCTACTTAAGAAAATTTAAGTTTGATGGACATATATACTGGATGAGGAATGCTCACAGCACCTGACAGAATTTCACTATGATAGCATCAAGTTCCATTGCTGTTACTACATTTTGTAATTGAACAGGGAAAATAATTGTAATGCAAGTCAAAGCTGTACACAAAGACTAAAGCCAGCACTGCAACTAGGCGTGAAAAATCCAAGGCAGGGGTACCAAACTCATTTTCATCTGGGGCCACATCAGCCTCAAAGTTGCCTTCAAAGGGCCAAATGTCATTTTAGGACTGTACATACAGTCTGTTAGGCTGATGTGGCCTCTGGTGAAAAATGAGCTTGATACCTCTGATCTAAGGGCAGCATCCTTGACACAACTTTTAATAGTTATTTGCTTGATCCTATCTGCAAATGGAACTTAAACGAAATGAAGTGATGAAGGCCAGAGTAACTAGGATTTCACGGCTGTACCATTATTTCAGTGTTATATGCTTTCTCCTGTAAAAAGCTACAGCCATTGAAATCCCTCACAGAACCATCTTGCAGGGGGTAGGAGGAAGCTGTGCACTTTGTCTCACAATAGAAAATCTAGTCAGGATGCTGGAGTATTGAAGCTTAAGCCCATGGGCAAGTTTCCTGGGTGCTAAATGCTGGCCTAGAAGACATTTATCCCATTACCATAGGGAAAGTAGACTGAGCAAGATTTGAAGATGGTTAGGAATGCTGAGTAGCAAAGACTAGAAGTTTTATTCAGCTGTACCTGTTTTCTTGGTGACTTGAACTTAAATGATGGAAATATGTCTTTCAGATTTGCTGCTTCCCAGTTACAGCTTTATACCACATTAACATCCAGGCTTCAGTAGTAAGCAGTTTTAAGTTTTGAATTTATTGGCAGCTGCTGTTTAACATAACTGCAAGATTACAGTAATGTCCAGAACCTTTTACATTTGAATGAGGTGCCAGAAAAGTTGAGAGGATCTGACAGTATAAACAAAACTATAAATACAAAAGAGTTTCGCAGGGTGGTATGTTAAGAGTAAGCATGTTGCTTAAACACCAACAACAAAAAGCTGTAACCTAAAAAAAATGAAGCTTTCCTCTCATTATAGGTTGACATTGAAGTGGATTTCATTAGATTTTCTGCCAAGAAACTCCTGAACTGAGGCATGTCTTTAAAACCTATTGTAAATGGAACAATAAAAAGAATTATTTTTTAATATTTTAGTATTACTGATTTCCATCTCCGTTTTCTGTTTTCAGTTGTTTTGGTGCAGGTTCTTCTTTTTCCGTCTCCTCTAGTGGTCTCTTCTTGGGACTTGCTGGTTCTGCAGGATTGAATATGTAGTCATTTATGGTAAAGGAGAGCATTGCAGTATTACCTGCAATTTTCTGAAAAAACCCCTTCCTACCATGTAAGTTCAATGATCAGTCCTAGTTTATCCACAGCCACTGCTATGCTAGAGCATTTACTTATTACTGTGACTTAAAAGCTTTTATATGTTTTAAAACACCAACTTCTCAGAGCTTCCTCCCTGTATAACTTTACAGCAGGAGAGCAGGTAAGAAGATGAACGGATACAATCTAAGAGGAGTAGGTTTTACTGGGTTTTGTTTAAGCAGGTGCCATAACTAATGAACAGAAGCTTAGTTCCTCATCTTCTCCAAGCTAAATACACAGAATATGCAAAATATATATATAAATAAAAATACCACTGTGTCTTCTCAGATCCTTGAGGAAAAAAACAATTGACCACACCAGAGACTAGGTCTGTACCGTTCCGTAATATTGCCAACATCCACCATCTTTCAATGCAGAATGCTTTGAACAGCCCTGCAGTACAGACTCACCTATCTGGTAATTATTTTAATATGCTTTTTGGAGATTTCTGGAAGGAATCAAGCACAAGACCCTTAAGAAGTTACTTTACTGACAAAGAGGACAGAAATACTACAATCTAGGGGAAAATCTGAAACACTTTTAGGAAATGTGGGTACTTTTCCAGAAAGCAGCTCCGTGTACTAAAGAAGCTGCATCCCGTGCACAGAATGACATACCTGTTTTAGTATCATCTTCACCACCTTCTTCTTCTTCAAACTTTATTTTCTTGCCCTGAAACTCTACTTTTCCTTTATGTGCACCTTGAGGTATCTTTCCCCCTCTTCCTTTTCCTTTAATTTTGCGTCCTGTGGGGATATAAGATGTCAGGAACTTTGTATCATTTGTCTTTTGACTGTCAAGCTCAAAAGAATGCTTTACAGTTAGTGTTTATCATGTCTTCATTCTTTATAGTTACTTTCACACAGTGCCACTTCTAGGACATTATAAAGGCTTAAACCAATAAAAGAAGGACCTTTTGTTTTCTGTTTCAGCAGTTCTTGCTGATCTTCCAGTATTTTTTTCAGAGCTTCTTTCTCTGTATCTCCTTCTAGCACTTCCCATGTAACATCCTTGTTCCGAAGCTGTAAGTTTCCGTTATGCGCTTCTTTGGCTTTTTCCAGAGCTTCTTTTGCAGTACTCTTAAATAGGATAATTCCCTTAAAAAGAAGAGTGGCATTTGCATTTGAATCTTACTGCAAAACATTCAGCTAGAATGATGAACAACATATCCTGCTAGGTACTTCAGCAAGTTCATTAATTTTGCATGATGTAAAACATGTCTAGACTGAAACAAAGCCCTCAGACTGTCCTAACAAACAGTCTCTGTTGAACTTATCAACTGAGAAGGCTGGAACCTTCATCCATTCTTTTGAAAGAATTTAAGGGAATAATTTAATTCTCTAAATATTCTGTGATTCCACAAGTCAAATAATTTATTATTTGATTATAGAGAGAACAAGCATTAATAATTCAGTTTCAGACTTTACTACAGAGATCTTAACTCAATGTCTAACATTCTACTGACCTCCTTTGCACCTCTAACAAAGTGTATCCATTTGATTTCTCCGTGACCAGAAAATACTTCATGGAGATCTTCTCTGCATGTTTGATCATCTAGGTCACCAGAAAACTTCAAAAGACATCCCATCTTTTCTTCCAGAGACTTCTAAACAAAATTTAAAAACCCCACATTTTTGTCAAAGAGTCAAGCTTGAATATTCTTTTTTCCCCAATCCTGAGACTATTAAAACATGACAGTGATAAATAAGCAGTTGAAGTCACCCCCCGACTTTTCACCATCAGTAACCCAAGCATTCTTGCTACATAGCTTATTGATGCTGATGTCCAAGTCTTGCCTAGTGTGTCCCCCCTCTTTATTCTTTTTTTTTTCTTTTAATTTTCTTTGCTCACTGTGATGTATTTATGTGCAACTTAGTACTTCTTTCTTGTAAGAGACTTACAGTCTTTAAATTCTACAAATCAGTTTTCTGAAGGCTGACATCTCAGGTTAAAAATCTATGTAATACTGATTAAATCCTTACTGGAACAATGATCATCTCAGTGGTGCATTTCGGATCAGTTCTGAACAGGCAAACATGTCTAATAATTTAAATTCAGGATATGATCCTTTAAACAAAATTAGTCTCTTTAAAATAAGAATGAATACCATGACATAACAAAGTCATACTGTAGTTTAGTTTGAAAAGCTGAACTGACTTTCTAGAATGTGCTCTATATTACAGAATTTCAAACTCCAAATATCCCTTTACAAAATGTAGGTGCAGGAGCACGTTTGTTATGTGTGGACTGAAAATCTATACAAAAGCAAACATTGCATACTTTTCAGTATAGAGATTTAAGAAACCCATACCATTTCAGCATCTGCTGCTTGTTTCTGTTTTTCTTCTTTTTCCCTGTAGAAAAGTTACATTAATTAACAATTGGTTCAAGTGCAGTCACGTGAGCCAAACCAGGTACTTCAGTTGATGACTTACTGTTTAGCTCTTGCTTTAGCTTCTACTTTGTTTTGTCGCCTTTCTTCATTCTTCTTTGTACAGTACTCCTCCCTTCAATAGATAATAAGCTCAGTTAATACCACTTAAAGTATTCCATTGTAATTACTTCATATGACAGCAGTAGCCAAGAAACAGTTGAGATTATCACTGGGAGTTGAGCTGCTAGCCTCCAAAAGGTACAGCAACCAATACCTGTACAACAGTGTAGAAACGCACGCTTTTCCAGTCAAGCTAGATTCTTGTCTAAATCCACCCTTGACCATTATGAGTTCATAGCTCAGTTAAGTGCACTTACTTGAAAAGCACTATCAGCTCTGTATCTTTGTACTTTTGGTTTGGGATCTCTGTGAACTTCTTAGCAGATTCAACACTGTCAAAAACTGCAAATATTGAGCCCTGTTAAATGGTAAGAGACAGTCAGTGCTGAAGTAATTGAACAGAATGTTGTTTGTGGGGATCTCTGCCCCAGGTCTAACTGTTCACTGCAAGAGCTACTACCTTAAATGTTCTCTGCAATGTTCTTCTCATTTGAATGTTTTCAACTGGACCTTTATCTTCAAGCCATTCTTTGATGTCATCGAGAGTTGCATCTAGTGGAAAACCTTTCTGCAAAATAGCAACAAGCTTCAATTATATGCAACAAACTGACACCTAGTCAGAAATTATAACCTTGTCAGAAATTGAAACCCATCTAGTACAAGTTAATTCGAGCTTCATTTAGATGGTTTTCAGTCGAAGTCATGCAGGACAGCACAGAGCAAAGGAAGAGGTTTACTTACAACATACACAGATCTGTTTTTAATTGCAGCCTTATACTGGTCATTTAATTCAGGAAGGGGTTTGTTTGGAGATCTTCTGATTTTAGTTTTGTCTTCATTTATTTCCATTAAACCAGTCTTGGATTTTCTTAATGCTTCTACAATAACACTAAAATCTTTTGAAAGGCGACTTAACCTATTGAGTAAGCAGACATAGGTTATTACAAATATACAGGAAAAGCTGAAGCCAAATGTTAAAAACAGCAGTAGGAGCTGTATATGCAGACCAGGGACATTTGGACCTAAATAAGCAGCTAAAAATCACCCTTCCATCCAGATTAGTTGTACTTTGTTTTTACCTGTTGAATTTGATCATCACTTCCAAAGGCACCCAGCCGTCATCTAATTTGATCTGTTCCTTTAGGAACTTGTCTCTTGGTAGATTGTGATTGCCAAAATAGTACTGAAAAAAAAAAAAAGAAAGGGAGAGAGATTTGTCTTCAAATGTTCAGTCTTAAAAACTAATTTTCATCTGACAACTTACTGCAGTGCATTGAGACATATCAAATTAATGAATCTGAACAATTAGAAATTCTGAAATTATTATTTCCTGCTTTAATGTGGTATTTTTGGAAAAGCTAGCTGCCACACGTAAGCTCTATAAAAGGAGTGCTTCTTGCAATGGGACTAATGTGGCAAAGGACTGCAGTTTTGCTCAGGAAAAGCAGGAAGCTTGTTCTGTTAACATAAATTACTCATCAACCTGATCAAGCTCTGCAGTCAAATTTGTCACCAAAAGATTCAGGTTTTAGTCCTTATTTGAGGAATGTATAAGCAAGAATATTGTATTTTCCACATTGAGAAATCCTACACATAGACTAGAGTTTCTAGGTCTCATTCAAGAAAATACTGTAACATTAAAATATTATTTTTATTTTAATTTACTGTGTTCCCATTTTGATCCTGTCCAGAGTGGGAAGAGCAGAGTGTCATGTAGCTGACAAATTGTCCAGTTCAGTCAGTCAGTACAAGATAGACAAGTTAATCAGATTCTTTTGCTTACTAGCAATAATCTAACCAGCGTCAAATACATGAAGGCATAGGGCAAGTTGAAGCCTTTCCACCAATATAATTGTGCTTTAAAAAGCCAATGCAGGTTTTACAACAATATCTCTGCCTCTAGTATACCTCAAAATCACATTACCACAAGTCTAGCTTTGTAGACTATTTTTCCTCAGTCTCTGTTTTTTTTTCCTCCCTATAAATAAAGACTACAGTGCCATATGTTAATGGGTATTCACACACAGCTGTATTTGTGTCCTTCAGGAAAACACTATTTTTCAATATATCAATTTAAGTGAAATGCTCAGTTTTCCATTGTAGGGTTACCTTTCAAGCCTCTAGACTGAGAAATAGTTAATCTAAAGTAGGCGCATAAGTTTAGTTGTAATTTGTAGCAATAATTGTAATAGCAAGTTATGCAATCTGCCAATATTTTGACCAGCACAGATTCCCCCCTCTCCAATTAAGTCATATAGAATTTAAATGCATTTTCCTATTTGCATTAATTGAATAACCCCAGTGAACACAGAAGAAATTGTTCAATGATACATTTACTTGCCCTAGCACCTAAAACACTACCAAGTTAAACCTTTTGTGTTTTTAAATGGCAGTCTTAACAGGCAACTCCAGAGAAGTATAACTTCCAACTTAGACTACAATTATGAATTATATTGAAGTATTAAAGACCTGTCATAGACCTGTGACAGACATTTTTTGAAGAGTTGAAGACTCAGGTCTAATTCCCAATTAAGTTAACTTCTATTAGCCAAGTCCTTAACAATGAATGCCTCCAAAACTACATCCCAGTCCAGATCCCAAACTATAAATTGAACTTACCTCAATTTGCTGACAGATTTTGTTTTCCAAAATAGACATGTTTTCACCCTCTCCATTTGCAGCCATTTTCACCAGGTCTGTTGAAAATAGAGCAAATGCATTAAGTATTGAATAGTACTTTCTACAGACTTACATTTATGTAGTGTTGCATTTTACAGCAGCCTCATCTAAACAAGATAACAGCCAAGGTTTTAGCCATATATTTATGCTTGTGAGCCCATTTTAAACATGACTGCAGAACTCCAAGAGGAAACTATGAAACAAGGGGGAGGGGAATAAAAGGAAAATACTTTGGTTGTTAAGGCAGCATTTGACATTCTGCATTCAAGATAAGTAAAAGAAAAATGCTGGCCCTTTACAGCATTATTTATTATTTACCTTTTCTAGGCATAGATTCTCAGTTGGTACCTAACAGCAATAAACCTGAGAGCCAACGTTTGCTCTTTAAGTCAAATCCAACCACTCATCAAAGCATCAATAACAAAACTTGTTTAATATTCTTACATAGGTATCATTAGAAACTATTCCTGAAACTTCTGCCTCCTAATAATCTTTGAAAGTTCAAGGAACTTCCTGGAGGATGGAATGGAAATATCTGCATTTACTAATGCATCCTAAACTTTACAAACTTGTCTTCAACACATTTCTGCCTGAATACTGTTATCAAGCATCTTTGATAAGAGGTAAGATGTTTTAACTTGAAAGTAACTTGTTACCTTAACTGGCATTAAGCATATAATCCTAGTACATAGATACAACCACTACACGCACTAGAAGGTTGATAAGAAAGCAGCTTCTGGCCAGAAAGTTAATTCGCATGAGAAAACGTCTCTCTAGTTGCTCTTAAGATAAGGATAGAGTGTGAAGAGTAATCCTTGAGGGAAAATGCAGCTTTATAAAACTGTCAGAATCAGTTTGAATTCAGTTTTGAACTATGAAGTACAGATTTCTCCCTTTGGCCACTATCACACTTGTTAAATCCAGCTGCAGAAGATGAAGCAGTTTCATAGCCCTCAGTTACCCCAGCTCACAAAGCACTGATGACTAAGACTACTCAAAATGGGTTTGCACTCATGTCTTGCATAGTTTATTGGGAGGTTTAAGCACACACATTCTGCTCTTCTGCCGCTCACAGGACAGGAACATCTTTCAGAGCATCAAGATGACTGATAAGGTCGAAGTGTGGAGAAATCCCGAGACTCTCTTGTCACAGGAAATGATGTTCATCAGCACAGCCACACAGCAGCCCCACCTTATTTTAGTAGTTTAGTTCACCAGTCCTCATTCAGCCTGCAGTCTGCAGTACTCCTAGCGCCTCCTTTTCCTGATGTCAATGTCAGGTTGCATCCTTTGACTTGCTTGTAGTTCTTTTTAATCTAGGCACTTGCAGCCTTAACATTTGCATCCTGGTCTCCCCTACTGGACTGCCACCTGTACCTAACATTGTAACACTCCTTAAAGCTTGATTTCAGTGAGTGTTAGTTGACAGTTATGCTCAGGGTGATACCCATTTGTCTGCAAAGCACTTCACGAAAATCCAGGCCATTGCACACCAGCTCACAGTTGCAGTTGCTTTAGAGATGTCTCACATGAGCCACCCTGACTGCAGGAGGCTGCCCCAGTTCACCACCACATTCAGGTGCTGGCACTATCATAACGGTCCCCTGTGATGTTGTCCCCAACCTGACCTGTGAGAAGCCAGTGTTCTGTTTTACATTATACCTAATTTGGTGTATTTTAATGGCAGTCTATGGAGTAGTCTCAGCTTTTTCTACTGCATGAATTAATTGACCACACTCTTTGGGTGTAACACCTGATCCAACAGAAAGTTAACCCCTACCGAAGGAATGAAAAAATAGTTCTACTAGATAAATTCATCACTGACTTGAATCAGCTTGTAGAAGACACTAATGATAGAACTGTTAGGGCAGGGAAGAGAATAAAAAAGAAAATCAGAAAAACCTTTCTGGGGGAGAAAGCAGTTGCAGTGGGTTGGGTTTGACATCAAACAATATCCTCAGGGTCAAACAACAGTACTGAATGGCAGCTGGGTGAATCTTTATATTCTCAAACCTTAGTCTGGCAATTGAAATCACATTGTAAAGTCTTCTCCAGGTGCAGATTTTTTTAAGCAGTATGCAACATATTTAAGTGAACCATTTTCTTATGAGTGCTTTTCACAGTACAGCTCAATTAACATTTAAGATTACATAGTAAGTTACTAACATGGTGGTTCTACTGAAAGTGAGTTAATTTTCTTGATGCAGTTAGAAACTTTTCTTTGTTGTAGCTAGCACAGTTGTTTGCATTTAGTTTGAGAATAACACCCCAGGACAGAATTAATGTTTTTCTCCAAGTAACTTTCTGGAGGTTTCGAGCTGAAACAAAGAGAATGTAAGAACTTACTGTTATCTTAGTTATTGTCAGGGAGACCAAGGCCTTTCAAGGCTGTCTGCAGGTGTGAGGCAGCTGAGAAGGGGCCGGAGATGAGACAGACCTTGACTGACATCCAGGCTCATCAATGAGAACATTCCACACCATTAGCATCATGCTTCATATTTAAGGAGAGACAGGTTTTCCAGCTAGAGAGAGGGACATTTCAGTTCTGCTCCATTTCAGTTGAGTTTCATTCAGGAGTTTACTGCAGTTCGTCCTTTTCCCATCCTGCCATTCTGCAGCGGCCTCTGGGCCTTTCTGCCTTTTTCCCCTCTTCCCCCGGGACTGGCTGTTCAGGACCAGGGTGCTCTCTCTCTTCCAGGGAGTGGCTGCATAGTGTGGATGGAGTTCATGAGCAAATGCACTGAGTGTCTTTTATATTCTATTTCCATTATACATCTATATGTGTATATATATAGCTAGTAGTAGTCTATTATATTATTTTGTTATTTTATTAAACTGTTTTTATCTCAGTCCATTAGTTTCTCCCTTCCCTTTTGATTCTCTCTCCTATTTGGAGGCAAGGGGAAATGAGCAAGTGACTGTCATGGTTTTGAATTGCTAGCTGGGGTTAAACCACAACAACTAAGAGGTATGAAAAATTCTGCCCTCTTGCATATTGTGAGGAAAAAAAATAATTTGGATTTAAGTCATGTATTTTGAGAAATGCATTAACAATGTCTTCTGGAGCTCTGGAACAGAGACAATGTGTTGGTACACACTGAAATACAGATTGAGCTGGACAGAGACCCCAGGACACTGTCAAAGAAGAGCTGAGTGGGGGCAGGTGCTCTGTGCTCCTCTGTAGCTTGAAACACAGACCAGCCTCCCTGCTTGTTCCTTCAGCAGTCTTCGCTCTTTAACCTGTCTTACTGAACAGTGCACAGATCTCCTAGAGCAAGTTTTCACTTAAATTCAAGTTGTTAAAAAAAAACTTGGGGCAGGGGGATTGGACTAGATGATCTTTCGAGGTCCCTTCCAATCCCTAACATTCTGTGATTCTGTGAAATCACCAGCAGTTCTACCCCAGTTAACGAGGTGAGGATTAGGCAGAGGCTGCATGTCTGAGATGGTGTAGTTACAGGAAAAGCCATTCATAAAGCTGTTGACTTCGCTTTGGTCTTGTCATTTAGAGAGATCCACCCCTCAATCTGTCCAGGGTAGCCTGGCTATTCTAGCCTCACCAAAAAAAAGAAATCGTACCAGTCTGAAACATGCAGGGCAGCCTTCGTTTTACTGTTGCACATCCAAGAAGCCTTAAGAAATGCCAAGATAATAGTTACTAATGCTGTGAAGCATAATGAAAGAACATATGCTTTTGTCTTGACCCAGCTTCTGCCGCCTGAACTCCTTCAGCCTTGTTAGATCCTTGAATACTCTTTATGGCACATCCCAGTTCTCAGTGCACCAGTCTCCCACTCTGGGTACCAGAATACCCAGAACCAGTAACTCGCTTTTCACATAATAAGGCTCAGCTCCACTGCTAAGATGACATAAAAAACAAAGCCTATTTCTGTAGCAGGATTTTCAAGATAAAACCCAAACTGTACAGAAGTACAAAACAACACAAGACTTGGGACAAGTCCTTCAGATTAAGTCTTACACTTGGAAAAGTTTTTGTAAAAAGCACCCGTTCAGCTGCAAGTAACAACATGCTGAAGGCAAGGCTAAGAAAGAGTCAAGCTTGATGCACGTGGTATTCAGTTCAGACACTGATCAAGCTCTAACCTATTTAGAATAAAGCAGAAGCAGCCTTCTAATTTAAGAGAAATTTTGGTCATGCTGCACATGCTCACTTCAGGCTCTTTAGCTCAGTCATTTGGCACAAACCCGGCTTCTGGATCCAACTTCCAGATCAATAGTTTTCAGCTGCTGTGCAGCAATGAAGACTAATAAAAAGCTGGCAAAGCTGAAGAACAGCCACAGTCTGAAGTCTGCAAAATCCTACCTAAGAGTTTATTTTAAGTGCTTTCTTACTAAACCACACTGAGCTGTTCCTTCTGTGTGCCAACAGCCTGGATCAGTACTACTCAAAATGAAAACAAGTTAAAATAATGTAAGTAGACATGAGATTTAAACTACAAATGGAAAATGATAGTCAAGCCCTTTACGTACAGCAATATCATCTCACACCATGCTAGTGAGATCCCAGAAGAACTCTCAGGTGAATTTTAACGTTACCAGTAATTTAGTTTATAGATTTATGGTCTGGATAAAACCTAGCTGCAGGCTGACTGCTTTAACCATTACTGTAATAGAGATAGGGAAAGGGTTTAAAAAAAATCCCCAATAAAGTAAGATGGAACTGTTATTGATGGAATTCAGGAACCCGTGTGCGAGAGGCCTGAGCCTTCCCACCAGGTTCGTGTATCAAAACAGAGCTCTTTGTTTCAGGTAAGGATCAACTGCCACCGCTCACCATCACCGCGGGACCGGCGCGGTCAGTTCGGGCGGAGCCGGTGCAATGTATGCGGGCAGTGAGAGCGCTGTCGGCTCCTGAGCCCGCGCCCGTGCCCGGACCCATCGGCTCGTCCCCTCACACTTCCGCACCCGCGCAGCTCAGCACGCGCCCCGCACACCCCGCGGTTCCCGCGCGGCCCCAGCGCCGCCCTCAGCCCGCCCGGGTCCCGCGCTGCCGCCGCACGTGCTGCCGCCGCGCCCCCGGCGCTCCCAGCCCCGCAGGAGGCCCCGCCGCCCCGCAGCGCTGCGGGCCGAGCGGCGCCGGCAGCTCCGCCGGCAGCTCCGCCGGGCACGGCCGGGCCCCGCGCCGCAGCACGTGCTACCCCGCCCCGGGGGCTCCCCCCGACCGGCCCGCCAGCAGCGCGGCACGGCCTGGCGGAACGCGGCCGAGCGGCGCCAGCCCCAGCGCAGCCTCCGACACAAACCTGCGGCACCGCCGGCCCCGCTCGCACGCGGCCCCGCTCCGCCGCTTTAAAGGCCGCAGTCGGCGCGCGGCCCAGCAGCCCCTGCGGCCCCCGCCCGCCCCTCACGTGGGCGCCGCTTCCGGGGCGGGAACCGCAGCGCTCCCGGGGCCTGCCCCGCCCCCTCCGGTCAGCCCGGGTGCTCCCCGCGGCCCGGCCAGCGGCGCCCCCGCCCCGGGACGCTTTGGGGACCGCGCAGCACCTGCCCGGGGCGGGGGGGCTGGTCACACGTGTTTGCAGTTAACAGAAGAACAAACGCCTGTGTTGGTACAGCGATGCTATTTGTACATTTATTAAATATTACAAACATTCACCGAGCTATTATAGATGTGCTGTAGACATCTATAGCGCTACAAACAAGGGGATCACACAAGTAAAAATCTTAATAAATAGTCCTGACTTAACAATTGATTCAACTTGTGTATGTTCATTTTCTAGTTTACAAGTGAAACAGCAGAACGGTGTTTAACATAATACAGGTCCGATAGCACAATAACTTAGTGTTCAACTGGTGTTATTAAACATGTCTCACGCAGGTGGCTGGCAGGCCCGCAGCTCTGAGCTTTGCACCCCCATGGGACACGAGTCATGGACCTGGAGCCAGAGCCCTGTTCCTGCACTGAACTCAGCCCCCGCAGTGCTCAGCACCCCATCGCCACGCACCTTCTTGGGATGCGCTACAGACGCGAGCGAATTTAAAAGAGCATTATCGGTTACTGTAAAAAATAGCACCAGTTAAAATTTAACAAGTCTGAACTGCTACACTCCACTTAAGGCATTCAAAAATCTCTAACAAATCAGGATTTATCTGAAGCCGCTGTCAGTAATGTCACTGACTTCTGCTTGTGCCAGATCAGCAAGTCCTCTCTAAGCACGGGAGAACTAAAGGCTTTTATTACTTTGCAATGGGGCCGAGCAGCAGCGACTCGCTCACCTGCAGGCTGCCCAGAGGGAAAAGGGGGCTCGGGCTCCAGTGCTCCAGCCCTGCGCAGCGCTGACCTTCACCCACGTGAAGCAGCTGGCTTAGAAGGGACAGACAGGGGGACGCTTCGTTAGTCCCGACCTCATTCTGACGGATTTCCACTGACTCACAGCTGTGACAGAACACAGGCCGGAAGGAACCTTAGAGCCAGACACAAGCTGCTGTTCTGTGCTCATGTTTTTCAACAAACATGAAGCTCCATGGGTACATATTTTGCACTGAATAATTACATATATGTGTTGGCTCCACCGCAGTTTCGTTCAATACAAAGATCACCTTCATGCTTTTGCAACACTGCCCTTTAAATCTCCACCTGCCTCTGAACAGTTCTCAGCTGTGAAGATTTCCAGGAGAAACTTTTTTCTTTTGCCCACTTGCCCAGCCTGCGCCTTTCAAACAGCATCGGAGTTCAACTCCCCACACCTCTTCACAGTTTAGTCTTTAAACAAATTACATTGGATCCTTAAATAGCTCTCAGTGGGATGGATAACAAAGCAAAACACTTAACCTATGCACACATGGGCCTCTGCCATAGTAAGGTGACACACAAAGACATCAAAACAAGAACTATATACACAGCACACAACTTCACATCAAAGCTCAGAGTTGACGGCCACCTGCTACCAGCAGTCAAATGCAGGTGAGAAATAACATAAAAATATGAAACAAAAAAATGTTGAAAATGCTTATGAACTAGAACAATCATAAACTCAGGGCGTACCTGCTTGGAAAGCTCTTTTAATCATATCTGATAAATCCAATAAACCCCAAATTTCATTTTAGGCAGTGGTGCTGGTGTAGGCAGTTTCCACCACACGCTGCAGCAGCCCCGTTGTCCCTGCCTCCCATGCCCATGTGTGACAGCTGTTTCTGCTGTCATTTTATGAGCTGGACTGGGGAACTGATCTGGGCTAAAAGAGCCTCTCTGCTCCCCAAGGCATTTATTTATTTAGATCACCGCTATCAGACCCGGCAGGCCCACAGCAGCTGAAGCAGGACCAGCTGAAGGGCAGCAAAGGCAGGGGCAGAAACGCTCTTCACAGCCACCTCCTCAGCGCTGGGGAGGCTTTGCCACCATGTACCTTCTACACAACTTACGTGCTTCCTTCAGTCCCTGTTTTTTCCTCCTCTGCCCTCTTACTGATTTTCATTAAAACTGAAAAAAGTGTCCATTTTTAAGGCCTATACCTCTCTGCAGAACATAACTGAACCCAGAGAAGTGAGTCCAGCATTAGAGGGGAGCTGACACACGCATAGAAAGACAAGAGTTTTTCCCTTGCTCCCTCAGGGAACCCAGCTAACAAGAAGCCCCATGTTACATTGTCTATACAAGCTACAAGGAGAAAACAAATCCTAAGAAGTCACTGCAGTACCGATCCAATCAAATGCATTTGTATTGCTACCTACGTGGCAGGATGCAGAACAAGGGCTGGTGATGAGAAGGCTGGGGATGGCAGGGCCAAAACATCTGCTATTTAAATACTGCACATGGGTTCTGCCCTGCCAGCGCTGGCACTGCCACACTGCGCTGGGAGCCGCCTGCTGGAGTCTCCCAGTGAAGAGGTGACAAACTTATTCCCTTCCTGCCCAGCTCAAGTTGCTTTCTTGACAGAATTTGAAGATCTCATATTACATTATGAGAGAAATAATAAATAAGTCCAGTGGACCAGTCAGCATTCAATTTCTCCACGCATAACGTATTTTGATACGTTTCTCCAGTTGTCACCTTTGCTCAAGTCACAGTTTAGCACTTTTAGAAAAGACCAGATGGTGTTAAACAAAACAGAGATGTTTGTATATTGGAGGGACGTTAGCAACTTTCCAGTCTCTCTCATTCCATTTCACAAAGACACACTTCTTAAATTTTATTTAAAAA
Source organism: Nesoenas mayeri (assembly GCF_963082525.1). Taxonomy (NCBI): domain Eukaryota; kingdom Metazoa; phylum Chordata; class Aves; order Columbiformes; family Columbidae; genus Nesoenas; species Nesoenas mayeri. Next base: position 23,491,981 of record NC_137545.1, read on the forward strand.
ACCAGTTACCGTGTTAAGGCTCTCCTCTGAAAAAAAATCACCAATACTTGTGCATTGGCCAAAGAGCCCATTGCAAAGCCAGGCAGAGCCTTTTGTTATTTCTCATGGGCCCTGCCTTGTGCTGCAGAGCTCTGTTCTCCTTCTGGCAAACTAGCGCTCACTTTCAGCTTGTGCTCTGGGGCTACTGTGTGGCAATTTCTCCCTCAGAGCCCGTGCTCTTCTCCGCTCTGGCACCTGAAGGTAGAGTTAGAGGCATTGTAGAACCGCCCATGATTTCTGGGTGTGATGGCCTAGTTATCCAAGTGAAACTGCTCTAAAGGTACAACAAGCTTAGCTTGTGGCAATGCGGCATTTCTATAGCTAACTTCAGAGTATCAAAGATTTCATCTTAAACCCAGTAGACCATAGAAATGCAGAGGATTTTGATTGGCTTTACTCACCATAGCACCAGATCATAGTTCCACCCAGTGATTAATGAAAACAAATCTGTTTTTCACAGTGGTTCCTATATATAGCTGCACAAAGTATTATAAGAGAGTAATTTTAAATCTTGTTACCACATTTATATTCCTGAATTGTTCAAAATAAAGACAAATTATACCTAGTTTATACCGATGTGTGCTAAGAGATTGTATGAGACATCTCATTCATGAGGTAATCAGTACTATTATGAATACTGCATCTGCTGTTCTCTGTAACAGCAAAATGAAAATTAAGTGTTTACACATTATACACACAGACACAGCCATGTGACCGCATAGCACTTGGAAGATTACCTACTGCTTCCCATTTATTCTCTTCAGGGTTGTATTTCTCAATACTCTGCAGATACGTTCCTTTTGAATAGGAATACCCTCCCGTTACATAGATGCAGCCGTTCATAACCACCGCGCCACACTCCATCCTTCTCTCCATCATGTGAGCCATCTGCTTCCACTCATTTTGCTCGGGGTCATAGCAGTCCGTGATCGTGGTCTGTCCACCCACAAAATAGATCTTGTTTTGTAACGTAATGGAACACAATCCATATTCTTCAGGAAGAAAGGAACACAGTTCAACTCAGAAAGATAACATCAACTTAAGCTGCAACTATGTGACAAACATTTGGCACCACTGAGGGTGGCCAAGTTTCTCCACTGACCTTAGGAGACATCTCCAGATTTTCTGCTACACTTGGTAAAACCAAGCTCAAGGCATTACAGAAGACACAAGCATCACAGAATCACAGAATGTTAGGGATTGGAAGGGACCTCAAAAGATCATCCAGTCCAATCCCCCCACAGGAGCAGGAACACCCAGATGAGGTTATACAGGAATGTGTCCAGGCGGGTTTTGAATGTCTCTGGAGAAGGAGACTCCACAACCTCCCTGGGCAGCCTGTTCCAGTGTTCTGATACTCTTACTGAGAAGAAGTTTCTTCTCAAATTCAAGTGGAACCTTTTGTGTTCCAGTTTGAACCCATTACCCCTTGTCCTACCGTTGGTTGTCACCAAGAAGAGCCTGGCTCCATCCTCATGACACTCACCCTTTATGTATTTGTAAACATTAATAAGGTCACCCCTCAGTCTCCTCTTCTCCAAGCTAAAGAGCCCCAGCTCCCTCAGCCTTTCCTCACAAGGGAGATGCTCCACTCCCTTAATCATCTTTGTTGCCCTGCACTGGACTCTCTCCAGCAGTTCCCTGTCCTTCCAGAACTGAGGGGCCACAACTGGACACAATATTCCAGATGTGGTCTCACCAGGGCAGAGTAGAGGGGGAGAAGAACCTCTCTCGACCTACTAACCACCTCACTTCTTATACACCCCAGGATGCCATTGGCCTTCCTGGCCACCAGGGCACAGTGCTGGCTCATGGTCATCAGCACTTAGTGAGAATTGCTTTAAAGACTTACTGATAACAAGTGTAGAACATAGAGAAAACTCTCTTAAAATAATATAAATTATTTTTGTGAAATGCCTATGGATAGATTTTATTAAAAGTTAGTTTACTATATTATTAAACAGAATGTAGCCATGCCTTAGTTCAATATTTGTATAGTGGTTTATATAGAATGGATGCTTGAAGAGGGTCTTCCCTTGCCCCCCCAGAGTGTGGAACTGGGAGATGATCCCACTCTGGCCCTTGCTGCCCTAAAGGAATTGCTCTTTTTATTAGGAACATACCAGAAACCCTGAACTGGGCTTAAAGACTCCCACATACAAATAATCAAATCAAGCTCTACGCTCATTATAGAAATTATTGTTTACCTGGATGTGGACTTGTGGTGACTATACTCCACTCATTGCTACCTGAATGGTATCTCTGGATTTTATCGTAGGTGCAGCTTCCCCTGTACCCATAGTGACCTCCGGTTACATAGATGACTTCGTGCAGGACACAGGCAGTGGCATTTCCAACACCTGTACACAGTGTGAAAGTCACAACACACCTTTAGACTGCACACAATAACCACAGTCACTTGCATCCATAATCACATATCAAATGACTTGTTAATTAATATTTTAGGGTGAAATTACGCTTGCAAGTATTTAACTGACTGTGAAATTAAATAAACTTGTCAAGACACCTTATTTTATGAGGGTAAGTCAAGAGCAAGAAATAAAACTGCAGTAACTGATACATAGTGCATCCAATACAGTCATGCAATATTTCACAAAATTTTTATGTAGTAATTGAAGACATATTGTCACATTGGTTTTGGAACAGATAATTACTTTCTTATAGAGATTTTTTAAAGTCACTTATGTGGCAAGGACAAAGATGATGAGAGTTGAGATCATTCAGTGTCTCGGGGTATCTTTTCTGATACTTTGGTCTTTCTCACACTATTGCTAATTATACTGTTGTATAACCAAGGACACAAACAGAACAGAGTCATGTTAATTCTGGCTTGAGGAGAACAAAACAAAATAAAATAAGGGATCTGGCAAGATAAGCTGAACCAAAATTAGGAAATTAGTGTGAGTTTTTTAAGCATCTAAGAAGTTTCACACAGAAAACAGGACAAAACAACTGCACAGAACGTGGAACTGCTCACAGTATTAGCATAGGATTTCTATTTTTAGAAAAGGAAATAAAAAGAAATAAAAAGACAATAGTAGCAATGTTTGTGGAAAATATACGAACAATGAAGAAAGCTGTAGGAGTATGAGAAGTGTTTTTTCCTGTTACAGATACCTCCAAAACCTCTCATGTATGTAGAAAAACACTATACTGCATCAACTTACAGTAAAATTTTATAATTGGGAATAATTGCATTAATTTATAAAAATGTATAATAAAATGTATAATTGTTTATTAACTTTATAACAAAATAATACGCTTTAGTTAGGCTGTGATCCGAATCCATACATTTTTTACAGATCACTATTTTGTCTGCTAGAAACAGGTATTAGTGTTTTTCCTTATCCTCACACTAAATATTAAACAGATGATATGCTGAAATATGAGGAAACTGCATGCAAGAAGTTTTAAATTAAGATGACACCTTTATAGATTAACGCATAGACAATCTTAGTAATCTGGTCTTCTATTAAAGTAATACAATCCCTTCATTGGAGCTTGCTCTTTGACCATCCACTGAAAGGACTCTAATCCCAGGTATTTTTCCAATTTCTTTCTAATTTGAACAGAAATTTTACTCCTGAAAGAAGGCAAAATTAAACTGAAACTACCACTTCTTTTCCACTCTAGTGTTCTGTGGCACAGCCCAGCACAGCGTTTGGATGTTTGCAACAGTTTGGCTGGCAAAGATGTGAACCAAAGCCCACCAGCACTAACAAGAGACCCCCATGGCCATCGCTAGAGCTTGGATCAAACCCTAAACATGTCCATGGCACTAAAAAGTGGCCAATATGTGAAAGGACTGACCTTTGAGAAAAACGCCATACAAAAGCTTACCTACCTTTGATCATGTTTGCAATAGGAAGCCATTTCTTTTTCAAAGGATCATAGAACTCAGCTTCTTGCACTGGAGCTCCCTTTCGGTAACCACCCAATGCATAGATGCAGCCACTCAAGGTCACCACGCAGTGGTAATACCTCGCGTCGAGCATGGGGCAGCCTTCTGTCCACTCATCTCTCTCACTGTTATATATCCACACGGTGTCAAGGGCCTCAATGCTCTCTGTTCTATAACCTCCTGTCACGTATATGTCTGGTCCCAAGCTAGTGACCCCATAGCTCTCTCTGGTGTGATCCGGCATCTCTGTTCCCTGGACCCACGTGTTGGTTAAAGGATCCCAAACGTGCACTTCTGATAAGGGGTGCCAATAATATCCTCCAATCACATACATGGCTGCTGTGAGTCTTCTGGAAAGACCTTTGGGACTGGGGTTTAGAGCGCTGTATATGAGTGATCTTATCTTATTGTCATTAAGTCGGCTCTTTTTTTGTAGGCTTAAAGCTGACCTCAAATACATGTTATCCAAGTCCACTTTAATGCAGCTGAGGAGTTCATAGATGTCTTCAATTCTTTCCTCCATGTTGTGTGCAACCCACTTAACAACAGCTTCGATGGCTGCCTCTTCTTTCCAAACATTGAGATTCTCTCTGGCGAGAATAAAAGAGAGCTTCTCCTTGCCAATGTCCAGAAACTCTTCCTGCTTCCACACTTCTTCAAACTGCCATAACAATATCCTCCTGGACTCTTTTTCTAGCTCCGAGCAATCATGATACTCAGCAAAGGAGTGCATCCCTATGCAGTTGTCAGTATCTAGGTGCCTCACCAGGAACTGCTCACAGGCTTTCTTCACTGACACGAACTGGAGAAGGTCTGCCGCCTGGAGCAGGCTTTGGACATTCCTCTTTGTTATCTGGATCTGTGATGTGTATGCGTAATTCACGAGGGCTTCCAGCACAGCATGGCTGAGCCCGGGAAGTCTGATCTGGCTTTTCGATTTCTCTTTCATATCGGCTGTGAACATGGCTTTAAAATAACTGCTGCACGCCGCTAAGGCGGCTCTGTGGCAGTGGAAGATGACCCCCGAGGCGCACTGCAGGGTGATGTCGGTGAACAGCCCGTCCAGGTAAAACGCCCGGAACGCCTCCAGGAACCCGGCGGGGTGAGAGGAGTCCCGGTAGAGGAACGCGTACTCCTCCTGCGCGGCCGCTGCCATGGCCGGACCCGCGGGCACCCCGGCACCCCGGCCGCTCCGGCCGCCCCGCGCCTTTGTCCGCGCCCCGCCCGCCGGCTCCCGGCCCGCCCCGCGCCCCGCGGCCTCCCCGGCGCGGTACTTACGCCCGGGCGGAGCGCGGCCGCGGCGGCCCCGTGACCATCTTTGGAAGAGCCGCAGCCCGCGGGAGGCGGCGGGGCCGGAGCGGCGGCTCCTATTTTGGTGCCCGGCCGCCTGCCCCGCCCGCCCCCGCGGAGCCCTCCGCGAGGTCAGCGGGCCCCGGCGTCCAGCCCGGCCTCCGCCCGCCGGCTCGGCCCGGGGTCGCTCCAACATGAACCGGCGCTGCTGCCTCGGGACTCCCCCCTCCTGGGGGCAGGGGTTAAAAGGCTCAGTACGAGGATGACATAAGGCCCGGCCGTATTAGGGACAGAAGCAGATGCCTGGGGAGCGTCACCAGCTTGGTGGCTCCCAGCACACAACAAAGCAAGGGGGGCTCTGACTGCCGCTAACAGCGACCTGAAGCTGCCTCTTACAGGGGCACCCGGCTCTTCAGACACCCAGAGGAGCGATGCTGGGAAGGGCAGCCAGCTCCAGGGGCTACCCCCTCACTGAAGGGCAGGATTCGAGAAGTGGGCAGAATTCTCAGACACCTGAACCTGGCAGGGGGCAAAGGACAGTCTTAAACTATGCTGACAGACACTCCAACAATAAGCAAATTATTCAGGAAGGTTATGCTGGCTTTTACCACTTCTGAAAACATGGTTCACAATTTAAGTCCTCTTTTTCTTCTCTGCTAGCAAAACATTTTTTGCAGTGGAGACCTTTAAAAGTATTTGAAGCACAGCATCCTCTGTGTTTAAGCAGATGTGCTCCCCCCTTCACCTGCAGCAGGGTTTGGATCCTTGGGATAGGGCAATCAGCTCCCCCTGCCCTGCCAGAGCTCTCCTGGATTGAAAGGCCTGGCAGCAGTTTCTCCTACCAAAAGGAGGTGGGTATTTGATATTATTAGCTAAGTGCCAGCAATACCCAAAAGGAGACATTAGGAGAGCTCTGGCTCTTCACAGATTCAAAAGCATCAATTTTTCCTTTTAATTACTGGTGGTACTTCCTCCACGACGCCTATCAGAAGCATGAACTAGAGAAGGAATCAGAACTGTGAAGTGTATACGGACATGCCCTTCTGCCCCCTCCTCACATGCTGACCACGCAACGGGACTCAAGCTTGCCCTTGGCCTTTACATAGTAACATGAGACATAAATAAGCTGATGCAAACAAAAAACAACAAACCCTTCACACATCTTTCCCTTCAGTTTTTCAACTGCTCTTGCTGCATGGTTAGCTCAGGAAATCTGAGTTCTGTGCTGTAACCCAGGATCTGGCAGCAGCCCTGTGTCTCTGACCCGGGCCTGGCCTCAGCTATGTTCCCCACTCCCTTTCTTTGGAGCGTTCCCGTGTGCAGCTCCGAGTCTGTTTATACATCCCCATGCCAACAGCTTTGTTTTGCTGTGGATTTGCACTTCCCATTTCATCAGCTTCCTATGGAATAGCGGGAACTTCTCCCAGGTCTTGGCCATCCTACCGGCACATAATACTAAGGCTAAGTACTCTTTATAGTAGCTGGTGTACAATAACAGTCCTGTTACCATATAGACAATTTCCCATACACGCATACACCTTCCATTACACATTTATTTTAAATACATCTTTATCCAAGACATCTCCCTCCCAGAGAGCATGTTAACGTAAACTGTCAGCAAGCCTGGAGGTCAGCAACACTTAAGTACTGAACAAGCATCCCTTCAGGGAGCTTCTCCCATTCTTTTTTGGCTGGGTTACCAGCTTAAACAACTTCGCCCTTTGGGAATACTCATCTCCTCTCCCTTATATCCAAATGTGGAAAAATCTGGTAACCGTGGTGCTTCAGAAAAGTTCTCTCCTTTTATTACGAACACCCCCCCTCTCCCAACTTCATATTAAGAGCTTAATGTTCTGCCTACTAGAACTGAAAAATTTCTTTTGTCTCCAACACACACTTTGCCTAGCAAAGAGCATCCATCACCTCTACCCCCTGCTTGCAGTGATTAGATCATAACTGCTAATACTTCACGTAGTCTACTTTGCTTAATCTACTCTCAACTCTTGCTTCAGTGCTTTCATCAAAACCACAAAAAGCACCCCTATTTGAGCATGAAGATGAATTTCTCACTCTCACAGCAAAATACAGGCAGAAAAATAGTTGATTTAAGTGGAAGAAAAACCTTAATAATTATTTATATACTAGTTTTTTGGGGTTTTTTTAAGTAAGCAGTAACTGAGATCTGTAGACAAACTGAAAGCAAATTGTGTCACAACTAAGTTCTGAAAAGCAGGAAGACACCAGCACAGCATCTGAAACATTCAGCAGCACATACAGAATAATGGAGACACAACATAATAATAATAATAATAATAATAATAATAATAATAATAATAATAATAATAATAATAATAATAATAATAATAATAGACGATACAAAATTGTACTATGCAACAGCCATTGCCATTCTTCTGTACAACCTGGAAATCAGACAACTTAAACCTGCTACAACTTGAGACCCACCAGTTCTTCAGATGGTGTTTTTGTGCCCCTGCACAAGACAAATGGGTAAGATCTCCAGTACAAACAGCTCGGGCACCTATCAAATGTCCATCATCAAAGCAATGCTCCTGAGAACTCAAGTATATTATTCTGGACATCTTATACAACAGACTGTTCAAAAAAACCTTCCACAACTCATTAAAGTAGGTGAAGGGCTAAAACCATGACCATTTACAAGGAAGTATTCAAAGGAAATCTTAATTTATTGACAGTATCAGTCTGAAAACAGGCAAGACCACTCCTAAAAATCTTCAACTAAGGAGGTAGTGACAACATCAAATGGCAGTAAGAAACTGAGAACAATGCTGCACAGAAAAGAGAGGAAGACAGCTACAGCAATCACAGGCTGCTGAGCTACACGTCAGGCATTTGCAACCCAAGTGCTGCAAAAGTTGGACTAAGGCACTTAAGCTAAAACAGGCATCAGTTCAACAGCAGACTACATGATCATTTTGGACCTTTTGTGGGACTATAAGAAGGACGACATTTGGCATGAAAATAAATTATTTGACTTTTAAAAAATATCTTTATATGCATAGCTCAACTCTTGGGGCTCATCTCATTGTGAGTGGTAAAGAAAAAGACTCTATGTTCACAAACAATTCCTTGAACTACTTAAAGACAGAACAATTCTGTTAAAAAGTTAAAATGGACATAGACGTTCCCTTCCAGCCCGTAAGAGAAGACTATAGACACGGATGAGAGTGAATAGGTAAAGTCACTGTAAACACTTCTACATCTGCACTGTTCTGTGGGCCTGTGCACTGCAGCAAAACCTCAGCAAGAGAAAAGCACCTGGCTGACTCGGAGCTGTCAGCGTGGAAGATGAAAGCAGCGTTAGCTCTGTGCAGGGTGGCAGCAGCACGCTGTCAGGGTGGTAGTCAGCAGAACGGGAGAGCAACTTTTCTTTAAACGGAACAGCAATGTCCTTACTGCTCTCCAGAACAGAAGGGGTCTGACTGACACCATAAATGATGATGTTATCCAGAGGCTGATGCCTACACTTGTGTTCACTCTCTCCAGCCTCCTTACAAGAACAGGTGCCCAATGACACGCAGGCCAGTAGAATACATTACACAAATCAGGGGTGTTGCTTTTGTCAGCAACAGTAACTTTTATTGTCTTTACAATACAAGGTAACACAAACTATTAAAAAGTAATTTAGTTCGGTAAAATATTTAGTATTTTGAAAATATAAATGCATCTTCAGATCAAACAAGATCACAACCATACTAAATAATTTACAAAATTAAACATTCATTCTGATCAAATAAGTATAAAAGCCAACAGTTCCAGAGCAATGCTCCTGGCACCTAATGTTTTATAAGTAAAGAATTTCGTTATTTTGTGCGCTAATCCAGCTCCTTCCCCTAAGCACATGAACAGCAAAGCTCAGTTATGCAGTTGGTAAAGGCTTTGGGGGAGGGAGGGAAGACCAAGAGTCATTCCTCTTGCAACTCCCCTTCTCCACTTATGGTGGAATGTGTACTATGTTAGAAAGCCAGTTTCCCACTGCTGTCAAGATTGAACATAAACACTTTTAGACTGTGTTTAGAAAACATAAGTTCAGATAACAGCCCAGTTTTACAATTTTGTGCTTTTATGCACATGCAATTTTTCTCTCCTTGGAAGATAAAATATAACCATATTAATTTCCTTTCACTGTTTGCATTATTCCTTCATAAGCAGCTTCAGATAAGACATAATGTCAATACCAGACGACCAAACCAGAACAGAGCACTCTACAGGACTGAGATCTTGGGCCAGTTGAGAAATCCTTTTCTCTAAGGTGTACCCCTGCCTAGGCATAGCAATATCATCCTTCTTCAAAAACATTACTGGACATAAGTCATTCCCACCATCACCAATATATACGATTTGTGTATAACTTACTCCTCGCTCCAACTGTTTATCCAGAAATTCTTTTAAAACTTTCCTTTTGCACAGGTTTTTAGGGCACTGCGCACAATGGTGAGCATGGAAGTTCTGTACAGTAAGATAGCCAGTACTGCCGAATGCTGCAGGGTTTGTGAACACTTCATCAAACACCTTATGGAAGTCAGCAGCTTTCAAAATCCAGTCAATAAACACTGTATTAGAATCCGAAACAATTATGCAGTCAAACAACTCCTTGTTCTCACCAATAAAACCCAGAAGATCTACCATTCCTGCAGTGAAAGGAATTGTTGTCATAGTTCTTTCCATCTCATCTTCTTTGATGCCGTTGTCTCCCAAGTAGACAAAGACTCTGCCCATATATTCTGTCCAGTGTCCTGGTCGGTAGGAGTTTCTTAATCCGTTAGGAAGTTTTTTCTCAGGGGCACATTTCACAATCCAGGTATCACTATTTTCATCTATGATTGTATGGTCAAAATCAAAAACCAACAGAAATTTCATGGCTGTCAGAAAATGGTTTCCAAAACAAACAAAAAAAAAGAGAGAAAATTATTTATATAAACAAAAGTACTGAATTCCTACCCTGATCTTGTGCTCAGAAAAGAAAAATCCTGCATTAAACTGAAGCATTAGGACAAATATCTAAACAAAAACAAAGTAAACTATTTATGGCTACTGCAGCTATGGGAAGTTGTGCTGAAGCTGAAGTCTGTAAAGGTCAAAGGTCTAGTTCAGTATCAAACTTCTGTTTAAAATAGATAATGTGAAAGCATCTAAACTTCTGCTGCGTAGTTACAAACGCTCACAGTCAATGTTCCAGCGCTCACGCGCCATCGGCTTGACCAGCGGTTCTGAATCTCGCCATCACCACCTGCCAATGCAACCAAACCGGGATTCTCCCGGCAAACACACTAAGAGACACTCCAAAAGGAAACGACTACTGAACAGATGGCGCCAGTCTTTTTAATAGGGCCGCACCAAATCAAAGCAGCCAGCCAAAAGAAATGCTGCCGCTTGTGGGTCGGGAAAAGAAATAAAATGTGCTTGTTGTGTTCCCGCACCGCCAGTACCTGCGGCCGCGGAAGCCCCTGGGAGCAGCACACAGCCGGCAAGGCCTCCCACACCGCAACGCCCGCACCGCCGCTTGCACCGCCCCGGGCGTCCCTCGGGCCAGCGCCCCGGCCGGCAGCACAGCGGCCGTGCCGTGCCGGGCCGTGCCGTGCCGGGGCAGAGCGGAGCGGAGCGGCCGCAGCGCACGCGGCTCCGCAGCGCACCGGAAGCCCCGGAGGGAAACGGACAGACCCGGCGGGGCCGCGCGCAGCCGCTCCCACCACCCGCCGGCGGCCGCGGGGCCCCGATCCACCTGCGCGCCCGCCGCTTCCGGCTCCCTCCGCCCGAGCCCCGCCCGCCGTGCTCCACGTGCCTGGAGGCGACGTCATCACGTGACCCCCGCCGGGTTGCCTGGCAACCGCACGCGTTCCCCGACGGCGCGGCCGAGGCCATGGCGGCGGGGCCCGGGCTCTCCCGCGGGAGGCGGCAGCAGCTGGCCCGTAAGTGGGGCTCTCCCGCGGGCACCGGGGGCGGGCGGCGCCGCTCGGGCTGTACGCGGCTCCGGCAGGCTCCAGGGGTGCTCCTTGTCTCCGTGTCCAGGATGACTCTTCCCCAAACCCGCCCCTGCGCCGCAGCTGCAGCCAGCCAGGCCTCCAGAACCGCCTGGAGAGAGCTGACCTGAAGCAGCGGCGGCACAGCACCGGCCGGCAGCTGCCGCCAGAGAACAGGGCGCCGGGCAGGGCCCTGCTGCGGGAGCAGGTGTCAGCTCACGGTCCCCTTTGGCAAAGCTCCTGCCCCTTGGGCACAGGGGGAGATGGGGTCTGGTCCCCAGCACAAGGCAAACAGATTTACAGCTGCATCTGAAAAACAGTCTTTGCCACCAGTATCACTGTGAGAGAAAGACTCCTTACACTTTAGACACGGCACAACAGTCTGCCGCAAATCAGATGAAGCAGGAGAATTTCTAGCAGAACACCACTGCACAGAGTGCCTTTTGCTTCAAAAATACTGGTGACAGTTTGAGGGGCATTTCACAAAGCCCAGTGATCACCTAGAAAAGCAGTGTTTGTGGCTTTACCAATACTCTCCCTTTCCTTTTGGGAATACTCCCAGGTCCCTGCTGTTCTCAGAATGAGGCCTAAGTCCTGCCTGGGAAGCATTAGTTACCACAAGCCAAACCCGTCCATATACACAAACAGGCCAGGGGACACAAACAGTGAAGTCAGTCAGTGCCACAGCCCACGTACAGGCTCTGGACATAGCTGGAATACAGATACACATACCCTGCCTGAGCTCTGGGGCACGGGGAGAGTAACTGACCTAAGAATAACTGTCATGATGCAAGAACTCAAATCCTGATACAGGTTTGAATACCGGATTTTCTCATATCATCAGGTAACCTCAGTATCTTTTCTTCCCTCTGCACAGCACCACATCATTGGGAAGAAAATAACGTTCTAGCTCAATGTTTTCTTCCAAAGGAAGTAGATCTTCGTCAGGTAATTGTATTCCCAAAAGCAGAATGGGAAAGGATTAAGGACAGTCTTGGCAGCACATCTAGAGAAGCAGCACGCATCCTCGCTGAGAAGAAAGAGCGGGAAGAAATGCACTTACGCTCCAAAGCTGCTGTAAAAGATTGGTCCAATACCATTATGGTAAGTACAAGACACATTTTTAAACAAGGTGATTCCTTTTCATATAAGCAAAAAACACTCATAGTAACATTTCTAGCCGTACTCCCTTTAACATTTGCTTTGAAATATGTTTTAGCTAAACTTCATTTACATACATTTAACACCTAACATCAACATTTACATTTTTTGAATTAAAGCTAAAATACCAAATTTAAAAAACAAACCAATCAACCAACAACAGAAAACAACAACAACATCCCCCACCAACCCCGCCAACCCAAACATGGAGCACATCACCCATCACAGAATGGGTTATATGTTTTTAATCCATGGGCTTTAAATGTGATACCTAATTTTATCTGCACTGTAGGGCCTGATGCAGCGGAAACTTAAAGCCAAACAACTACGTGAAGAAAGACAAGAGGAAGAAAGAAAGTTGATTGATTTGGAAGAAGCAGAGTTTCAAGCAGCACAACGGAAGGCGGCTATTGATCGCGCAAAAACTTACCTATACTACCAGAACCAAAGAGTGAAAGGGCTGCATGTCTGTTGACAACTTATACTTTTAAAATTCAAATTGTACTGAATGTCCTTAAACACTTATGAACACACAAATTACTTTAAATATTCTCTTGCAGAGTGCCCTTCTACTTGCAGAGGTCCTAAAAGAACGAGATGCTCAAGTTGAATTTAAAAAGTTAAAGTCAGATGTTAAAAAAAAGAAGGATGAAGAAAAGGAACGTGAACGTAAAGAAGCTAATCTCAGAGAGCAAGAAGAGGCACATCGGCATTATATGAATCAGCGTTATATGAATCAACAGGCACTACGCAGAGATCTGATGGAACAGTAAGTAATAATTAAACAAAAGTAACCCCACTTTATTATTTACTTAAACTCTCTTCTCACAAATACATTCCGTAAGGTTTTTACGTAAACTTATGAATAATCTGATTCACAAATGCAACACTTTAAAATAAAAACCCAGAGTGCCACAAAAGACATTGCATTACGAGGAAATGCTGTGATATGCAGTGTCTTTTAGTTGCCAACAGTCTGCATGTAAAATTGCCTTTGGCAGGCATCACTAGGTTTTAGTCAAATTGCTGTTCGCAAGTTACTGAAAATTTTGGTTCCAGAAGAGGAAAAGGTTAATCCAGATTTTCTATTTGTCCATAACTAGACTCCAGAGAACACATCAAAAGAACATATCACTGCACCCTCCCTTCTTTCTCTCAGCTTTTTCAGAAATCTTATAGAGGGGTCCCCAGTAGTCTGAGAGAAGGAACCAAATTCCCAGAGGCAGAGGAACTGTTCAAAGTCTGGTCTCACATATTTAATGTCCAATAGATAAATCCTTGTAGAATTAATATAGCATACTACCAGCTTAAGCCGTTGCCTGCATGCCCAGAAGAAGCAGTATAAGTATGGTGGGACTTACTGGGGAAATCTTGTTCACTGAGGATGCTGCAGAGGTTATGAATGCAGTGGTGCTAAGGGGTCACCCAGATAAAGCTTGTTACCACTAGACTGCAGTCTGTGAGTGAACCATGTATCTCTTTTCTAGTCAGAGGACTGAGGGCTACCATTACAAACAATGATGCTATTTTTCACCTCTGATATTGTAACCACCTTCAATTCAGCGCAAGGTATATATGGTTATGCAGAATCTCTATCTGTTCATTACTTCAAGTAGTCCCTAGCTCATTTATCCAACTCCTTTTTCAATTCAGAATAAAGGAGCACAAACATCAGGCAGATCTGGCCAAGCTAGAAGATGAAAGAGAAAGAGAACAAATAGAGAAATCAAACCAGTTGTACCAATTGGAAATTGAGAAAATAATGGAAAAGGAACAGGAAGAAAAAGCTGAACGCCAGAGGCTGCATCATGTAAGTAACAGGAAAGGAAAGAGTTCAAAATCCTTGTTTCACCTTGGCTGCCTGGTGAACCAACAGCATCCCTATATCTAAATGCATCTACTGGCAACAGGAGGAGTTGCTGACAGCTTCAGCAGCATTGGATCACATGCCCACCTTGCCAGCTGCAGGCCATGTCTGTCTCCTCTGCTTTTGAGAAATGTGTCTTGGAGGCAGATCCCTTCTCATGTGTGAAGGGACACTGACACCTGATGCATTGACTAGTCTATCATTAAAAAGCCTGCTGTAGATATCAAGAAATATCTTCCTTGACTTGAGAACTGGATTTAAGTTCCACATACCTGCTGTTTTAAGCCCATTTTCCTTTGTTAGGCACAAGGAATAGCCTGAGACTGAACATAACTTTACCTTTCTAACTTTACTTTCCATTTATGATTTGAATTGTTTAGAAATTTAGTCAAGACCTCCTGCCTTCTCTTTTCATCTTTGAAGGCATCTTGCTAAACACAAACTAGAAATGTGTCAGAACAGTTCATACGGCATAAAAAAATATGGGGTTTTTTTACATCAAATTATAGAAAACTCCTCTTCAGCTGTGATTTGGATTAAGCTCTCAGCCTGGGATAGTTTTGGATGAGGTGGGCCAGGAGCAGCACGGTCTGTGTATGTGTAGGTGGGGGTTGCACCATCTCATTCATGTCAACACCCCCCTCTCCCCTATGTGGGAATGGGAGCAAGAGATGATGCTCACGACATTGCAGAGCAATGTGTTTGTGTAGCGGGCTGGAGAAGCAGCTGTTCGATGCTCAATACCCCTTTTCCTTCTGCACATCTGTCTCTTCTTTATGCATACTGGAACATGGAGACAGAAGTGGAAGTACTGAGAATCCCTTCTCTCTCTCTCCTCTCTTTGAAAGAAACACGGAGAGGGGGAAAAGGAGGTGATTCTTTAAGTTGCTCCCTCAGGCCCAGATTTTGTAAACTTCATCTGTTACATCAGGACCATTTTGCCCACACAGGAGCATGTAAGTAACCAGAAAATACTCAAAGCAATAGAGGAACAAAAAGAAATGGAAGAGAATGATCGGATTAAAGCTCATTTTAAAGCAAAGGAAACTATTGCCAAGATGGTGAAAAAGAAAAAAGCTGAAATGCGTAGGTACGTACAAAGCTACAGTATAAGTTGTAAATAAACTAAAAATAAAAAATAAAATAATAAATATGTTTTTAAAATAATAAATAAATAAATAAATAAAAAATAAACTATTACACAAAGACTTGCAGAAGTGCAAAGCTCTACACCAGTGTGTTGGGAACAGTGATCTTCCACATGGCCTGCCCAACCTCCACCCCCTCAACAATTAAAGACAATTAAAATCCTAGACAAAAGTACTTTTTGGTATAAGCTATACTTCCCTGAGTCAGATCAAGAAAAATAATTTTACTTCTTAACTAGTCATCTATATTAATTAATTACACTGGGTTGTTATTAAGGGAAAACAATTTACCAATTTAATATTGAGGGTATAGCATGAAAATATCACTGAGCCAATCTAAGAGCTCCCTTCTCGCTTCTGGCCAATGCTCCCAACATTTCTCTCCCGATGGTAAGATACTAGACAGACTCCGCACCAAGTGATCCAGCTCATTATTGCAAAAGAAAGCTGGTGTTACAAGAACACAGGGAACATTTATTTGCTAAATCAGATAATTTAAAAAATACAAAACAGGAGGAACACGAGGAGATCAAGGAGCTGAGTGGGTGGGCCAGCCAAAAGTGTGGCAAGAGGAGAGCAGACTAGGAGCAGGATTGCTGAGTTTGGTAGCAGTAATGCTTCAGGTAGACCCAGGTTTGTACCCTGGTATGTTATGGTAGCTCATGTTCTTCTGCAGACTAACACAAGAACGTCACACCAAAATCGTTACCCAACTAGCTGCACAAATGAGTGAGGCATTAAAGAGAGAAGATGATTGTTTTGCTAGAGATGTTGCAAAAAAAGAAGCTGAATACCAAAAAAAATGCAAAGAGAAAGAAGCAAAAGAAAAGGCAGCCATTGAATCTATTGCTGAATATAGAGCCGCTGTGGTAAGAAACCTGAGGCTGTTCTCATTCCTGTTTACTCCAGCTGAGGAGCCTGGCCCAGATCACAGCTGGTGTCTCTGGTGCCAGGCGTCAGCATGCTCCAGCAGGTCTGCTGACATCCTTCCTGGGGTCCCCTCTGCCAGGGCTGCTGAGGACTCTGCGCTTGGGCACTGGGCAGCCACAATGATCGTGCTCATCACAGCACTGATATAGGGCTGCTTCTGCCCAAAGAGCAGCCTAGATCCTTGGTTAACTGTTCTGTGCGTTTTGTAAAATACAGATTAAGATGAAAGCGGAAAAGGAGAGAGAGGAAAAAGCAGAAGGTAAAAAGGAACTTCATGCCTTAATGGAAAAGAGCCGCATCTACCTAGAAACAGAAAAAGCCAAGAAACAAAGACAACGTGATGCGAGCGTGAAAGTACAGAAAATTCAGATCCAGCAAATGGTAAACAGAAGAGCTGTACCCTTTAGCCCCTTCAGAAAGACACATGCATCTAAACCAACAGCACTAGCTCCTGCCTGAGAGGGAAAGAGAGAGAAGTAGCTTGCCGTGTTTTGGTGGGCCGAGTTGATTGTTGTTTTTGTTTGGTTTTGTTTCCAAATCATGCACGCTCCACACATGCTGGTGTTGGGGACCAGCCTCTTGTCAGAGCAGTGGTGCAAGTCAAGGCTGATTTGAAGTGACTAATCACGTTTTGTACTGTGCCATTATGTATTATACTTCTGTGGCCCTCTTGTATCTTCTGGGCAGGTCTCCAAAAAGCTGCAGCTAATGCTGATGTTCACTCAGCTATTTAACATACCCGTTTTGTAATGGGTATGGCAGGGGAGAGATGTGGGGAGGGATGATATTTGACGAGTACCAACTAACATCACCACAGATCTCCTGTAAGCTTTTACCCTCTCTAAGTTTTAAGGGATAGTTACATTGTGAAGGAAATACTAAGTTTAGTTATTCCCTTTTCTCCATCAGGCTGAAAAGCAGGCAAAAAAACAGGAGGAAAAGCAAGCAGAATTGGACTACGATGCTCAGAAAGAGGTTATTGCACTCTGTAAGGAGCGCGAATTTCAGAAGTATGCAAAGCAAGTCATTGAATCAGAGTCCAAGACTACACATCATCTTTATCCTCTTCTCAAAGCATGCAAAGGTGGAAGAGACTTGGGCATCGGTCTTCTTCCAGAGGAAGAGAAGGAATAAATACGAGTTTTCAAGCACAGGACAGTGCTGGGACCCAGTTACCTTGTTGTGAGAGCACTACTGCTCAAGAAGCTAAGAACATGAAAAAACATTGAGACTATTCAGCCAGGAAAGGCAGAAGCAGTTTTCACGTAGTTAAAAAAACCCAAAACCTTATGGGCAGAGTTAAACTGTAAATGATCTACATCAAATATATGCTATGAACCTGGAAGTCCATTAAAAAATGCTGGAGAACTGGTTATATTGTCAAAAATCTCCACCTTGTATTTAATGAAAGTTAGTTTATTAAACTTGAGATGGAAATTCATGATGTATAATTGACCATCAATGTAACCCATTCCAGCCAAAAGCTTGCTATTACTGTTATATTTTTATTATTTATTACTCTAAAAATTCACTGTCGTGGGTTTTTCAGGTCTGGGATACCAATTCTCAGTGCAAAAGGTTACATTTTTCACTATCCAATTTCCAGTTAAGTATTCCCCATAATAGAAAAAAACCAAAAACCAAAATAACTTTACAGATTGTACAAGGAAAAAAACTCCACCTTAATGCATGTTCAAAGTTAGAATAGTTATGGTACTGCAGTCTTTATAGCATTTTGCAACCACCTCCATAAAACAAATGTCATGCTATAAATCAGTTACACTATATGAAAACATGAATGCGATTTGATCATAGCCCTTAAAAGGTCACCTAGGAAGAAAATACGTCCCAGTATAGCTGTAAATAGCTACTACAAAAAGAGAGCATGGCAGCAAGAGACAACATAGACTGTTGTTTCATAAAGACTCACAACGATTCAATCCGTGGTAAAGAGATTCCTCAGCTGACTTACTCTCCAACACCCAAGTCACACACACATTTCACTCCTTAAGCTTAGTTTCATTGCTGAAACTTTATCATCATGTTCCCACCTTGGACAGTCAGGGTTTCCTACGATGACTCCACCAGTGTCCTGAACTGGGTATCCCCCCATCCTGAGGTCCACTGAAAATAAAGTCCAAGAAAGCGGAAGCTTTGCTTTGTCACACACAACCTGCTGCTCCAGCCCCACAGCTGTGCATCTCTGTTGGCCAAACTAGGCAATGACATAAGTTCAAATAAACCACAAATTAGGAGAGTTTTATAAAAGATGTTTGCCAATATTTTAGTTTGTAAAATGTGTATTTTGTGTGACTTGCAGTTTCTGAGCCTGGCTCTCAACAGCAACAGGCTTTGGGCAGGCCAGGAGGCTGCCCTGGGGGTCCGGTCCCTCCGGCAAGGCGTGGGCCCAGCAGGGCTGGCGTTACCTCCTCCACAGTGCAAAGCAACTGCATGTAAGAGGGATGTAAGATGGTGTAAGACGGATGAACTCCTTATCTGGTGAGGAGTCTCTTCCAGACAGGGCAAGGGAGGAACTTTTGGGAGGGGGCAGACTGACCTCCTCCCTCATGCAGCTGCCAGAGCCACCAAGGGCCCTCCTCTGGGAAAACAGCGCCCAGGAGCCACATTTTCAGGTCAGGGAACGGAGACCGGCGAGTGCCCAACACCCGCACTACGGGCAGGCCTGGCGGGAAGAAGGTTTGGTGTGGCGGAGCCAAAGGCCCCTCCGCCGGCCGCGCCGGGCAGAGGCGAGCCGGCGGGAGGGGAACCCGCCGAGGAGGGGGCAGAGGGTCTTCACAGCCCCTCACCGGGCATGGGCTCGCTGCAGCCGAGCGGGTGTGTCACCTCCGCCTGAGGAGCGTGGCGGCTGCCGCACGACCGGCCCGGGGAAGGCGAAGGGCCGGCCCCAGTTACCGGGCTGGGCCGAACATCCCTGCCCCACCGAGCCAGCGAGGCGCTGCGCCAGCCCGCCCCCGGCCCGGGAACGCCGCGCTCCCCAGCGCCGGGAAGGCCAGAGCTCCGGCGGGGACACTGCTGAACGTCACCTCTTCATCACAACCTGTTCTCTGCGTTCTAAACTGACTGTAAGCTGCCACACTGCTACATTAAATTTACATCATCAAACAGGTAGTTCTTCTGCTACTAGTGAAAACTATTCTGCTTCACACACACAAAATAAGTTGTATTTGTGCAAGATCAAAGCTTGCAACTAGCAAAAAAATTAGTGATAAGACACTAGATCAGCTTCATTATATGGCCGCATTTTTGTATGTCACAATACACATATAATGAATAAACTAATTTGTCATTCTGTAGTAGAAAGCTCCGATTCCCTCTATAACTCAACACTACCATCCAATTCAGCATGGATGAATCTGACGATTGACATCTTCAGTAAAAATGTATAGATCTTGGTTTAACTAAAGGGGTAGTGTCCTGGCATCAAATTGCCAGATCTTGTAAATCTGTACAAACAGTACTACCACTTTACGAGGCTGCAGATTTGACACAAGCACATTTACAGGCACAGGTTGCACCATATGACTTAGAAGTGAATATTACTCTAAATACAGAAGACACTAAGTATATGCAAAAAAGCATTTATTTCTGAGAAGTACTTTAATACACAAGTTGTATATTTCATATCAAGAACTCATTCTCCCAGCAGACAACTGGATCATCTTCCCTGTTGGGAACTACAAATTACAAGAAGTCCAAAAGACTGAGGTTTCCAAATACTCTGCTAAGTATTACATGCACAATACTGCTTGTATAATTAACTGCAATTCTTTTAGCTGGTGAAGGAAACCAGGTATCAGCTGGTTCCTCTTACCACTGATCATAAATTAATAGCCTAATTTCTTTCCAATTCTTCCAGTCATTCTTGCCATTATCAGTTATGGTTAAAGCAACACACAGACTACTTTGTATGTACAGTTATAGGGATATGTACAGGGTATGCAGAAGTGTCAAACTTCCTGCCAAAACCAGCAAGTTTCCTCAAGTGCTTTACATGTCGCAAAATTTCAATTCAAAGTCACAGTGCTGCATTATAGTTCAGTTTATTTAGTCCTTTAAATGTTAGTCATAGAACTTTTATGAATGCAAATACAAATTTAAAACCAACCATATGCATTTCTAGCAGTTTAAGATCTGTCCTCCGAACTTACTCATGTTAACTGCCCTATTAGTTTGATTTGAACAATGACTTTATGATTAAGGAAGGACATTAATTCTTTAAGACAATGTAGCTTTATACCTTTATGTAGTTTTACTATCTAATGTCACAATTTTTATTGTATTTTATTACTGCTATTCCTTTTGTGAAATTTCATACTAAAATTAGAAAACTTATTTTGGTATGATAGCTGGGGTTTTGTTTGTTTGAAGGCAGGTGAATATTACTTTTTTGCTTTTATGCAACACAAGTTTTGTTAGAACAGTGCTCCTAATGACATTAGTTGTCCAAGGGTAAGAAAAAAGAACTATACTAAAAGTACATATGCAACAAAATGGAAAGCTAAAGCCTATGCTAGGAAACTGCAGAATTGTACCAAGTTCAAATTTTGCAAAATGCAGAGTTCAGAGACTTTTTGATACGCATTTTCTTGCAGTACTTATTTAAACACTGCATTAGAAAAATTACCCTTTTCAGCAAAAGAAGTGTAAGTAACAGTTCTTTTCTAGATGTGTTATGATTAGTTTTATCACTGGCATTCTGCAGGTTAAGTTAACAAAAAAAAGCTCCTGGCTGCTGCTAAAATACTACTGCTTTTTCTCACTAAGTTTTCTTCAAATTATTAGAGAGAATATGTAGATGACTTAAAAGAGACGTCTTTGATAAAGCATAAAATGTCTATCTCTAGGTTTTCTATCATGAGGGAAGTCCTAAAAGCAGGGTACACATTTTTGTCAATCCGATAAACAATGAGTCTATTATGCCCCTAGAAAGTGTGTCCAAAAATACTTTATTTGCTTCAATAAATCAACAATAAATCTACAGTTCCAGGAAAGGTGGCTAAAGGACTGCTGCTTTTAAGTTTACATAAATCTAAAATCCATTTGCCAGACTGACACGATTACAAATTAGACATTGTTAGGGGATCACTGCAAATTCTTCATGGCATTTGGTAAAGACCACTGCAAGAATAGTCCATAGTGTGGGATTTCAAGCAGGCAAGAGAAAAGTTTCAGGATAAAATTTTGACAACCAGAAAAAACAAAGGGTTAAAATGTAACCATAGCCTTCTTCCCCACGCCCCCCTCAAATAAAACAACCAACTAAAAAACAAACCAAGACCCCACAAAGACAAAGCAACAACTGAAACACTCTGGCTGTGTTGATGAATTAGCAGACAGCAACACACCTTTGACAGGCAATTGTGTCTACACAACCTTACATTATATACACCCACCCTCAGTAGGAATTTGTGCTTCTGAGTTGGTGGCAGGAGCCAGAAAATCCAACATCGAGGAACAGTCTCTTTCTGATAATGTTTGGAAAGCTACTGTCAATACTGAATTCAGCATTCCATGTATACATGGGCTGTACGGTACCAGTGAAGTCCTAATACCTATTGTCAATAGGACAGAGAATCCATGTTTTGCACTTTGGAAATTATTTCAAGCCTGTACATAAATGTATGCTTACAAAGTTAGTCCAGCACTCTCTGCCCTCATTTTATCTTGAGTCTTGAGGGGGTACTGTCAGAAACAGCTGTCCTCTAAATGTACCACTTTTTCCACATCCACAAGGAAAGACCATGCACATTTTTTTTACCACATCCAGTACACTAAGTATTGCTTTTAAATATGCCTCCAGTTCAGTTCTCTGAACCAAAAGCACATGCCCTGTGACAGAGCAGCCAAAGACAGCGCTGAGCTGAACTGAGCACAGCACAAGGTGGTCACTGGAGGCTGAGAACAGGGAAGCTCTGCCACTGCAGGAAGACACGGTTCCAGGGCAGCAAGAGCAGCAGTCAGTGCCTCACCAGGCAGCAAGACCTTACTGGTGCTTGGGGACATCTTGCTGTCCATGGGATTGTGCTTCAGTCCCACCAAATTTCTATCAGCATTCTCAATTTCCAGTTTCATAAAAGCACAAATCTGGCAAATCCTCCCTCTTACAAGACTGCAATTGTGTTTCAGTTTAAACAAGTGACTGGCACAAAAACAATTTACCATCAAATATGACACAGGCAAGAGATCAAATGTATCCAACCATGTGCAATTAAAAGTAACCAACTTGTTACAAACTACATTAAAAACAAGAAAATGAGCTTTGTGCCACCAACTCAGATGAATTGTAATGTCCCATGAAAGAAGAGCCTGTTTAAATTGTACAAATAATTTTCTGAACTGTAACAAAAAAAAAATGAAAGGGCATACAAGTGTATCTTTTGAAATATCTAGTTATATACAACTGCAAACTACAATTGGACATAGTTCAAGACCTTGTAACAATTTCTTTAACAATTCCTATGGACTGCCTTATTGCTGATGGCATTTTCCCCCCTCCTCTACATCAGAGTCAATATAGTGGAGGGTTTTTCTGATTGTTTGCATGCTTGCATGAGCTTCAGTGCTATTGGCAAGAATACTCTCAGTAGTGCAAACATACTTCTTCAGCAATAGTTTGCTTGTGTGTCAGCTCCATAAAAATTAATTTGCAGTGGCAAATAGGTTTTAAATGAGACTGAAGCACATGGCATGCATAGCACAGTATAAATGCACTGAGGAAGCCTTTGTCCAAGCTGCCATACAATTCTCTTAAGCCCAACTTCCTGGCTTTTTCTTAAGACTACAGTCCTCCAAAACGGGACCACAACATCTCCAAAGTCATACAGAGTTTAGAGTGGCTTCACACTGAATAGGTCCACTGTACAGGTCTTCTATTCATTCCTATAAGCTCTCTTAAGTAACAGCTAAATCATCCACCCACATGTGGGCTTGGCAAACGTTTTTACACATTCTGCATAAAATGACCACTGCAATGCAAAATTCACACTAAAACATGGGGGGAAAAAAAAGTTGACAGCCAAAGCCACTCCACAGCAGCTCTACTAACTATTCTGTTAAAAACTAACACTACACATCTCCAGCTGTCTTCCCTTTAAAAGGTTGCTTATGTTGTTCACAATCCTGTATTTTCTTTTGCTTTGAAGGCATAACCGTTCTGTTTTCCTTTAAAGTAACAATTGTCCTGAGCACAATGTCAAGCCAAGTTTCAGCAATTCTGCTGATCTGCTGTAGACACACACTGATCACAAAGCGGCTTATAGAGCAAAATGTTGACAAAGTCAAAGACAGTAAGAACAAGTTGTGTCATACACTCAAAAGATCTGCCAGAAAATAAACTGCTAAGTCTTTGTTTCTCTTTGACACAGCTTTACATTAATGCTTGTCACTTCTCTTAAGGAATTTCAAGATTTGCCAGCCTTTGGTGTGAATAATTCAAAAGACTCAAAGAAGCATTGGGGTTTGTACCCAATCTATCCTCCTCGCAGCCCTCTATGTTCAGTGACCACATACCAGCTGCTCTTTGGTGATCGCACACACACCCTCTTGCAGCACCACCAGCCAACCTCCTGCTCTTTTGTATGAAGGTGTGGTGGCCAGGAAAAACAGGGTTGGGTCCTAGAGGCAGAATAAAGCACAAAAGGGAAGGAACTAGTTTGAGGAAGACACACAAGTAGCAGAGAATGAGGAGGAATTCACAGTACAGAATGAGGGGATGCAGAGAGGAAAGCAAATTTTTGTTTTTAAAAAAATTAAGAGCTTATCTTAAAAACATTACTTGAAATTCTGCTTCAGCTACCAAAAAAACCAGTATTGGAGCACTGCAACAGTTTTCTCATAGATTGTTAAGCAGCAGCAAGAGTAGAAAGGATTTTGTTGTTCCTTACTCTGACACCCACTGCGAATTCTGGTAAACTGTTTCATCTCTGTGCATCCTTTAATTGGCAACTGAAGCGGGGCAGTATGAAGCATCCAAGCTGAATTATCTGCAGTAGACAAACATGAAGGCATGGAACAGAAAAAGGAGGTTACAGAGGAAAAAAAAACCTACACTGCACTTCAGAAACATTTTCTAGGACAAAGAAATAACTCCCAAACACAGATGACTGCCTTACAGCATGAATGAATTCTACTGTTGGCAGTCGCAGAAGTAGAAAAAGTAAAGATTTCCTTAAATTTATTCACTTTGTGATAACAAAAAACAAAACAATGTAATTTTCCTCTATAAATCAATTTCCTTAGGATTTATACCTACTGAAATACAGATGTAGCAACATTGGAGTGCCAGACGCCTTGCAACATTCTCCTAGCTTTTAGACAACGTGTAGTATACTTGCAGCTTTCTTCTTCACACATGAAACAAGCTTCTTCACAGGCAGCCATTGTTTGGACTAAACTAGGTTCATCAGGTAAAAAATAAATGCAGCATAGAAGTTACCTTTCTAGCTGGCAACACACAAGAAGGATACATAAACCAATGAAATATTTAAAACACGGCACACTGTGTTACACATATAATTTGTTTTTCATTTCAAGTTTATTAAAACTTTAGCAGTACAAATGATCCAGGTTTTAGATTATCAAAAGACCAAACTGAAGTCCACATCTTAAAAAAAAGCGTTCCCCAAAATGTCTCTAAAACTTTGAGACAATGGAAACATGAAGTCCACAAACTCATCCGTGCCTGTCGTCATCTGTTCCAGGACTTGTTTCATGATCAGACTTTTTATCCTTACTAGGGGCATGATCTCTTTCCTGACTCTTTGATTTTTGGTTTATTTCTGTCTCTGCTGAGGATCTGGTCTTTTCCTTCTCTTTACTGCTGCGTGAATATGATTTTTTTGATTCTCTCTCTTTGCTACTTGGTCTCTTTTTTGAGTCTGGACTTCTATCCTGATCTCTACTAGACTTCTTATCTTTACTGGATTCAGGACTGCTACTTTCACGGCTTTTTGAACGCCTTTTCCTTTGGCTTTCACTATCGTTCCGCTTATATGAGCTTCTACTTTCTCTATTTGAATACCTCTCTCTGTTTCTGCTTTGACTTTCTTCCCTCTCTGAGCTCCTTGATTCTCTCCTCCTCCTATTCTCTCTTCCTCTGTATTTATCTGGTGTACCTCTCCTTTCTCTGCTTCTTGATCTTCCTCTTCTTCTTGTTTCTCTATCTCTATTCCTTGAATAGTCTTTACTTCTACTACGATCTCTGTCTCTGCTCCTCGATCTTCCTCGCCTACCCCTGTCTCGGCTTTTGCTTCGATCCCTTGTTCTACTGCTGGAACTATGTTTCCCTCTGGCATGCTCACGCTCTTTGCTTCTTGACTTGCGTTTCTCCCGGTCTTTACTCCTCCTGTGGTCCTGGTCGTTACTTCTTGAGCCTGCCCTTTTACTTCTCTCCTTGCTCCTACTCCTTTCTTTATCTCTCCCTCTAGAATCATAGCGCTTTTCTTTTTCTCTGCCTTTCTCATGGTCTCTCTCTTTGCTTTTTGATCTTACTCTCTTTTCATCATGTCTACTGTGCTTAGAGTCTCTTTCTTTACTTTTTGATTTCTCTCGGCTTTTACTATGGCTTCTAGATTTAGCTCTTTTCTTGGCCTTGCTTTTGTTATGCTTGTCATCTTTTTCCGAATTCCTTCTTGTTTCCCTGTCTTTACTGCTGGATTTGTGATCTTTTTTCTTCTCTTTTTCTCCTCTTCTGGTTGGACTTTCAGAAACTTGTCTGTGGTCTGATATTTTTCTCTCTTTTCCTCTTCCTGGGCTTTTTTGATTATCTTTCTTGTTTTCATTTATTTCACTCCTTGGAGAGAGAAAGATACAATTTTAAAAATATTTTGGATCCCCTGCACTCTGAAAAATTAAGTCAGAAGTGAGACAGCTTCACAACCAAAACTTAAATCCCACCAGGTCATCTATATTAATAACTACATATTTACAGTAGCATGATTAAAATCAGACACAGTTAAGTAACGGGATAACCAAGTCAGCACCCTGGATTTTTGAAGTAACTGTAATTGAAATCCAAGACAACACGTATTACCTTTAATATCTAAAAAAAATTTCAATACTTGTACTCTGGAAAGAAATCATCTTACTTGTCCCCTTTTATCCATCTTTCTCCACTAGACACTCTCATTCTTTGAGCTCTTTGCATTTCTTGCCTCCAATGTGGAGGAGTTTCACTGCGTCGGAATCGATCTCTTGACCTGGACCTGGAAGGAGTCCGATAACGCTTGAAGGCAAAAAGAGAAAACTGGGTGTAAGTTTGAATTTCACATGCTGTGATAGCTAAGCAAGATTTTTATCCCTAGTGGCTGATTCTACACAGCACCTAACATTACGCTTCACATGTATATACCAAGTTTACATGGACAAGTTATTAACTTACTGAAAAACATATTTGACATTCAGCTAAAGCAGGAGTACAAAATGTCTGATCAAGTAACTATTTTTAAGGTAACTCTATTTCAGGATTTTTGTACTCTGCTGAGAGGCCTTCTCCTGATGCTTCTAATTAGCAAAAATGCAACTTGCTTTTCTAGCAATGCAAATTCTTCTTAGCTTCGAGAAGCAACACGAAAACAATACTTCAAACTTCTGCTCTAATGTTTTTCCTAAAAATTTGAGGGAGAGATTGCTGTTACTAAAAACATTTGCCACAAGCAGCGCATAGCACATGGCTTCACGAAATCAGGAGAATCAGGCTGACAGCTCCCACCTGCCAAAAAGGGGAGAAGCCTTCCTCACATTCCCACACTAGTGTTGTACTAGTTCTGGTGTTCGCCAAAGCCCTTTTTGAGCTAATTCCATTCACTAATTCACAGAATACTATAGTAACATAAAAAAAGGTGTTGTTCCCTCCCCCATTTATATAAACTCAGTATGCAAACAGGAAATCAATTTCATTTTCATCATTTGTTGTCTTCCTTCAAGCCTCAATCCCCAAATCAATTATGATGCCCATAAATTCTGCCTTTCTTTAAAAAAATAAACCATCCTAATGAAAATGGTCAGTAACAGCAGCATTAAGCCTGTGCTGCCATCTTGTTTCTTTTGGGGAACAGATTGTAAACACTTACCCTTGGTCCTCTTCCTTTTATTTTCCTTCCAGATCTGGTCACTAACAGCCTCCTCTGGTATGTTGACTGTGAATTTGATAGATTGCTAAAAATAATTTTAAAAAGATATATTGTTTACAATGTCAAAGAAAGAAAGGAAAAGAAAACATAACATACTTTAAAATCTCTTGCGAAATGAAATAGAACTAAATGAAAACACATCTAATTTTATTTTTTGTTAAAAGCACAGATGGTAACAACCACACAGTAAAAACTTCAGATTTTGTGACTACAAAATATTTTATAAGATTTCTGTTTTTCCATTTTTGAAAGAAGAATAAATTCTAGATTCAGATTGGACAGTTCTAAAAAATTCTAAATGAAATTGCAACGTATTTAACTTCCTTTTTCTCAAATCAGTCATTTTAAACTTTTTATTCACTAAAAGCATGTTCAAAGGCTAACCCTTTGTTCTAGAACAGACACCAGTGGCAAATAAACTGAAAAATCCAATATATTACCTTTCTCTTTCCTTCTCTCTGCTTTTCCTCTCTTTTTCTTTCTCATCTGCTTTAGGGGGACTTTTCCTCATCAGGAACCGGTTTTCAGGTACAGGGGGAATTTCTTCAGGACGGACAGTCGACAATGGCTGTGCTTCAGGGTTTTCATCTTGACTTTCACTGGATGAGCTTTATTTTTGTGTAAAAAATATTTATATTTAAAGTGAGTTATACAGATGAGGGAAGCCCTTTCAATCTATTTAAATAATTTGGAAAAATGTCTTGATTTCAATACACAATGATACCACAGAAAACTCAGGCAACAAGCTATTTCCGAAGCAATTTTTTTGCCCCTCTGATAACTTTTCTCCAAAATATACAGTTGCAGTAGATTTCTGACCAACATTTTTTTATCTATCTATCTATTTATCTATCTATCTATCTGTGTTGCAACACTAAAAATACATTTACTCTCTATTTAGATAGAGCTTTTTTTTAAAAAAAATTTGCTTTTAAAAGCACAATCAGGAGAGTCAAATTCAGATTTTGCACTAGTATAAGTAAATGGCTACAAACTACTGTAATTCCAAGCAGTTGGTATAAACAAATCTGTGTGAAATGGGTTTAGTCCCACAGAAGTAATGTTTAGGCAGCATTGCCCTAAACAAGTGTTCCTTAAGTTTTACTGCTAGCTTAGAAAAATGTGATTTGCACTGGCACTTGTATCTCACATTCAACTATAAGCAAAAAACTATTAGATGAGAAATAACATTTTCAGAAGCAAGGGTGCCTTTTGAGCTTAATTATCTTCCAGTGAAACTGCAAGACTTTTGGCATATTAGACAGAAATAATGTTGTTACGTGTGTTCATTTATTTTTTTGTTGTTTAGTTTTGCTTATATTCCTGCACAGTACACTCTTGCAAGTCCCACTGCATATAAATTAAATTGAACTGTACAAAAGTGAATTTGGGGAAACCAACTGTCAACCACGCACTTCAAAGCAAGCACTCCCGCAACTTTCAAGCTAAATATACCTTAGGCCATTCCATCACTCCTTTACAAGCTGCAGCATGTGTGCACATGGACATTGTCCTTTGCCATCACATCAGAAAAAGTGAGGCTTGTATATGAAAACTGCTTGCTTCCCAAACCTCAAAATACCCACTTTGCTAGTTACAGAATGCTATTCTACAGCTACAGGACAACAAAATAGTACTGTATGGCGTACATGTAACAAAACAAATTTCAAAACAGACCTTTTCTTGCTTTTCTTTCTCTTTTTCTTTTCTTTCTTATGTTTTTTTGAATTTTTCTTGTGTTTCTTTTTTCGTTTCTTAGACTTCTCTTCTGAAGCACTCTCAGAATCCGATGATGAATCAGAAGATGATTCCGAATCACTTGAACTCTCTGAGTCACTGGATGAGGAAGATGACTTGTGTCTTTTCTTTTCATCTTTCTTGGCTTTAAGTCAGAATAGCAAAGATGCATTTTAATATCAAACACTTCTAAATAAATCTCAGAAGAAGCAATTTAGCTAGTATCTGCCTGAGCTGCTTATTATTGTGTAATGAGACTACTTCATCAAAATACTTAATAACAAATTGAAATTTTGGAGGAAACGCTGTTTCTCCCAAGTACAATAAAGGATAGGTCTAGAAACACATAAGAAAACATATGAAGAATTATTTAAAATTTACTTAGAAAGTGCTTATAAAAAGCTTTAACCTGACTTCATATAAAATCTTTTCAAATCACAAACAAGAGAAGTTTTGAAACAGAAAGCAGGTGGCATAGACTAAACTGATTATTCATTGAATTCAGCTCAGAAAGAAGATTCAAATAACCAACCTTCCTGCCAAGTGAAACCATGCTCAGAGAACAGTTCTAATCCTCCAGCTCACCATGTGGTGTTTGGTTTTTTGGGGAGTTTGGTTGGTTGGTTTGGATTTTTTTTGTTTCTAGCACAAAGATACAAATAACTTCCTAACCATCTGCTATGAAAAGGAACCCTGATAAAGACCAGACTAGTCCTTAACTTCATATTTCACCATTTCTTGTGTGGCTCCTGGAGCTGCACATCAGTGGCTTACTGGCAGCCTGATATCAGTCTGACAGGAAATAAACCAGAACAAACATAACTCCTTATGCCCTTTAGCTGATCTGAGACCTACTTACATCATTACAAGTGATGCAAGTATTATGTCAGTCACACTAATTTGAAAAAAAAAATAAATATATATATATACAACAAAATACATACTACAAAAACCTCACTAAAGGAAGACTAGGCTTCCAAGTTATGATGCTTCAGGTAGATCAGTTACATGGTATGAATACTCTTCAAACATGTCATGAAATTCATACCAGGCTATTGTCCATAAAGTTAAAAGCTCTATCCAGAAAATCCGGAAGAGCATACTGGTTGTCTTCAGACTGCTGCAGCTGACTTTTCTAATTAGCATCTAATATTATTTTACTTTGCCATTGAAAATTGCAAAGGCAGTTCATCATTCACCATACAACATACTTCATCCACAGACAGAAGAACCAGAGCCTTCACTAAACAGAAGAAATATATACCAAAAATAAATATTGATGTCCAAATAGCCTGTTTCCTCATCACAGCAAGCGACCTATACTTTAGGAGAAAGCTAAGGCAGTATCGTTCTTTATCTTCAGCAAAGTATTAGCAGGTAGCATTAGATCACCTTTGTAAGCCAACACTTCTTTTGTACCAACCCATATCCTACTCTGTCAGGTTTCCCATTCAGAATGCAGATATCTATTTATCTATCTATCTATCTATCTATCTATCTACACACAGTGGTGAAAGATAGTGATACAGAACACTTCCTTCTCAAAGAACTGGCTGCAATAAAAGATCTGGATAACAGCAAACTAGCTGAGGCTTAATTTAGGTAACAGTGGATCAGATACATGGTGCAGAAAAACCTCAGCAGAAACAACTAAATACAGCATCTTGGCCTCCCTTTTTGTGTCATACTCTTTACGGACACGTTTTTCTCCCTCTAATATGACCAAATTCCCAAAACGGCACAGTGGATGAAACTTAATCCCATTGCACTAACTTTTCAGGTTAGCATCACAGATATAAGTCATACCCACATGACTTCTACAGTGACTGTTTTCATGGTGTTTTCTGTGTTTATTCACAAGCCTCATTTGATACAGACTAATGAAAGCCTGACAACCAACTGAAACATAGCTTCTGTACTTCGGAGATTATATCAATCTTCTGGTCAGTTCTGGGTGCAGTATAAACTAGTAGGTCATCTTACCTGTTTAGGGTGGCCTGCTGATTGAAATCAGCTGGTTTTCATCAGATGTATTTAGAGCTTCTTGGAAAATGCTTCCAAAAGACACTGGTCTCATCATATTTTTTTACTCCCCTTGTTGATCCAGACCAAGACACCAAATCTATTTTCTCAAAATTTTGCTCAATGTCTGTATTAAAGCACTATACTTAATAAAAAGTCTCTGTAAAACTAAATCAGTTTTACATTGTCTAAATATATATACATTCACAGAGTGTAACAAGTACATATTAATAAAAGAAAGGTGAATAGTTTCCAAAGTAATTTGAACCGAGGAAGTCTGATGTCATATAGGCCTGGTGACAAGCAAACAAAACCAGGAATCTCACCTGAGCTCTAAACACCATAAACAAAAAAAGTATTAAAAAATTTAACTAATTTCGAAGTCCCAAGACATTTTGAAATGCTTCCTATTTATCCAACACTTCTGGGTTTGGCCCATTCAAAGAAACCACTATGTTGCACTACACTGTTCCCTACATGCCTTCAGGCAAAACAAGATGGCACCAAGATAAATTTCAAAATGCCTAAGTAGGCATCAATAAATGCAGTTATTCCCTGCACCTGTTTTAAGGGTGTCAAAAACTACTTGTGACAGTTTTATCTGCATTCTTGCAACAAGTTCAGGTATGTTGTAATTACTACTGTAAAATGAGTAAGTAATAGACACAAATGGAGGCAAGTTAGTGAACAAACACGTTTCTTAACATACCACACATAAGATCAATGGCAGATGTATTTGGGAAATTATGTGTCAGGTAGGGAGTGAAACAAACAAACAAACCAAACCAAAAAAACCGGACACCACCACATCAACCAAAAAAAAGCAACCTACAAACAAAAACACTATAAAAAAAACCATAAAAACCAACCAACCAACCAACAACACAAAAAAGCCCAGAATTGTTTACCCAGCAAAGACAATATCTGGCAGGAGATTTTTGATATACTTTCTGGTGACATCTAACTATCTCTGTCCAGCAGCAAATGCTATTTGAATATTGAACCAGCCTGGTGCTGGCCAACTGCATAACACAACAAATTATGAAACCAATCCTGTAGCATGAAGGTCAGTGAGAAAGAAACAGACTTCTATTTACAGTCCAACTGTTCCAGTTCATTAACTTCAGGATCAGGTTTCACTTATGACCACATCTGAAATAGATCTATTGCTTCCTGCTCCATTCACTGTGACCTGTAGTATTTGCCAGACTTCACAAATTACGTGAGCATGCTGCACGGCACAGCCAAGCACTCTCTGCATCTCAGCTTGTTAAGGACCGTAGCAAGTCTTACATGAATCCCTTGATACCAGACTCCTGGACTTGAAATGAAGAAGTGACCTGATCACAAAGCAGCTGGGCTCAGGCAACAAGAGTCAGAACAGATGATCTCATCTTGTAATTCACAGCAGTGACGCTCAAATAGTTCCTTTATATCAAGCCCAATAACCTGTATTAGACTAGAGCAGTCTCCAAAAATAGGGTGCCTTTACTTCAGGATATTTAGACAGATACTTTCCCCAATATTTTTTTCCCAGTGTTTAATCACCCTGCTGTTCAGAGCACCAGGTCCTTTTTTCTATTTCCCATGCATCTTGTTTCAATTATTTGCCATGGGTTCCTGTTATGCTTTTCACTGCTCGATTAAGGATCCACTGTTTCTTACAGCCAAAATTATACAGAGTAATCAAGTCCTCAGAGATAGCCATTAGGGAACACTGCCACACTTGATTCCTATTAATCAGATGACATTGTTACTATGAGGAGTCCTGTATCACAAAAGCCTCTGGACATAGAGGTTTTTGTAGATGAGCAACCTACCACACAACTGCCAACAACAAAGAAAGGGGGAAAGAAAAAGAAGGATAAAAAAAAGACAAAAATAAAAAAACCTTCCCTAGCTCTACCTTGAACAGTTAAACAAAGCCACCTCCAGCTTCCCTTCGAACATATTTAGCTGAAGCAATAATAGTTTATACCTAATGGCCACATCAGGAAAAAAAAAAACCAAACACCTGGAACAGAAAAGTCTGAAACAACTGTTCATAGCAACCACCTTGTGGAAAGGGGGCTAAAAACTATGTGTAACAAACCTGCAGAAGAAATGAGTACTGTAGGCGTTGAATAGGTAAGAAAAGAGGAAAGGGAAGAGACATGAATCAAAAGTCCAAGTAAGATGGGACTTACCAGAATCATCACTTTCTAAGATTGCTCTTATTCCAAAGATATTTCATGATTCCTAAGTGTGTAACTTTGTACTCTGTATCAGTGCTTGACAATTTGTACTGATACTTTTTTAAAAAAGAAATTTGACTCATAGAATGATGTAATTACAATATTGTTCTTTGATGAATTATGAAGGCAGCCATCATCTGCCTTAAATTGCAGAGCACATTTTTACAAGCAGTGATTCTACACAGGGATATCTATAACATCAATGACAACCATGAATCAAGCCTAGCACTGTTCCGTGCAGAATCCCCAGAAACACATTTTTCATGAGAAAACTTCATTAGAGGCTCTTGTTAAAAACTGCCCAGTGCACAAAACAGTTTAACTTTTTTTGTTTGTTTTGCAATCAGAATGTCACCGTCTTACATTCTTGAAAACATCCCAGAGAGACTTTTGATTAACCAATATCATAGTCTCAAACAATACAGCCAGGCTTGTTTGACTAGACGTCCTTCTGCAAAACTTTGTCAATTGCTGTCAGACTCTTCATTTGTCTTTAAGAAATCAGTATTATGTTACTTGTTCCACAGTTTTTATTGAGAATTATATTAGTTTAGCTAGTCCATAACGACCTTTCTAAATACTGCCTTAATACTTAGCTTTCTTCGCCTCCCCCCCCTCGACCCTGCTCCCCTCCCAGCTTTCATGATTTTCCCTGGAACTTTAAGATTTTCTAAAAATAATACCACCTGGCCAGAGATGAGGTCCTTTTATAACTTATCTTCTCTCATTCATTTTCATGAACTCCTCCAACTTGAATAAAAATAAAACTTAAAAAAAGGAAAAGATAACAAATGTTCTACTTTTCGAGGTTACCATCCTCTCAAACCACAGGTGAAAGCTGCTGATCTAGGCCTCTGCAATGTTACAGTTGTGACCACTGTATCATTCAATTGACATAGCATCCAGTAAGTTAGCGCAGTCAAGTACATCATCCACTCACCGCTAAATAAATCAAATTCTTCTCTACAAAGAGGCGGATCTGGCTACTTCATCAAGCACTCCAACTGGATATTCATCGTGATATCCGAAAATTCGACTGCCTTTCTTCAACTCTAACCTAAGAGAAAAACATTCATACCAAGCACCTACCTTCTACCGTGACTCATTCTGCTAGTGCCACCTTGGCTTCCCCGCTAAACCCAAGAAGCAACAGCTCTCTTTTCATTCTATAAGGACTTGTCTAATTTCTTCCTTTGTGTTGCCTACCAGAGAAGCTCATACAATAAATACTTTAGTTTAAGCCTCTCTTGCTATCATAATGTCCCCTCCCACAGAAATTTGCCATTATACTCCCCCTCTCAGGCAACCTCCTTATTCCTTCATCTTAACAATAAATTCTTAAAAGCAGTCTTCTCTGGTAACTGCCTCATATTTCAGAGTATCAGTTCCCTTGCGCCTCCCATAGTAATGGGCTACAAACATTTGCACTGTTAGATGACTCTCTGTTGATGATCTCCCACGACACTGCTCACTTCCCAGAAATGGCTCCTCCTATCTGGATTTTCTGGCCTCTTCCATATATTGATAGGTCCAATGGCCTCCCCTGCTCCACTTGTCAGCCTTGGGCTGTAGTGTCGCAAATTTCCTTCTGATGTGATGACAAACAGTCCTCCTATCTTCACTGCCTCAGGTCAGCACAGCTCCTCAGTGGTCCCACACTGTGCACTTAGCAAACACTTCCAGCCACACCATCACCTGTCACAGCAGCAGCAGACTTCCCTTTTCAAGTCTTACAGACAGCCCTTCCCTTCCAACAGCAGGATTCTCTACTCCCCAGGAGCTCCACTGTGGTCTGTCAGGCAGCACCTTCATCAGATTGGCTCTGCATTAGTGCCTCCACCTCCCTGAACTCAGGTCTGCCCTCTACCTGCCTGATCCTGCTGCCCAAGGCCTCTTGTTCTCCAAACATTCCTGCTGCTCAGCATTACCTAGTACTGTGTCGTACAGTCAGTCGAGTGGGCTATCTCATTGCCCTGGCACCAATTTCCCTTTGTGACACAACAGACCAGCTAGAGGAAGCAGGTTCCAGGATCCTCGCATTACTGAGGCAGAGAGGTACAAGGACAGAGACAAATGGGTAGGACCGGGCAAATCAAATCTTTCCAGAAGCCTGTTCTCTTTTAGGAGAAGCTAACAGAAAAAGCTATTTTGTATTTAGTTAATTCACTCTTTCAATAAATACTTTAACGCCCTGACTAATGGCTTTAAGTCATCACACTGCTGAGTGCCAAAACTTCCATGTAATCAATTTCAAGTGCTCCAGAATGGACTAAAAAGGGAGCGTGGCAAACCAAGGAAGACATAAATACAGAGTGGGTATCTCACCCACTAGCTTCGCCCATTCTGCGAATTCGCCCTGCATTATTCTATTTTATTTTCTAACCTATGTCATCTGGGCATTTTCTGACAGATACCATGTGCCTGAGTACTGTCCAGAAAAACAAAATTATGTCCTTACTATGTGACTATGTGTCCTATGTGACTTACAAGTTAATCTAAGAAGTTCTAGAACCTTTGAGAAGTCAGGAGCCATAAAATAACTTTACTTGCAGGCTCCAAAGTCATTCTGCTAGACATCACAACAGGTGAACACAGAACTTCATCAAAAAGGAGAAGAAAAACTAAAAAGCTCAAGTTTGAATGCCTGTATTTTCCTAAGGCCAAAGAAATAATTATTCTTATCTTGTGCTTCAACATCCTTAGTGCAACCCTTCACAGTATGTATTGGCAGAAGGTGCTACAAACAATAAAGCATGATGACCCCTATCATAGTTTCTCCCATCCTGGGTTTCCTCTGATGAGATTCTCCAGATTGACAGCAACATCTTAGTTTGAGTCTGATTTTGTAAGGGAAACAGAATCCAAACTCCAATACCATGTTCAGCTCTAGAACAGCACAGCAGGGCATTCCTTCTGGCAGGTTCTGTCATACCCCTGTTTAAGAATACAGTTTATAGCAACTTAAAAAGGACATATGCTATGGGCAATGCCAGGATTTTCTGCTTCAAGTGCCTGTTCTGATGATTTACCTGAAAGAAACTTGAAATAAGTTCAATACCTGCAAAAAAAGCAGTAGTTATCCAAAAGTCAGACTGACATCAGTCTTCTTAATATAGCACTCTACTTTCTGTGGGAGAAGTGCTTGCCAGCTTTGTACTAAAATTTAGGGAGTATAGCAGGAAAAGCTTTGAAGAAAGCATATATGATCTTTCATTAATGTCTTCTGCACCAACACCTTTAAAGTTTTTTAGGAGACAAACCATATTGCAGTGTTATTCACCTTTTTACCAGTTGCCCCTCCAGCCATCACAAATAAATTTATAAATATTTTATAAGCAACCAACAGGGAAGAAAGTGAGCAAAATTACCTCATCATTCACATCTATGTAAATGTACAGTTCAACTTTACCTTTGGATTTTGGAATTAACTCTCCACAACTCAGTATGCGTACTTCAGCATATGGTTTACTAGATGCATCTGTTTTCTGGTTTTCTATTTCTCTCACAACTTCCTGACCTGAGATGACTTGTCCAAAAACAACATGATGTCTGAAGAATTTAAGCAAAAGTAAGAATTCTTAGTGCTTAATTATTTCAAGGCAGTTCCCAAACAAACATAAAAAGATAAAATATATTTACCCATCTAAGTGAGGTGTAGGTTTAGTTGTTCTGTTGTTTCCAGATTTAAATTTAAAGAGAAAAAAAAGTCAGCATTAGTGGAAAGCAGTCAGAATTTGAAGCAGGTCATATACACACATTAAGGTAAAAGTTATTTTGAGTGAACTAATAAAACTGAATAAAACCAATATATATTATTCTAAGGTTGTGTGTATTTAAAAGTATTTAATGTTTTATACATTAAACTACCTATTAAATTCCTTACTTCGATTATCACATTTTAGTGAACAAACACAAGCACATAAATTTTTAGACAGCATCCTCATATAGGATATAGTAAGTATTCTACTTATTAAATTATATAAATACTACCAGGAACAGATTAAAAAAAATGAGCAACTGTCTCAGAGCAGAAAAACTGCAAATAATCTTCTATGCATTAGAAAATAATCAGAAACCAAAGAAAGGAAAAAAAAAAAACCCAACTATCTCTATGTACATGCTATTTGACACAGATGTAGATCTGACTTTCAGCTTTCCCCTATGCTAGCATTACTAAGGTATACAGATTTCAGCCATGGCAGAAGTAAAAAACTAGGATAATTACAATAATGATCAGTCAGAAATTCCAAAATGAGAGTTTAATGGTAAATGACATCCACAACTCACCATGTTAAGGTCATGGAACACAGCTAACCGTGCTGTATTTCAAGAAGGTTTTCTGTATATAAATTACACTTAAGAAGAGCCTACTGCAATGTATTCTAAGAAACTAAGCTTTTAACTGTAAGGCTGCACTGGAAAGTTCTTTTGTGACAAAAAACCCCACCCTCTACTACTTTGAGAGCCCCCAGAGCTGTTTTGCTTCCTCCCAAGCAACACCTATTAGAGGAAAGCAATGGAGTTCTAGAGGGAACTGACAGGTTTGTTTTATTGCCCAAGTTAGAACACAGCTACTGAAAATTACCAAAGGCTCTTTTGCACAGACAATAAGCACCAAACACAAAAGTGCTAAAAACAGTCAGGCTCCCTAAACAGTGCACTAGGAAAATGGCTATTTCCATGCAACTTCGTGAAAAGCTTTGGGTTTGCACAGAAGCTAGTTTTCAATATTTAAAAGGATTACCTTTACAGTTTACAAATGGCAAACCACACACACATTTCAGGACAGCACAATACTTACATAAAGAACTGTGAACCATTTGTATCTTTCCCTCGGTTGGCCATTGAAAGGAGAAATTCTTTGTTGTGCTTTACAGCAAAGCTTTCATCTAAATAAAGTGTTTTCAGTTACTTTAAATATACCATATATGCTTAGATAAATGCTATAATCTAATAGAAACTAATCCTTATTAAATCTGCTAGTGATTTCAGCAAAAAGTTGTATTAAAAATATCCAAAATAATAGCTTGGTTTTTACTATATTATTCCTTTTATTCTAAAGAATTTAATAAGGAGAAACATGAATATATGGTTTATAGCCTGAGAAAAACACTAAAAAGTGAGTATTCTTGTTCAAGAGCTTTGTTTTCTACCAACATTAGCAGAGATTTCATCATTTTAAGTTGTTGCTCTTTCTATTCTGCACATTCTAGATCACTGTCTCTTTGGAGAACTTGGGTTTTAGCTGTGCATTAACTATTAAGAGACCACTCACTTACAGTCAGTTTTGTTGTTTTATTATTTTTAATACACATGGATACCCAGTTTGATAGCAATCCCAAACAACTTCTCTTTGTCAGACACACAAATGAACTTATCAAGCTGGCCATTAAGAAAGTAAGTTTAACTTGAATGAGTCCTACTTGTGATGAGCAAATCATTGTAACAGTTCAAACTAAATCCCAATGAAACTGTGAAATGTAGTCACTATTCTTCATTTAAGACACCTGTAAGAGATGATCCTATCTCCCTCCTTTCCCAAAACAGCATAAAGGCTGTTGGGGGATCCAAACTCCTCAGACAGAGGAAGTTTGCTCAATATTGTTTAGACACAGATGGCAGAAGTATTAACAAAGAAGGAAAGTATGCCATCTGTAAGGCTACGGTTTCACATCACACTGTGTCACTAGCCGTGAAAGGGACAGTCCCACTCAAACTCCAGTCACCTGAACAACTACTTTCTGGGATCACATCAAGTGTCAATCTAATCCTATGGTGAGCTGGTTCCACAAGGGATCCACAAAGGCAGAAATTCCCACAAACTCAGTCTCATACGGTGTCCAAGTTGAACAGCCAGCTTGCAACTGCCAGAAGGTAGGCTGAGGCCTTGTCCTGCTTCCATCTCCCCCAACCATACATGTCCTCAAACCCAGCTATTCGCTTGTGTTGGTTCTTTTTTTGCTGCAATAGCCTTTGGGCTTTTGAGCAAGCTGGATCAGCTGGCTGAATGTCAGCTGGTACAAGGTAAGACCTTCTCCCTCTTTTGTCAGTTGCAAACTGTTGATTCAACTCAAGGTCTGACATAAAATTGCTGCCTGGCCCTATTAGAATTACAAATAATCCTTTTGATCGTTTGCTGCAAGTTCAAACAAGAACCAATGTTGAAAGTGGCAGGGAGGAAGGAGGAGTATAACCACTCCGGCTGGTGGCAGCTAGACACCACTTGGGTTTAGGTGTAATCCAAGTACTGCTCCAAGAAACACAGAGATGCTACACTACTTTCTGAACAAACACAGGCTGAGAAACACACTGGAGTGCAGAGGAGATACTTCTGCAACACTGACCAAAAAAGAACCAGGACTATGAGAAAACTGATGGCCTCTTTATAATTTATTCCTTTTGGGTTCAGGAAAGCAGAGCTTTATGCTTTCTTTTAAATAAAGATTTGCAAGGAAACCTGACTCTATCATGCCTTTCTCCTTTTCACTGTAAGAAAAGACAATTCCCAACCCTTAGCTAGCTGCTCAAACCAGAACTGTGTGTTTGAAAACAGTTATAAAAATGTGAATTGGGTAAAATGGACAAATACAAAGGAGTTTGGTTTTCATTTTTCCTTAATTAAAAAGGTTCATGTAAGTAAAATAAAATAACCTGAACTGGACAGTCAAAGGCTTCTAAGACCAGAGGAAATCTTAACAAAACCAACACAGTTCAGGTTTACAGAACAGTGACTATAGAATGTAAAGGTGAGAGCTTAAGGTAACACCAAAACAGAGCAGACTGATGAAACTCTTACCTTCAAAAAAGCCACCATAAATGGATTCTCCTCCCCTGCCATTTCCTTGAAAGAGGAAAAGCAACAGTTACAACTTCAACTAGTGACTAAAGAGTCACACTATGTGGAAGGCGCTTTGTAATATGAAATACTGATCCAACTGCATCCAAATGGCTGACATTATTCTTCAAGATATGCAAAGATCAAGATGCATCTTTGTAATCTCAAAGCAAACTTGGAAAACAAGAAAGGATTCTCCTATGTATCCTGCTTTAATCTCCCTTTTTTCTTTATTTCCCAGTAGCAGATATTTTACCCTCACATTTAAACCTTTCAATAGAAAGTACTTAGCACTCTGAGTACTGAGCCAATGGAGCAAAAGTGTGTGCATCCACTAAGTCTATATAAGTTTATGATAAAAGTTTTCATGTAAAGGTCCTTATGCGGAAAAAAAAAAGGAAAAATATCAGTTAAATCACAGAACAATTAATGTGAGTAAATGATACTACACAGAACTCTTATAGTATTCTATTACATAAGCATTACAGTTTTCTTCAAAGATTCACATCATACCTTCACTGAAGTCACCTCCTTGGATCATAAAATCTTTCACAACCCTGTGAAACAGACAACTTTTGTAATGCAATGGCTTTTGGGTGGATTTTCCTGTACCCTTTTCACCTAAAGGAGAAGAGGAGGAACAAAAACCAAAATTACTCTCTGTACCTGTAGAATCTCTACTACAAAAAAAGTGCTATGTATACACTTAATCAAAATCATCTACTAAGTTCTGAAAAATTAGCTTGTGAGGGAGACGTATCTGTAATGCCAACAGGAAATTAGCATTTAAGAAAGCAGACCAGAAATCACCTTATGTCTCTACAATTCTGCTAGAAGAACTCCTCACTGACATTAGTATACAACTCTGCTCTCTTCCATGCAGACTGATGGAAATAAAACAGCCAGTTTAGGTTTAAGATAACTGGCATTGCTCAGAAGCACATAAGAAACAACTCAGATCTTCAGTTAAAACACAGCAAGGTTAAGGTACCATAAAAGCTCATAACACAAAGAAAGAGACAGGGGAAAGGACATTCTCTCCTGCGCTTAGGATTACAACTGCCATCTTCCTCACTTATGTCAGCTCTGGTGCTTGAGACCCATAAGCAGACCCTCTGCTTCAGCTGCAACACCATCTACTTTCCCTGCTACCCTCAAATAGTGCCTCTGCTGAGTCAGCAAGATGAGTGGCTCATGGAGGGTCCTGTGAATGGCACAGCCAACCTCAAGGTAACAGTAAAGTAACCAGTGGGACTATGTTAGAAGAAAAATGATCTCTTCCTCAGTCCTGGCAAACTATTAGACTGTATCTTCCCATAATCCTATTCTGAGCAATTGAACTGAGCTTTTGTCAAAGGCAGTTGCCTCTGAATTCACCTGTAACACACCTGGATCATATGGATCTGACTTGCTAGAAAAAACATCTTGGAACTTTGATAAATGTGAAGCTGTGTCTGTTCCACTAACTTGGCATATGCCTAACATAAGTTTTCGCCAGGAAAAATTGAGCTGTTGATGCCTGTTTTAAGAAGACTCCATATACTTGCCAAAACTTACCCCCAAAAATGAGTAAACAAAACAAACAAAACCAAAATTTGAATTAATCTGCTGATGATTCATATCATTGACACTGTGTCTGTATATTTGCCTTATTATTTTTCAAAATGTTAAAGCAGCAAAGTAGTTCAGCATCTGATTTTGAATGTCAATAACTAAGTATGAAGTTTGTAGTACATGCTTCTGACCTGAAAAGCTGTTGAAAGACTTCAAGTCAAAAATTTAAAGCAGTAGCAGGGAATAACACCTTTAGCCAATGCCAATGACTTTGGGTGGTTGAGAGCAGATCAAGAATGCCACGGTCATGTCATAACATACAGCCATTAAAAAGAATCCCTGTAAGGTTTACACTGGTTAACAAATTCTGATAATCTGATTTTGTGTCAGTAAATCTAATGCCAGATTAAGTAATACCTACATTCCTGCAGACATCATGAATGGTGCACTCAGTGTTCTAGCTAACTTGACATGAATGTAAATACACACCCACACCTGATTCAGATCATATTAGTATCACTGAGCAATTCAGTATTAACAGCTACAGAGCCTTGACCTAAAAAACAGCAGAGGTGGAAGGAAAGGAAGCAGAAAATGCTGAAGACAGGAAGCATGTATGCTATTTATGTATTCACAAAATTATTCTTTTGCTAACCTGTTTTGCTAAACTTAGCATTTTCAACAGAAGCATGCAGTCCACAGGACAATAATTCTGTTTGGAAATGCTTCTAGGAGAGAAACTTCTCAGTATTTTGTTCAAGGAAATCATCTGTATTTCAATAGGAATAGAAATCACCAGTCTCCATCAAAAAAGACAAATTAAAATGAAGAAAAAGAAAATACTAATGAATACCAGCCATACCTTTCAGATATCTTAAAAGCATCGCAACAGTGAAAAGTCTCCATGGTTGACCTCTCATTGGCTAACTTTCAAGATTGGATGATGTTATGTAATGTGAACAGTAATATCTATGCTAGTAACAGAAAATCAGCTTACTGTGTCTGTATTTAAAGTTAATTAGTATACAGTCCCTGCAACAAACTAAGCCAAAGCTACAACTGCTTTGATTCTACATGAAACGTATATGAGAAATCAGCTAAATCTCTAGAGATACCAAGAACCAATGTTTTACATACTTATTTTTATATGTAAGAAAACATCAGGAAAAAC
The DNA here is from genome assembly GCF_963082525.1 of Nesoenas mayeri. Classification (NCBI taxonomy): domain Eukaryota; kingdom Metazoa; phylum Chordata; class Aves; order Columbiformes; family Columbidae; genus Nesoenas; species Nesoenas mayeri. The sequence goes on from NC_137545.1 coordinate 23,535,040, forward strand.
AACACAGACATCAAACTAGCTAACATGAAAAATATAAACAAAATTTTAAAACCTACAAACCTGTGCAAAGGCAGCGAAAATTCTCACATGTCTTTGGACACACATCTGAAAACAGTTCAAAGACCACTCTTCCAGCTAGAAAAAAAAAAGGCAATATTTATTATGCAGGTAACTAGTATCCATGTTATTCTTATATATCTTATATGAAAATCATGTTACCAAATGGATATTTTGATTTTCTTACCAGGTACATTGTTGATGGCTATGTCAAAAAAGCAACGAGGTCTCTGGACCTTTACTCCCATGGCTTCAAAAATGTAAATACTGTTAAAAAATAAAAATACAATTTAGTTTTTTCTTTTGTGCAGTGAAGCTACATGTAAGTTAATATTGAAGATTTTACAAAGGCAACAAAAACTGCAGAAAAGCAAATCTTAAAAAAAAAACAAAACAAAAACAAAACAACAGAGAGTAAACTAGTATTTTTAAAGATTCAGAAAACACATTTAGGTCATTTTCATGTTTTGTGGACCCAAATGAGTTATTTTTTCGTGTTTGCTCCAATACTATTTTATTTAAACTTGAGTACCATACTTCATATGAGGAAATAAAAAATGAATAGGTACTGTAACGTATGGGAATAATAAAGCTTGGAGTTTTCTTGCTATCCAGACGGCACAGGTAACAATCTAAGTCATCTGCTCCTAGAATTCTGTATCCTAGGTAAAATAAGTATCAGAGAGGAAAAAAAAAAAAAATCAGCTTTCAGACCAAACAACTTGAGTGCTCTCAAATTTTTTGCAACTGCCTTTCAACTGTTTAAAAAAAGACTGATTCGCAATCTCTGTTAGGCTCACATAGCGGCTGAGGAGGTTGCCACCTCCTTGCGCCAGCCCACCCCTCTGGTCAGAGTTACCAGCTCCAGATCATGCCCCTGTCCTCAGGAACACACCACCTGCTGCATCCACAGCCCAGTTCAGTTCATCTCAGTTACTATTAATTACCTGGGCCATGAGCTACAGCTGCTCAAGAGAGAACATGCTGCTTGTGCAGGAGCACAGAAAGGTGAACAGCCCAGGACGGTGAACTTCTTCAGGTGCTGTAGGTGAGTAATAACCGTGCAAGTCAAGTAGGCATACTTTCTGAAATATCAGAACTTTTGCCACAAATAGAGAATGGTCAAGGAGTGGAAAATAACCTATGATGGTTACAACTTCACAAATCACCAACATATTCGCATGGTAAGACTTAAGCATTCAATTTCTTACTAATACATTTCCTGGATTCCTGTCACTGTAGTTATCAGGAGCTGCTCTAATTAGGATCCAAATGATTCTACACACACCACAAAGATGTAGCTCTTGTGCAATTACTGCTAAGTGAAATTATTTTGACTTTTTATTGTTTCTTTTCCTTTTATGTCACTGCTCACCTCTTTTGAGTTACCATCCCTGGAGATACTTAAAAGGCATGTAGACATGGAGCTTAGGGACGTAGTTTAGTAGTGGACTTGGTATTATTACATTTGCAATTTGACTCAATGACCTTATGGGTCTTTTCCAACCTAAATGATTCTATAATTCTTTATCAAGAATTTTAATGCAACCTTTCCCTTATCTTTGAGTATATAAATCCCCTTATTTTTATGTAACAAGCAATGTCTTATTCCTCATTTGTATTTCTGGCATTCCAACACTATGTATAATCATTATATTATTTTCTGCTTCTGAAGCCCCATCCTCTCTTAAGTAATTCAGAGAAGGAAAAAAAAAACAAAAAAAAATGACAGCAAAAGGATCTGTAAGATTGGAGTAACTTTGCCAGAATTTGGAATATAATCCATAAATTTTCTGTTCTAATTTTTTTATTGCCAGGAAACACTAGTCAAATCTAGCTGACATACTGCATGCATCTCTTGTAGAGCTTTATTCATAGCTATGCCACAGAACAGCCTTGAAAAAATTCAATTGTCGCCATCTGTCACACTCAGCTTCTAAACAAGAGGCTATAAGAAATCAAAAGACAGTAGTGCAATCACGTTAGTCTATATTCTCTCTACTTGTGCTTAGTGCCACTCCTGACGTTTTGCCAAGGTTACACAGTGGAAATCACAAGAACAATGCAAGACTCATTTAAATTAAACACCACTCAGTTGTTTATCATTCATGTAATTTTTGGCATGAGAAGAGTCTGCAAATGTGTAGAATCTCACTAGATATCCTCTAAGCTGTATAACTAATACATTAACTCATGTAAGTCAGAGACTCGTCGAAAGCAGCAGGCTTGCTCTTCTCCCTGAATTACCATTTCTATTCTATTAATACAACAAATTTTGTAGGCCAGGCAGAGAAACAAATAGGGAAAACACCTGTAGCTGAGAACTTTGGTGTTGCTGGGTTAGCAGACAGCTGAGCAGCTCACCAGGCTGCTGCACAAACCCTGGAGCACAGGAGGCAGCGCGGGTCAGCCCTCAGGACAGCCCAGCCCAGCCCAGCGGGCAGCAGCAGCACAGACCACGCGGCTGCACCCAGGGGCATGGGGATGTTTGTTGCTAGGAAATCTCTCAGAATAAATGCTGCAATAAATATTCTCTGGTGGTAGAATAGACAATTTAAACTCAGCTGAGATACCTACGGATCAGTAGTACCACAACTAATCAAACAATTGTACTCAAACTTTAAATGTGTAGCTGTCGTGCTTGAGTGAGGAGGGATTTAACTCCTCCTTCGCAGTCAATTTGCTTCAGAAATGTAGTGGTATGCATCAACATTTATATATAGTATTTTGGCCAAAATAAATGTAAACTATTTTAAAATGTGACGCAATTTTTACTTCAAACATTGACAATGACTAATGCTAAATTACAAAATAAATATCAATATACCTACATCAGTCAATTTTTGACTCAGTTTCGTAAAGAAAGGGTGGAAGATAGAAGGAAGAAATAAAGAATTCTACCTGAACCCCTTATTCTCACCAACTTTTGCTCTATTTGATGTTTTTTGACTTCTACATTCTCTCATGAACAGTGGAACAAATGAAGTTCAGTGTGTGTTCTAAACATTGCCTCCAACATCCCCTGCACTTTTCCTAAATCCTCCAACACTATCCCCTAAATAATGGCTGCACTTGATTCTAAATGACAGTCACGTCAACTGGTCAGTGTGAACTCCCTGACAGGCCATGTAAATATACCACACACTCCAGCTGATGTTGCCCGGTAAACCAGGCTAAAATATCAGTGACATTTATCCTGCCTACCTACAAGTGAGTGTTTTGTCTCCAATATGCTTAAGTATCCTTTGCACAGCTATTACTTCAGACAGACCTTCTCCTGAAGTGTACAGGGAAAACTACTGAGTTACAAATGATCCATAATTATTAATTTCTATTCTTGTAGTATTCACATACCAAATACAATCTTGTACATACTGATCATTTAAAACCTGTCTGCATTCAGAGCAAGTATGAGGTATGATTGTTAAATACAGAACCAACGAAAGACCTCCACAACTGGAAAGCACCAATAATAAAGTCACAAAATTATAAGTACAGCTCAACAGATACATCTGGTAACAAAAGAGCTTACATGACTTGTGTATTTTTCTCTTCAGATTTATTTTCAATCAGAATGTGGATACTCTTAACCCACGATACTTTGCTTTTAATTGTGAACTTGATGGAATTTTACTACTGAAGGGAAAATTATTTTAAAGTCAACCCAAGTCAACACACGAAAATGTGCTATACAGGAGGGCAATCCTGAGAAATCAGCTCCTTCTTCCTTCCAAAACCCTGTAAGAGATAGACAATATAGCAACCCAAGCACTATCCTGAAATGTTCAAGCCATTTATCATTCTCAACCACCTCCTGTTTGAGGAACCTCTTACCAAGCCTAAGCAGACACTGTGTAAAAAAAAAAACCAAACCACCGAACAAAAACCCACACACAAACCAAAACCAAACACCAAACAGAAAACTCACTTCAGTATATTTAACAAGAGGCCTTTTTGTCAAGAAACACAAATATAGTATAAGCTGAACTGTAATTCAATTTTCAGAAAGAAAACAAATACACCAAAAATATTTAATCTTGTCAGACCAGTGCACCACCAGTTGTCTCTGTCAGGGTTCACATCCCTTTACACCTCCATCAGCCTCCTATTTTGTTCAAATATTTGTATGATAAAGCTGGCCAATTCACAGTGAGGCTATAGACAGCTGTTCTCCTTCAAAATGATCTGTGCCAACGGAAAAAGATAACCATCCCAAACTGTTCACAAGCATCTCTCTGCCAGACATCATCACTCATTTGTGTTGAAATGCTCAAAAACACATCTTCAGGATTTTTTTTTCAAAATCACCTATGCCAGCAAGGATCTGGTATTAATACTGTTTAATATAAACTAGCTTCTTTTGACTGAAACAGGCTAGAAAGCACTCACAGATGCACATCAACCAAAGTATCAACATGTCACGCACGTCACGAGAGCTGATGGCAAGCAGCAATACAGTAGTATTCCCTAGTTTTACGAGGGGGGAAATAAACCCTTTATTTGTAACGGTATTGAACAGGTCATTGGACTATTTATTTGTTTCAGTCCCTGCATAGGACAAAACAAATTTGGAGCAAAGATGTATTTAGTAGGAAAAATATGTAGAGTATCCTATTCCTTCACTTCTTTCTCTGTCATCATCAGCTCTCCCCTGTTCTTAATTTCTCCTTTACCTTGCCTCTGTATTTGCTTCCTTGCATCATTTTACAATTATCTTCTGCACCGGTCTTCATACAATGCCCAAAGAAACAACAAAAGTGCATAAAGTCACATTCCTAGCATTTTGTTTCAGGCCACCTACAAATGCAGGAAGATGAAACCATACTGATTTCTATTGCAAAAATAGCCATCTAGAATCTTCAGAAATATATTTTTAAGCAAAACTCTGAGGCTAGAAAACACAAACACACAAAGTAAATACAAAACATAGATCACATTCATTAAGGCTGTGGTTCCAGTCACTTAGAGCCAGTATGAATGCAGTCTGATACCAGACTGGAGGGCTCATACATTCACATGTTTAGCTTTCATGCAGGTGGCCACCCAGCTGCACAAAAACTACCCTTTCCTGCTCCCAATCAAAGATTTGGCAGCAGCAAATATCAGCTTAAAGTGACAGTGGAGCAATAGACTAAGAATGTTATATCTTCATTCCAGCATGGATTAAACTGGAAATGAATTTATGATTGTTAAATGGGAGACATCAAATTTTGTTCCCAGTTCCACTCCTGTCAGAGCTTCCAGCGATGTCAGGATGACACTGAAGGCACGATCAGCAAAAATCCAACCAGCCCAACACTCAGTTTCCATCATTTCCTCAACATTCTCTCCGAACAGTATCTCTGCCTCTGTGTTTCACCATCAAAAAACTCTGAATAGCAGCAATGATAACTAAGGAAATTATTCTTATCGGTTTGTTTCATTTTACTCATCAGCAGCATATGATTTTTGTTGTCAGGAGATTTAGGAATTAGATACTACACTTGAACAAATTTCAGGTTTAGGATGCAGTCCTTGTAATCAGGTGAACTTTACATATGCATAAGAAAATAACAAAACGTGTATTTTACATAGAACATCTATGAAATTTATGAAGGCAGACTTGCTACTCATCATCAGAAATCACATACAGGTTTTCAACATGACTACCCCTTCTAATGGTATTAAAAGGGAAAAAGCCAATAACAAAAAAGCTTTCAACATTTCTGCAGGAAAAAGGTGATTGACACCACTTTACATCAGGTTTCTTTCTCTAGAATAATACTGCAAGTCTTCTTTATACTACTGACACAGTATTTTTCCTCTCCTAAAAAATAAATCAAGTTAAGACATACATGGCAATATCAACCATTGTCTTCCATGGATATGAGGCAAGAGCCCACTATCCTCTTGGGGAAATTTAAGAAAATACCATCCTCAGATAGGCCCTGAGTAAATATGTAGTACATACTCCTAACACTACTACACTGTGCAGTTCATTTACATCACTTTCAGTATGATTTTTACAATGATTAACATGAATTTAGTCTTTTGTTACTGAAGTATGTAAAGAATACACACCCAGCTATAACTCTCAGCTGGGATAACATCAGCTGAGAAGGTAGTAACACTATTTTGAACTATCATCTTTTATTCTCGTGTTCTCCTCTTTACTTTACTACTTTAGCTCTAGATCCCTTCACAGCCTCATTCCAGCCTCCTACCTAAACCTCACTCCATTAGAAGATGGTCATATTTCCTCCCAGGCAGGCACTGACTGCTTCCAAATGGAAGATGTCTCCTAAATGCACATGCATGGAAGAGTGAACTGATAGTGGAGACATCATGCTGCAGCAGAGGAAAATCCTCCATTGTAGTACATATTCTCCACTTCGAATTCCTTCATAACCCACAGATTTTCTGAAATCCTAAGATTAAAAAAATAAATTTTATTTTATAGAATCACAGAATGATTGGGGTTGGAAGGGACCTCTGGAGATCGTCTAGTCCAACCCACCTGCTAATGCAGGTTCACCCAGAGGAGATTGCACAGGAATGTGTCCAGGTGGGTTGGAATGTCTCCAGAGCAGAAGACTCCACAACCTCTCTGGGGAGCCTGTTCCAGGGCTCTGACACCCTCAAAGTAGTCTCTCCTCATGTTTAGATGGAAACTCTTATGGCTCAGTCTGTGCCTGTTGCCCCTCATCCTATTGTTGGGCACAACTGAAAGGAGTCTGGTCCCATCCTCTTGACATCCACCCTTGAGATATTTCTAAACATTTATGAGATCCCATCTCAGCCTTCTATTCTCCAGGCTGAACAGACACAGCTCTCTCAGGCTCTCCTTATAAAAAAGGTGTTCCAGACCCCTTATCATCTTCATAGCCCATCACTGGACTCCCTCCAGTAGTTCCTTGTCCTTCTTAAACTGGGGAGCCCAGAACTGGACGCAGTGCTCCAAGTGCAGCCTCAACAGGGCACAGTAGAGGGGGAGGACAACCTCCCTTGACCTGCTGGTCACATTCTTCTTAATGCACCTCAGGATACCACTGGCCTTCCTGGCCACAAGGGCACAGTGCTGGCTCATGGTCAACCTGCTGTCAACCAGAACTCACCAGTCCTTCTCTGCAGAGCTGCTTTCCAGCAGGTCCACCCCTTACCTGTACTGGTGCCTGGGGTTATTCCTCCCCAGATGCAGGACCCTACACTTGCCCTTGTTGAATTTCATCAGGTTCTTCTCTGCCCAGCCCGTCCAGGTCTCACTGGATCGCAACACAGCCTTCTGGTATGTCAGCCCTTCCTTCCAGTTCTGGTAACAGCTTGATGACTGCTAGCTAACTTTAAAAAAGGTTCTGTTTCACAGAAGAATACTGGAAAATTTGGAATTCTTAATAAGAAATATAGTCCCAAAGGACACTCTCAGAGGATTACTGATGTTTGTATCCTGTATATGTCCTTCTTCAAAGCTACTTCATATATAGGAAACTACACTTTTTCTGAAATCCTTATTATTTTAAAAAACTCATGAATCAAGGTCTGAGTTTAGATAAACTAATGCTTCATAAATAATGTGCAATTTCCATATTTTTATCATGGTAGCATGTAAGGATTTTATTCATGCTGGACCCCAATGCATTAATGAATGGGAATTGTGAAACAAAATGGGGTAAACAAAACAAAACACAAAACTAAAAACATTTACCTCTGCCCAAAGAACAGCCTCTTCTGCAGGCAATACCGAACAAAAACATGAAAACCAAAATATTATAGCAGAGGAAAAGATATATCTTAGAAAATACTTAATGCAAAAGAAATGGTCTCATGTTCCTCTTAAAACAGGTCTCAGATGATTGCTAAAACATAATTAACTTAACTAGTCAAACATTACACAACTACTAGCAAAAGTAACTTATCATCATTAGGGAAGATACTTTTCTAATTTCGAGTGAATTTTAAGGCAATATTTAACACTACAATAGATATTTTGTCCATACTTTCAACAGCTATTTTCTTCTCCTTTAAAGCCTCCTTAATGACCCAAGTACAAGCATATGCGCACAGTACTTATAGTTTGTGGCTGCAAACAAAATGAGTCTGAAGCTAATTACTTGTAAAAATCTCTGAAGTGCCTTAGGAAATCCTTAAGAGAGGCAGAGGACCCTCCTGCTAGTCATGGTAGCTCCTGTAGGCTCCGCTTCCCCAGCAGAGGCCTGCAGAGGGAGGAGAACATGTGGCACGCAGACAGCCCAGTTACTTCGCCTTCTAGGGGCGGAGGGAGGACTCATTCAAACTCCCGAGCAGACACCCGGCAGCACCCGAGCCCGGCCAGGGCCTTGGCCGGGGGCCGGCAGACCCGCGGCGGGCCCAGCCCGCAGCTCGTTAGGCTGTGGAGAAGCAACTCCCGGCCCCGCGCCTGGCGCAACTGTCGCCAGGCCCCGTGCGCCGCTCCACCTGCGTCTCCCGCGCCCACCTGCCGTCGGGCCTCGCGCGCAGCCCCGCACACACGCCCCTTCCTCGGGGACCACCCTCACCTGGGACGCCCCGGGTACCCCTCAGGGCCGCGCTGGAGCCCCGGCCGCGGCCTGCCCGCCCCTCGCACTCGGGCCGCCGGGCCTTGCGAGGGGGCGTGTGCGCGCGGCGAGGCGGCGCAGACAACCGCAACTACCCCACGCCCGTCCTGGAGCGGCGGCCAGGCCGGGCCAGGCCAGGCCAGGCCGAGCCGGCATCGTCCCTTGGGCGGGCCGGGGCTCCCAGCCCCGTCCGTGACCGAGCCTCAGGCCCCGCGGCGCTGCGACCTCCGCCCCCCGAACCCCCAGCGCTCACACGGCGGCCTGGGCCGCGGCCCTCGCTCGGCCACATGGCGACCGGGTCGGACCCCGGCCGGCGCCCGGCTGCGGCACCGGCACTCACCCCGCTCGCGGCCCGCGTCGCCCCGCGCTCCTCAGCGCCTCGCCGCCATGTTAGAGCTGGTGCGGCACAGACTGCGTCAGTGGAAGGAAAGGGCGGGAGGGGGCGACCCCGGGGGCGGTGCGGCGGGGGGGGAGGTGAGGGGCGCGGAGACGGCAGAAGCGGCACCCCGGCCCGGGAACGGAAAAGGGGACCGTAGGCCGCGGTGCAGCCCTGCCTGGCAGCGGGGAGGCAGCGGGGGCCGCTCGGAAGGAGCCGAAGCCGTTGGAGGAAGGGGGGCGCCCGCCTCCTCAAGCTCGTCAGCGGCGCTCCGCCCCCTCCCGCCGCCCGGCTTGCCGGGGCCGCTGCCGTCCCGGCCCGCGTCGCCGGTCCCGGCCGCCTGGGGCCCGGCTGGGTGCAGCGCGGGAAGGCAGCGGTGCCGCTGGAGCGGAGGGAGGCGCTGCCTGCGGCGGGCACGGCGGGGGACCTGCCTCTGCCCTCCGCCGACAGGGACGTGAGGACTTCCCAAACAAACGTGCCCCGGCCGGTGCTGGCCTTCCCTGCGGGCGGGACCCCGCCGGCGCCTCAGTGAAAAGCCCAGAAAATGGCCAAGGGACTGGTAAATGAAACATCCGAAACAGTACTGGAGGGCCTTAGGGTTACTCCGGGAGTACCTGGCATCATTAGGAGCTGTAAAGAATTAAAATGGGATTCTGTACCAACTGTACACAAAAAGTTCCTGATGATCTTCTCCTGTATCTCTGTATTGCCACTCAAAGTTAATTTCTATTTAACTTAAAAGTAAGTACATGAATCTTTGTAACAATGCATCAATCTGTGAGCACCTTCAAAATTAACTACATTTACACAGAAGTATGTACCTCCTTTGAAGGGTTTTAATTCAGACGAGTGGGTATTTGGGTTAGTAATTGTACGTACCAGGAGGTAATCAAAGTCCTGTGACTGGCTGTTGAGAAGTTTGTTAAAAGCAGGAAAACTAATTATCTCCTGAATTTCTGGGGAAAAAAAAAAAAAAAAAAAATAAGAGGAAGGTTGACCTCTTTGAGTCCTGAAATCCTGAAGAAGCTGGTGACTGGACTTCTGTTCAGTAAATCAATACTGGCTTCAGCACAACATACATTGGTCAATCTCGTTTGCTTTCCCTATGGTTCCAACTTAAAATTTAAGGTAAGTTTATCTAGCAGTTTAAATTTGTTTTAGTCATTATTAATTGATTTAATCCAAATGTACTTGACAAGTCAAAAGTAAAATGATCAGCACTTTGTAAATGAAAAATCCGTATGATTTGCAGAAGGCGCCTTCGTGTGAACATGGAATAGTTTTTCTGTAAAGCAGATGAGATGCCTTGGAGTTCTCAAGTGAGTTTGCACAAGGCCCGAGATTCTAGAAAAAGGTAAGAACCGCCCTTTGGGATTACCTGGCAGGGTTTGGGTCTCACTCTGTTACTTGCACACTTGTGTAGTGTGTAACTAAGGTGATCTGGATTTGCTAGCAGAAGGCTGCAGGAGCTGTTCCAGCTATGAATTTTACAGTTAGAAAAACTGTTACAAACCCAGTTAAAAATTTTACATGCTGTTTCTCTACACCACTACAGATCTATAATAAATAAAATAGGGGATATTTTATTAGTTTGAGTTAGTTTCATATTCATAAGCATGCAATATATGAGGTATATATATGACCAACAACAGACAAAAAGTCAAAAATCCAAAACCTTTGATAGATCCAGAACAGGTAGTCAAAATTGGTCATGGTAAAAGTCCTGGTTGTGATTTCAGAAAGAATTTCAGAACAATCTGAGGTGGTTATCATTCTATCTAAATGTCCTTGTTATTATCAGTGGTGGTGAGAAAAGGTCCAGAAATATGACCTGGAGATACATCTCTACAACGTAAGGAATATATATGTTGCAACATATGTTAGATTTGTGTTCCAGAACTCATAGATTTTTATAATTCTTTTATGCTCTGGAAAAAGTTAATGTAAAATAATGTTAATTCCAGTACAGTGAAGCCAAACTATTGAACTTCACCCTTTCTGAACTTCAGCCGCTTTGTGATTTTTCTAGACAAGGAGCACTTTTTTGCTTCCTCAGAATGTTATATAAACGTTGGTTTTATTAATATGACCTTAATACTCAAGATGACCTTGGAACTTTGATTTTTTAAAAATTTCCTTTGGAAGATCTAACTGGCTGCATGTTCCCTTTCCCCATACATTTCCTGACATTGCAGCTCATGGGGCAAGCGCAGAGTGAATAACAGTGCAGAGGCTGAACCTGCGCATGGTGTCCGCCTGTGGCTTGGCTCCAGGAAGGGCCTCATGAAAAAGCTGGGCGAAGGCCTTCCCGGGTTGTGTTCTGCGGGCACAGGGAGGGGCGTTGATCCCTTTCTTTCCGTATTTAACCGCGCTGGGTGCTGAACTTGGCCGCTTCAGCAGCGTAAGCCCGCGCTGGCAGACGCCTCGCATCCCGCACGCAGGGCCGGGGCCGCGGCTCTGACCCGCCGGCAGCTGACCGGCCGGCAGCTGACCCGCGCCCGCCGCCCGCCCCGCTGGGCAGCCTGCTCCGCCGCCGCACGGGCTCTGGAGGCCGCCGGAACCACATCTGCGGTAGGCGGGAGGAGAGGGCACGGCCCGGGCAGCGCCGCTTTCCCGCTATTCTCCGGCGGCGCGCGCCGGTACGCGCTACCGGGCTGCGGCCGCGGCCCACGACCCGTCCCGCGGGGGAAGGGCAGGCGGTGCGAGGTGGTTCCGGGGGCGGGCCCGACGCTTCCTCCCGCCTAGCAGGGCCGTGGTTATCCTCTGCCCCGAGCGCACGCGTGTCGTGCAGCCCCCGTTAGGCTAAAGGCGGCTGAGGGAGGGCCGGGCGGCGGCGGGAGACGAGCCTGACGTCGCCGTTTGTCCCTGTGAGCAGGGCGCCATGGGGCTCTGGCCGCCCCTCGCCGCCGCCTTAAGCGCCGTGTGGTGGCTCAGCCCCTTGCCCAGCTCCTTCCGAACCGCTTCTGGATCGCAGTCTCCCCGCGGGAGGGGAGCAGGTGCGCGGGCGGGCTTTCCGCGGGTGCGCCGGAGCAGCGGGGCCAAGGGCCGCGGGAGGCGGGCAGGGGGAGGTAGGCCGCGGGGCCGGGCTGCTGGGCTCGGGAAAACAGAGCAACTCCGGCAGACGGGTGAAGAACACTCTGTACCCCACAAGCAGCTCTCTTGACACTTAGTTGCTTAAATACTTAAAACTTTTTATATTTCCGGGAGGGTAGGTGTTTTCATTTTCTCCTTTGTGGAAGGCTTCCTGGGTCACTGTAGTTTGTAATACAGCCTTGAAAATGCTTATTCTGTTTCAACTGATAAGAGAGGATGTTAAAGAATCTCTTGTCCTTTTAGTATATATTTTGCATGGTAAGTCAAACACTTCAGAAACAGTTCTTTAAGTAGATACAAATTTCCTATTTTTAATCTGTCTAAGTTTCAAAACATTTCCTATTGGTTTCCTTTTTATAAGGTGTTAGAATTAATTGCAATTTAAAATTGCAAGCAAGTTTGTGGTAAATTACTTATATTTGCTGAATACCTTCCAGGAAGAGAAACATTTGGAAACTTCTTGCAAATTGTTTTAGGTAGCGATCCTGGTTCCCAGTCATTAGAAGAGGGGCTGTAAGGGCCACTGCAGCACAAGAAGATGCAAAGATGCATTACCTGGGCTTACAAGGAAATTATTATTTTTATATTCTCCATGTGTCTACTTTGTCCTGTCTTCTGGCAGTTTAGCTTGACAGTACTGTGGGGAAGTAAATGTGAATTGAGACTGTAACTATTTTTTTCATCAGATGAACGTTTGAACATAGAGGAACAGTAAGCAAGGCAAAAATACTCTAATAATAAAGTAAGCTGTAGCTTACCATGACGTTATTAGAGGGGAAATGCTTTTTTATCTCTTTAAACTAAGTAGTTTGTATCATTTAATAGGTGTAATAACTCTTTTGCAGCTTCTGGTAAGAAGCTGTTAATGGAACAGTCCATCACTTTTGCTTTTCATTATTGTCACTGTGTCTCATTTGCTCTATCTATGTCCATCTACATGGCAAAAGGGAACAGAAAAAATATTTTTAATTAACTGGAAAAGCCATGGGGTAAAAAAAATTGTCAAATGGTCTGGTAAACGTGGTTAATTTAGTACTTGAGACTTTGTGGAAGATTACTAGATTGTGATTTAACAGTGGCTTGACCAACCCTTTATCTGTATTTTAGCTTATTTAATACACAGTGTAAAATCTTGTAAGAAGTCAAATGCATTTCTAAAATGTAACTAAGTACTAAGAAGGAAAAGCAAAAAATACTTTTTATGGAGATTACATGGAATAAATAATATGACACAACTTTTCTCAGTGATAAAGTGGAATAAATTCTTTGTAAAGACAACTATCATATGGAACAAATAGAAGTAATAAAAGCAATCTCTGAAAAAGGACTATAAACCAGATCATTATCGTAAAAGGTGCTTAATACATAATATCTGGAAAATTTGTACCTTTTATATGCTTTCATTTTGCATAGGGAATAAAACATTTCATATTAAAGCACATGGCGAATTAAAAATTACTTCATTTTAGCTTTTCTTGTATCAGCCCCAGTGTCAGCAAGAGCAGTATAGTACAATATGTCATATGGCTTTTTATTCTCTGAAGCTGATTGTGCAGACATCAAAAGAAATCCAGCTATATCCATCTGCTCAAATAAGAAGGTTTTTTCTTTCTCAGTAGACCCAGTATGTGCTGCTGCCATTGCCTGGATAATGTTACTCTGATGGAATCATGCCTACAGTTGAAGAGCATTCAAATTTGCTGAAGTTATGGTATGTTGATAATTTTCTGTTGCTAATGATTATATCTCCTAAAGCAAGATTTCTAGGCTTTTCCATGATCTCTGAGTTAAGGGAATTTGATGGGTCTTTTCTGGTGTACCATGATATTTACTGCCCATGGTTTGTGTTTTACAGCTTGGAACCAATTTTGAAGATTGTAGAATACCTAGTTGGTAGCACTGTGTACACATTAGGAGATATATTAAGAAAACAAATAAATACTTGCCAAATTTCTAATACATAAGGATGTAGCTTCTACTATGATAGACACAGAATAGTAGATATCACTGTGGGATGGATGTACCTATAGAGCCAGAGGAATCCAGTGGTGCCAGCTCAGCTGCTCTTGCCATCTTACTTCCTTTTACCATCAATAGTTGGATTTTCTGGCAGTTCCCACACCTCAGTTTGGGATTGTGGAGTGGCCTAGTGAGAACAAGCTTCACTTGACTTAGTCATGCAGTGCCTGCATGTTAAAAAGTTCAGCTTTGCCTTCTCAGTAGTGGTATGATAGTACATCTGCTTTTAAAGGCAGATTTCTAAATTTGAAAGCTTACCAAGTGGATTGACTTCTCTTAGTGATTGAGAGCATGTCAGTGTTCATTGTTGGAAGCTTCCCTGAGAAGAAACCAGGCTGTAGGTTCTTCTCAATCTTACCTTACTCAGAACATTGAAAGATAGAGACATTTGGTTTTTAGTGAGTAGATATGGCTGTACTTACCTGCTTTAATTCTGTCCCATTACAGGTACCTCAGAATTGAATTATTCTTGAGACAGTGACCATACAGGATGAAACAAAAATGATCTTCTGTTTTTCAAATACTTGAGTTTGTTCTTTGTAACAACATGGTTTACTGTGAAAAGTGAAAGAATCTTTCTGGACACTTTAAAAGATAACTGGGTGGATAGCAAAATGCTTTGTTTGAGGCAAGTTTGTTTGTTTACTCTGAGACATTACCAAGCTCGGACTCTGAGTAATGATCTGCTTTTGAGCCAGATAAACAGCTGTACCCATGAAGATGAAGTGTTCAGCCTTGTTGGAAGGAACAAGGCCAGGCTTTCTGAAAAACATGTGGGAATTGCACTGAACATGCTGTGGCAATTGCAAAAGAGGAGGCCACTTCTCTTAAGGACTAGTGACTATATTAGAAATCACTCCCAGTTTCTTGCCCTTTGCATTTTAGCAGAAAACAAGGTGGAACACATGGAAGATGAGGCCATAGTGGACACCCTATATAGTATTCTGAGGTAAGCAGCATTATGCTGACTTCCACATCTATGCATTTTACAGTTGGTGATAAAAAGAGATGGAATTTTGATTACAAAGCAATCCTATAAGAGAATGAGAGACTACTCTGCCCCAGCTTCTGTACTCTGAATGTGTGACACAGACAACTTAATGTCCTGGACCTCAGTTTTTGAGATGCAGGCAGAACTGATCTATTTTGCGCGCCCAGTAAATGGAATTATGATTGTTAATGCGCAAATGCTTATCATCTGTTTGAATGGAGGGAGCAATAGAAAAGCAAAACTTTATAATAAATAATGAAAGGATATATGTCTTAATTCTTGATAACTTTTGAGGGAAACTTCAAACTATTATGTCTTTCTTCTGAAGGCTCAATGTTGAAGACCACGATTCTCTCGCAGAAGTGCTTGTTACAGAAGCATGGAAAAGGTTAGAAAGGTAAGTACTGTATTACTATGCTTTGTGAATGGTGTAAGTTGCAAGCATTATTTGTTTCATGTGAGGCTCCACAGAGTTCTCAGAGTATTTACAAGATGTTTTAAACATTCTATATTTTAAGTGTCAGTTGTATTTTTGAAGGCTTTGGAAATTATTTTTGTACATATGGAGGCTTTGAGTATTGATGGACTTTGGTACACAAATGCTTGAGAGATTCAGATACTGCAACAATGAGACCAACACTTAAGATTTTGAAATATGTTGTCCATGTAGATTTATGTGTTTGAATTAAACCGCAGTTTTTAATATGTACGGTTTTATCTTAGTGCTTGCTGTCTCACTCTTAAATGGTTGTTAGAATCTCTCTCATCTCAATTTTAGTAAAAACCTTCTGTAGTCAAACATCAACATTTTCCCTTTGTGCGTTTTGTTGTTTTTTTTCTTGAGTTGTGTTGATTTTTTATTTATTTATTTATTTTTAATTTTAATTTTCACTCGTTAATGTCAGGTTAATGGCAGAACCTAGTGTCAGTCTTGGTACCAGTGTCACAGAATCACCTCTCCCAGCTTAACACCTAGGGCATCTTGACAAGTGAATAAATTCAGTGTAGCTGAATGACACAAAATGACATTCAGGTAACAAATTGCTCACATTCATTTTAGCTATTTCACATAATTGCTTGAGAATGTAGCCTTTATAGATTTCTTACACTGATCTGGTTAAGTGAAGAACTTCTGATTTTTTTTAGACCTCCAGATACACAATATGCTTTAATATGAAATACCTAGGTGTTTTGGCTAAGTCCAAGGTACCACTGTAGGTGATACCAAGGTATCACTGTAGGTACCTAGATATTTTGTTTCCTTGTTTTGTAATTTGAGTGTAACGTTGTCTTTTATGTAATCATTCAAGTAGATTTTTGTCTTTAATTATTCACTAGAAAGAAAAGGTAAATATTCTCTCTTCCTTTGTCTTGACAGGCTTAGTTTGCCAGCTTTGTCTAAATTTGCACTGTGTTTATACAAGCAGCACAGACACTGCAGTCCTGTAACTGGCAAAGTAGCTCATATTGTGGACATGAAACTAGATTCTATACAGGATATAAGGTAAGCGTCAGAATGAAACTGAGTAGCAGGAGAAGCAACATGTCACAGTTACTGGGCTGCCTTTGCTGAACACTGTTCCTTGTTCTCAACTGGAGTTCGCTTTTCTTCAGTTTGGAGTTTGTTGGAAAGAGATGATTTGTCTTAGTGCATTGATTTTCATGGACAGGTCCTGCTGAGGTGAATTAATTTTCCCCATGATTTTCCAAATAATTTCTTTATAACCAATTTAAACACTTCATTAAAGCTAACGTTCTACTTACAGTGGAAAACCAGCAGATATTGCTTTATCCTGATTCTAAATTTTACATGGACTTTTTTAGAATTTAGAGGCTATTGACTCACCAGAAGATGTTTTTCTTCCTTGACATTGATAGTTTCTCTATAGTTTGTGAATAGCAATAAGAAGTCTTAAAGCAATGTTATTTTTATTTATCTTCAGAACATTTTTTTTTTGGTCAAGCTGAATTAACCAGTTCTCTTGCTTGCAGGTCTAATGCCTTACCCTAATATTAAAATTACTTAAAACTCAGCCCTAGTCAGAGAAGTCCAAGCCACTTTTTCTTGCCTCTCTTTCCCCAGGGCCATTATAGCAAAGGCTGTTCTTCCTTTTTTTCTGCTTTATACAGCACCAGCAGTCCCAACACTTACTTTTGTGGACCTGAGGAACCTGCTTGTGAAAGTCATTG
Organism: Nesoenas mayeri; assembly: GCF_963082525.1. Classification (NCBI taxonomy): domain Eukaryota; kingdom Metazoa; phylum Chordata; class Aves; order Columbiformes; family Columbidae; genus Nesoenas; species Nesoenas mayeri. The sequence continues at coordinate 23,552,315 of NC_137545.1, forward strand.
TGTGGGACTGCATTTCTTTGCAGAAATGACTCTCCTTATAGTCATAAGTTTTATTCTCTTAGGAAGGGATTCTTTCTTTAGGAGTGACGATAACTCTTCCTCCCATCCTATCACATGAGAGTTGTTTGAGTTTTCTTTAGTTTCCATTGAACATTAAAGATCGTTTTGCAAATTTAATCAGACAAGACAGGGTCTTGCCTTAGGCAAAAGCTTTCATCACATTCAAGTCTGTAAGGGATGGCTGAAAAATACCAATCATTTTGAAAATTCACTGAAAGCAGAAATTTTACTTTGGTAGAAGAAATGGTTTTTACCCATCTGTTTTTTCTGTGTTGGATTTAAAATTCCTTTGTGGAAGTCAGCAGCACCCTGACTAATGTTCCTTTCTTTGTGTAGCTTATTTAAGAAATCTAAAATGTATAACTTATGCTCACTGTGTAAGTGTAAAATCTTTTGAATTTTTTTAGGATCTTGTCAGTTTTGATGATCAGCATATCTGATGTTATCTCGCAGAGTTTTAGAGATCGATTGCTACAGAAAGCTGAACAGCTCCTGGAAGATAAGCATGAAGTGCACTTCAACTATGCCAAAAGAATACTACAGTTTCTGCAAAGTACTAAACTGAGATATCACCCATTGCTAGAAAAATGCAATGAGATTTTCCTTAGAAGTGCCTCCCATCTTGATATACACAGTATTAGTCTTATTTTTGGACTGTATGAGCAGCTGGGTTTTGACAATGCTGAATTTCGCTTGGTTGCCAAACAGCTATTGTCTGAAACTATAGATGATTGTTATGATCCTGAAACCTTTGCAAAATTATTTTCTACTCTTGGGCCTATGGCAAGCTCCAACGTAAGAGAAAGGTAAGTTTATTAACAATTTTGTCTTATTTATGATATTTATGTAGTCTTGCACAGAAGTTAAAACTGTACAGCTGTCAGGTGGAATTTCTGAGCTTATCCTGAGCTGACCATTTTGTTACCTACTTGTAACATTGTAGCAATGTATTATTTAATGGTGGAAACACTGTTGCAGCAGTTTGTCTTGAAACAGTTGCATAGGAATCTGGATCCATGAGCAAAGGGCTGTGTGTACTGTCATGCAAGGCTGTCTTTCACTCTTACCTCATAGAGTACAGCCTTCCTTTCACAGTGGATGGTAGTAAAAAACTGGCTTTCTCCTGAGAAATATATGCAGTGGTATGTGTTGCTTTTTCCTTTTTAAGGCGGTAGCTGAAACAGCCTGGGGCTTGTCCTACCCCAGTTTGCTGTACATCCTATTCCATATGAAAGGTTGTTAGCAGGGAACACTTTTGCATTTATTTATCAATTAGAGCATGGTACTGTGTGGCAGATTTTTCTCTGCCTGTTTTTCTTGTGCTACAAAATCCATTAGTCATAGTCTCTCGAAGTCTGCAGAATTTGCTGTATTAATTACACTTAGGCCTATTTTCAGACTTTTCTTTGTGAACCTCTATTCAGAGATCTGCATATACTGCAAGCCTGTGTTGGTTTTGCTGTACCTGATTTAGTTCCAAAAGCTTTTCCTAGATTTTTTTTTTTTTTAAATATATTTTGCTTTTGGTAAAAAACAGTGTGAGGAAAAAATAGTAATTAGTTTTATTTGCCCCAGAACCAGTTCAACTCATGTTTGATTCTGTTATCTGTAGCTTGCTGATTAATGGTGAACTGTTCAGTGTCTTAGAGTCCTTTCCCTGCTTCTTGTCTACTCTCAGAATTGTTGGACTTGTTGATTTGTAGCGTCAGAGCAATATGTACTGATCTAAGACACTCACATCTTTTTTTCTGTGCCACACCGATCAACTGTTTAGAAGAAGGGTCCACAGAATGAAGGTCTCTAGTTTGGGGGAATTTGTTTTCCTGCATTTTCTGAAGTAGTGTATTGGCTCTTTCCCTCCTAGACAAAGAAAATGGCTGCAATCTTTGGAGATTTTCAACTGTTTTTCTTTAGAAAATATCTTTTCTTCTTCAGGTTGCTAGTAACTGCAGCGTGCATGGCAGAAGAATTTAGCGGTCATCAAGTATTGGTAATACTGAAGACAATGCAGAAAATGAAATGCAGAAATTCTCATCTACTCAAAAAGTAATTTTTTGGATACTATTAAGAAGTTGTATTGTCTAGCTAAGCTACTTCCATTTAGTGTGAAAAACTGTGATATCCAGTAAGCTGGGAGTGGAGAGTGTGTCACTTGCACACGGATGCATATACACCATACATAATCAGGTATTTAGACTATCACAGCTTGACCCAAAAGTAATTGAGCCAATTCAGAAATTTCATAGAAGGGCATTTCAACCCTAGCAAGTTAATGTAATAAAATTTTTGGCTTATTTACAAAGGTGTGATCCTACCTGAGTAAACTTAGCCTCTAACAGTTATTGTAAACTGGTGGGACAAATGACAGTATAATAAGCTGCAGAGAATGTGTCCTATCTAGGAGATCCTGTTACTGATATGAATCATTTCTTCAAAAATTATTGTGCCCTACTTTAAACTACTAAGTCTTGCATCTTTAAGAACCTGGACCAGATTTTCTCCAGTTGTAAACTGGGATAAATAGGGAGTGGTGATTTCTTTCATACAATGAAGGGAAAAGTAGTTGGTGTTTTGGGCACAGAAGATATAGCATCAGGTATGTCACAGATGCAGTTAAATGCATGTTGTGAGCAATAACTGTGGATTGAATGTAGTTGTATGAACCAAATAGATCATTGGAAGCAAAAGGACAAGTAGTACTGTGGAGCAGAGTGGTCTTAAACGGAAGACCAGGTGAATTTGTGCTTTTTCTCCTTGAATCTCGCTGTCTAAAGAAGGTCTTAAGGTATTGTCTTTTCCTGCAAATTAGCCTGCTCTTGCAGCTTTAGACCAACGTAGCTGTAGCAACCACTATTATAAGTGAGTACGGAGGGGCTGAAGCTGGTGATACTGTTCTACTTTATCTCATTCTTGGTCCCCTCTAAATTTAGCTGATTGTAAAATCTACAACCGAAGTTTTGTGATGAGGGCTGTAATTTTGCAATTCAGTAAGTGGAGAGAGGTTGCTGTGTCTTAGTGGGACAGCATCAAAACTGGAGAGGAGTGGAGGTGTGTGCAACCCTCCAGCTCGGTACTGTGCTCCACAGGACAGCCCTTCTTCAGGTGGGATGTTATGTTCTGCAATATCTGCTGTATTGGCATAACACCATGTCTTCTTTTTCTTTTTGTATTCAGAATGGCTTCTGTTCTGCACAAACACTTGGATAGCTATCATGTGTTACAGTTGGTAAAGTTAACACAGTACTTGGTGGTGTTGCGTTTTCACAATCTGGAGCTGTTTGCTAAGCTGAAAATATTACTATTTCGGTAAGCATGTATTCTTGGAAATGTAGATATTTAAGTATTAAACAGTTGTCTATTTAATATTTTAAATAACAAGCTAAGATGTTAAATTGTTTTGTTTTCATAAAATATGAAGAAGTAGCAAACTGTTACAAATATTTGATTACATTAAATACATAAATCAGAGGATAGAAAGTGTATATTTTCTTAACTGTAGACTCAAAAGTATGTGCTATATTTTTTAAAATATATTTTTTTACCCCTTACCATTTGGCTGCTGCAATATAATGACATCGAACAGGAAATCTTTATTGGTACTTTATAGGAAAGGTAGGTATTAATGTTGTCTTTCATGCTTGAAGGAACAAGTAATGAAAAATATACACTAAGAATGCCATGGTTGGGACAAGTGAAAGTGTGAAGCAGAAGTTTTCTTTTGGTTGAAGAACTGTCTAGCTAGTTCTCAGGCTTGTACAGTTGCAGCATAGAAAGGGAAACCATTTCTAGACTCATGAGAGGAGTTATTTGCCACTGTTGCTTCCATTGCTAAGCCTCTATAGGAACGTAGTGCTCTGGCTGTACAGGTTTTTTGTGGATGATACCTTCATGATCCTCAGGCACCTCAGACCCTGCTGCTCCCCAGGACAGAAATCACTGACTGCAATGATCCTTGTCTTCTTCCCTTTTCCAATTTTGAATAAATTAGAAAGAAGAAGTTAATCTCAAGGAAAAAAGATAGTGGTCACTAATTGTGTGAATTTCTACCATGTCATTAATATTCTACTTGTTTTATATTTGATATGCAGCTTTTGCCTTTAAAAGTAGAATCTTCATGCATGTCATTTACTTGTGGTTTGTTGTTTGTTTTTTTTGGTTTTTTTTTTTTTGAACATTTGCACTTTGTCAGTACTGATGGTCTGTTTTTATTTCTGTCTCTCTTCCAGTTTTTTGAAATCTAGTGTCATACCTGCTGATACTGCTGCAATAATTCGTATTCTGGCCATGCTTCCTTCATTTCAAGTGGAGGAAATAATTATAAACAAAGCAGCAGCCGTTCTGCCACAATGCAGGCTTCATCATTTGAATTCCATTGCCACAGCTCTTGTCAAATGGAGTCATTATGACCAGTTACACTGGCAAAACAATTCTGAGCTATGTGCAAAGCTCCTGCAAAAGCTAAATGACTGTGGATTTCAGAGACTTCAGAAAGCCAACAACTTAAACCTTCTGTTGGAAGAACTTACACATGTGAATGGAGAGTGGTTTGAAGAAGTCCTCAATGAGGAAACTGTGGCCATGTGTCAACGCTTGATAGACCAAATAACGCGGGCAAATGTATTACAGGTGTCTTTTTTCCTTGTAAAAACAAACCACCGTTGTACACCATTACTTGACAGAATAGCTTCTGTGGCTGTTGAAAATATACACAAGGTATTAGAGTTTTTCTTTCTATCTACTGTTTAAGTTATTCAGTAAGAAAGGACAGGTTAGTAGTTAATGTTTGTCAGAGCACAACCCACACAGAGTTCTTCAGTGTAACTGATTTGGAGCTCATCCTTTTCTGTGTTCACTCAGAGCTGTTTTACTTTCATGTATATTATTTTGTACTTACTTTCTTCTCTTTAATTTTCTTTTTTTTTTATTGTATCGTTCAGTCAGTGTTAGGTCAAGCATAATCCTTTGTATTCAGCTTTACATTTGAACATCTTAAATATTTTTTTTAAGCTCTTTAAAAATAGTCACATCACATGGTGTATATTTTTACAGTACACGTTCTTGTAGGTATTTCCCCAATAGAATCATAGAATAGTTTGGGTTGGAAAGGACATTTGAGGGTCATCTAGTCCGACACTCCTGCAATGAGAAGAGACATTTTCAACTACATCAAGTTGCTTGTCTTTTTGATCAAAATTACTGGTTTTTCTTGCTTTTTTTCTCCTTCTCAATTTGGTATTTATATAGATCTTTGATTTTATTCTATGGCAATTTAGTTTATTTAAGAGCATTTAATACAAAACCTTTTCAAAAGCTCCTTAAAGTCTAAGCATATGGAAACATTTGGATCATCTACATGAAGTAGATTTTAAGTTTTCACCATGTCTGTAATTTTAATTATTTGTATATTTGAGGTTTTAAAAATATTTTTCTCCAGCAAAAGTTGACAAAAGAATTTAGAAAATAGCTAATCTAGTCTTCAATTTCCTAATTCTGAATGAATTATAAACCCCTTTTTTATTGTAAAACAGTATTAGGATATTTTACAGTGATTTGATTTAGGATGTCTTTTTTTTCCAGATCCACCCCTTAGAAATTTGTTTTATTCTCCACCTTTTCTCTGCTCTGAATTATGACCCTCCTGCCAATGAAGAGTTCTTTGAGAGCTGTATCCAACATCTTACTTCTAACTTGAGTAAGTGTATTAGACAAAGATATTATGACATCAAATAAATATCATTGGAAGATACTATTTGTACTGCATAAAAATGGGTATAGAATGGCATTTTTTTTAAGCAAAGTGTGACTGTATGTTACTACCAGTACTCTGCCTGCTGGGGTTAAACCACGACAAGAATTCGATGTATGCGTCTGTTGTTTTTTTCTGGCTTCATTTCACCGTTTAAAAATTACTGTTGGTAAGGGAACTAGCAAGGTATCTTGAGCGTAGTAAAAAGCAAGTAAAAATTCTGAATAATTTGCTGTGCTGTTATTGGATAGAATTGTTGTGGTATTCCCCAAGGAATCATCATTTGAGGAGAGGATAGATTTTGTGATTCATCACAAAGAAATGGAGAAGTTGTAGAGGAAATGTGTAGAGACTTTTTTTGTTGATTGGTGCAGCCCTGCAGGACTGTGAAAATTTGGTGGCTACTGAAATATTTTGGAGTTACCTTGTCTTTAAGACTAATTAGTTTGGTCCTTCAAAGAACTGCCAAGAGTTACTTTACGCCTTGGTGCAGTTAGCAGAGGTTGTCATTAATCTGCCTGTACGTTCATTTAGTATGTTAAGAGAGAAACCTGGGTGATTTGGGCAGGCATTGCAAATCCTTTCAACTTTACGTCATGTGTTAATATGAATTTCTGTTTGGTTTTTAAAGGTTGTTTTGAAACTCACCACTTGGTGCTGCTTGGTCATGTTTTGGCAGTGGCTGGGTATTTTCCACCAGTTCTGATAAAGAAGATATTTAACATTTCTTTCCTAAGAAAATTGGATTCTCAACTTGAAGGTAAATACCTAGCACTCTGATGAATTTGATTATGTACCATTGGGCATAAAATGAAAATGTGTACGTGTATATGACCTCAGAAGTAGAATTACTCTTTAAATGATTCAGTGTTCTAGAAAGACCCCTCTATATAATTCAGTCATTATTTGAGTGCTAAAACGGAAGGAATGAACAAAAATACATGCTTTGTTTTAAAACTACAGGTTCGTATTACAGGTGAGAAAAGCTCATTCAAAACAAATTTTATAGTCAGCTTATTGTACTCAGTATTTAACGGTTCTTGAATTTTATTAGAAGTAAAATTACTTGGGTGTGATATTTATTACTAGAAATAGTCACAAAGCTTAAGAAATAATGTGGGATTCTTGTCTGCAAGAAATGAGTCCCACCAATCTCTTCTCTCTAAATAAGAGCCTGTTTGGTTGTTTCCTTCCTCTCTACCCATACATTGCTTGCTATCAATGTACTGTTGCCACTTTGCCTTCAACCACTTCATTAAAAGACAAATGATAGAAGAGAGTTTACATTGCTGCTTTCTTCTGTGTTGCTGTGGTTCTTAATACTGAGTAAAACTGTTATTTTTCATTTTTTCCTCAGAGATTTTGAGAACCTTTCTAAGATTCTGCAGCATGAATTTTATAAATGCTGTAGTGTAGATATTTGCATCTCCAGTAAAGACTTCAGAGGTAGCCATTTAGTTCAACATGTTGGATTTTTCACATCTTGGTTCACACCTTTTTATTTTGTTTAACTCAGTCCTGTCTGACACCCTAAAGCAGAGAGTCCACTCGCACCTCATGAAGTTGAACAGAGCAGTCTGTCTGGAATGCCCAGAGTTTTACATCCCTTGGTTTCACGAGCGCTACTGCCAACGCATCTTTCGTAACAGTAAGTAACTTAGAGGAAGAGCTTCCCTTGTTACTAGTAATAGCTGGTTTTCAACAGTCTGCTAGATGCTTCTTCTAAGACAGTCATGTTGACACTAGCACACAATAGAAGCTCCGAAAGGCACGCCCCACAATCTGCTGAGGATGTGTTCTTGAAAAGCGCAACCACTTGTTAGCGTGACAGATAGCAAAGCCGTTTTCCCGGTGAGAATCAATGAAATATTTCTACACCAGAAATAAAATGTACATACACAGAAACAGTGTGTAAGGCATGGGGGATGGAGAGGCAGGAAGGAGGATCATTAGGATTGTATACTGGAGGAGGTGGGTCACTTTGATCCAAGCTTCACTTATAAGACTGAACATTTGACAAATTTTTGAAGGTGAGCATTTTTGCTGCCTCCTCTTGAACTCCCTGCTGTCATCTTCCTCAGAAGAATCAAGATCCATCAAGGATGAGGGATGGAGAAGTAGGCTAGTGGTCTAGCATAGCAGCTGAGATATTTCAGAATAGTGATTAGTTCAGAAAATCCAGCTGCTGCAAATTTGGTGCCTCCTTCACTAATTCTCATGGGAGTGATCTGCTTTTCTATCCATTGGACTCAGCCACTTTATTTCTGAGGCTGAAGATGTTTAATGGAGCAAGGTATTAAACAATCTGCAACAGATAGGGGGGTGTGCCTCTGATAGATGCAAAATAAGTAAATACTTATTTAACTAAGTACAATTAAAAGCAAAGAAAATCCAGCAGTTAAAACCTGAAACTAACATGTTTTTAGTATGTCAATGTGAAAAATCCTGGGATGGAAAGTCTGGATTTGAAATCTGTGCTTCATAGGCATCTGCCGCTGTCCACCTGAAAGATGGTCACATGGCCTCTAAATTATGATAGAGTAACACCAGGGATCTGTAGAAAAGCTCTAATTCAGTAGGCTGGCTGACAAAAATGCAGTGTCACAAAATGCTATTTTCAAAACTTCGGCCATGGAAGTTTGATGTATGAATTCTTTATTTTGTCTTTGTAGGCAGTAGCAGAGTAAATCCACTGCGACAGCATGTTCACAGAATGCTGACAGAGATCTTAGGAGGGAGCAATTACGCAAGAATATCTGTTCTCACACCATACTACTATGAAATAGGTGAGAAGTTAATCCTCTAAGGATTGTTGTGGAAAACCCTGATATCACTATTATCACCAAGATTAGGAAATCCCTGGGCAAGTGGCCACAAGATACTGCAAAGAAGAAATGTTGTGTAAAATACAGTTTCTAGAAAGTCCTGTGTAATATAAATAATATTGGGTATCTGTAATTATAGTTATCACTTAGTTTTTCTTAAAGTAAACACAGTACAGATCTAATTATTTTACTTTTTTTTGGTCAGTAAACAGGTTTATTGTGTTTTCTTGCAGATTTTGAGTGCATTCTGGATGAAAATAAAAAGCCCCTTTCCTATATGGCTCAAAATATACCTTTGGATGATATGGAGGGAGTACATTTGAGACATGACATCAAGGATGATGGGAGAAAGGCTCTGCCACCAGGAGCTCAGAGGTTAGTACATCAAATTCTTGCACATTAGTTCTTCCAAGCTTCCAAGTTCAGACGAGGTTTTTGATGCTTATGTCCTAAATGGTTTTTGCAACCCTTAGGCTACTTATTTTTTCTGTTCCTTTTTTCCAAAGCCTTGTGAGGTTTAGCCTTGCCAGGTGGTGGGTTGACCCCAGCTGGCAGCTAAGCTCCCACCCAGTTGCTTGCTCACGCCCCTGCAGAGTGATGAGGAGAGACTCTGGAGGGCAAAAGCAAGGAAGAATCCTCCTGAGTTGTAATTAAGACAGTTTAATAAGTGAAGTGAAGAAAGCAGAAGAAACAAAACAAAAAAGGGAAGTTAGATAAATTTATGCAAATATAGCCACTCAGCACCAGCAGACCAATGCCAGAGCAGTGACTGCTTTGGAAAAACTCCCCATTTTATTGTTGAACATGATGTTATCTGGTGTGGAATACCACTTTGGCCAGTTGAGGTTCCAGCTGTGTCCACTCCCAAGCTCTTGCCAAGGCCAGCACTGGGGGTGCAGAGTGAGAAACAGAGGAGGCAATAACCAAAATATTGGAGTGTTATCAACACTGTTTTGATCACAGATCCAAAACACAGTGCCATGTGGGCCACTATGAAGGAAAGTAACTCCAGTGCCATGAGGATGGAGCCAGGCTCTTTTCGTTGGCAAACAATGATAGGACAAGGGGTAATGGGATCAAGCTGGAACACAAGAGGTTCCACTTAAATTTGAGAAAAAACTTCTTCTCAGTAAGGGTGACAGAACACTGGAACAGGCTGCCCAGGGGGGTTGTGGAGTCTCCTTCTCTGGAGACATTCAAGACCCACCTGGACATGTTCCTGTGTGACCTCACCTAGGCGTTCCTGCTCCAGCAGGGGGATTGGACTGGATGATCTTTTGAGGTCCCTTCCAATCTCAAACATACTGTGATACTGTGATCTCAGCCAGACTCAGTTCACTGATGCAGACGGTGTTCTTGAAACATGTTCCATCAGATTGGAATACTGGTTTCCTCCTGCCTCTTCACATGGAAGCCTTCAAAGTGCCAGTTTGCTGGTTTTGCCATTTGCACAAAAACAGATGGAAGGAGGAAATGCTTTTTCTAAATCATGTGAAGTTCAGAAATCTCTAGATAAAAGAGAGGAAATGTTTTGTCCAGTTTCAGAGAGTTGTTTAGTTTTATTTTTCTATGAATTATCAGGTTTATTTAGTAAAAGTCTTGCTGCAACTATCAATACTGAACTAGAGATACCACTTTTCACTATTCACTATTCAGCTGGAATCTGAAAGCAAATGCACATTTTTGTTGTTTGCAGAATTGCTTTGGAATTTCTTGATTCAAAAGCTTTTAGCAAAGATTCATGTCACCTTAAAGGAGAACCGGCAGTGAAAAAACGACACCTGGAAATGCTGGGGTACCGGGTAGTTCAGGTGAGTGGTCAGCAATATTGTATGTCCTTTCTGAGTTGTATCAATAATGCAGACCTATACATTTCCCTTGCAACAGATTTAAGGATAGCTTAATAGTTAAAAGCACCTACTGGGTGAGAGGAGTTTTGTATTTAGGGTGGAAATTCCAAGCGCTTTCAAGATGGTGTAAGGGCATGCTAGAACTTGCACCTTCTGTAAAAGTGGCTGCAGCAAAACTGAAGTCAAAAGGTCTCACTATTATATTACTGCAGGCAAACTAGCAATCTCAACGTAGCCTGAGTAAAGGAGTATAAATGAAACAAGCATTTCTGTTCAAATCACCAAAGATTTCTACACTAGAAAAAGATTGAAGACATCCTCCTTGAATGATGGACAGTTACAGCAGCTGCAAGGTGGGATATAGACTCTGCCTGTCTGCTGCAGTGACAGTGCTGGGACAGGGGAGACAAAGGGTGAGAGAACTCACAGCCACCAGCACAGAGACATTTGGGTAATGGAGGCTCATGAATGCAGATTCTCCTGTATATATAGTTGCTCACCCACTCTAATTTTAACAATGTTAACGCTCACCTTCCATGATTCTGTTCTACAGATTCCTCACTTTGAATGGAATTCTATGGCTCTGTCAACAAAAGGTGAACAGGTAGAATATCTGAAAAAGCATCTATATGGAACACAGTGATGCCAGACATGTAATCAAAAGCATTTTTTATATAAACCCTTCATGTACCATTGAACTTCTTGTAAACTTATTAAAGAAATCTCTTTGTCTGTGATTGAGCCAGACCAAGGCTTGCCATGAGGCATCAAGTGTCAAGAGATTTAATCCTAAATCTTTAGGGATTGCAAAAGGCACATCACAATGGGCCATGAAGATGTGATAAGGATGCTTAAAATCTCCTATTGTCTGGAAGCTGCTCTTTAAGTATGTGAGTCTGTGACAATTTTGCCATAAAATTACATTGTTGTCTCCTAAATAAAGCACAGAGGCTTAGCCAGATATAAAACTGTCCAAAGAAAAGTTGGAAATACTCTTGACTGTGAGGGAGGAGGCAGCAGATCTACTGTAAACTGTTCTCCAGCATGTGACAGAATGAGCAAGAGGGATCAGACAGTATCTGTACTGTGAAACCAAGAAACTGAAATGCAGATTTGCTAAGAATAGGACTGCTGTTACAGCCACACTGTTTTCATCTTCCAGAACAGAGGTACTGTGGGTAACTGTTGGGGGAGGGTGTTGTGTGTTGAGGAACCTCCAGCTGCTTCTTCTACCCTGTGATGTGGCATGTGCAGAAGAAGTAATGGCTTGAGCCTTCTGCAACACCTTCACATTCGTAAAAGATAAAATAATTCTAGAAGTCTGACAGCCAACAGACCCCTGAAACACCTGTATTCCAGTTAAATGCAACTTGGAAAGAGATACCTGACAGATTTATACAAGATAAGGAGAAAACAATGCTTTTGTCAGACACAGGCACTTACTAGCAACTGGTTAATTCATGAAAGTTATTGTGGCATTATGCATTGGACTAGCCCTTGCTAATAGAACAAAATTACACAAACTATGTAACCTGCCTGTTCTGTAAAGACGACACTGTTCAAAAGAGCAAAAATAGGCTGAAAATTGAGACCAAGAATCAGGACCAAGAAAAGTCTTCAGAGAATGACAACTACCTTGGTTACTAGTGGTGAAAAACATTGCTGGTTTATTTATCATGTTTCAAAGCCATCTGCCAGTTCCCAGGCTTTCTGTGATCACTCAGCCAGCATTTGTGGCAGGAAGCACAAGGTACCGCGATGTTGAAGGAAAACGTGGAATAGCCAGGAGAATGTTCATTGCAGAGTAGTGAACTGTAGCGTGGTCATACTTCTGCAGATCAGCCCATTTTCTGAAGCAGCAATGTGGTGACTGCACCTGCCATTACCTCACGACTGCCAGCTCTGCCCATCTCTTTCACACAAACAATGTGTATGTGTTTTCTTGCCTTTTTAGTAGAAGCAATAGACATTCTTTTAGCGCTTCCTTTGAAACCTGGCAGAGGTAAGTAACTGCATTTCTGAATTGGTCATTATGCACCTGGCTGTCACTATATATATATATCTCTATATTTTTTTTTTTTTTTTTTTACTACTCGGTAGTGGAAGAATATATTTTTATTGACTGAATAAGGACGCTAATGAAAAACCACGAAAAACCGACAGAACTGATCTAAGCTGCAAGGTGTGCAAGGTGCTCTCCTCCTGACACAGCCCTTGTTTTTGTGGGATGACTGAAAAAAATAGCAGATGGTTGTCTGCTTGTAGTATCAAGCAGACAAGGACTCTAAGACATAGAAGATGAGTGTTTGAGGAAATGTCATTGAAGGCACAGAACACAAGAAAGCCACATGCATGTTATATTTTGTATGAACTGGAGAAGACAATCATAAACAGAGATTAGGATTTCAGAATGGGGGCTATAAGTCAGAAGGCTCTTGCATGTCCCTGCTTCTGTACAGTTGGCCTTCAAGTAGCAACCTTGGAGCGCAAGAAAGGTGGCAGTGGTTGCAGCTGCAGTGATCAATGGTGGATGGTCATGTGTTTGCGCTGAACCCTGCTTTTTAGGTAGCCAGCAGTCAACCTGTGCCAACTCAGGTACGTTCAAGTTACATATGGATAAAGTTATGAGTATTCACAATGGGGAGAGGACTAAAACTCGCTGTGAGTGGATTCAGAAAGGGCATCCAAGAAAATCAAAATACAACAGCATTTCAGTAAAATGTGCTGCTTTTGATCCTTGCAGTCATTCTTTCTAAAATACATCAACAAGTGTTAGAGCAGATGGGCTGTTGTAAACCAGTGATTTAACTGGAACCAATTAAAAGATGCTAAAAACAGCTGAAGATGTGGGTACTAAAGGGGGGAACAGAAAAGATGTCCCACAGATTAAGCATCATGTACAGTAACATACTGAGATGAGCTATGATGACTGTGCCTTTGCCATATGTTTACTTCTGCCTCCTAGGAAGGCAATGCAAGGGGTCATTTCATAGCTGGAATTGCTGTTCAGTCAGGTGTGGTGGGCTGCTTTTCCAGTTTTCCTGCTACATCAGTTGTAATTAGAATTAAGACATCCTTTAGATTTATGACACCCTCTTTATTCAATGGAGAAATCCTTTGAAGAGATACTCTATAAAAATAGTGGGCATGCTCTATTTGAAGAAAACAGAGTGCCCTGTTTCACAGAATCGCAATATGGTTGGAGTTGGAAGGAACCTCTGGAGATTGTCTAGTCCAACCCACCTGCTAAAGCAGGGTCACCCAGAGTAGATCGCACAGGAATGTGTCCAGGAGGGTCTTGAATGTATCCAGGAGCCTCTCTGGGCAGCCTGTTCCAGTGTTCTGGCGCCCCCAAAGTAAAGAAGTTTCTCATCATGTTTAGATGGCAAAGGTTGTACTAAGAAACCTGTGTCTTGTCAATATGATAGTGATGATGAGCTGATCATTAAAAGAGACACGATCAAGTGATACTTTTAGAGTTTTAAAAACAACATTTAATTCTTAAAATTTTCAACATCAAAATGCATAAACTCTTTATTAGGTGGAAAAGTCCTCTCTGCCATAGGTATTTGCTGATGATCAGTTCTTCTAGGACTTGTTAATGAATGCTTGTTAATGGCCTCAGATCTCTGAGGAACATCTTCTGTAAAACATTTGCTTTGGAAATAAATACAAAAGCATAAAAAAGTGGAAAATCCTTGTTACCAGAAGCCTAAACATAGTAGATGAAACATTAGAGTTATTGACCTTGTGAACTCTCTCTTTCCTCACGTCTGGCTACTAGTACAGCTTTAGCTGAGGTTGGCATTTCTTAGGCCACATACTATTAGGCCACTTTTCTTTTCAATATGCACTTCAATTCCAGGCTAAATTATTTTTAGAAGGCTCTAACGAAAACACTTTCAAGATATGGCTGAAGAATGCAGGATTTACAAACATTGCTGAATGGGAAAATCAGGCTGTACAAACAACCAGCTAGAATAACATTAGCTACCTACTAGTTGTATTTAACTTAACAATTAATTCATGGGCATGGTTTGGAGGATAAGCCACCAATATCCTGGATTGTCTGAGTGTAAAAAAGCCTAACTAGTTTTACTGGCAATTTCACAGAGTAAAAAATGGGGTTCTTTGTGAAATATTCATTTATTCTAATCAAAGTTAATTAGAATTCTTCAGGATTTTAAACGCTGGCAAAAATTCAGTTGTTGAATTGCTAGTAAATATGTTAAGACTCGGACACGACAGATGAACTGTTGAACAGTTAACAGTGTAACTAGTATGCTGCTACAAAACTGTACAATTTGGGGACATTTTCTTGCACCAAACCAGAGGAGCCTATCAAAACTCCCTCACCATATTGCGTTTTCCAGCATTTTATTTACAGTTTTGATAACTTGAAGAGGTTTAAGCGTGTAGCCAGGCAGGAGGCTCCAGTAGCATATCGGATCTCTTTCAGTATGCCAATCCATTCCTTCTTTTCATCATCATACCTGCATTTAACAAAATAAGGTCAGAACATAGCTTCTTAAAATTTGAGTTTGATGCTTCATCGCATATACATGGAAGACAGTCCACATGTTGCAAAGGCTTGTAGCACCCATGTGCTGCAGGGTGCCACAAAAGGCTGCTTTTGTCCTCCAGAACACAAAGATGTTCTGGCACATGTGAGTTGTCCTTATCCTAGTCCCTAAAGCTTGTTGCTGGCCTGTGACATACTTTAATTACTCCTATAAAAGCTTCCTCCTTGTCTTAAATAGCTCTTCTGAATTCCTTCAGTTTTTTATGTATAAAGATGGTTTTTCTAGAAATCCTTCCTATCCTCCTGCCAGTTAAAACTCCTGAATTTATTAATACCTTAGCAACTGAAGAATCACAGAAGGGATGTGATGTTTCATCACTGTTACCATAATTTAGATTAAAAAAAACCTGGGAGATAAGGATTTCTGATTCTCTCAGAACAGTTACTCATTTGACTATAAGCACATACAAACATGTACAGACCTCTGTGTATACAGGCTTTTCTGTGTAAGAATATCACAAAAGAGCATGTTTTTATGGTACACTCACAAGGCTAAACCTGTGAAGAGATACGGCAACTTACTCTTTTGGAGAGTAAAAGGATCTGAAGATCATGATTCCAACTGTTCAAATTATTAGTAGGTGGAAGTAGTAATTAGATCCAAATCTTGTGTTTATTTGTTACTTTCTGACAAACATTTCTATCTCTCAGCAAGTGCTTTAGAACCTGTGCTATGGTTCATTTCCAGAGTTAGACAGGCAATTAATTTTACCATCCAGTGTCTACAAACCTCAATTTTAGGGATTTCCACTGGGAAAGTGTGATTAAAATTAAACTTACTTCCATATGTCAGTGACTTCACTGGGTGCAAATTCTTTAGATTCAAGCTGAATCATTGCAAAGCCTCCAATAGCGTACAAAGCTCCACTTAAGGTGACTAAACTGATGGAACTTCTCTCTTGGGGAAATTCAGGCATAATTTCCCACCTAAAAATGAAAAGAAAAACCTAAGTTAAACACACATGAGAAATATTCTAAACTTAATGCACTAAAATACACCTCTGTGTGACACAAATTCAGGTATCAAGGACCTCTTGAGTGAATGGACCACTTACAAGTTTGAGCTATCATAATAAAGCTTTACTGATATTTTAAATGAAAGTTTGTAAATAAGATTATAGGAAAAGAAAAGAAAAGAAAGTAACAAAAAGGAAAATTAAGGTAAGAAAGGCACAGAGGGTATAAACTCCTGGAAAATCATAAACATTTGAGGGATGCTGACTGCAAAAGATTCTGGCTGCAAGGAAAAACATTGGAAAGTATCTGGACCAAATAAGTGAGCTATTTCCAAGCACAACTTACTCTCTTTTGTCATTACTTTTTCTCCATAGTATTTCAGAGCATGCACTTAAAATTGAAAGTCTTCCTGGAGTTTTCATATTAAATAAATAAGCATTGTTATCTGTCTGTCACTAACTAGTAGTAAATGGTATTTGCCATGACGAGGTAAGTGAAAAGCAACACTTCACAAGGCCATGTACCCAAAGGATGTTCAGCTGGTCCTGTTCAGGCACCGGATTTCTCTTGCTGTGGTTTCATGTTTAGTGCCAGTGCCATTTCAACTAGATCGAGCAGCCCTTGCCCATCTCTCCCACTTCTCCCCTATTATGCCAGCACACCTGTTTATGCAGCTGTGTGGTCAACTAAATTGGGACAGTAATCAATTAAATTAAAAAATAAGATTAGAGGGTGGGTTATTTTCGTTCCATGAGCTCTTTGATCATGCTTGCAATGTAGCTATGTGAGCACAGAAAGTGCATGTGGGGGCAGGAAAGAAGGCCAGAGATGGGTTCTTTAAGCTGCTGCTGCTGTTGCTAAAGGTGCAAATGTAGATCAAGTGTCTCAGTGGGAGTGCAGGCACCTGAACACCTTTGTGACTCTTACCTCAGAGCTCCTAAAACCCTAGATGATAAAATACTTGTTTAAAAATAGCTTGAATATTGCACTCACTTATTGGTGGTCAGATCAAAAGCTTCAACAGATGCAGTAAGGCCTTCTTCAGTGACACCACCTGCAATGACAATCTTGCCCTTATGGATAGCTGTTCCAAACATCGAGCGAGCCACTTTCATTGGAGCCAGGTCCCTCCAGTCTCCTTTCTTGGGATTGTATACAAATAGTCTATTAGTACACTTCCTGGGGAGGAAAAAGAAAACCTGTGATAATTTCTAATGAACTTTTGGCTTGTTCCAAGTGAGGCCTAGTTAAGGTGGATTGCGTGGGTTTGTGTATAACACCTCTTTCCTCTCCATGAGAGGATGTATCTAATCTGGGAATCTTTGCATGTCTACAAAGCACTAATCACACCCATATAACTTTATTTCTAAGTGTAAGGACATATAATCTATAAAGGACCAACCAAATAATGTAAATTGTCATGAAAGACTTGGAGACTCACTTGTCATCCGTTTTTCCACCAAGACAATATATCAATCCGTTGTTTGAGATAGTAGCATGCCCATATACTTTGATAGGCAGTTTTTTGATCTCACCCCATTTCATTGCTCTGGAACAAGAAGAATATCACTGTTAGGCTCTTTCAACTAACAATGGGCTATTTACATGTCTTCGGTGGGCATAACCAAATTTTAAACATACACAGGATCATAGCACAATACTGAATCTAGAGAATCCTCAGTGCGAAGGTCCTTGCCTGCGATTACATAGATCTTGTTGTCTGACTCCCCCAGCCCGAAGAGACACCTGGCTGATGGCAGCGGAGGAAGAGCAACCCACTCACCGGCGATGCTGTCCAGCTGAAAGAGCACCAGAACACCAAGTGTTAGGAAAGGAAAAAAGTAAAAGTTCACACAGTTAACATAATACCACAAAATAGATCTAATTGCACTTAGTGTCTCTCAACAGCTCGTCTGCTTGTCTGAGCAACCTGCCCTTCCCTCAGTGCAACTAATGAACGATGACTTCTACCCACCCGTGCTTCATGGTACCGAGACCTAGCAGAGTCAGTGCCACACAGCTCTCTTTGCATCTGCTCACTCTCGCTCCTCTTCACGGTTTCTTTGCCCTATTAAGCTCTTCTTCCTTGTTGAAAGGACCCTGACTCTCTGGGTTCCCTATCCCATGTTGGAAAGCACAAGCTGCTCTTCCTGCTGGCAGGGAGCAGACACTCCTGCCATTCCACACTACACAGGTGCTCATCCCTGCAAGAGATGCCTGATATCCTCACATGGCAAAAGGCACAGATATTCTGCAATCCGTAGAGCAAAAGAGGTAGTGCTTCATCACAAACACCCTCAGAAGTTCCTGAGATCTCTGAAGGCACAAGGAATAAAGACTTCATTCCTAAGCAAAACTGGCAGGCAGTGCAGCTCCATTGGCAATAATATTAGTGTCATGCCTACTGAAGAACTCCTACAACTGTCTCAATTCACATCCAGTGTGCTGAAAACATCTAAAGAAAAACAGTAGAAGAAAGACAGAAGAAAACAAATAAACCAACCAACCAAGAAAAAAACCACAACTAAACAAACCAAAACAGTAATTTCTTAGAACTATGATGCTTAATTTTTGTTTTGATCTGAGAACTTACAATTGAACCTGAATACTCCCTAAACATTGACAAAGAACATTTTCTCTCTTCTGTTTCATATAGATTTGCTTCAGGAAGGGAAAGTAAAATATGAGTTTCCACGGGTGTAAGTATTGATGGAAAACAAGAGAAAGTTCAGTCAAAGTTATCATGGGCTTAGCTCAGGGAAGTCCTTTTTTGAGAAGTATGCTCCAACAGTCAAGGGCTCCATGCTAAAATGCATCTCCCAAATTTGACAGACCTCCCCTATTGGACAGGAAGTTCAACTGGACAGTGAAATTCATGGACATGGACTGTCCCAGCAGCTGGGGCTGGGTGGGGTAATGATGAGATGTACCCATCACAGATCACAGCATGCTTAGTCAATTAGTCTTGAAGATGACATATCTACTGACGATCGGGCATAAACTAGTAATGCATTTTTGAGCTGGTGGTAGCTAACTGAGTTGCTAACTACCAAATAAAATGGTAACAGGTGCTTCACAGATGGAGAAAGGGAGACCAGTAAGTGAAAATCGGTTTGGCACCACATTAATGTTTGAGAGGGAACAACAGCCAAATGGGTAATGCAAAGTATTTTAACTGTAGGCAGTAGCAGCAGCAAGAAAGCTTAAAGATGACAAGCAAGAGAACAGGATTTCGGGAAATGATGTAGACATATAAAGTAGGATTCTGAAAACTTCATCGATTTTTAACATCAGTCTTGAGGTTTAGTTTTTCAGAGGCCCCTTTCTAGTAGGCCGAGACTTAGACTATTCAGTTCTGGATTATAGACATTTTGACATTAACACAGTATTTCTATTGGAAGAGTATTTCAGTAAAACATTTTGCACTTCAGTGATTAGTGTTTTACACCTACACAGGGAAATGAAAGAGTGCTAATCCCTCTCCAGCAACCTAAGACTTCACTCCCATAGGTATAACAAATGCCTGAAACCAACTCTTTTATTCTGCCTGAAGTCACAGTGAGCCATACTGCTATAAACACTTAATATTTGCATTTTTTAATATTTAAGGCTTTAAAGTTCTATCACTGCTTATCACTCTGCTTTACTTAATACTGAAAGGACCTAATTTCACTCCTTTAGGCCAATGTGCCTAAAGACAGGAAATGGCCAGCAGCATAATTCATCATGGGGTAGTTTAAATATCCCCCAAAGCAAGTAGCCAGGTAGCTAAAAACACAACAGAATTAGTTTATAGTGTAAGCATGCCAAATTGTATTTTTGCTAATTTTCTGAAATAGGTTGTGGAAGTTAGTTTGCATTAATCGTCCTTACATGTATACAGTTTTAAAAAGATGTAAAATTATGCTCTCAGTTCAAACATAGTGTTTGGTCTACTGACATTGGCAATTTGCCAAGAAAACAAGCTCCCACCTCTAAATTGTGTATTTTAGAATGCCCTAAGGCTTTCCAATGTAGATATGACAAAAGGACTTCTAGAATTTGAGTGAAAAAGTGGCATTTAAAGTATCACCATCCCAAAAGTATTTCAGATGCAAAAAAAGATGTCTCATTAGATCTAAAGTGGCTAAGCACTCAACTTCTATGGAAGTTAACAGAAATTCATAAAAGATATTTTACAAAAATATTATTAGGCTTCAATTTAGGCCTTAAACAATGAAAGCCAGTGTCTACATGTAATGTACTAATGTTTTTAATCTTTCTGAGATCTCACCAGGGGCTTGATCTTGAAAAAGGAGATGCAAGTCCCTCAGTTCCATTTATCTCTCTGAGAAAGGAATAGCTCTCTGTAGTGTACAGAGACCAGACAGCTCATTTGCATAGACTCACAATACTTTTCTGTAACTCTTACAAGCACCTGTTATTGCACCAACAATGATAAAGCTTATACCTGGAAGAAGTATGACTGGAAAGGCTGATCCTTGTTCTCCTCTTCCACATACAGTCCTCCAACAATGTAGACCTGGTTTTGTTTGGTGACTATACTGGAATGGTTTCTGGGAATCTGTTCTGCCAGGGCCGCTAAGTAGCATTCATTTTCAAGAGGATCATAAGCCACTGCAGCAGTGTCGTTAACCAGAAGAATTAGGTCTTTGACAAACATGCCGTGCCTGGGAAGGTCATTTAGGTAGCCAGGCAGTAAATCTTCATCTCCTACATCACCATTCACTTCCCCTGTGGTTGACTTGTCTGTACTTTTGCTAGAGTCAGGCAGTTTTCCAGCAAAAGCATCCTTAATAATCTTTACTTTTTTCTGAAGGTCTGAGTTGCTTTTAATTATATCATCCTTCTCAACATGTTCTTTGAAATATTTTTCTGGCATAAGACGAAAACGTATGCAGTCAAAAATTTCCCCCAGGCTCTTTACTCTGTTCTCCTTGTCTGTTCGGACCCATCTCATTACTGCTTCAAATACCAGTTCTTCCTTCTCTACATTTAAGCTGTCAGGTGAAATAACAGAGATAAGTTCATGCGGGGCAAGCTGTAAGAAGTCCTCTTCTTTGCAGATCTGCACAAAATGATCTGAAACAAAATCACGGGCAGAAAATGCAAGTCTTGGGCAATCAAGCAGAACACCTAATCGAAGGATGGCCAGACAGTTACCAACAGCAAGCCTCTTCTGAAGATAGGAGACGCACACAGTGAACACAGAAGGGATCTGAAAGCGACTGGCCAAAGCAAAAATATCTTGCACATTAGAATCATTAAGATCAATACTTGCTGAATAAAGGTATTTGACAATCATATCCAGGATGTTGGGGTCAACATTCTCTAGAATCACCTCCTTCTTTTTGTCTTCATTTTGTTCAGATAAGAAATACTCACGAAAATAAGGGCTACATGCTGACAGAATCAACCTGTGGCAAGGCAGGCTTCTGTCACCAGCTTTTAAAGAGCAATCTACAAACTTTTTCTCTTCGAGGAGTTCCTTGAGACCATCCTGAAGAAGGGTGGATTGGTAAAGTCTGAGCTCTTCAGTGAGTTCCCTTTGCGAATCCATTTCGCGAATACTTGGGAAAGGGGGGGAGCAGAAAGCTTTAGCTGTTGTCTGCCCAACGCTCCGTCTCTAGAAAAGGCAGACCAATGTGCTTTGCCCTGCCTGAAGCCTCTGCAACTTAATCTCGGTAGCTAAATATAGGTACATACTCTTACAGGTCGGAATTTAGGATGGATGGTTTGGAAAAAAGAGTTGCTCTCGCAGCTGTCAAAGACTGAAAGAAGCAACTGCCGCTTTCAGTTGCTCTGGTCAGGTTCTGCCATCATTCTCCACATTGAATCAATGAGATTACTTGCAATGTAAGAAATTATTTGACATGATTAAGGACATAAGAATCTGACCCTTAGTGAGACAGCTATGAGCAAGATTGTAAATATCCATGTTACCAAATACTCTGAAATAGAAATATTATTAATCAAGGTGTTAGCTGCAATTACTGTTCACTTTTTTGGAGCTGCTTAATAAATCTTATTGCCGCAGTCATAAAGATATTAAAAAATTCCAGAACTTTGCAGCAATTATCTATGCTCTAATATTATTTTTTACATACCCATGTCACATCTGCAATTTCTTTAGATATTGATAATAAGACTTTGAAATTCATTTTGAGCTTCTTAATATCCATTTGGTTTTATATATAAACAAAACCTTACTGTTTAGACATAAAATATACACTGTTTAGATGAAGTTCTGCTTTCAAAAATAATTTAAAATTAAGTCTTCACCCCCCTTTAATACACACCAGCCTTCATTTCAGGTAGACATTATTAATCCTTTAAAATTTGATTGTACTAGAAATGGTGTTGGCTGCTGTTAAACTAAACCAAAAACAGTATGTAGGAGAGGTAGAACAGAGAATGAAAAACATGTAATCCACCATATTAACATTATTTAATGGATGTGTCATTTAAGAAACCTAGAAAAAAATCTGAATTTAAACTAAAAAAAGCCCCAAATCATACAAGTAGTTTGAAAAGCGAATGTGAATTTAGAAAAATTATGTTGAAGGTTTCACAATTTAAACGGGAAACATTTAGATTTTTATTGAGGGTGGTAATACAGATCCAAAACAAATTTGAAAATCTAAGTTGTTTAATGTACCTTGATGAAGGACTGTATTTTGCCCATATAGAGAATGCTTTTTACCCATATAGTAAAATGTTATATGAATGTAAGGTAAACAGGATCAAAACACAACTATTTGAATGCAAGATCTACAATGAAGTATAACATTAACAAAGTTTATTGAAATCACGATTGCTTTTCAATATAGATAGTATTGCATTAAAATATATACCTTGGAAGATTTTCTACAAATACCACAATGATATTCACACCATGGTTACTTTAACAGTCAGCTGCTAAAACAACAGCTGAGAGGAAAGCTCATTTGACTTTTTCCACTTATAGAAAAGAGCACAGAGGCCTTATCTCACTAGAAAACGTAACAGCTGCATCTTCCTTTAATCAATAAATGACTCATTTCTCTCTAACACATAACATCATAAAGGTCTAATGACTCAGACACAAGCTACTTCTGTGTCCAATTTATTCTAGATCATTCCTTACAAACAGTGCTCTAGCCAAAGAAAAAAAAAGGAAAGAAAAAAACCAACCATATGAGGATATGAGGATTACAGTTAAGTATCTGGTGGAATTATATGTGCTAAACATTTAACGAAATTATAAGACATAAAAAATGAATATTTGGTACAGTATTTCTTTTTGTCAAAGTTACTAGTAACACAGCACTGCTGCAATGACACAGCCGGTATGCCTAGATACAAAGTGTTCTGCATATTATTATATTTCTATTTTGCACAACATTAAACAAGTTATGGAAATTTGCTTTAAATATAATCACCATGGGAAAGTACATCGCTCTGTATAAACAGACAAATACTTCAACTTGAGCATCAAAGTATATACCACACACAGCTCTACATGGCAGAGCCTGCCCTGATGGGCTCCTGGGGGAAGCAGGGGCGGCTGGTCCTGCTAATCATATGTCTAAGAACCCCCAGGGTATGAATGTGTCAAAACCTGGGGTCAGCAAATCACAAAGCAGGATGAAAACACGTGGGGTACACCATTTTGCATAACGGTGGCTGAAATAAAATGGCAGCTACCATGCTTGTAGTGAGGAGGGACTTCCAGGTCCCTATAACCTGACAGGACCAGGAGAGGGACCTCACTGGTCTTTGTACCATGTGACCAGAGGAAGGGTGGGACTTCTGGAGTTGCAGGGGGTGGACCCCACCCCTTCAGATATGAGATATAGGTTGTCCTCTCACTGCTTACAGAAACAATGTCATAAAGAAAAAGCTTTTACAGATATAAGGGGTTTGAATAATCTTTCCTTTATGACATATCCTGAGGGCATATTATATCATATTTGCCTGCTCTTTAGCTTTGGCATGTTCTTTCTCTGCTGCTCTGGTATTTCTAAATTATCTTCTACAGATCTCACCAGCCCAGTAAGAAATGAGCATCTTTCCCTGCTCAGGAACCAAGAACATGCCAACCTAAATCAGGTCAGTACTTCCCAGAGTCCCTGGAGTGTGAATCCGTCCTTGAGTTTCTCTATTGCAAGTCCTAATTCTTCTGAAAAAACGGGCTCCCCATCGTGTTGCTTTTTCAAATGCAAGAGATATGAGAGAAAAGAAAATAAAACAGAAGGTACTTTTAAACTTGTTTATCATAATTTAAGAACATGAATTTGAAAATATGAAATAATATGTTCTTACCTTGTTTTCATCAGCAAAGTAAGCCTGCAAAAGAAAGAACAAATACTTCACAACCTTGAGAAAAAAAAAATACAGTCTAAAACCAAATTTCCTAAGAATTCCTTGGGGTCAAAGCTGTATTTGGTAAGTTTTCTTCAACAAATCAGTCTGTATAGGTGTTATTTTTGTTTTATAAACAACCTGAAAGCTTTTCCTATGTTTAAATAAGTAACAAAAGGGTTCTAGCAGGAGTTAGTGATTATGGTACTTTTCATTAAATGTCAGTCTTTAAATCTTCCATCATAATAAATAAAGATTTTTAAATTGTAAGATTTTCATATTACATTTGTCACACTGACAAATACTTTATACGGAATAAATGTTAATACGAAGGTAAACTGACAGCGTCCTACTATTTTCTGCCTCACATGCAGCAGCATTTATAATTCAATTTCAAAAAAGTATGTAAAATATATATAAGTAATATTAAAGTTCAGTTAACATCATAATCTAAGAAATGAACACTTAACTAAATTATTCTACTCTCAGAGATCTGGGAAAGAAATACAATCTTTCCCATTCTGTGTGTGGGGAAATTAAGACTCAAACTATTCGGGAATTGATATATCTGAAAATAGCCACAGCTCTAGAAGTCTCTTGACCAGCAGGCTCTGTATCTTCATATTTACCAAAAAGAGGCTGATCTTGCTTCGGCTTCCCCTATGAACTTGCAAGGGCCAGCAAAGGAAGCGTTTTCCTGCTCAACTGCATCTCAAGCTGTACAAGCCTCTACACCTTCTAGTCATTTACAGCTTCCAGTTTTTGTTTTAGAATATGCAAAGCACAGTTAGCTAATCCAGGTGACAAAAGCACCCATAGAGCAAACAGAACCTATGTTTAAGGAAATGGTCTTCAACTGTGTTGAAGGCTGAATAAAACTGTGCAGAAACTAGCAGAAGAAAAGGCAAAAAGTGAGGAAAAAAAGAGAGAAAGGAACAGGTAAGAGCTTATCTGCATCGATAATGATAGCAAAAGAAGAGAGTGGAAATAAGATTGGTGTTGGTATTGCTAGTTTACCAAATTTCAGAGAAGAATTAAGATATGTCAACTGTCAATGGCTCAAGGGTAGCACTTGCAAACATCTGCAGTTCACCTGTGCAGTCAATCACACACAGTCAATGTGAAAATTCCTAAAAGGAAGATCATTGAGCTCCTGGGCAATATAATGCACTTAGAAGTAAATTTTCCTGAAATACTGGGAGACAGACACTAACACGGTTTTCCAAACTGGTATTATCAGGAGTAAAAGGTTGCCAGAAGTGACTCAAAATTATTGTTTCCTTTCTAAAAATCTTTCAAGTTTGAATCTTAGGTGAAAGTTGAGCGTATAGATATCACCATTTATTAATCTGCTCCAAAATAAGGAAGACTTGTTTTAATACAGTGTATTTGACTGTATTATACTGCTGGTTTTCAAGTTATTCCTGATCCTAGTGTGTTGAAAAACTACATATAACTACTGCTTTAAATATCTAGTACTATTTATTTTTAATAATAGTTTGTTCTAAAGTTAAAAATCCATACACAGAATAAAGTCCTATAGTAATCAGGATTTTTAACAAAAGGCATGTAGGTGTGTTTTAAATATAAAAAGTTCAGTTGTACCTGATCTTTAATAGAGGATTACAGCTGTATATTGCTTACAATTGAATAACTAAATAAGAATTATTTCATTTTTTAGTTTTCTCTGGAGCAGCTTACCACGAATGCATCTGTATGTTCATCAGATTCTATTTCCATATCATCTTGAACCTGCTCCACTGTAAGGTCTTCAAGAGATTGAGGCTGCAAATTAAAGCATTGAAGTAAGTAAATTCATCTATCTGTTTAATCTGTATTAACACAATATTGTATCTAGTTTAAAATAAATGAGTGGAGTACCTTTTCTTCCATTTCATAATCCACTCCAAATATAGGGTTAGCTGAATAAACTTTGTGAAGTGAATTAATTTCTTTCACTGCCTCCTGTAGTTTCTCCACGGGATCTATTTTAAAACCAAGTACATATCCTCCACTCTATATAACAGAGTAAATAAAAGACATATATTTATTAGTGTTGCTTATTATTTAAACAACTTTTTCCCCTTGATGGAGACTTGCAGTTTAATGATAGCAAATTTCAGCTTGCTGATAAAACATTATCTGTATTTTGGTATCATCTTATTTTCATTCTGCCACTAAAACCATGGATGAAATAAAAACAATAACAATGTTATTCTATAAGGTAAATAAGCTTTTAACTGTTACCTCATTATATAAATGGAAACAAACTTCTTACACAGAAAAACAACAGCCAACAAGGGTGGGACAAATTCGGAAGTGATACTAATGATTTATTACTAGCTACTCAGCAAATGTTTAGTCTGTTAGATCTTGATGTTACTGAAGAAGCTTTCAGATACAGTTAGCTGAACCTTAAAAAAAATCAGCATTAAAAGCATTTCTGATTAAGGTCAAATGGAAGAAAAATAATTTTGTCTTTTACAGCAAAACAGATGCACAAATGACAAAGATTAAAACCAGTGATCTTAATTAAGTATAGAAGTAATTAGATCCCAAAGATAATCTGTCAGAAGACACTGGTTTTAACAGCTATTTTAACTAGCCATACTGGCTTGTTGCTGCTTCCATTAGAGAAACCTTAACTCACAATAGCCATATTGACTTCAACATACAGACATTTTAAGCAGTGCAAAGAGGACTTTTAAAAAGTTCTGTTCAAAAGGGCAAACAGGATAGTCTAAGTACCTTAAAAGTAGCCCTATAACATTTCAGAATTGTAGAACTATTATATATAAAAATGCAACCATGAAAAAAGGCTATTAAAGCTTCTTACCTGCTGAGAACTCTCTATCACAAGTGCCAAGCCAAACTTTGAGTCCCTTATTTTTATTGAACGCTGAGAGTAAAGAGGTAAAAACTGTTCGTTAAAAAATTTAAGAATTACTTGATAAAAATGTGCTTTTTCTATTTTTAATATATATGTATTTTTTTTACACTGTACTAATTACAATTACTGGTTCTGGAAGCTTGGCTACCAGTGTTCCTTCACACTTGCCATTACACATTCGAACTAGTGAAACCTCAGGGAAACATGCTTTTATGAGAAGTGGTAACAGTTCATTTCTGAAAATCAAGTTCACAGATCATTAATCTCAGTGTATGTAGCTGACACGAAGCATCATCATAAACAGTTTGAAAATTATAAATACAAGCCATTTTCAACATCTGCACTTGCCCATGAAAGCCCCCAATTGATCTGGATGGAAATCTACCCTGTGGCTGATCCTGGTAAGGCAAAATTCGTCCCTGACCGTGGAACTTGAAATACTAATTTTGGCTATCTGAGAGTGTTAACTGAAGACTTGAACTTAGGCCATTTAATTCCAAAAATTATTGTTTCAGGATACTTACGATTTGTAGATATGGTATGCTGACATTAAAGCTGTCGTTCATATTTGCATGCCAAACTATCCTCACATTAGTAACAAAAAATGTTCCTAAATTTCCCTATTAAAGAAAAGGTATGTTAGAACTGCTTTGAAGTATGAAACCTTTTTTCCAAATACGATTACTGCTATCTGTTTAAACTAAAACAACTTCATATTTAATTCAGTAAAAGCCCAATTCATTACCACCAAAACCAGTTGAAATGCTTCTATTGATTGCAAGGAAGCAAGATCCAATCTTCAAAGGATACAGCACTTGAGTGGTGAAAATAACAGGGAGTACCTATTACTGCAGCAAAGCAGGATCAAATCACAGCACAGCAGACCTCATGCGACATGAAGCATCTGAGTGTGTTCTTAACTGTACAGATCTGGAATTGGCGTACCACGTAAGTATAATGGCATGTGGGTTAAACTTAGGCAATTGTAGAGATGTGTGCCAAGGGAATGCAGAGGAAAGAACTTTTCAGCTTGTCAGGATGGATCCTATTTCCATTCTGGACTAAAATTGCACAGACAGAAATAACAGCTCCCATTTTGTTTCATGGCTCTGGGAAATACTTGCAACTAATGCCCTGTAAAATAATACATATGTTTTCTATTTTTTCCTTAAGGTCTTAAATTTTCAAGACATGGATTCCTATTCCAATATTTTCAATTTCCTGTAATTAAAAGACAATACAGTCTTACACTGTAGTCAAAGCCGCACGTAAACATACAAATATTCAGCAGAGCACTTTGGAAACAGTGTGATTGTCTCTCAGGATGACACAGAGCTTTACACTCATAAATATACCGTTTTAATAGGAGCTGTATATCTAGTTCCTTGCATATTAACCAAGTCATGTAGACTTCAGGTTGCCAAAAAGAGACTTTGCTGTACTGAGTAGCAAATATATGGGACCAACTTCTCCACATGCATCAGTTGATGGACTGAATTTAGGGTAATTCCTTTGAGGTTACAAAACTACAGCAGTACAATTGCTTAATGAAAGCCAAAACATTTTAACTTTGCTGCTAGTCAACATAGTTTCATTTTTCACTATACCTGGTCACTTGATAAATTCCAAACTCCATTGATTTTATCATATATTTGTTCTTGTGGTAATAATCTCAGTTGCTTGTTTTGAATCAATGCACTTCTCAGCTTTAGATCACGATACATTTTAGAAGTTTCATAAGCTCTGCAAAAAAAAAAAAAATACACATTATCATTTCAGTGTCTTCTACTGTTTTTACTATTTGTTTTAGCACCAATATGAAATGTTGTTTATTTTCAACTTTTGTTATCACCACGTTGCACAGAAATGAGAGTACTAGTAAACCATTATATTTCAGCTTTCCTTAAGGATATTATCTTTAAACTTAAATGGGGGGTTTTTGACATCTGTTTTGATCTCCTGTATTGTGTACACTATTTCCTTCTTTTCCTTAAGATAGTAATGTCCCAGCCTCTATTGCAAAGCATAAGTCTTCTGGGTCTCAAGTTATATGTAGCATGGACATCAGGAAACCTTTATTTTTCAGTGCCAGTTAAGTCACAAACATTCAACATACATATGTCAATCTTCCATTGCTCTTAAACAGAGACATATGGTAACTTCTTATGCACACGTTCATTCAAAGGACTTATTTTTACGTGGGAAACATCCACAGTCAGAGTTTTGACCAGGATTTAACTTCTCCTTTTCATTACATGGTCCAAAGTCATGGGACATTATTAGACACAGAAATTACAGACAGTAAAAGCACACTGAAATTCACTCTTTTGTACTTTTATTTGCTCAGATAGCTTATACACACTAGGTGTATAAACTGTGATTAATGACTGGTATTAACAGACATTAATTTTCATTATTCACAGTTACCTACTAGAATTTGTGATCATTCTCTCCATTCCTGCATTCTCCTCTTTTGGTAAAGTTTTCTGAATGTTACATATGGGCAGTTAAATACTCAGCCCATCAGCCGTAGTAATTCCACACATTTAATTAACTGGATTTTGTAAATGAAGAAATAGTATTTTAAGTTAGTTACCTGTGTACAGCAATAACTGAAGTGAAGAGTCTGGGACTCCCGGGGACAACATTGGTAAATATGAACTCAAACCGTGTATTGTTACATTTAGTCAATATATAGAGAGCTTCTGTCTGCCCTCGTAATTTCTGTAAGAAAAAAATGAAATATAACATTTTGACAATATAGTAGCTTGACTGTACAGGCGATAAATAATCTTGACATATTTTCTAAATTCTTGTTCTAAATAGTAGATCTGAAAGTTGTAATCCTGATTCTACCACTGATCTACTGCTGTCTTCAAATGTACTCAGGTTTTTTTTTTTTTTGGAAACTAGCAGTTCCATCAACAGTAGAACTAATAAAGCTTGGCTGTTATATATTAGCAACATCATAACTGAAACAGAATTTTGGGCTTTTTTACCTGGGGAACCTATATAATCTCCCTGCTAGTTCTTTGCTGCAAGCTAAGCAAATGGCTTCACAGTTGCATGTAATTCAGGCTATATATTCGAGAGCTTTCTTGCACAAAACTGGTGCCTCTCTAGACCTTTGTTAAATTTAGACACAAGGAACCAAGAGGTGCTGGCCTTACCTAGAGGGGAGCAAAATCACCAGACAGTGTGATTACAGGAGTTTTACTGCCTTAGGAAACTGATTAAAAACACACTCCTACAGCAATGTAAAACTCTGTAAACTATTAAAACTAAACTTTCATTACTATTCTATTACTGTTCTTGCAAGTAAATTTTTAGATTATTGTTGATATAGTGCAATAAGCATAAACAATGAATTACAGCTTCATTTATTATTTTAAAAAGTATTTTTTGAAACTTACCGAGTTGGCAGTTCTTGTAGTTATATTTATAACGCAGTTGTAACCAACAGCTAAAAGTTAGGGGATGAAAGAAAAAAACATAGTTTTGAGAACAAGAAAAAATAATAGACAAAATTACAAGTATAATATTGAATTTTGTAGCACAGCTTTGGATGCTATTTATGAGAATTACACATCGTTGTTAATGGTCTGGGCCCTCATTGCAAAATTAATGACTAGTTTAAGCTGGAAAGGACCTTAGTCCAATGTTCTTCTCAAAGCAGGACCAGCTCCATCTGGCTGCTCAGACACTGTCCAATTCAGTTTTGAATATTTCCTAAGGAGATTCCACAGCCACTCCAGGAACCTGTTCCAGTCTTTGACTGCCATCATTGTGAATGTTTCTCTTCTAATATCTAATCAGAATTTCCCTTGTTTCATGTTTGACTGTTGCCTCAAGAAGGTCTGTTTCATCATTATGTTGCCTGTAAATTTTACCTTTATAAATAAAACTTTCTACATGGCTATAATATTTTGCAGAAGAGGAGCTAAGGCCATGACAAAGAAAAAAGCAGCAAAATTGAAGTATAAGTGGACAAGAAACAAAAATAAGAGGAAAAAACAGTTATAAATTTCACTTTGCCTCTTCTGCTGTAGTGCTCTGATACAAAATAAGAACAGGAACAATCCCAGATGTTCTTCGTAAAACAAATGGATGTACTAAAATGGTGCTGAGCTAAATCTGAATGTCAATGACAACCCTGCTACTGGTACCAACAGTAGCACAGACTGGTTCCAAAAAAAAGAACAAAAATCAAAGGAGAACTAGAATTTGCTTTGGGAAGATTTTGCTTCTCCAAAAGCTCAGATGTGGCAGCAGTTATATACATACCAATATTAAATTTTTATGGAATTAATACTTATGAAAATAACAGAAAAATACTATTTCCTATGTTGCTTATGAGAAATTGTCTAAAACTAAAAGAAACAGCAATGGTCGAAAAGAGCATCCAATAATTTTTTTGTCAATTTATTATCTTAATATAAGAAATAATACATTATCTTGAAAGCTAGAGAGTATTTCAAACTCTAAAAGCCACAGGTTAGACTTCCTTGAGCTTCTATAGGGCTGAACTACTCCATAAGTTTCTTTGTGATCTCCTCTACAAAGGTCTATCCTCAAACTTAAATACACAAGCAAACTTTTTTTTTTTTAAATTTATAAATACATATGGAAGTAGCAGTGTGTGTAGGTGCACTTGTATGTGCGGGCATGTATGAGATAGCAAATGCAGAAAAGCAAGCAGGCAGAGGACATAATTTTGTATACATTATGAGCAGAATACACATTTTTCAATATTGACTAGCTTCTGGGGACAAAGCACTGGAAATAATTTGTGTACAAAGTGCATCCTGCCTTGTTTATGCAAGTTGAATTAAATATGGGTAGACTGCTAGCTACTCATATAGTTAAAATTAGAAGCTTATTCAGAGCTTACAATAGTAAATTTGGAAAGGCAGGTACTTGTGGGGAATACAAACTATAGGCCAGTACAGAATGTGAACAAACAGGTGGCAACAAGTACAAGTGAAGCAAGGTGTGAAGAAACTTTTGTTTCTTTCTAGAATAACAAATGAATCCCGCCCACATAGGCCAAATAAAAAATATGTCTGAAGTACTCTTCAACTTCTGCTTTGAGAAACGAATACTGAATTTTAAGATTTTACTACAAATTATAGTAACAGTTCCTATATTAGAAATAGATTCATTAGTAACCATTTATTTCAGACTTTCCAGAACAGTAGAACTACACTTTACTGTTCTATACTTTAATCAATGTGATTGTGAAAGAATAGCTTGCTACCACAAAGGAAATACAAAATTTGTAGTAATTTTACAGGAGATGATACTCACAGAGATTGACTCTGGGCAGTGACAATGAGCGCCAAATAATCCGCAAATTTGTCACAAGCAGTCTACCTGGAAATAAAGAGTGTAGATATTTTTAATCTGAATAACTGCTATTAAATTAAATGTTCCATTCTGTGTTACATAGTTACCTCTTGTTTTGAAACACCAGAATATTCCTTAACCCGACAGCAAAAAGACGAAAAGCACAGGACATCGCCACCCCTGCCCTGAAAATCACTAAGCACTTTTTCTTTTTTTTTTTCGAATGCTAGGAGAAAAAATCCAGCAAGAAACAAATGAAACAACCTCTAAAATACACCAGCATTCCTCAAAACTAAACCAAGAACAGTTACTGGTTTCCCATCCACCTGTCTAAGGTAAAAATGTGGAGACACAATCAGTGCAGAACTGCTCTGGGGAGGAGAAGGGGAAGGCAGTGAGTTAACTGTCGCAGCTGTCTTCACAAATAACCTCCCCCCTTTATGTCACATGCAAATTTATTTGATTGTGTACCCTGTACAGCAGCACACCCAGCCCCAGGAAGGGTCACAGCATGCTGGCAGCTTAATGCCCTAGCATACTATATATATATTCCTTACTGATTCAGTTTAAACCAGGTTAGGAAAAACTAAGCATTAAAGAGGATTACAGCAAAAGATCACCACAATGTTTATAAATGGATTATTCTTATAAGGCTTTAAATTCTAAACAAATTCTGAGACAAGATTATCACCTTCCTATAACTTTGACCAAGAGCTCCTATTTGATAGTACTCCAAGGGAGACAGATCTGTGAAACAGGCAGGATCTGTTTTCTGCAACAGACCATTAATACTGAGTTAAATGAAAATCCAACAAGGCTTTCAGGAACGTACACAGGTTAAATATTAGAAAGTCTACAATTTCCCTCAGTATGTGATTACCTCTGTCTCCATTGTTTCCTTTGGTATCTTCAACAGACTCTAAGCAGTCTATAAGGACCTCTCCAGGTCTCATTTTCATTTGTCTAAAAGAAAAAAAATTACCTAATGAAAAATTTATTAGATTTCTTCTCCAATAGAAGGCCATTTTTATTTCCCCACTTTGCTTTTCTCTCTCATCTTTTTTTGTGCAGCATACAATGAAGAATCCACATACGCACGCATACACACAGATCAATATTATATACCTGAAATTGTTATCACTGCATCTGGCATACGAAAAATATTAATACCTTTATTATTAAATTATAATAGTAAACAAATAATTACATAGCAAGTGTAACCCAGCAAACTATAGCTCAAAATAGGGAAAAGGTGTGTGAAAATGGGAGGGAAAACCCAAAAATTTGCACTCACATAATTTTTAATGGATGCAGTTTGTTGCCTCTTGCTGTAATTTTAGGTCATAAGGAGTGGAGTTAGGGTCAGGAAAGAAGAGATGCCAGCAAAGGAAATACCATATGTATACAGACATGTGAACTGCTCTGCTAAATTTTCCACAAATTGTATGGTTTGGTGGGTTTTTTCGATTTTTTTTTTCTTGATTTAACTGCTCTAGCCACTTAATCACATAAAAACGGATGTACTGTGAAGTTTTGCTATCTCTTAACTGCATTGTGTAAAGCAGCCAAAACTTTTTAGTGTATTGGCATGACAGAAACAAAATGCATTACCAGGAGGGCAATTCCATTGGAGATCAGGATTGAGCCACTAGGTATGGACTCAGTAATACATCACCAGAACAGCACAAAAGATATTAGACAGGACACAGCAAGAATAGTAACATTAGCATTAAAGAAAATACGTAAGAAGGCTCTGTCCACATGACAATTCTACAACAAAATAAACCAGAACTACTTAAACATCCAAAATACATTTTCACATTTCTAAAATTACTGCAGGCAGCACACTTGAGGGATGTGTCTGAGGGGCTGTTCTCAGTACGGCCAAAGGAGCAGGAAAGGGACAAGCATGGTAGTACACCTTCAAGCCTCCATCCTCAAAATCATCACCAACCAGCTGCTAATCTGTAGGTCCACATTACAAAAGCTACGCAGGTTTTTCCACAGAAACCAGAGCAGAAGTGTTATGTCTCGGGTGAGGCTTAGGGAGGCTGGGGCCCACAGGAGTGAGGCAGCACCACCTGCCCGGGAAGGACCGGACAGCCCCTCAGCTCCGGCTGCCCGGGGGCTGTACAGCCACTGCTCGCTGCTGTGAGCTCAGGCTGCCGACGCCGAGTCCTTGTTCGCAGTGACCGGCATCGGCCCCTCAGACACGCACCCCAAGTGTGTTTGCACGTCTCAGCGCCAGGCAATGCTACAGGTGGCTGGGGAAAGCACACCGTTCCCTCGGTCCTGCAGTGTGAAACTTGCTGTGTTTTTTCTTTTTAATTTTCTCTTTTATTTCACAGATTGGAAAAGGTAACTAGACTCCACCCACCAAAACCGCCCCAACCCCGCTCAGGCCTTTTCCCGCCCTGCCAAGTGAACGCGCTCCCCGCCCCGCCGCACGGGGAAGGCTCCCAGCATGCACCGCGCCACGAATGGAGACCCCGCTCAGCCTACGGACAGCCGCCGTTCCGGTCCGAGAGCCGCGCCGTGAGGAGCGGGCAGGCCCAGGACACTCACTGCGGGGAGATGTCGAAGCGGACATCTCTGTCCTCCCACAGCACGTCCAGCACCCCGCTCATGGCTGCCGGCCGCCGCGCGCTGCACCCTCCGCCGAGTCCGCGCGCCGCCGTGGCAACGGGGGTGGAGCCTCACGCCCCCGCAGCGCTCGGGATTGGCTGCGGCGGTGCACGTGCAGGGGCCGCCCGTTCTCCCGCCTTCGCAGGCCCCGCCCCTCGCCCGGCTGAGGTAACGGCCGCGGCGGCAGCGGGCTGTGTTGCTTTGGCCCTGTGGCCGGCGCGGTTGCGCAGCCTCGGGAGCATCCACGGCCTGGCGTTTGTGAGCGTTTTATGCCGGAGAGCGGAGTGCTCCAAGTCGCTTGTACATGTAGTAATAGCAGCTTTTCCTCGCGTCTCAGTTTTGTCTGGTGCAAGGTAACAGTGGTATCGCCGTCAGCCATCGTTAAGCCCCCCGGCCGGTGAGCCTAGAACCTGGGAAACCCTCGCTGACTCGGTGTGTTACAGCTCTAAGTCCTCAGAGATTTAGTTTTGTTCTGCTGGTTTTGTGTTTGTTTGTTTTTAAACGAGATGCCATGTATCATTCTCTTTTTAATTTGGAATAACTCGAAAATTTATCTGAATTTTAATTGCAGTATCCTGCCACTTTCAAATAATAATGAAAAAATACGGAGCATCGGAAGAGGCTTGTCCTTTGACAGCTTTTCCCTGGAGCTGGTCCCTGAACGAGTGAGCAGCCCGTCAGGGCCACCTGGAACTCGATGTAAACTCGGAGTGAGAAACCTCACAGGCGCGGCCTCTCCCTCCGCACCCCTCCCACCCCGCTCCCTGCGGCGCCCTGCCGCCTGTCCCGGCGGGAGAGCAGCAGCGGCTCTGGAAGTATGAGGGGTGCCATGTGTTTGGCTTGACACCAAATTCCTTTTTTTTATTGATATGCTACCATGTGTTCAGGAAAACAAGCAAAAACCTAAAAATTATCATGGATTTTCATATTCAGAAGTGCCTAAATCTGATATGTTTGGTCTTGTTAAGGGCTGTGGAGAAATCCAGTGGTCATCAGGTGCACATTTAACCGTAAGTGTCATTTACCTGTGAGGTAAGTTTTCAGTCCTGTAAAGGTACCATTATACATTCTCTGCCCTGGCAGTAAAGCCAGAAATGTTTTACTAGAAACAAGCTTTTAAGTATGTAAGTCAAGTAATAGGAAATACATCATATACAGGCAGACATAAATGTACAAAGCAATATGGCAGTGATGGGCAATAAAGAATAAACTCTATGCTGCATTCAGTGTTTTGAATATAAGTTTTAAATGTTTTTTTAAGGAACAGATTACTAAAATATGTTTAAAAATTAGGCTTGGCTGCCAGAAGAGAAACACATGTCAGGAACCACTTTAGACAAGAACTAGCGTAATTTAGTGATGCCAGCCATTAGTTTAGTCACTCATATAAATCAGTGAATGTGTTTAAATTGTGTTTGTCATATATCTTGCTAGGTAATGGCAATGGAGGAAAGTTTACAGAAAAAACGACTAAATGTAACTGTGAGGTGGTTCAGAAACGTGGGTAGCTGAGCCACCTCCCTGTCTTGCGACCTGGAGAGCATGTAGGCCACAATTTGCCATATTTATCTTGTAACCCCTGAGTAGTATTCTGCATGTAATTTGGAAATCAATATTTTTTTGCTTGAAATATTAAAATAAGATCGGTGGGAACACTTTCACTTAAAAAAGGTGAAGTCTTCCTTGCAGAATCCATGCCAAATATTACATTTCTGTAACAGAAAGAAAAGAAATTACATAATTTTCATGACCAAAAGATTGCTTTCCAAAGCCACATATATAATCTAAAATCAGGTACACTTAGTGATTGTATAATGGTAGTATTTGAAGATCTAGGTGAAAGAAGGGCAATTACTATGGCAAATGCCATATTGGTCTTAATATATCGTAGTAAAAAGAAAATTTTGTACTCTTGATACTGCTGAAAAATTGCTGTTTTGTTACATAAGGACTACATAATACAATATATGCAAAAATAATTAAGGTAACCTTGCACAGGTCGACTTTTTAAATTAGTAAGCATATGACTTCATAATGTTAACATTCTTTAAATTAGTGGGTTCGGTTTTACATACTATGTTGGATACTTGATAACGAAACTAAACAATCAATAGCTTCAACTTGCTCCTTGTTAATACAGAGATAAATTCCTACCTCCAGAAGAAAATACACAAGCCTCTCTACATTCCTCTTCACTCTCAAAGCGGTTTGCATTTCCATCGCAGCCACCATACCAAAACTGAGCACAAGCATTGGCCTGTTTATCATAATACCATTTTATGACATAAACACGGCATGGCCCTTGATCCAGCCTTAACTTGCATCGGAGGTCCAGGATACTTTCTAAAATAAAGGAAAAAAGGAATAGAAACAATTCCATTTTTAAAAGTCAGTTGTATTGCATAGATTTTACCTTTTAACCCCCCTTTTTTTTTTCTGCTGATGTTACACAGCAGTTTAAGATTCACTTCTAAAGATGGTAGCATTGAAGTTAAGTTGAAAGTTCACCTTAGCAGGTCAAATAAACTGTTCCTTTACTGGCATGGTTCTAGTAACTCCAGAAATAATAGTATTATGGCTCCACATACAAGAAGAGCAAACAATATGAATCTGAAAATTTTGAAATATAATTTTTGAAATTTAATTATCAGCAACCAGTCTTGTGAGCAACTCAAAACTATGAGCCAAAGAGCTATAAGTTTGTTGCATCTGCTGTTTTCGAACCAGAAGTATGACCGTCATCCTTTTGTAGTACATTGCTTTAGTACCTTAGTTATTTTTGTGGTGTGGGGGAAGAGACCTTAGAATAGTGAGACTAATATAAAACTTCACTCTTCCTTTTCTAAGTTGTTTGTGCTACTTAATTATTTCACACTAGTTACGTTTCAATGTAAAGCTTGTTGATCTAATGATTCATACAGATATGCATTGGAGGAATGTGACATACTGACCTAGTCTTACTCAGTTTAATAATACCATGAGATAGAAGATACTTTTCCTTCAAGTTCAATGCTGTGACATCAAAATTCCATCAGAATAACAGTCATGCCCATGTTCCAGGAAACACAAGAACATGTTTCTGTTGCTCTCTTCTGTTTCTCCCATCATAATACACCATTACTGGAACTTAAAGTGTGAATCCCCCAAATGATGAAGAGAATACATCTAGACATTTCATATGAAAATAGTTAGTCCTTTGAGCAGTGAGCTAATTACTATACTTTCCTTCAAATGACTAAACACTGCTTTTTCCACTCTCCTCTGAAGGAGAAATATGTTTTTCCTGTCCAGTTCTGAAATCATTGTATATCTTCTCTGTCTTTAATGAAGCCTTCCATCTCCATGGACTGACCCATCCTGGCTGCTCACTGGCCCACCTCAGCAAGCACTTTGTTCTCTTTTTGGTGCCATTTATGACCTCTCAGGTTATAGCTGACATTGCTTCTGCTGTAAGTAGGATTTGGTGTTTGGAAAAACAAGTACTGATGAACAGGCTGGACAAGAACTGCAACTGGATCTGTTATAAAATCCTGAAATGGGTTATCTTCCACAGCATGATCTCACAAAATCTTCAGAGTGTGGAACAAAATTACTCTGATTTAAAGCCTTATGAAAAGTCAGTATCAGGATAAGAGCGAACAAAATGAAAAACTGGTTGTGATCTATAACCTGGCCTTGGTGTGAGCCCTGCAGTTGAAAGAGATGATGTCATCACTTTATCTGATGATGATGGTTTGGATGGCAATAATGATACCACAGCTGCAGGTGAAAAGAAACAGAATGAGACATTGATTTTTGATCAGCCAAAAATAACTAGAGGATGAAGAAATGAATGAAGATATAAATACCTCTAGTGTCCACTGTTAGCAAGGGTGACTGTTCCTCTTCTTGTTCCTCTTCATAGTCTTCATATACTACCACAGGAGGTACTTTAGTCTGAAATAAGCATTTGATTTTCTTTGCTTTTCAGATATTGTGAAGATTCTCAAAATGAACGAGCCCTTCATCATGTAGAGGTTTTCTAATGTTTTTCGTTCCCATTTACCTTGACTTCAGTGTTAAGAATCAGGACTTAAACCTCACCTGGTTTACCAGGAGGGTTGTCAATCCTAAACCTAGAATTTTTTTTTTTTTTGTAGTTCACGTTTGCAGATTTCTTTTTATAAAATTAGAATTATAGACAACAGTTGAGTTTAATTACTATTCTTAGGCTTAATTATTACAGTGTAATTGCATTTTAATAACATTAGGTTTCATGCTGTGGCACAAATATTACTGTATTAAACACAGGACTAATAATCCTTGTAACAGTATCAGGAATACATTATAGCCAATAGATAACTGCCTGCATGCAACATCAGAACTGTTACTTGGAACAACCACTACCAAGGATGCCAAGTTAAAGGAGCTATTACAGTACCTGTTCTGTAGAAAAGTAGGGGGAATGTTACATCAGACAACAAAACAGGAAATGTATCTAAAACTTTTGCTCGTTAAAGCCTGCTGCATTTTCATACCGGAACTAGTGGTTGAGGAAGATCACCAAGGCTCAGAGGACTTTCTACTGTAGATACTCCAGGTGTCTGTGCTGAAAGTGACTGTCTATTAACCTGGTTGTTCTGAGGTATGTAATGTAAAGAACTTGAAGATACTGAATGCAAAGATGGTCCTCTTATGCTTGCACCATTTCCATTATGGTTGTATATTAAGGTACCATGTTCATCTTCACAAAATTGGTTGACTAATTTGGACTCCAGAGCTGTTTAAAAAAAAAAAAAGTAAAAAGCCTCATCATACTGAGAAATTCAATCTATTTTTTGAATTTGGATTATTAATACATAGAAATAATACACATGTAATCCAGTACTCTTCTGGATTATTTATATGCATCTAACAAGATTATTTCAAGCTCTCTGGGCTATGGCTTTTATTTGTCATAAATTTGCCAGCCTGTAAGTCCTCTATGTGGTACAAAATACAATGAACTCACCTAAAGGTGTTTATCTGGGCTTAGTAACAACTATTAGTTGGTAGTGGGAAAATAACTGCTTACCTTGTAGTTGGGAATAACCAAATGAAAATGGGTTATATCCCAATGGAAGTGGATAAGTAGAATTTACCCCAGTGGGTTAGATTCTGGTTTCCAGTCCAGCAGATTGATGGTGCATTAGCATTTGCTCAGCTTAGAAAGCTGTTTTGAGCAACTGTTTTCCTGCACTGTAGGTGACATCTCTTATTGGTGTGATGAATCATTGCCTTAAAACATGAGTCCGTAAAATATGGGAATCTGTATCTTTAGCTTCCTATTACTTTGCATTGTATAACTAAATCCTCATCAGCATCAAAACACGTGTCCACAAAGACAATGCTTCCCCTGCGCCCACCTCCCAGTTCTGAGAAGCATCAGATAAAATTCAGAATAAAACTGCAATGAACGCACCTGGAAGGGTATTAAAGTCATCAATGAGGTACATGTGTTCTCTGTCTGGATCTGAAGCAATCAGGTTAAGTTCACGCACAAACTCAATGTGTGTTGGATCTGAAGTATTTACAATTCCTATTGCATACATTTCGATGTTTGCTGCATGAGCCTCTCGAACAGCAATATCTAGTTTTACAGCTTCTCTCTTATCTGCTTGGCCATCTGTTAGCACAATAGCTACTTTTCGCACTCCTGTTCGAGCACCGAAAAATCCTTCCTGGGTTGCTTTACGGATAGCAGTTCCTGTGTAAGTGCCTTCTCCCATGTATTGCATTTTTCTAATTGCTTGTTTAACATCCTGTCGAGTGGTGTACTTGTTGAGACCAAATTCTAGCTGAACTTCTAAACTGTATAACACAAGGCTGATTCTGGTAGCATTTCTGCCTACAGTTACTCTGTCTACTAAAGCAGTTACAAAGTCTTTGATAATCTCAAAATTTTCTGGTCCCACGCTCTCAGAGCTGTCAATCACAAATACAAGCTCCATAGGAATTTCCTTACATTTAATACCGCAACCTGCAAAGGAAAAATTAAAAAAAAAAAAAGAAATCACAATGATTTTACTTGGTATCCTTTTGGAAAGGAGAAGAATGTAAATGTAATGAAGGAAGAGTCTGAATAATAACAGTTTCCCGAGTACTTACCACATATCTCTTTAATTAATTTAATTATATCTTCTCTCTGGATATGAAAAAAAGTACATATATAAAACCATAAAACCATTTTACCGTTTGCCTCTTTCAAATGAAGTATAATATTGATACCACCAAAGATTTTGTTTATAAGGAATATATGTGTCCTACAGGGACATACAAAAAAATCTCACTGCTTAACTTTCAAACCTGACCTTCCAAGCCTGGAATGAATCCCACATTTTACAATAAACTTATATGTCATATAAGAACCATTAACTTGCCAGCACAATGACACCTCTATCTAAAACAATTAACTACTGTAATGTAAATAATGTTTTGTGATTATTTGGTTCTTATTAAAACTTTAAAAGTCAAAATTCATTCATATTTTAGCACCTGAATAATATGGATACCCATTCTATATCTATTGGGAGTGGAAAAATAGACCCAGCTGCAGGAAGCGTATTGCTTGTAGTGAGCTGGCATATGACAGTGTGACAACACAGAATGGAACTGGGACTGGTGAACTCGAGTGTGCCTGGCCCACTGTGTTACCCGGCTTTCAGTGCCAAAAAAAGAGCTGCTGCCTTTAGAGCTGTCTGATCAGAGAAGTAATAGCTTCATGACATGCACACAAATGTTTTTGCATTACTAGAGCAAACTTTTTTTTTTTTTCTTTTAAGTGTATGACAGGATTCATTTGGCACTGAGTTAGTCTTTCAAATACAACTTTTTGCTACTGCTGCTCAGCTTCCACCATAAACCTCAGGAGTATTTATATCTCACTGACATGTTTAATGTATTTGGGTCTAGTGCAGCTCAGACTTGGCAGAAGTATAATTAAGTCTGTAGCATGATTGATATACTGTAACAGGTTTGAAGATCTTTGCTCTTTAGACTCTATTTCAGCACAAAGTAGAGGAGAAAAAGTCAGAAACCTTTGCGTGGTTTCTTTATTATTACTGAGACCACTTCTAGTCAGAAAGCTCTTTCCAAAATAACTAACATAGGATACATTTGATAGTATATTTCATTTTGTTTATATCTTGCATGAATGTGATTTAAATAATGGAATTTGCTTACTGTTAGGCCTTGCTCTCCCTTTGGTCCAGTTTTGCCCTGTAACAGTGATAGTTAATTAGGCTACTGCAATTAGTTAATAACATTGTAATTCAGAACATGATTTCATCAATACCATTATTAGAATAATACTTGGCCAATAAGAACTTTGGCTAGAAAAAGTAGCATTCATGTGATATTACTTTGTGCATACAGTATCTACAACCTCCTAATGTGATGAGTTTTTTATGGGAGTTGGATGACCTCGAGTCTCCCACTGGATCACTGGTTGTCAGTTTACATTAGAAAGGGAGATGTGTGCAAAGCTCTCCTGTCTACCATGTTGTGTTTGTTTCCTTTCTTAAGAGACTACACCTGCCTGACACCCTGGAATGATCAGAATTCTGCTCCATCGTGTGTGGGTCTAACAGAGACAGTGTCAGGGCAGGAACAGCAGTGGTATTTATGTATGCCTACTTATTAGCATGCAAATATCAGCATAGAAGGGTATCGTTTTTTGCTTTCCAGCTTCTGGGGAGCTGCCCAGCAGCAGAAGTTACCATTGCCTCCATCTGTTGGCCATCTTGGAGGGAAAGTCTGAGCTACAGTTACTTGGTAGCCATAGGATAGAATTGCATAGTTTTGTCTCAGAACATGACAATTTTATTTCACTGCCTTAAGAAAGAACCCATATCTGTGTTTTGGAAGTGGGGTATTCAGCATGGAAATGTCTTCTTTATGCTTTTAAATGTTTTCATAGTTTCAGTTTCTTAAGTAATTCAGATTATGTGTAGTTAAATAGCAAGAACAACACACAACCTAGCTTTTTTATTAAGCAGCTTCAGAAAACAGATGTGATAAACCTGAGTTACTCACAGGTTCTCCAGATGAACCAGGGTCACCCACGTCACCTTTTTCTCCTTTTTTCCCCTTTTCACCTGTAGATCCTCGATCTCCCTTAAAACCATGTCGGTAAGCAAAGTGTCAGTTTCTATTACACTTCACATTTCTCTCTAGCTGCCTTCATCAAATTCACCTTCAGCTTCTGACATGAATTAGAATTGTACATTAAAGATAATTTAAATCAATTGGTATTTGTGAATTTCATGCATAACTTGTAGTATTGCCTAAGCAATTTTTGAGAAAAAATAGCTGAAGCAGTTTAAACAGTGAACTGTCTCAAACAAATACATGCAGACAGAGGAGTTTCATGGGATATTTCATGATGGAAATTACCATCTGTGTTTGAGAAAAATAAGATAACAGTAGGGAAATTGAGAAGAAAGGCAAAGACATAGGTGGAATGAATAATGGAAATATCACTCTGAGAAAACTTTTTGCCCAGGAAAGGTGTTTGGAATCACAAACAGAGGAATTAGTGCCTCCTGGTTTGATTATTAATAGGCTGTGGGACTTTTTACAGTCTTTCTGAGCTGATATGATTGCATCCAAAAACTGATTCCAACACACATTTCTCTTAACATTCCTGTAGTGCCTAAATTTTGCATGATGGGTGGGTAAAAGAAAGGCCATGATATTAAATCCAATATCTATCACAGAATTCACATGCCCCCAATGCAAGCTGACTGTAATGAGCATTTTCAGTATTTTGGCTTTGGTCTGAAACATTATCTCTGGTTTAGATATCATACCTTCTGTCCCAAAAGTCCTTCTCCAGGGGGCCCTCGTGGTCCTGGCATTCCTTGAATTCCTTGTTCCCCCTAATGATAATCCAGGTAGTGA
The DNA here is from genome assembly GCF_963082525.1 of Nesoenas mayeri. NCBI lineage: Eukaryota > Metazoa > Chordata > Aves > Columbiformes > Columbidae > Nesoenas > Nesoenas mayeri. The sequence goes on from NC_137545.1 coordinate 23,596,458, forward strand.
TATTAACCCTTTGTAATCATTCATCGTGCATTAATTTTAAATGTTCAAAGTGTTTCAAACTGCATCTTAACAAGTATCTTGAGGCACTTCAAGTAATGTAGTAGCTAGCTTGTATTTCTCAAATACTTCATCGGTATGTCTAAAAATACTCTAAAAATACATAATATCGAAATAAACACATTATCATTATTGGTTCTAATTCTCCTGATCTCTCTTTCCACCCCATCTTATTCCTTCTCATTCCTTCTTTGCTATTTCTTTCTTTTGTGTCTGTCTCACCTAATCTATGCTTTGGGTAAAAGTGCATGTTACAGGGAAAAATTAATATTATCCTTAGATTCAGGGTGGAGACTCTTTCTCTACCATATGCGGTAGTTATGTAACTACTCAGACTCTCTGTGGGCATGAGAATTCGGTAAGAGAGAATGTTTTTTTTAATTTAGTAAAGCTGTCTTTCACTAATAAAAGATGCCCTTGCTTCCTCCTCCCTCAATATACACACCTTTGGGCTTGCTATTTACAGCAAAAGAGACAGAACATGCTTTGTAGGTGCTCATCTTATTGTTCCCATTTTCTAGCCTGAGGCTCTCCTCTTATAAGAAACAATGTGAAATCTGTTTCTTAATTCCTTAACACTGTGATGCTCAAATTGACTACTCAATACAGGTTAAATATTGAAGACACTGAGTCTTTTTACCTTAATTCCTTGAATACCTTCACCAGGAGGTCCCACAGAGCCAGGGAGCCCTGGGCGTCCCATGATTCCCTAGAGAGAAACTCCATAAGTTAAATACAATATTAATGATAAAAAGACACAATAAATTGTTGTACCGCCATATAATTTTCTGTCCTGCATCTACCAAATCAATGTCTTGTTATAAGTAGTGAGGATAAGATTGCTCTAGCTGACAAAGAGTCTTTTTATCTTTTATCAGATTATTTAAATCCAGTTTATACTTCAAAGGAGTCACTTGGCTTAATGCTTATTGAACCTGAATCACCTTGCTGATAGAGATATACATTGCATTGAAAGATGGATTGTTTTGGTGGGACATTGGGAACTGAACTAAGATTTAAGACGTGATTATTATTGCTATGTTACCTTTCATCACCATTAAGCTTACACAGTAAGGCCTATAGACATACTAATGTGGCTTTGCAAATAAACACTTGTTGCTAGTTTATCAGCTAGTTTTTAAAAGAACTCTAGAGAAAATGTTTCAGTTCCATATGTTATTCATAGGAAGCAATCAAAACCCACGTAGTATAATATTCTCAATTTGCTCATTTGTAAGGAACCTGTGCACACACCAGCCCTTGGGACCAGTACTGGCTGGGGAAGGGCTTCACCCTGCTCAGCTCTGGATCAAGACTTCATGCCAACATTAACTGAATCTCTAGGACCAGTAAGACACATTATGAAGGTAATATATTATTATGTTGCAAAATCTTTGCATTTGACCCTGCTCAGTTTGTTTACATTTACATTCTAAGAAAGTTCTTTTGTATTAATAGACTTCTAAAGCTGAGCTGTAGAGTTTCCAGTTTGGGAGGTTTAATAGTGAAAATTACTTTTTATCGTTAGAATTATTTCCAGGCCTTTGCTGTGGTGTATATTGTAATTACATAAATAATCCTTTTTGCAGGGATGGGTCATCATATTGGTCATTAGATTATTATTAATTTACTTGTTACAGTAGAAAAGACAAATTAATTCCAGCGGAATGCAACAGTATGCCTGTGGCTCTAACAGTGGTATAGGCAAGACATAGTCAGTGCTTGCCAGGCCATTAATTCTGACCAGTGCTAGAAGAAATTTTTGCTACTCAATTGCAGCTAACATCTGCAGGAGCTAATTATTTTGTCACTGATTTCGTTGCAAGATTATCACTTTATAATTTTTTGTATGCAATAGGTAGAAGGCCATGGTTTATGACTAGTCACCAGAAACATTTCTGGTTTTCCACAAAATAAAGACTCTGTATTTCCTAGTTAACTTATTTGTTGGCTTAGTTGTTTCTAGTGAAGAGTGAAGGGAGAAAACATGCAGATGTGTATGTATGATCACACATTTTTACACTATACGTGTCCCCCCCCCCCTTTTTTTTTTTTTAATAGACAGTGGGAGACATAACTGTTTAAATGGCTTACTTTTGGTCCTGGCAGGCCTTCTCCTGGGGGACCTGGGAGACCAATTGGTCCTCTACTACCGGGATCACCCTGAAAATCGATACTTTAAAAAATAAGTAGTGAATACCAAAGTTCAATTTATCTTTAGAATTCTCAGCATCTCTTGTACTCAAATGGGACAAAGAGAGGAGGATGATTGAACAGCATGGTGCAAGTCTAAACAATGCTAACCCACGAATACTGCAGGCAGGACAAGAAAGTTATTGGGGATAAACAGTGGCTGGTAGTCTAAACATATTCAAGACATGAACAGTCAACTATGCAATAGTTACACAGGAATTATTCTGAATCATATAATGAACTCCAGGTCCCCTAAACAAAAAAAAAAAAAAAACCAACCAAAAAGAAACAAACAAAATTTAAAAAATTTTTGCTTGCTGCCTGGCAGCTGAATCACAGAATCACAGAATGTTTGGGATTGGAAGAGACCTCAAAAGATCATCTAGTCCAATCCCCCTGCAGGAGCAGGAACACCTAGATGAGGCTACACAGGAATGTGTCCAGGTGGGTTTTGAATGTCTCCAGTAGGAGACTCCACAACCTCCCTGGGCAGCCTGTTCCAGTGCTCTGATACTCTTACTGAGAAGAAGTTTCTTCTCAAATTTAAGTGGAACCTCTTGTGTTCCAGTTTGAACCCATTACCCCTTGTCCTACCATTGCTTGTCACTGAGAAGAGCCTGGCTCCATCCTCGTGACACTCACCCTTTATATATTTATAAACATTAATAAGGTCACCCCTCAGTCTCCTCTTTTCCACACTAAAGAGACCCAGCTCCCTCAGCCAGTCATAATGTATGTTCACATTGGCACTGTTCTAGCTTATTTTTCCTATCAGTGCCTTCAGACAGCTGGGGCTTTGAAATGAGTGGAAAAAATATGTACATCCTTTTAAGAGACATTAAGCATATTTAAGTAGCTGTGGTCAAGCCTTCAATTGCCTTTATAATTCCAGTAATCCTGCAGTCAGCATCCAGATGAGTTCTGAAGTGAAGCTTCAAGATCTTCTGTGGGGTCTACCTTTTATATACTGGCAAGTAAATTAAAGCTGGATTTAAAAGGTGACCTATGGGTAGGGATTATATCTGCATGAAGTAGAGTACAGACATGCATTAACTTTCCTAGGAGTTAAGGTCTGTACCTTAGGTCCTGGTAGTCCAACTCCATCTGGGCCTTGTTCACCAGGAATCCCAGGAAGGCCTGGCAAGCCCTGAAATTACATGCACAGACACAAAATTAAGTTAATTTACAGCTATATTGACCGCATGCTTTTGTTAACATTGATATGGTAGTATCTTGAATATATCTCTCGGTGGGATCACTGTGGTCTAAAATTGGTTAAATTCTACTCTGATAAACCTGAAGTGGTGTCAGTGGCATTTGCACGTGCATTGCAAGTCATGCAGGAGGCTCGCATGTGTTTGAAGTTCTGATCCAGAGAGGCAGGTGCAGAAGCAGTTCTGCATTGAATTGCACAAAAATATCAGGAAGTGTTATAAATGAAATTCCAGTTTCCATTTTGACATACATTCATTAATTTTTGTGCCTCAGTGTGGCAATTGCGTGCATGTTTATAGTTGTCTTTAGCACAGATAAATGCTAGTGTGTCACCAAACCCTCTAGCGAGCAATTGTCCTGGGACTTCCTAAATGCACAGGTGTCCAGCCACCAGGGCTGGTGGCACAAACTGCAGAGCTGCACACATCTGCAAGAATGGCAGAGGAGGGAGCCTTTTCTCCTTGTGTCCCTTTTGCAGGGATCAGTCACATCTGCCAGTAGAAACATCAGTAAAAGGCTGTAAAGTAGATCAACCAGTTCTTTGCCACACCTTCAACAGAACACGACTGAGGGCTGTCTGCTTTCCTGGCTCTTTGGACAGAAGCAGCTTTTTTAGTGGTTCTGGAAGGCAGTGTTGCCTTGAGTTCACACCCATGTATATGGACACAGCTTCTTAGCTGGCTATATTCTCCTGTCAGGGAATAAATTTTGTATGGTTGGGTGGAAGACAGTATCTTGGATCAAGATACTGAAAAAATTGATTGAAGCATCAGTGATATTAAAGGAAAAAAAAAAAGACCCACTTGGAATATGTTATGTTGTGTCATTGCAGAAGTTGGGGACATGGAAGGTCTTTGACTGTTGGAGAGGGAGATTTCGTATTCCTTTTGTGCTAAAATGCATTTCCACAGTTGAGGAGACTTTTTAGGCTTTTAGACCAGCAAATCTTTGATGGAATGTCAGCCGTGGAAGCTAATCACTTTGGTGTAGTGCCTGTTTTCAATTCACATTAAAAAAATTGTTAATAAACTTACAGGTGGGCCGGGATAACCATCTCCTTTTGGCCCAAAGGGTCCGGGGGGTCCTGGAAGACCTCGGTCACCCTGAGGAAGGCGGGAGAAACAGTTGAGGTTAATGCCAAGACAATTGCTAGCAGGAAATTTTCCACAAAAGTGAAACTTCTTTGGCAAATATCCTGTAAGTTGATTTTATCTATCTGCTAATTTATTTTACTATGTGAATTATTACTGTAGGTTGTTAATGCTGGACTAAAACTGGGACATTTAATAGTGCTGAGGATTCCCAGGACCTTTCACTTCTGAGTCACTAATATGAAACTTTTTCAAGAGCTTTGTTGTCATTTGTGGCCTACATGTAAGAAGGAATGACCTTAGTCATATTCCCCATAATTTTATCATCACAGCAAAAAGTGAAGAACATAGCAAAAAAACCATGCAGTGTCACCCAGTTGAAAGAGTTTTGAGGACTCAAGGCTGTGGGAGAGAGACTGGCAACTCTGAGCATAGGACCTGCTCCCTGTTAATTGATTCCTGTTGGATTCCCAGAAATAGGACAACATGCAGTTCTCTGAATTGACCGGACTGTACCAAAACGTACATGATTCCATTGTCATCATCTGTTCCTGATAAAAATATATCTAAGGATCTCGAAAACCACTAACTGATCAAAAAGGGATAGAGATTGTTACATGTTTCTCATGCCTCTGTTCCTGTGTTCAATTGACTCAAAGAGATAAGGGTTATACTCAAAAGTACTATCAAATTCACTAAGTAAAAAAAAAAAAAAAGGTGAGGGGATCTGGATAAGCACAGGTTTTTATGTCCTAGACTTCTTGGTATTCAGACAAAATCAGCCCTGGAATGAAGGGTGGCTTACAAAAGTTGAATATAGGTGACTCTGAGGCAATACTAGAAAAGTGCATGTTTATAGTGAGATTACTAGTGCATATACTAGTGAGATTAGAGTCCTTAGAGATTAGCTACTTGTCCATGTTCTTTTTGCACTACTTAAGGCACCTCTTCTCACAGTGCCAGTTTGGCCCATATCCTGAGATAATTTTGGAGTCCGTGGATTACCCTGTGACAAAATTAGGAATGAAGCAAAGGAGTCTGAGAAAAATTAACCATGCTTGACAGATAGGCTGTTGTAAGCACATAAATCAGGTGTTCTCTCTGGAGTCACTCCTCATCAATTAAAAACAGTCATTTTTTTCCTGTTTCTCTGTCATGTGAAAGCTTATGGTTTATGGAGTCTGGAAGACTGACCATCTATGGTCTTCTGGTGCTGCAAATCATTACGCTCTGTTAGTATTGTATGACATACACATTAAGAACCGTGGAACACTTGGCTATCCTAAGCGGTTTGCTGTTGCTTCACTGGAATCCTGCTGTATTTTACAGTTCTATCAGAAATTAGTTTACCAATTTATGAGCTACCTTTGCCCCAGGAAGCCCCAAACCTGGATCTCCAATTGGTCCAGGAAGACCAGGTAACCCAATGTCACCCTGCAATGAAGAAAATATATACTCTAGTTACATATTTTATTAAACACCAATCACAGACTGAGTTTTTTGATTTCTGTTATACAAACATATACATATCAAATGTAATAGCTACTTTTTTTGCAAGCATTAAACACCAAAAGCAGAAGAAAGTGTTTTGATATCCAAAGCTACCTAGAAGAAAGAAATGAACATAGGTAGGACACATGGCAAACTGGCATACAGTTAATACCAGAGCATGGTCATAACTAGACTGGATACAATTCATAACTCTGTTCATAGGAAAGAAGTTGTTTTAGTTTGCCTCAGAAGGCTGGAATTATTTACACGAATAATAGCATGGCCTGCTTTACAGTTTCAACCTGTGTTGATAAGCACTCGGAGCTGGAGTGTGGATGTTACCTTTGGTCCAGGCACAGCTCTTCCAGGAGGGCCTGGCATTCCAAGACGTCCTGGCACACCAGGCTCTCCCTGCAGTAGAGGAAGGAGGGCAAAAATGATGGATTTTTCTGAAAGTCAGCATGAGCACTCATAGAGAAAACATTTATGCAACTATTTATAGTATTCCATTACAATTCTCTTAGAACTTCAAATATTCTATGTGGATTGAAATCTAACTCTTTTAAGGACTGATAACAAGCATAGTTCTGATCTCTCAATGGAAATGAGATTCTTCTCAGTCACTGGACAAATATACGTTATTAATAGAAATCCCTTTCATAGTGTATTTGAGGTTCCAGTACTCAAGGCTTCCTTCCCAGCTGCGTAGGCATACTGAAAACACATATATTTTCCTGTGAGACTAGATTTTTTTTTAAATAGTCCTTTCAGCATATTTTTACCTCTTTTTATTTTTCCTCTTATGTGTGAATACATAGCAAAAGACTTAATAAGAAACTGGAAGAGAAACCTGAAGTAACCCTTCTCTCACTTTCAGTGAGTACTGAGCATTTGAATAGAAACTCTAAATCTGTAAAAGAATATGAGCTATGAGTCAGTGTAAGGGAAAGTAAAGTCCTAGCACATATGTATGTGCAATACACTATATTATCTTCCCAAATATTTCAGCATAAAAATACCAGTATTAGTGTCCCTTAACTTTTTCCAAACTGTCAGGGAAGCAATATGGTAAATGCAAAGTTTTTTTAAACATGCTTCTAGACATTGTAGGGATCATGACATGTCTTGCTAAGAGAAGCCTTAGCTGAACTTTTTTTTCTTTTTAAATTATTTTTCAAGAAGCAAGTTCATTCTGAGACAGATATTTCTTACCCCTAAAACTAGGAACAGCTTGAGTAGGGGGGGGGGGGGCGGGGGCTGGGGCTGTTTTACACACAAAATGTGATAATAAACCTACTTTAGCTCCAGCAGGTCCAGGCACTCCTGTTGGTCCTGTTAATCCTCGTATTCCTCTCTGACCTTGATCTCCCTACAAAAATGGAGAATGTGTTAACTGAAATTAATTGTAAATATCAATGAAAGATAGTGAAGTTCTATGTCATAGCTGGTGCACACGAGCCGTTCTTATTGCCTTCACTAGTCAGTCAGTTAATTCTGCTCAGTAATTGTCCAGTTTGGGATTTGTACAGTTAAAAGTATATACATGTCATCCAAAATTAAATTAACCAACATATCAGTAAATACTGTGAAAAAAAATAAGAACCAGAAGAGTTTTAAAGATTGCATCCTTGCAGTTGAAACAGCTTTATTTCTCTCCTATTCTGACATTTAATCTCTGTATGTCTTGTCCAACATCTTAGACAACGATTCCAGCAATTACCAGCATCTTTATTTCACAGGATACAGATGATGATCTGAGAAACCAGAATTACTTCACCTTTGAATCAGTATAGAAGGCCAGTACAAGAGCCAGAACATAGAAGATTGGCCCAGTTATTCCTGCTCAGAGAAGTGGTATTCCTAGCAAAGGGTTTAGCTCTTTGTGAACTTCTTAGACCAGATACTGCCACAGGTACTGGAAACTGTGACCCACTGAACTGTTGTGCTGTCATTTAAAAAAAAAAATTATGAGAAAGATTTGCTGAGTGGTCCTTTATTAACTTTGCTATTTTAAAAAGTTTTTGGCTTAGTCTGAGGCTAAAATAAACTCTGCAGTTAACCACTTTTAGAAGATGTCATTAGCCTACTCCTCGAGATATGTTTTTTCATTACTTATAATACACACAAAAAAGATAGCACTTTGACAAACCTATTTCTGGAACATTATAATTTTGAAGGTCACCTTTAGTAAGAAATTCTCACCTTCTCCCCTTGTATTCCAATCCCTGGAGCACCTTCAGGACCTCTAAGACCAGGTAACCCTGGTTCACCCTTGAATAGAAAAACCAAAGCAGCATTTCAGAGCACTGCATAGGCATGGGGCAAGATCAATTCTGTATTCACTTGAATAAGCTCATTAAAATCATGGACCTTTTAGAGGCAATGGCAAAATTCCCACTGATGTCAGTGGGCCCAGGATTTTCTTCTCATATTCAGAAGCAACCATTGTAAAACTCCGTGTGGAATGCATGAAGCAGTCTATTTCCTTTGTGATGGCTGAACACTCTGAGTATATAATCTTAAAGATATGGGGTTTCTGATTCTAGGAAAACACCATGATCAGGAGGCTACAAAAGGTTTCTTACAGCCATTCTAGTGGTCTCCCTTCTCAGTTGCAGGGCATTTGGTGAACTGAAAAAAAGCCAACAACTGTAAAAAAGACAAGACCCCCCCAACAACAACAACAAAAAACCACAAAAACAAAACAAAACAAAATCCCTAAAAAAGTAGGTTTGAAAGATAATTTTTTTCACTGAAAAATGTGCTACTTTTCCCCTTGTACATGAACACTCTCTATGTTTGGGTATTGTCACAGGGAGAAGAGTAGGAATGCCAGGAGGGAAGCAGGTAGCCTGCAGACAGACATGAACCAACCTTTTGTCCAGGGGCTCCATCTTCTCCTGGAAGACCAGGCAGACCTGCAAGTCCTGAAGGGCCTGGCTCACCCTGACATCAATAAAAAGTAAGTCCTTCTATTAAATGCAGGCTTGGTACTATTCTTTCTCTGAACCAAGGAAATCTACTTTTAAAGGTTTACTAAACTATATATTTATAGCAAACATTTATGCATATGAACCCAAATCTTACCCTTTTTTTTAATAAAGACAACTCTCATGTATCTGGAACTACTATATTGTCTGATTGTTTGAACTTCACATTTGATCTATGCAATTAATATTATTAGCTAGTAATGCTCCAGCTCATTGTTAAAAAACAGTGTAATCATTTCATTAAGTGGCAGCATTTGAAGTAAATGTCAGATAGAGCTGACTGTGACATGATGATTGATATCTTGCTGGTGAATATCACTGCAAATCTATTAATGGAAGTGGAAATGCCATTGGCCTGTTCAGGTAAGGTTCACGAGCCTGACCTGGTTTTAGAAGAAATGGGATCATTTGTGGTCAAATGGGCTCACTCAGCCTTACCGTATTTTGTGAAATTAAGGAAGGAATTTGAGCAATCTATTTCCTTTTCCAACCACTGCCCCAAATCCCTAACAAAGAAGAGCAAAACCAGGACAGCCTCGTGCCTTTCCACTGGCACAGAAGTACTTTTTCATCTATTCCCATAATTTATGTTAATCTGGCTACTAATCACATAGGGCCTGGATAATATCTCGGTCACTTTAGCACTAAAACGATCTGGTTACAGCTTCCCCTCCTCTAAGCGACTGTGCTTTCTGTCTGGTAGCACAGCTTGTTTCCCATACGAGGGTGTCAGGATGTAGCTGCTGCTCTGTTCACATCCTATCCTGTGTGAAAAGGGAAGGGACAGCACAATAACCACTGTTCAGTGCTTTTTTTCAGCAGCTCTGGCTATAGCTTAGGTTTTGCTGTAGATTGTGAGTTCTGGTAACTGTTTTATGTTCTGGATGGTTTTCTGGAGAGAGCTGGAAGTGGTCTGTAAGCAACACTGACTTGAGAATGGGCCAGGCATGTGGAAATTTTCAGTTACAATAAATCTTCCAACTTTTCTGCAGAACTGGTTTATTTAAAATGTTCCCATTTCTGGAGGTTATTGAAAGTCTGTGTCAAAAATTTTAAAGACCAAGAACGTAAATTTTATTTCTGAACCTATCTTTAAGTGCCTACAGAAAGGATACTCAGGAAACACAAATATAAATAAATAAATAAATAAATAAATACCTCTATTAATAACATACCTTAGAACCAGGTTCTCCAATACCTCTTTCTCCTGGCACTCCAGTCTCTCCTGGCAAGCCTTGTTCACCCTTAAGTAGCAATTATCATGGAAAAATATGAAAGCATATTCTAGGTTGCTTATATTTAAAGAAAGATTACTGTGATACTGTCTGTAGTATGATGTATTAAACCCTTGATCACAAAGACTGAGAGTCTGCAGGATGTTTTGAGCTGTGACCAAAAAGTTAGTGGAAGTGATTAATGCTGTAAATCTGTAATTATATGTCCCTGTGAATGTTTCTTGCCAAAGTAGATGATATTTCAGGAGAATGTCTGACATCCACAAACAATTCACCCTTCTCTTTCTTTTTACCAGTAGTAAAACATATCCCTACATTATCAATGAAAATGTTAGAGATGATCTCTGATGCTGCAAAATACTTTACTTGGCATGGACCCTTGACCCACTTGTACTCCTAGTTCCTTTATACTACGCTGTAATAGCTTTCAGGCATTCAGAACTTCATCTGTCACCTCTTTCAGAAATCACTTTTAATTTCCATTCCAAACACTTCAAGGGTGATGTCTTTCATTAACATTTTTGTATTTTGCAAATCAGTCAAGACTAAATTATTCAGACAGTTTTTCTTCAGCAAAGGTAATCTTCATTATACTTTGGTCCATTCTTAACTGATAGATACAGTAAATACACAAAGTCAGGTGAGACAATAGGCAGCAGAAGTAACAAGGAAGGCAACCAATCTGTACAGATGTGTATGTATTTTTCTGGAGTGGAAACAGTCCAGTGAGGTTAAAAGATGATATTGAAATTTTGGTGTTCTTCTGTGTTAAGTGCAACTACTTTTTGGAATTGATTCACTACACCTGCACCTGCACCTGATAACGATGATACTGCCAGTTTAAGGCAGACAACCTTTTCTATGGAAATGTATTGGACAAAGTGTCTGATATGTAGTACCTCAAAAGGTTCTATGGTGAGCCAAGCCAAAACCTAAATAGATAGCCATGGCATTGGTTTAGCAAGGCTTTTTAGTGGAGTAGGATCTGCTGTACAGTTTAATAACGCAGCAATGTCAATACTTAGACTGGTGCTCAGCACTTAAACAGGCATAAGAATAGAGACAGATAATTTCTTAATCAGGAAACATAAAAGTAAAACCAACACCATAGCTTTTACTTCACAAAATTCCCTAACCTTTGATCCAGGTAGTCCCTGTCCTGGTAGCCCTCTAGAGCCAGGTGGTCCTTTTGGGCCTTCCACGCCCTGAAAAGATTAGTTAAGTATTAAAAATAAAACACTCTCTGTTACTGCACATTTAACTGTGGGGCGAGGGGGAAGTGAAAACTGCACCTTCTCTCCTTGAATTCCAATTCCAGGTAATCCAACTGGCCCAGGTAAACCAGGAGGACCGAATTCACCCTGGCAAACAAAGTACAATTGCTCAGTTGTGTAAAGATACAGAAAAAATCTGGGACAGCTCCCATGCCAGTACATGTTGACTTAACCCCTCTTGAAGTCAGTGAAGCTGGGGATCTGGCCTTTAATCTTTCATATATGCATTAATTCCCTGCTGATTCAGGTGCAAAAAACTGCTAGTCTCTTCTGCCTTTTGTAAATATTAACTTTCCCACAGAATCGGATGCTATTTTTAACATTTCCTATTTTAATATGAAGGGATGTTAAAATAGGTTGAGAGAGTGTATTGGGCATAAATTTCTCTACAAAATACCTTATTGTCCAGGCCTATTGTGGGTTCCTTGCCTCATTACATCTTTTGTAGTGAATATCAACTCTGCATTCCCTGTATTATGTAGATTTATTGGCACTTTGCTAATCCTCTGGTGAATGTACTGCTCACCTTTTCACCTTTTATGCTGATGCCTGAAAGTCCACGAGGGCCTCTTGGTCCATCAAACCCACGGTCTCCCTACATGAAAAAAATATTTGTTGTTAACTCTAAAGACACAGCTGTGCTCTCTGAAGTAACTAGAGACACTGTTTACTCTGTTATCATGAAACGCAAAATGAGAAGAACCAGGAAGTGGCTCCTGGATCTGTTTTCCAGGATACCAAGAGAGGTCATCTTTTCAAATCAGCTTGCTCTGCAGCTTGAAATTGCTGATGAAAGAGCTGAACAAGCTTCTTTTTATGTTTCTGCTCACCTCGATTGCTTAAGGTCCTGTCCTGCTTCCTCTCAAATCAATAGCAAAACCACAACTGATTTAAATGTCCACAGGCGTGAGTTCTGCAACTAACTGGAAGCTGAATTCTGCTTATTGCTTTCATGGGTTAATCTCATTAAAGTGTGGCAGTGAGGATGTAGCTCTCACTAAGAATTTTGCCAGAATAAAGACCAGGCCAAACTGTATTGTTACAAAAGTTTATTTGCAAATGTCATTGTCTTCGTGTTTATTTACGAAACAGTGGTCTTGGGTAAATGCAGGTTACTAATAAGGACACTAATATTGTGCTTTCTTTTACTTCTGTTAATGAAACATGCAGAGACAGATCTTAGCTTGTGTAAATTTTCACAAAATCACCCCAGGCTCCCTAGTAACCAATTCCACCATTTTAACTTTGACTGAAATATGTGTATTTCTATTTAAAATAACATTCTATACTACTGATGCTTTAGAACACCTGCCTTCATATTCCTTTTTGTTGAACTGTGAGCTAGTAAAAATGTCTGAAGAAAGCAACTGTAAAATTTGCTTTAGATTAACAGATCAACTGTTTAAAATGTGTTTAAAAGCAGGGAGCTGACATGCTTGGCAGCCATAAATAGGATTAGAGATACGTAGAAACTCTGTTGATACATGCTTGGCCTCAGGTCAGATTTGGCAGCAAAAAGTAGTACATTTTTTAATAGAACCGAGGGTTCCAATAATGCTGGCAGAATTCTACTTCGATTATTTTATTCTGCCTATCTCAGTCACTCAGTAGTTTTGCTTAGATTATGCTTTCTTCTCTACTTGTTCTTACTGTGCACTGGTCCTGTACTTAAGTTACTAGCTGTAGTGTTTCTTCCCACATGAACTGGTATTTCAGTGGCAATGGAGTGATTTCTAAATGCTTTTTCTTCAAATAGATTTTTGTTTGTTTTCATGCATGAGATCCACTGAGCAAAATACAGGCCATCAACAATGAGGTTAAATAATTTGTATAATTCATCATAAAATATATATTGGATGTTTGAAGAGATTATGTTGCTAGCAGCAGTCAAATTTAAACCTATTATTGTTTTCCCAACCAAAATTTCCTTGGTGCATGCATAAAAATGAGTGAACCATTCAGTTAGTGATTCAGCTCATGTACAAGCTGTGTCACTTTGTTATTGTAACCAAAGGTTGAAGTGACAACTCAACCTGGGAATAGGTTTTCAGTGGGCAGCAAAAGGAGATAACAGAAGGTCTAATGAGTCCATCCATGTACGTGCATCCATGTACTACTGCTGTCATTGCTTTCCACTCTATCTGAAAATCAGTAGCATCCCCTTCTTTTCCCCACAAACTGAATTCAGACTTCAGCTAAAAGGCGCAAGCCAGTGGCTGAGGTATGTAAGAAACTTAGAAGCCTGTCTTTAGTGACAGCAAAGATCTCTACGTATAAGGATTTAGAAAAAAGCAACAAGATAAATTTTTCATCTAGGAATCACTTTTATAATATTTTAAGTCAGATGCTTGAGGCTGTTTTTAAATTACAGCTGGAATTCTTTCCAGGCTTAGATCCCACAAATCAAGCATCAGGTAAATTAAATATCGTATTTACAAGGTCCCAAAGGCTAGCTGTGCCTGAAAATCATGTTTGGACCAAATGAATTCTATGAAAATATATCAGGTTAATTGATGCCAAATTTTAAAATTAATTTACAAGTTACTTTCTCAGATTCCCTTGTCTGCTATGGACTTGTTTTGGCATGCACTCATTTAGTGGTGCTGCTCGAATCTTAAAACCCTTAGACTGCTGTACCTTTGCTCCTGGAAGCCCTTCTCCTGGTGGACCTCTTTCTCCTGGAACACCTTGTGGTCCTTGAGGCCCCTGTTAACATAAGTTTAAAATGGCCTAGAATATGTATTAATAACTCAAATCAACAGCAGCATGTTCCATGTAATTTTGGGGTTTAAGCAGGTCTTTAAATGTTGGTATAGTTACAACCTGTTAAAAGTAATACAGTAATACGATATTCACAGCGAATAAATGATGAGCATTCTGGCCTGCAGCAGTAACAAGGCAGACTGTTTTACCTTTCTGGTTTCTTATGAATCACAGGTTATGTAGCTGAAATTCCTAGTCCTAATGCTTTTGAAACCTTCGCTCTCTAAACTTTAGTTTGGTTTACAAGTTGTTACTAAACCTTATCAATGTATTACTTTTATCATGAGAGACAGGGAGGACCAAATCAAAGACTGTGCAGAGTATTACTGAAGATGATCCAGCTGTAGAGAGATTTGACTGTAATTGGTGAAGAGGACAGTGTGTCCTCCTCTTTTTGAAACCAGATCTGGTAGGAGCACAAGGGGCAAATAAGACAACTAAAACCTTTCATTAAATGCAAGTCCAACACCTGTGCATATTGAGGCTGCTTCACAGTGTTTTCCTGCATTTTTTTTCCCCTGATTTATTTCTTGAAATTACACACAATCACAGAATCCTGGTAGATTTGGGTCTAAATATGCTTCTGCTTCTTCTGCATAGAGATTTAGAATTATGCCTATTTCTTAAGTAAGGGTAATTATACTGCATTCAGCCATAAAAAGAAAACTCTTTTGAGGCAAGTATACTTCAAAGTACATTTTAAAAATACCTTTAGTGTACATTTTTAAATCAGAATCCCTTGTTATATCAGTCCAGGTGTTGTGGCTAACAAAGATGCACATCATAGGCACCTCTTCCTCCAGACAGTGGCTCTTTTCTCTGTGCCATTATTGAAGAGACTCAGGAAGCATCACTGCCCTGCTTTGACTGACTGTCACCACTGGCCTTATTAGTAATGGTCGATTCCTTGGGCTCTTGAACAAGGACTCACTCCTCTCCAGTAGTGTATTTTCAAGAAGGTTTGAGATCAGTCAGTTCAGTTACCAAACCATCTTTTTATTTTTCATGAGAGCATCTTTTTTGAAATGAATATTACAAATCTTTCCTTGTAAATGGGGAAAAGCTACTTGTGAACAAAAATTGACATAATTTCACTCATGGTTTCAGTAGGGGTCTTTCATGCAGGTGATGAGAAATGAATTTGAGTCTGCTGTATTGGAAATAGCTTGGTAAAAGTTGCTGACACTTTGGAAGAAAGTGATCATGACACTTAAAACTACCAGGAGAAGGAGAGGAAGGAAAAGAAGGAAAAGTCTTCAGAGCCAAACATACTATAAATTATGAAAGTCGATTTTTTTTTTTTCTCCCTCTTATTATCTCCAGTAAAGGTAATACTGGTCAAATTGTTATCTGTGACCAGTTGTGCAATCTGAATGTCCTTATGAAGGTAGTTTAGATATGACTGTTTCAGTGGTAGAATGGTTGAAATGGAGTCTCTCCCTCAAAGCCATTCTGATGTCCATGTTCTAATGATACTGAAAAGCAGTAAACTTGAAAGTTTCCACATGTGGATTTGAATCTATCAGCAGACAGATTTATATAAATATTTATGTGGTTTTGCTTAAAGCGTTATTTTTTCTTATCTGTTTTGGAGACAAAGATAATTAGAAAAGTTAAAGAGCTGGAAACTTTCCCAGTTTATTGAGAGAAATGAAAGTCAGACAATGTAGTATATATGAGAGTGAGAACTAGTAGAAGAAAGAAAAGAAATGGTATTATTTAACACACATACATTCCTTTTAATAGGGAAGCATCACAATTTTTTCCTTTCTGTCCTGCTTCCCTCTCACCAAATCAAAAATAGACATACCAGAAGTCCTGGCTCACCAACTCCAGGTGGGCCAATGGGGCCTGGTCTTCCTGTCAAACCGGTGTCACCCTTCAAAACAAAGATGTATTTTGAAAATGCCTAATTTAGGTATTTCTGTGTGTGCAGCATATAACAACTCATCAGATATTCTGTGCTTGAAATACTTGATGTGGAAGAATATAGGAATGGCAGAGAAAATCTGAGTCTCCTCAGAGTCATATGGCACACAAGGCCCAACAGGCACTGAACTGGTGCAGTTTCACAGAACTAGGGGACAGCTTCAATTCTGCATTTAAGAGAAGACAATGTTGAATCTAAACAATTAGTTATTCCCACCATATTCCTAGTACATTAGTTATTGTCCTTTTCCCATAAGTCAGTATTTGTATCATAGTGTTTCTGTTCTCCTTATGCCAGTCATTCAAACCAACAAGCCTGTTTTTCACAGGATAAATTTTGTTTAAGACTGTGTATGCATTTTTACTCAGCCATACACTGCTTGGATTGAGTTATGTCAAGCATAACAACTACTGTAAAAAAGTTCTTTAAAGTACATGCTTAAAATGTTCTTCTTTACTTCTTTTTTCTTTTTTTTTTTTTCCTAGGCAGTTTTGATCAACATACAAAAGACCTTTCCAATACCATAAAAACAGCATTTGAGGGCTTGAACTTTCTCATGTACCAGCAAGTATATTATCTTAGCTGTCTCTGGTTTTATCCCACAATACATGCAATGTAGAAGATGAGAGATGCTTGTACCTTTGGGCCTGGGAGTCCTATTCCAATCTCTCCAGGCAAGCCAGGTGGCCCAGGGAGACCTCTCTCACCCTTTACAAAGAATAAAAAAGAAACAATTCTGATGATAAATTGGTGTCTAGAGAAATGAGTTTAACTCCACTGAAAAAAGAAATTTTGAAGTTAATTTTTTCTATATCCTGAATTTCAACCCATTGTAATTGTCTTACACAGTACTTCATCTGTTCACCCTTTCAATGCCTCAATTTTTTTCAAGTTTTTCTCCACAACATATTCCTTCTGATAGCTGAAGAACCCCTTAGCCTTGGCCGAATTACTCAATTTAAGGTTTTTCTGAGAAGCAAAGTGTAAATGTGGTCTCCTTTAATGAACTTAAAACAGTTGTCTATAATACCCAGTGATATTTGCATCTTCCATTGAACTACTATGATAAAGATATCAAGTCACCACAGAACTACAGAATCAAGAAATCTCCATTGTTATACCTGGAATTTACAATGGCGTGAGAAGTAAACCCAACAAATCTTCAGGTCTTGATAAAACAGAAGGGTTTTTTTTTTTAAAATATATTTTATGTTTACATATTTTAACTGTTTATGAGGAAAGACTGGAGCGTGATTTGGACCTGAGTCCAATACAAAGGGCAAATGAATACCTTTCTTATGAACCTTGTGGAATACAAAGAGTATATGATTTGCTAGCAATGTGACATTAAACTGCATCCCCTACGAGGGTATGGGGTATGAGGATAAAAGCATTATTGTTGTGAGGCTGTATTAATACCTTTTAATATAGACAAAAAGAAGAAATAATGCAGTTCTTGCCTTTGATCCTTGAAGGCCTTCAGGCCCTTGATCTCCAGGCTGTCCTTGTGGACCCTATTTGAACAAGAGTGGTTTTAATGAGATTTTTCAAGCTTTCAGAACTATGGCAGTGTAAAAAACTCAATAATTCTAATTTCCTCTAGCCTGCATGAAAACATGAGTTACAAACATTTCAGAACTGAAGCTTTGCTTTCTGATGCATGTATAGATTCAACTCAGTCGGATCTGGGTCTGGTAATCAGGGAGAGAATTTGGCTCCCTTCATTTGAATACAATTAAGGGTAATCTATAGTCAAGATTTACTGAAACATCTATGATGGACTAAGCTTCTTGACCTTCAGTCCAGGAGTACTGGGATGGAAAGAGACTGAAGTATTTCCATGTACTTCCATGACATAATGAAATATTTAAGACACTGAACGGGAAATGAGTGACTTTGTTTTTTCTGCATTTGCTGTGGTCTTTGAGACTGAATGAATTCTAAGGATAATTTATTTGTCTAGACTGATCCTCCAAATTCTTGTTAATTTTGGTGTTTAAGAATGTAAGATTTTGGATGCCTTGAACTCAGTGACTCAAAGATTCCATGATGGTTGTGGTGTGATGTTATTTCACAGCTCTGAATCCCATGGAACCAGGTATTGTTGTTTTTACAGTTTTTGGTGGAGTTAACTTGTTTGGGTTTTTTTTTACCTGTAGCCCTTTTGTTCCTTTGGGGCCTGCTGGACCTTCAGGACCCTGAAAGGCAAGTGAAAAAAGATACATGTATGTGTATTTAGATTTCATCAAAGCACTTTTAGATAACTTTTAGCTAAGGTATCTTATTTAGATATCTTCACATTAAAATAAAGAAAATATCAAGGGAAGCTCAGCAGCTAGCAAGTATTGAATAAATATTTTTAAAATGGACTATGGTAATCAGAGTACGGAGTAAGAATGAGAAGAGTTCATTATCAAGGACCAGTAATCCACGATAAAATTCTATTTGTTTCATTTAAAATATTGACAGCAATTACACACCCAGTTTTGAAGACCAGAGTGATTTCATTTTCACCTCTCATTCCCTTTGCTTACTAGACTACTTTGCTTACAAGCCTTCTGCCTCTGTTATTGTTATGAACAGGCTTAGGCTTGAGCCTTAAGAGGAATCCCATGAAAATATAGAAGGAGCTGAGAAAGTTACTGAAAATGGGATCCTTGCTCACTTCATATCTTAAATTTTTAAGTTGTTAATTTCTCTCAGCCTTAGAATTAATATTTGCCCTATATCTATCACTGTGGTTGTTATTCAGGGGATTGTGGGTCTTCTCTATTTCAGCTTTGTTTCCTGGAAGCATAACAACTTTGTGGCTGCTTACTCTGTCTCCTTTTATCCCTGGGATTCCACATTCACCTCTTGCACCCTGGAAAGGAACAGGAATAAATATTTATGAGGTACATTGAGCATATCATCCTTATTCTTTGGGTGCTTTAGTTGAAAACCTAAATGTTATTTTTTTCATTACATATTGTAGCAATTCTGCTGTAAGTTCATTGGGGAAGGGACACATCTATTAGAGCTTGAGCAGCAGCTGGTAAGATGATGTTATTCCTCATTACTAGTATGTTTAAGAAATATGGCACTATGTATAATAAATAATAATGTCATCAAACATCTATATTGCACATAGCAGAAGTTTGACTAAAAGTGTTACCTTCTCTCCTTTGTATCCAGATTTCCCCTGGCAAAAAAAAAAAAAGCAAGGCAGGTTGGAAGGATATATAGACCAAATGTAAGAATGTGAGTATTGGTGCTATTAACATTCAACTCTCTCTAGAAAAACAGCATTTCAGGTTATAATGACCAATTAGGTAGAAAAGGTGATCTCTGATATGACTCTAAATACTACACCTACTGGTCATGATAGATTCTATTGTATGTGTGAACAAATCTTACAAAAGCGTCACTTTAGACTGGGATTTTAAGGATGTAAAAGCAGATCAGCTAGAGTTCATTTTTCCATCTTAGTGAGAATCATGCTAAAATAAGAAAGTAAGAAAAATGTCACTAATAAAAAAGGATGTACTGAATCAATATGAAAACATAGAGTGATTACTGTGTGAATGAATTCAGAGTTAAGCCCTAAGAGACTGGTCCTGCAGTTACTTCTTATATGTATTTTATTCAATATTTTCATTGCTATTACTCACTGGATCCTCTTTATTTACCAAATGAAAAATGTAAACTTAGATTAAGCTTAATCTTAGAGTGTTATATCAGAGCTTTTCACACTTTTTAGGAGGGACTATGTGTTATTAGAGAGTATTTTCTAGATCACTCTTATAAGAAGGACTTATTCCCTTTCTTTAAGCAATGATCATGTTTTCAGTTCTTCTAGTGTTAATGAATCATTAGCCGGTAAACCAGAGTTGAAATCAGCTTCTCATTGGAGAAGAAGGGAAAAACCCATTTTTTTACCTCTATTCCATCCTGTCCCGGGATTCCATTAAGACCTGGCTCACCCTGTGAATAATCCAACACCAAGATCAGTGAAATCAGGAAAAGATAGTATTGTCCTGATATCTGGATATCTCAGCAAAATACAGAAAGCATACCCACTCCCTCTTTTTACACTCTCATGATTTTATATGTTAGATATAAGATTTTAATTTGTCAGAATCTTAGTCTTTACTACAGCAAAAGAGAGTAGATGAAGTTTAAGAAATTCACAGGTGGAAAATACATGGGCACTATTAGGGTAGTCTTTCCATATTAATGAGGTACCAAATCTTTTCCTAAATCTGAAAAATTACATCACCTTTGCTCCTTTCAGGCCTGGAGCTCCATCATCCCCAGTGCGACCCTTTTTACCCTGAAAACAACAAAATAAAATTCCTATAGTACATGTTAGGCAAATTATTTTATTTTACATTATATGCACTATTTTTTAATATTTAAGATATTTGCTTCCTACAGATTTATTATTAAATCTCTTCATATTTACCATAACCTTGAAATTGAATTTCTGGGAGCAGCAGTACTGCCTCAATAGGCAGCCATTTTTCTCTTTTTGTCTTTGCTATAAACGAAAATTGTTCAGGTCTCCTCTGAAGAAAGAGCTGATCAGATATTTTGGTAGCTACCCAGCTTGCCAAGTGAGTGTTTTGCCTTCTTTTGAACTCTTTGAGGTGTATGCTTTTGTTTTAAGAGGTACTTGCACTCTCCAAGTAAATGCATAGAATAATAATAACTTTAGACGACTGTGTATTGAACCTTGAACTTTCATTGTCTCAGTACTTGGGTTCAAATAATTTCTAAAAAACACTCCATCAATGAAACAGATCTTGTATTTTAGTTGTTTGAGAAATGACAGCTACTTACAGCAGGGCCAGGAAGGCCTCTTTCCCCCTTCTCACAGTTACATGTAGCAGCCTGGGGACACTTTGAATAAAATAGTCTGAATCAGCACATTTTAATAGAAGAAATAGAAAACACATAAACATTGCTTTTAAGTTACTGCATGGCAAGTCTGAGTACACCAGTAATGATCAGAAGCCAGTTATATTTACATGTTTTACAAAAACATTTTAACAGTTTACCACTCATCAGGAATGTGGCCTCCTACATTCCACCCACAAATCTGTACCATTCCTAATCTTGAAATGTCAATCATCTTTATAATGGCTTTAGCTCCAAACTCTTCACAAGGCTGGTTGATTGGTATGCCATATCTGTGACTGTAGTGAAAAATAAAATGCTTCAGCTATTTCAAATATTTAGCTGTTTCCCTGAGCTGCTCATCAGAACAGTCTTTACCCGAGATAACTGTACCTCAAGTAGGACACACATCCTTAAAAGGAAAGCTGAATTTATTCCCCCCAAAATGGCAGGCCGACCTACCAACACCTGCAGTCAGGGTGACACTATGTGGACAAACTGGAAAAGTGCACTGGTGGAGCCTCCTGAGAGTTTCTGCGCTTTAACTCTATTACATAGGAAGGGCATTAAGGGCTAGAACTGAACCCCAGTCAGCTCTGTGTCGTGTTTTCTTATCCACTGCATGATGTGCCAAGATGTGCCGAGATGATGCTGCATGATGTGCCGAGACATATCAGCAAGTTCTTGCTAACCTGAATACTCACACTTTGTTCCTTTTCAAGTTTGAAAATAAGGCGGGAAAGTAAATGACATTAGAATAACAATTAAAGCTCTGTCCTGCAAATACAAAAGCATGTTTTACTTGAAGGCAATCCCATTAGACTCGGTATTTAACCAACTTCCTGAGCTATATCTATGTTAAGCAGTAGTTCTGTAATGGAAACAAAAATACTTACCTCTTCCTCAGACAGATCTTTCTGTAAAGACAGATATTTGAAACAACATTAGAAACTTGAAGTCATAATCCAGCGTTACAGGAAGACACTGAAAGATGTTAAAATGTTTCGGCAGCTAGTTAACTGAATTATGCAATTAACATATTAACTAACATAATTAAGCTTTAATTTCTGAAAACATTCTAGCAGTCTCTTCAGTCTGAATATATTTTAATTAATTTCAATTCCTATTACAGATTGTTGACTCCGCCAATCACCAACTCTCCCTGTCCAGCCATAATCTGCCAAAATTACAATAGTAACCAGAGCTAAGCCACCATAGTTAGCAGGGTAGATGAGAACAGCATACCCAGAAGCTACAGTTTCCAAAGTGCTGAATAGCAGCAGCCCTCTCTTTGAAGTGAATAATACATACCTCACACTTGAGAAAATCAGAAGCTCTTCTATGCATACTCTTAGGCACACACAAAGTGAGAACATTAAGAACACCTTAGAAAAGATTTGACTTCAGCATTCATTACATTGAGTTATCATCAAATTAGCTATTATTTTTTGGAAGATCTCTACAGCTGAAACACCCACATACAATGCATTTGTCCCACGTTTCACAACTGATGTAGTCTCTTGAGAGGACATAAATGTGTTGATGAGCAGCAATGCAATATACATCTCTAAAATTCACGTATATGCACATAGAATTATGCCCAAGCCATTATTTAAACCAGACGGCAGCCACTGTCTCAAAAGAAGGCAGGTGAGGGTGGCTGCCTGTTTGGAACAGGTGAAATAAAGTGTGTTTAGTCATTTGAGAACCGGTTGCTGTGATGCAGAAAGCAATGGTAATACCAGAGAAGATGAGGAGGATGATATGCAGGGAAACCAGTGCAGAGTGGCAGGCTGTCAAAGTGAAGGACAGATGGACAGATAGGACGGCCAGCTTGTGTACATGCTCTAGGCCTGTATGAGATCAACTAGGTGTCACTTTGGCTGCATAAGTCTCCTGTTTTTTATTCATATTTCTATTTTTTATCTCTTAGCATGCTCGAATCAGGACTTCATCCACAGCTTGTGTCACCAGATTTATAGGCTAGAGGATGGCTCTATTCTTCACACCTGACAGTGAATGTTTTTTATAAATCAGGTTCGTCCATAGAAAAAGGCAGAAAAAGGGCACCCAAGCAAAACCTCAAGCTTAATTTACACATTTCCTCTTGATTATGTGGTAGGTTTTCCCTGCATATATAAAGATGTCGATGGCCAAGTTCAAGTTTTATCTAAAATTATGTATCTCCATTAAGGTCTACGAATTTATTTGCACTTTTGCAAGAGCTGCATCTTTTTTGGTACAAAGGGCAATGTCACATTCCTACTTGCTACAGAAGAAAGCATTAAGGTATAAAAAATTGGTGGGTTTTTTAAGAAAGGAGGTTTACGATACATTTCTTAGGAGGAAAAACAGAGATAAAAATAACTTCACAACAGGTCTCTTTAATTCTAATTCAGTTTACAACTTCACATATTTTGGCTGGCAAGATCTGAATTGTGGGGAGGAAAGGAAACCTGGACTTTGGTGCAAGGGTCTTCTTAATAAAAGTGGGCTGCTTTAACATGTAAAAAATATGGGGTTCTTTAATAGCAATGGTATTTTAAAATATTGGAAATAAGACCATTTTAACATATGTTCCTATAATGATTTCAAATCCTTTCTCATACATACCATTTCTTTGACAACCTTCTCCACAGTTTCCTTCTCCTGGAGATTGAAAACGAACCTGGATGCTGGGACACTGGCCAGGAGCCGGAGTTTGGCAGCATTGCTCACCTCCTCAGCCACTCTGGTCATCCCTATTGTGAAAAATACAATTCCTTGGTGTTTAGCATCAGCTGTAGCTGCAAAAATATCTGGGTTTCTTGGATGGTCCACTCCATCGGTGAAGAGCACTGCTACTTTCAGACTACCGGGAGTCCCTTCAGTCATGTAGAGCTGTGTGAGGTTAGTTATAGCATAAGTTGTGTAGGTGCCATGACCTATGTAGGTGATGGGAGCAATGTGGGATTTGAATGCTTCAGGACCTTTCCAGTCACGGAAAGTTTGCTCTATGAAAACAGTGCTGCTGTACTGAAGTAAGGCTGTCTTCCAGCTAAGGGTACGTCCAGAACTAAGCTGCAGACTTTTCATTCTGTCTGCTGTTTCCAGTACAAATCTTTTCTGCTGTTCATGATTATAGTCCTTAGCACTTTCGGAGCTGTCCAGTAAAAAAGCAATTTCCAGAATGCAGTCTTCATCTAGAATAAATAGTGAGGTAGGTGAGTGGAGTGATTTCATACCAAGTCTGATTCTACCCTCACCCTTACATGTATTTTAGGCTTCGAAAGTGGGAGTGCAATTATGGAAATTTTTGAAAACATCTGTGATCACAAGTGTCAGACCTTCATGAAGACAGAGCATATAGGGGCTGAGGAATTTGCTTCAGAACAGATGCCCTAAGGAACAAGAAACTGAAGGTGAGTTGATGTAATGAAATGAGGAATGTTGTAGTGGTTTTATACACTCATTCTGTCCTCTTGCCTGGTATTTCACTGAATATCCTACCAGCATGAGGACTGGGAAGGTGGAAGTCATCTACAGGAAAATAAGTCTTACTGAATAAGACACTGGAATGTGATTTGACAGAGCTAGGTTTTGTCCCTGGTACTGACACTCACATCCAGTGACATAAAAGTTTTCAAAAGCAGAATCTGCAGAGTATTAATTTTGTGAACTACTGATGATATTACTTCTATAAAAATACAATTATGTGGGCTACTATTCCTGTAGTAATAGTAACAGGCTATTAGTCATATCATAAAAAGATCAGAAGAAATCTCCTTTTCGGAAATACACAACAGGAGAAGTAAATATGGGAGTAAAAAGACAGAAGTGCAAAAATAAGGCATGTGAAAATATAGGATGAGGCAAGCCTGGCTGATTATAATCAATATCTTACAGGGCAAGTTAGCTGTGTAGTACAGAATCCAGATAAATGAACCAGGGGAAAAAATCCACACCTGTTTTAAAATTACTATATTCACCTTGATCACCTGGGCTGGGATATTTTTCTACCATATTTGACAGAATATGTTTAGGTTTTGGTCTTCTCAATCCATATCTCTTTTCTTCCCTGAGATTTTCTGCCAAATATTCATGGTGTTCAAGTATCCACAAAAGCCACCAGAATCTGAAGAACATAATTTGTTTGGTTTCTGTTTCCTAAACAACACAAATAATAATACAGAATTACAGCAATACGAGGACAATAAAACATTATTCAGTTTTGCTTCAACAGGTTGCTTAGCAGTCTGTATTTTAAAATATGGTCCCTAAAAATAAGCTGATTTTTTAAATGTAATGAATAATAAAAAGGGACATACTGGAGTGATTTTCAAGCACAGTGCCTATAGGTCTAGCACAACTGGAGACAGACATTTTAGAAACATACTTCAGTTCTCTCTTGCTGCCTGGTAGTGTTTGTACAACCAGCGCTTCTCAAAGACTTTAACCATGGCTGGAACCATGTGGATACAGTGTGAATCCCAAGTGTCATTCACAGGGGTGGTTTTTTTTAAACTTGCTTTTTTCCAGAGTTGGCGTGAGAACAAGGAGGTATAGAGGCAGACCCAAGTTTTTCCCTGCTCTCTTTACTTAAGAACTGAGGGTCATGTACACTCTGCTTGCTATCACAGCCCCCCCTGTGCTCAGCAGTCCCACAGAAAAACAGTCATGGCCTGAGGGTGATGTCCAGGCATGAACGTGCCTGCTGTGCCACCCTGGGGAGATGTGGGCCCAGAGCGCTGAGCCCAGGCTTGACAGATACCTATTGACAGGACTTTTGCCTTCTGCAGGGAGCAGAGCTGTTTGTCCTGGGCTCACAGCCACACCTGGAGCTCACAGGCCACTCAGGGCCTGACAAGTCAGTCCTGCCCAACTTTGGTTTCATTGTCATCTGTCTGCAGGCTCACAGAGCAAAAGGGCAGCTCTGTGGCAAGAGTGAACCTGCCGGGGCTATCATCTCATAGAAATCCCTAACACAGCCATGTCTGCTGGGTTTCTCAGCTTCTGCTAGTTCAAGACAGAAATTCTGGTGCCCACAGACACAGAGAGGAGAGGGGGTTCTTACCTTGATGCTCCTAAGCAGCAGGCTCTGCAGAGATGCCAGATGCTGCCCTGGGCCTCCTGTCAGCCACCTTGTCCTGCCTGTGCTGGATGCTCTGTGAGGAGAGGAGGGAGCGTCTGGGCTGCAAGCTCCTGCAAGAATTGGTATCGTGTGTCAGGAGGGGCCAGCAGAAAGAGGCAAGGAGAAAGGGGAAGAACAGCAAACCTGGCTCCTCCTTCTCGACATCCACCCACTTCTCTCGTCCTCCCCAGGCTATGCCCATGTATCCTAGGCTTAGTCCCCCAAGGCCATTTCCACACATAAATCCTCGTCCATACTTGCATGTGTATGGAAGAGGACTGCTCTCACCTCACCACACTTCCCTCCTCACCAGCCCAGCTGTATTCACTCTCTTCCCCCATCACTACCTCACACCTTTGACCACCATCCTTCTGCGCATCTATCATGCTTTGGCAAGGCAGCTTTTGGTACTGGGCATCATACTTTCAACATCGTCATAGCGGTCTGTGTCTGTAGGATCTCTTTCAGACCTAAACGAATCTCTTCATAATAAGGGATTCCTGTTACTGCTGTAGTAGAAAGTTATTTACTGTCCCATGGACTGGGCCAATTGAAATTTCAGTTACTGGTGAGATTGCCCAGCATGAGGAGGTCAAAAAAGACAGACCAGTCCAAAAGCCATGTTTCTCCAGGCTTGTCTGTCACATATATCTTTTCAAAGACTGTAATAGTTAGAGAACAAGGACTGAGACATGGTGTGATGCTTCAAAACCTGTTATGCGGCTATGGATTGTACAAAGAAACATGTTAAACAAGTATCCCTCTTCCACATAAATACATACAAACCTTTTTTTTTTTTTTTTTTTCTGTGAACCCATCATTTTCCACCTACATGCAGACAAAGAGAACTAACTGCTAACTGAGGACAGCTAACTGCTAACTGCTGTCCTCCTTTCCATCTTAAATGTCCACTAGCTCACCCCACTTCTGACAGTCACAGCCAAGAAGGCAATTTTTTGCCCTTTAGGGAACACAAATAATATGGTATTTAACTGAAAATAATATAATAAATCTCACACAGGTCCTAAATCTTACTGAGAAAAAAATCTGATTCTGGCAAGAAAATTAATGTTGATTATGGTTGGGATTGTGTGCCTCTCGTAAGCAAAACATTGTCATTCTTTCTTCTTCACTGCTAATTCCTACCTTAAAACATATCTTGCAAATCATTTCTTAATTAAGTAACTATTCTGTGTGTATGTTTGGTAGCAAGTTCTTGGCTTCAGGTGATTTCCTTTTATTAATGAATGATGTCTGCCCTCAAGATAAATTTTTCTTTCTTTTTTCTTTTCCAGGTGCAACTTTAAAAGCTTAGTGAGGCCTCCACATTTTTATAACTTTTTGTGTGGGATTCATGATATTCTGTCCAGAATTCCAGGTATGTGACATACCATACACTACACTTCTAGACTTGCAGCCTTCTGAAGTTGTGATGTTCTCAGTACCTGCACAATTCTTGTGGTTACAGTTTATCAAAACTTAAATCATACCAATGTAAAATCTGTGTGCATTGATGCATCTGAGATAAGCTTTCTTTCCTCATTCACTACAAACTTTACCAAGTGTTTATTTAAACATTTTAATGGCATTACACTCTATGTATTCTTTAAATGGAATAAGTGTCTTAAAAGCTATGATTAAGAGCATTCATGCTGTCATTTAAATGTTATAAATTTACTGCTGGAATTCAAATTTTTGTAAAGAAAATGTTTTGTATTTTCTTAAGGAATCTAGACATTGAGTGCTTCAGCACATAATTAATTACATTTCTGTTCACCAACTATTTAAACTTATTTAAGTATCTTGGACATCTCTGAGAGACGACACTACAGACTTGCATACTCAGTTGACTAAGTTGGTCCCAGCTGCCCCAGGTCACATATGCTTCCAACATGACAGTAGTTAACATTAAGGTTGGTAATCTTTGCAGGAGTCAAAGACTTAAATTAATATAAAGGCCATGTCACAATTGCACCAGCTGAAGCTGAGGTCTCAAATATTGCTGCATATCCAGATCTCTGGATGTTTTCCATCACTGTTTGAAATCCAAGAGTTCTCAGCTGCCTGATCTCAGTATTCCAATCTGAGAAAAGAGAGGCCTAACATTTTTTCAAAGAATAAAGGGGGATATGAGAAATATTTGAAACCACAGCTAAACAGGCTATACTCATTTTGAGGAAATTCCTTATAATTTTAGAAGTATGAGGAGAGATACCATGAAGAAAGATAAACTTTTTCTGCAAGTGAGCGTGCACTATTAAGTGCACTATGCACTATTAGTGCACTATGCACTATTAAGGAAACCAAAGTGATATTACACCCCTTCATCACTGCCATTACCACTGCATAGGTGGTAACAGCTTCAGAGCTACATGAGGTTGCAGGGCCACTTTGAAGAGACACTGAATGAAGAACTGGGGCTTAGAGATGCCAACTGCTGTGGTGTAGCATGACCTCTTGTGTCAGCAACAGCCATCACTATCACTTCCCAATGGGCAGAAGTAGCAACAAGCCTGACTCTTCTAAACGTCTTTCCTGGTGCTCTCTTGTCTGTCCCTCCCGTCTGTGGGTACCTCTCTTACAGGCTATTCTGGCTCAACTGTGACCACTTCATCCATTGGTTAGCAAAATTCAGTACATTATTGAGAAGCCTTGAGTAATTTCTGTTAAGAGGGATTAACTAACGTCTTTTAGCATGATATCATGTTACTAGAATGTGACAGAGCCCTGATTAGTCCTTCTCAAGGTGTCAAACAAGCCTGCAACAGGACTGGAGATAGAGCCAGCATAGCTGGCAAAGTACCATCTCAGTGTTTCTATATGCTAAAGGAATACTCAGCCACTAGGGAGGCCAGTTTTTGCCACCTCAATGTGAATAATGCACATAGCTTGTCTGCTGTGAACTGTTAAAAATATGCACATTTCACACAATCTTCTTCTAGTGTTTCATGGCCTCAGGATAGTCTGGACCATTTAACCTGACTGTATCACGCTGTAATGGCATTTCAAGAGTATTAATTCATTATACTATACATGTCAGTACATGACGAAAGTGCCCAGGAGAAACAAAAACCTACCTGACTTGAACTTGTGTAAAATAATTAAAGCACACCATTTACAATATTTTCAATTGAGACATTGAAGAGCAGTATTATTAAGAATGTGGTTCACAGTCCCTGAAGTCGTATCACATGTGTGAATGTTAGGAAAAACAGTTCAAAAGTTCAAATAATCTAACAAGAAAATTTAAAAAATCAAAACTCAACTTCACTGAAGATTGTATCTGAAGAAGGATAAAATAGAAACCTGTATTTAATCTTTTGACTGCAAAATGTGTTTTAGTGGATTTGACAGCTCAAAATTGAGGCTGAATAGTCAGCTGAGTGTGGTAAGTCTTGATAAATTGACGAATATTTGCCAACCGTTGTGCCTTCAGTTTAAAAAAAAAAATTAATGTGGACCTATGTTCTCTGACAAAACCTGATTGTTCTGTGTGAATAATGATGTCTTAATGGCACAGCCTTATAAAAGCCTGTAATGAAATCTTGGGGTATGCAAAAGAACTATTGATCCCAGTGGGGCCAGGATTTGTCTTTGCTGTTTGGTACAAATCATGAGCATATAATCTAGAAGAGCTGATCAAAGCAAATCAGTTTTATTGTGTTTCCATCTAAACATGCTGTAAGCAAGGTCTTTGATGGCAAAGAGTTATTCAGACTTTAATGATTCTTTGGGACTGGAGTGGTAAATACAGCGTCCTCTTTGGCAGCTGGTATGAACCTGGCTCTCCATTTCCTCCTTTTTTTGATAATGCTCTTCTGCAACATTTTTCAGGACATGCAGTGATAAAACTTTAATGAGGCATAAAATCTTCAGTACTTTCCCATTTTATCCCTATACAATACAGCCAAAAGCTCACTCTGAGCACTTTGGTGTCAAGTAAGTACTCATAATCTGTGTGTAATATCAATATATTAGCCTTTACTTTGAAGATATTTCCTTATTTCTATTTTTATTCTAAGAGTTTTTCTTTCATTTTTAGTTTCCTTCACAGAGAGATATTTTCCACCTTACAGCATAAGTAAGCACATCTGCAATGCAACTGTTATTTTCAAAAGTATTTGTAGCATTCAGCCTCACAAGGGCATGAAAGCATATATATCAGTACAGATAGATACATTTTTAACATACTAAATATTTGACTGAAGATTTGATAATAGTGAGCATTTAGCTAGATCAAGAACAGTCTTAAAATGAAAATTAAACCAAATCTTATGATTTGATTTGCTATATTGGTGCCAATAAAAATGTAGTTACACAATTAATTCTTTTGCATATGCTATTGCATACTTCTTATGGCAAAGTATACTTTGCACAACTGTTTTCTTCTACATGCCTGATTTCTGGCAGCATGGTAACTGTAATTAGCAATAGAAAACTATTTTATACTATTCCTTTTTAAACATAGTAATTCCATTTTTCAGGAGTGGAAGCTCATATATTTGATGGAACTGCAGTAAAAAGCAGATGCTTTAGTCTCACCTAGCGCATTTAGAGAAGATATGGACTGATAATAGGAAAAGGAATTACTCTGCTGGAAATATATTTAGCAAGTTAAAGCATTTTGCTGTATGTAGTAAACAGTATTTTGCAAATGAAAATTAGAGATTTGGTAGAAAACGTGAAGTTCCATACAGTTCTAAAATGGTAATCCTTTTAATACTGGGAATAGATTTAGTCTTTCAGAAAGGTGATAATAGTGTTATAAAAAGACCAACATTTATCTTACAATCATTGTTGTTGGTGTAACTCTAAACTTGCATAAATAACAGAGTTTGCATATTTTGACGTATGGATTTTTAAAAGTGCTTATAAAAGTAGGAGTTAGACTCATGGCCTCTTAATATGCTAATAAGTCTTAATGGTCCTGACCAGCCTCACCTGATACCCCGGCCCACACCCCTGGATCAAGGGACTCTATTTCAGCTCAGCCTGAGGCCACTAGTCCTGCTGGTGCTGCAGGTGGCTCTGTCACGGCCCTGTCTGGATGGGCTGAGCTGGGCTTAGCCTGTGGCTGATGTCCCCTCCTGTCCCCACAGAGGTGTCTGACAGCCTGGGCTGGGGCTGCCTTAGCCTGCCCAGTACCCTGAGGACAGGGGGACAGGCCCTGGCTGAGAGGCTCCGTCCTGCATCCTTCCTTGCTGTGCCCTGGGGGATGCAGATGGCCATTGTTGCTCCTGACAGAGCTGGTGCCATCACATACAGTTCAGCATGAACACTAGTGGGCATCTGTACAATGGTGGGCGGCTGCAGCTCTTGACGAACCCCTCGGTGAGCCCCACGTGAAACATCAGCTCTGCTATGCAGCGTTTGCTTGTGGCTGTGTGCTGTGCTGCTGGAGCTGGGGTAGGTCTGCACTTCGAGCAAAACTCTTCCTCATTCTGAGATTTTAAAAAGGTGAGTATGTTTAAATGTATGTTTGTAAATGAAAACTTGTAGAACAGAAACAGTAAAGAGTTGCTTCTGTGGAATGATGTCAGGAGGAACTCTGATCTATTCATCCACTTTTTAAAGTGCTTGAACAGCTCTTTCCTTCAGGTGTGCCTGTGGCATGCCCCATAGATACGTTTTTACATGTGGATACACATAAGCTGCAGAAGAAGCCTATATGATGGCTTGATGATTTAAAAGCTTAATGAAATGCCATTATTACTGAATGGCATTGCACAGATAAAACTGACAGCAGTAGGCAGTGTTCAATCCTGTCTATTCTTAGATAGTTAGAGTGCCAAACCAGCTGAATCTTGCTGTTTAGCCTTAAAAAATGTCTTTAATCTCAGTATCTGATTCTGTATCTGACTGTTACAGCACTTCAGTAAGCAGCAGAAGCATTTTAGAAGGTGGTTAAGAAGATGGTTTAAGATGAAGGGAGGGGTAAAATGAAACTTGGTAAAAACTGCACTGTGTTAGACCTTGCAAGAAAAGCAAGTAGATGGGACTGAGTTCAAGACTTGCCCCATGGGAGTTAATTGACAGGCTGGGTGAGCCAGGAATGGCCCCGCCAGCTGCCGGGTGTTGACATTAAATTGCATAAGCATCTGATATAGCCATAAAATCCTCTGCAGGAGTGAAAGTACAGTTTGCACTATGAAGCTGAGGGAAGGAAGCTGTATTTAAAAATAGCTAGTTGTGGGCTTGTTAGGTCTGTATGCTGGAGAAGAAAAACAAATTGGTAAGGCTCTTCTTTACAATAAGCTGATGTATCCTTTTTCTTTACATAAAACATATAAGTGTTGAAGTGAAATATAAATTTGATGGCATGGCTTTATAAGTACTTCAGTCAAATGTTAAATAATGTATGCAAACACAACTTGAAGAAAAAGTTTCATCTACACTTTTTTTTCATTATTAAAAAATACAAGATGGCAAGAACTCGGAAGGTTAGCATGACTTTAGATACTCTAATTGCTGCATGAACTGTATTATTGTCAACTGTAGACAGAATAATATTTATTTAACTCCAAGGCCTTACCTCAGTGAAACTCAGCTTTACCTTTGAAGTGTAGAGGTAGGAAAAAAGATTTGATCTCATCATCCAGATCACTTATGAGGATGTTAAACAGTGTTGGGCCTAATATTGATCCCTGAGGGGCTCCACTTGTGGCAGGTTGACAGTTTGAAAAGAAGCCATTTACCACCACACTGTGGATATGGCCTATCAGCCAGTTCCATAACCACCACTTGTCTTGACTGTAACCTATCGGTGTCTCTAGAAGGAGGCTGTGGGAAACCTTATCAAAAGACTTGAAGAAATCCAGGTAGACAATGTCCACTGCTCGCCCCACACCAAGCAAGCAGGTTACTTTGTCATAGAAATATGGGTAGATATATGCACTTCTGGCTCATTTCTTCTCTCCTGTGGGTTATCAGTGTCTGCTGGCTACAGACACGGACCCACTGCAGGCAAGAACAGCTGCTACACAAGAAGGATTTTTACTGGTATTAGTAGCAAGCTTCTAACTCACTTTACATAGAGTAAAAGTGAATGTAGTATTTTGCACAAGATATAGATCTGTGAACACTAAATTGTAGACTCCAGTCCTCTGTGACTGTTAGCATTTTATAAATCCGTATAGTAAGTGGTACTCTACACCTTTTGAGCAACAGAAAAAAATTCTGGCAAAAACTACTAGTAGTCTGAATGATTTGTTCCAAAGTAGTCTGTGTTTCAGCAGGTAATCTGATTGATCTGCCTGCAGATATTATTTGAGTGCATAGATGCTACTACAGTACTATCCAGTGTTATTGCTGAACTGGGTATCTTTTCAGCAATAACTCTTTGGGATTCTGCACTGCAGATCATGTACCCTAATGCTATGGGCACAGAGTACTATGATGTGGCTTGTGCTATAAAAAGAAAAATCTCCTGTTAGCCTGTTTGTGCCCTTTCTACTTTCTTCTATTACTATTCAAATGGGAAGCTGAAACACTTCAGATCAAGCATCTGATTCTTCATAATTGGCATCATGTGCAGCATATTCCATCAAAAATGATTTTGAGAGAGGGTTTAATTTGCATCACCTCCTCTGAATAGGATTACAAATCATTTCAAGTTATTATTGCTGTTCTTGAAATGGATATAGTGTCTGAGGAAGACTAACCAGAGCTCAGACTCAAAATTAAGAGACTTCTGTCTCAGACTTTTCAGGATATTTAGGTTTCCGCTGCTTATGATGGAAAACCTAGTGCATCTGATAGAAATGATTCTTGGGTATTTCAGCTGGTAAAACAGTGACATCAATCCAGCAAAGTGGTATTTTACGAGATAAAACACGATTCTGCTGGATTTATGCTGCTCTCCCATCTCTTCTGTTAGGCTGGTGTATGCTGTGTTAGGGCTTGAATGCCTTTGCTAAGCTGCTTATAGTGTTAGTGAAATAATAACCACTTATCATGATAGCCTAGTGATATCTGCATCATTCTGACATATTTTGTTGACCACATTGAAGGGTTATATAACTAAGCATTTACCAAAGATGGGACACATGACAAAGAAGGCACTTGTGGATAGACTCCAAAGATGGTATAACAAAGTTATGCGATAAGCTGAAATCCTAACTCTATGTAGTTATTCCTGTCAAGGCACCATGCATGGACAAATTCATAACAGCTGGTGTCTTTGAGGGAGAATAAAATGAGCCTTTTTATTTTTAAGTATCTCACAAACAATTACATGACGTATCTGTCTCTCAGATTTAATGATGCCCTCCCCGCCCTCCCCCCCACCCCCAGTCAAAATAGCCTCATCTGTTATAGTATTGATGTTTTTGAAATAAATAAAGCAAGAGACATAGAAAGTAAACTAATTTTTCCCATGTATGATGATCATTTCATGTGTATACTGCATTCTACTTCTACAAAAAAATTACTTCCCTTGATGTTAGATTGAAGTTCAGTAGCTAGAACCTGTATATTAATACTGCAGTCAGTCACTAATTAATCACTAATACTTCAATCCAATGCTATGCTTAGAGTTTGTAATACTTGTAAAAGGGATTATGTGGAAATACAGAAAATAGATACCTAGTTCTGAAGTAGTTAACCTGCCACAGTGCTTTGACGTCAATACATCTTTCTTCTCTCCTTTGATATTATTATCTATTAACCCTAATGAGTAGAGAGGTGGGACTAGATTCGCTTCATTTTTTTAAAGCCTGTGATATTCTAAATTTGTTAAATGCATCTGCATAGTGCTACAAAACATCTGACTTGTTAGAGGCACTTAAGGAAACAAGTTTATATGTAGTATGAGTTTTCAGCAGATTTATTTTTATTATATGTATGATACAGAACAACTGAAGCTCTTAAAGTCATTTTCAGAAGGGAAGGCTGAAGGTCTGGAGTAGAATCTCATTGAGGAATCAGTTCTTAAAAAGCAGGTTGGCATAAAAAAAAAGTTAATATATGGCCACTGGGTGTCGGTGTTGACTGAACTATGAACGGGTTGTGGGCATTGCTGACTGCAGAGCTTTGCTTTGACATGACTGATAGAGCAAGGCTATTAATATCAGTACTATGACTAATGTACTTATTTTTTTAAAACTTCAAGAAATTGTTTTGTCATGTAGGAGTAACAGTGCTATGACTATAGCCACTTTGCTTCAAGAAGAGACCAAAACATGTAATGTGGGGGTTTATAGTTCTGTTTATCTGTTGAATGGTCTGTTTGGGCATTGTGCTTTTCCTACATATCAGAAATACGTATACCGGAATGGCTGATGTTTCCTTCTCCCTGACCTGTGGGCTGCTCATAAATAACTGCTGAGCAAGCACTGGCCTGTAATGGTGTGTGGGCTCCTGGAGGTGTCCATGAAGTAGAGAAAAAGGTGGTGGGGTGTAAGATCTTTTGTATGGATAGCATTCCCTGCTGGAATGACTGAGATACAGGTTTTTGTGAGTTAACCTAGCTTGCTTAGTATATTTACTGGCCTTTGCATGCACTTTTCCTTTATATGAGAACCTAATCCCCTTTAGAGTTAATCTCATGTGACAAACCTTAAGCCTTTTGCTCTGAAAACCACTTGAAAAGTTTCGGTTGTTCTGCATTGCAGAAAATAAAGTGGTTGGTTGGTTGTTTTTAGTAGTATTTCTACAGTCTCTTCCCAAAGGTATTCTTAATTGAGCTTTGTATATTGCATATACAATAAATGTCTAAGGCTATATTACCTTATGTTGTTTGTATCTTCACCTGGCAGACAGGGAGATTAAAAAATACTTAGGGAACAACAAACAGTAGCAAATAAGTTTTGCCAAGCTTTGTGAATGGAGCTCAGCCTATTAGTGATTCAACTGAGATGAAAATGCCCATTCAAAATATTCTGTAATGTTTCCATGGTTAAAATTCTGTTTTGGATCGTCTCAGAGTATGAAGACTACCAGAGAAGTATAATCCAATTCAAGGGAGTGCATGATAGAATACTAGTTAAGCAAAATTAATTTTGGAAGCTTTTTGAAATGAGGAAATTAAAAGCTCATCTTCTCTGTCTTTTTGGAGACTCAGAGGTAGCCTAACACTCTGCTCCTTCCCCCACTTATTCTACTTACCTGCATTTATTGCTTGTGTTTTCAGGAAGTTTTGTTTTCCTCATGAAACTGCGTTTCAAGAGGGAGGTGGTAGAACTGAGAAAGCTGACATAACTGGGAAGGAATGTTCCACACAGTTCAAATTAAGAAACTTTTTAGTGCTGGATTTCTAATATTCTTGAAACTGTATGTTGAACTGAGGTAACATCAGATATAATTCATGCTAGCTGAATATTATAGGACTTTGAAGGATCAAGTAGGATCTTGAAGCATTTTCATTGTGTCTTATGTTCTAACTAGGCGGTTTTTTATTTGGACATGTCAGCTGGAGACACATATCTTACACATTAGTGGCTTTTTTTTTGTGGAACATCTTTAATCTATTCTCATTGGCTTTTGGGGATTAGAGTTGCTGGGGGCACTGTGGGACAGAATTGCCCAAAATAAGGTTCAAAACTCACTTCCATGAATGATGTAATGACAAATACCACATGCCTATAGAGGTTGCTGAATTCTGGGATGATGCACTTGAGCTGTAACTGGGAACTAGGAAAAGATGGGTGATGCAGGAAGGTTAGGTTGAAGGAAACAGTTCTACCGTTTGGTTTTTTTTCTGCATACTCACAAAGCCTGACCTACACAAATTAGCAACTGCTTATACCTGTGGTGCCTGTTGCTTGTAGTGTGGTGCAAAGCAGTGGATCTTAGACCTTCTTGCCTCCTTGGCTGGAGAGCTTCTTGAGAACTCTGGTCTGGAATAGGTCTTCTTACCCCACTCTAAATAGATAAAGTTCTAGTGGAAGGATTAAAAAAAAAAAAAAAAAAAAATTAAAAGTGAAGTTACCTGAACTGAAAGTGGTTGCTCCTGATCCTAATCATTGTATATTATAAACCATGCTGTGGCATAGTTAAGACCGTAATTCTGCCAAATGCAAGCAGGAGGAATTTGCAGACTTTACAAGGATTTTGATGTAAGATTCTTTGAGCATTGTGTGTTTCTTTCCTACAGTCTCTGCTGTGTTAGGTATTTGGTCCATCTCAGCCCTGTTGGTAATGGTTACTATCAAGAGGAAGATAAAGTCACGAAAGAAGAAGTCTTTTGTCAAAGCATGAGATGTTAAGTGTACTGATTGCATTACTGTGTTATTTGCTTTTAGAAGTCATTCCTGCCATAGGCCTTCCCGAGTGGACCCTCGTGGTCCGTGTCTGTTTCCCGGGTCTGTTAAATGTTACCTCAGAGATCAGGAAAAATTTCTCCTCCCCTTAAACCCTTTTAGGCAGGGGCAGCTGAAGTAAAGATCACTTCAAAGGCCAAGCATGGCTTTTTTTTTTTTTATTATTTTTTTTTCACTTGGCATTGCAGTGACAGTAGGTAGTAGCCCTAACTTTACTGTCACAGTTAAATGTTATGACTGCACCTGTTGTCTTCGTATTTGAGCATCTCAGGAACTTCTCTTGTAAAGATGCAGGAATTGGAGTAGCTTAAAACTGGTATTGTAGAAATAGGATCTTACCCCATATGTGATAAGAACTCTAAGGCAGAAAAGGCATGTGACTCAACATCCCTTATCTTCAGCTGTAAGTTCTTTCAGGAGTGCTTAGATAAGATTAAAAGAACCAGGCTTCCTTCCAGCCATCTCCCACTTTTTCACCTGAAGAAATTTGCTGCGAAGAGGAACAGACCCTCGCTGCAGAATTTGAGTCAGCTTCTAGCATGTCACAGCGCAGATTCAAATTCAAGGAAAATAGGGCTCCTTTCTGCAAATGTGCATGTGAAATCGTTAATGTTGCAATTGAGTTGATAGAAAAGATTCTGTTGACTCCTTTTCTGTCATTCATTCATTCTCTCTGGAAAATTGTGTAAACCAAATACTGAAAGAACTGCAAACAGAAATCTGAGATGATTCTGCCAGATAGTTTAAATAAACCAAAACTAAATTCAGCAAACCATTAGAGTTGAAAACTTAAGTAGTTTCTAAAAATGTAAATGCTACTGTTGCCCACAAAAATTTACCTTTGATCCTTCTCACCAATGTATTTTTTTATCTCAAGGAAACAAGTGACAGTAGCAAAGATCTCTGCTTTGTTTGGCAGGTGGGGAATGCAGACATTACGATCAGAATGAAATTAAAACTAAAAGAGAATATTTCATCTTACAGGGCAAAACCACCAAACCAATACTTAGTGTATTCAAATTGCTTATAGTGATTTGCATTTACTTTTGGCCTAGCCCTTCTGTGACTGCATTCTGAAATGAACAATGAGTTATATAGGCGCTACAAGAGCAATATTGTGTGGTGAAGTCTCTAAAAATATTGAACTGTTTTGTACAGAAGGCTCAATACAGCGCATTGTCAATTGCTTTTGTGCTTCAGCAAGCAAGTGTGCCAGCAAGGTACCAAAAATGTAACAAAAGCAGTATTGCTGTAGGTGTTTAAATCAAGGGCAAAGCTGCTGTTGGGAGTCTGACTATATAGTCACAGTTAAATGTTGGGAATCTGTGCTATATAGTATTTTCAGAGTGGGCATATCTGGGAGAATGGGCTGTGCTGGAGACACTGGAAGATGGGCCTGTTTGTTTTTTTTTTTCTTCCTTACTCCTCAAATCATCTAAAATAATGCTGGTTCAATTATATTCTCTTTTCTGTAAAATTTACAGGTATAATTGAACTTGTACACTGAGTCAACATCACATTTGTCTACTCTTTTTCTTCACAAATACAAAATGGTTTGGACTCAATGAAAGTATTTTCAATTGAACTTCATGAAGTACAGCTGTGTGCGTGGGGTGTCTGTAGCCACAATGCACGTAGCAAGGGCTGCTTAGGATTGTGTCCTGCCCAGAGCTGGGTGGGGGATGCTGTGGAAGAGAGGTAGCAGGGGGAAGGAGAAGGAATGACTCCCGTAGCCCCTGTGAGTCATTCCAATATCTTGTATCTTGTTGGCTTGTTTTCTAGTAGTGATTTTATATGAGAATTAAATCTTAGTGAGCAGACTGGATTTTCCTGTCTCACTTAGACACTGCTAATAATTCTTTAAAATGTGGTACTGGCTTTTGAAATTTTAAAAGCAATAGATGTAGCTAGCTAGCATTTGCTATGACATAAGAATGGATTTATATTAAATCTGTGTAAGTAGATATCAAGCATCAGTTAATATATTATTGTGTTTTCCAGAACAGGAGGTAGCATTTAAATTTTGTATTTAGAATCTGTGCATGTCCATATGTAAAAATCAAAGTATCTGTTAATATCTAGGCTACTTAAAATTACTGTAAATACTGGTGTTGATGTCCCACACAGTTATTATTCAGGCTTTAGTAATAAAACAATTATTAGAATAATTTTACATGCTTATTTGATAGTGGCACCCAAAGGTTCAATTAGGATGAAGAGTTAATTGGATGGAACAGTGTAAAATATGATTAGGATCCTAGATACTAAGTTTTAATGAAAAGCATTAATTGAAATATCCTTATGAACTCTATTTTGAAACAGTGCAACATGAATAGGGAATGTGACCCATGGGAACTACCTTTTGCTAGGATGAAAAAAAGGCATCTCCTGCTGATTATGATTGAGGACATGGAGTGTAATCATATGCCTGTGGAAACTGGTCATTTGTGACAGTTTTTTTTAGTCTCAGAAATAATAATGGTTCCCTTTGGTATTCTAAAATATGGGAGATACCTTGTTCTTAGATTTTAACCCTTAACTGAATCCCAGAGATAATGATATTTTTTTAATAGCTTTCTTCTAATTTAGCCTGATTGTTTTACTGTTAAAACCTAAAGGTCAAACTAAAATGGAAAACTGTCCACAAATCCCTGGTCTTTCACTGTGTTTAACTCAGGATGAGTGTGAGATGTTGACAGGTGGCTTTAAAGTACCTTTTGTCCTTTCCTAATCCTGGTTTATGGGGATTTAAACATCATGGGCGTAGTAAGTAGTCAACAAACTGCTCTATCTCATAGATAGTTATTCAGGGATCTCTGGGAACTAGGAAAATATAGAGGGTGTAGGGTTGTACATTCACCTCTTTCTGTTATGAGCTCTAGTTGTGGTCTGGAGTAGGATTTGCTCTGGTGACCTTAAATCATATTGAATTTGTATGAGGCTTTTATAGTGGTAAGTTAGTTCAAACCAGCAGCTTCATAGTTGTGAATCTGACCTTGTATCTTGTACTGCAACTTGATCAATATGTCAGTTTACATAAGTAGTAATTGTGTTGTGCTATAAGACGAGCAATAAGAACTACTGCACCTATTGATTACATTCTTTTTGTTTGCAGTCCTGTTTGCTGTCTCTTGTAACCTAATCTTTAAAGAAGCATATTAATGCCTGCAAGGAGATATTAGGAAGAACATATTGGGAGTGAGGGAAAGAAGGAAAAGGAAATGGCAATTTAGAAGAATGTGTGATCCACACTGGGATAAGAGAGGTTATAGTAACAAAAATAAACAAAGGAGTAAGCATTATGTCCTTTAAGAGAACAGTAAGTGGTTCTTGGTGCTGTAGCTCTAAGAGCAAGATTTGGCTTTAATGTTCGTTCTTTTTCATAAAAAAGGCCTTGGTGCAGGAATGGAAGAGTCCTGGCAATAACATTGTATGTAATTTGAATCTCTGCCGATTGTAGTCAGTGCTTCAGTATTTGAAAGTTTTAGTCTGACATTTGGAAAAGTTGGATGGTAGTAAAACATGAGAAGAGTTTCATGTATTTTGAATGTGTTCTGTAAGTTTTATTGAAGCTCACATACCTGAAATTATTTAAAATATGAAAAAGCTCATCTAAAGCTGATGTGTTACTACATTCATGATATTGTCAAAGCCAAGCAAGATGGAATCAACAGTGATTATTGGCAATGAGGTGCATAAAGGAACAGATATTGGCTAAATCATAGTACAAGGTTGGTGTGGGATGCCTAGGTTGATTACTGAGGATGTAAATGTTTGTCTTGAATTTTCACTAGATCTTTTTGATTGTCAGATATAAGGAGAACGATATCTACTTTGCTGGAAAAGGTAAACATGGATCAGCAGAGTTTCTGCTTATTAGTATTTACTTAAGCATTTCTTATCATCTGCCTGTTGGATGATGACAGCTTTTTAAATGAGAATTTCACCATTCACGTATACCTGCCTTTGCTTTTCAGATTGGATCACTTTATTATGCTCGAGTAACAGCTATGGGGAGCTGACGAATTGTAGCTGAAACTATTAAACTTTGGAGTTTTCCCTTGTTAGTCTAATGGAGCCAGAATTTAAACTAATGTTTTTGGGTTGTTTTGTTGTTTGTTTGTGGGTTTTTTTTTTTTGTTTTGTTTGTGTTTTGTTTTTCTTTTTTTAATCCAGAAGAGAGCTTTTAAACTGTTACCTGTGGAAATCATCTGAATGTTTCAGGAATTGAAGACATACTAATTGATATGTACTTGCTCACCCATCAGCTTTTCACAGGTAGATGGCAATAGTAATATATGAGGACTGCTGAGTCCTCACTCTTTTTCCATGGTGCAATAATTAACTAGGTATCCAGCTTCATAATTCAAAGGTCTAAGGTTTGAGGCTGGGTCTCTTAATTATTTCTGGAGTTTTGACTATAACACTACAATATGAATAAAACATTACTTTCAGGTCAATATGAGAGTTCAGGCTCATGGCCTTCAAATTAATGAAACAACTTCTTCTACTGTACCTAATCAGCCACAAAGGATTATGGAGACCTAGGGCATTTTATTAGTATCTCTTAAAGTGCCTGACACAAAGTGACATACCTCCAGTTTCTCTAGAAAAGCTAAATATTAAATGTCATTCTTAAGGAACAAAAGGAGTTTTAATATCTAGGGGAATGTGGTATGTAACCTGTTTGCTTTTAATAGCTTGTGGTTCTGACTTGCAATGATACTTAAGCACAATTTTTTATGTTAAAGAGGAAAAAAAAAAAGCAACTAACTACCTCCCCAAGCCTTCTGAGACATCAGTAATTACAATGGGTATGTTGCATAGCTCTCTTCTTACATATTTTTTTCAAACTCACAAGCTACTGTTCCAGTGGAAATTTAGGCAAAATGAATAAAGAACGTGTTCCAGTTTCTTGAATATGCTGTTCAGCTTATGGTGCAGTGCAGCTGCAGTAGAAACTTGAGTGTTACTTACCTGAAATTTCTTAAGCACCAGAAAAGTATCTTTCTTGTTGGTTTTAATTTAAGGTCTCATCCTCAATAATGTTGATCACTCTGTATTCAAAACAGTAAAACAGCAGGAGGTGCCGTTTACTGTGCGGAGCTCTTTAGAAGTATCCTAATCAGGAAAAATCTTATCTTTTGGAACTGGATTATACAACAATAACTTCTGTATGCAAGAATAAGTGCTGAGAAGAAGGAAGAATTCAGTTAGATATCTTGTAAAATAGAAACCGCATCATTAAGCTGTTTTTTTAATGGCAAACTTCCACCTCACAATTGTGTATTCTGTGAAGTGGCTGTAAAAATATCGTATGCTCTCCCGATGGAAGCTCGGGTGGACCTGGCTTCTCCAGGCACACCGTCCTCTTCCTCCTGGTTTGCCTCTGGTGAGATGTTGGCATGAGCAGTAAAGTTGATTTCGGGGTGTTGTGCTCCTTACTGCCATTTGCAGCTCTGTCCCATGTTTGTGGCACTGTTGTAAGGCGGGCACAGCGGTGAGCGCTCTCTCAAGGACCTGCGCAACCGAGGGGACAAAAGGGAGAGTGAACTGCAATGCTGCAGCTCCGAGGGAAGATGGAGAAAGGGGGAAGGGTGCACTTCTCAAGCCTGTTACCCTGCTTGCCAAAGTCTGTGCTCACTGAACTGTCCTATATCTCATTCCTGTGAACAAGTTCCCCAAGGAGGAGAGAGGTTGGGGTTTTTTTAATTATTGTAATCCTTTTGACCTCATGCATTCATGAGTTTGGTCTCTTCTTGTCAAAGTAGTTTTGCAGGTTGGCTGAATCAGGTACTATTTTCAAAGCAAATATTTTGGGTATTGTTCCTTAGCAATCAGTTAAGAATTGCTAAAAGGTGGCTTATCTTGAGCTATCATTTTCTTCATACTTTTACATTTAATTTAATATAACAAAATATATTTATACTATCAATATCTCAGTATACACTCAATGGTGGGTATGTGCAGGGTGTTGCAGGGTAGCTGTATTTCGGTCATACACAGAGTAACTTTGTTCTCAGAAAAATTGTGTTTCATAGGCTTATTACTGTCTAGTCCTCTTTTTCAATAAGCACAAAGGCTTTTTCACAGAAATCATGAAGTAAGAGCATATTTTCAGCTTTTCTGTTAAGTAGGAAGTGGTTAATCTCTGATGCTCTGAAATATGTATCAAAACTGTGAGAATCCGTCCCCTGCAACCCCTATACTGCTAAACCATGTTCTTATTTGCATACTACTGTTACCCTGTGTTTGGCCTGAAATTCTAATTAATGCTACTAATCTGAAGGTTTATTATTAATCTTTTTCATAGGTGCTTTTGATGGACTGCTTTTGTGATCCCTCAAGCATTTTGTCCCAGCTGTTGGAGGAATGAGACGTAACAGTTCTTGTATGTGAGAGTCCCACTTACAAAGGTGTTTATCCTGAACAGCCCTCAAATCTGTTATTCATAGTGATGTATACCAATGAAAATAGATAATTTAACATATGACACATGGTTGATACTGTTGCCTATTTGGTAATTAAGTTTTTAAACTAACTCTGTGGGAAGTGAGAGGAAAAGAAATTTGTAGGACATTCTAGCTTGA
This sequence comes from Nesoenas mayeri, assembly GCF_963082525.1. Taxonomy (NCBI): domain Eukaryota; kingdom Metazoa; phylum Chordata; class Aves; order Columbiformes; family Columbidae; genus Nesoenas; species Nesoenas mayeri. Next base: position 23,640,533 of record NC_137545.1, read on the forward strand.
ATGATATAAAAAGGAATAATAATCTTACCTCATGCTAGGTCCATTCAGTGTTAGCCCTTATAACATGACATCTATATTTACTTGTAACGATAGCTGAGACGGACGGTATACTGTTTTCTCCTGTCTTTCATACTACTTATTTTTCACTGAGAAGCAGCTTGCTAATTTCCTCTCAGATTTTTTCTAGTTCTCATCTATGAAGTGCCCAAGAGATTGATCTAGTTTTATATATAGGGAATTGATGCACAAAAGGATTACAGTTAAAATATGCTTTAGTTGTTGGTGTGATTTGGGGTTTTTTTTTGTTTGTTTCTTTTTTGTGTGTTGGCATTTTTGTTTTCTTGTGGTTTTGTTTGTTTGTTTTTCTTTTCTTTTTTTTTTTTTTTTACACCTCAACTAAGATATTAAGAACTTGGAGTTTCAGAGTACTTGGTATTACACCTTTCAATCACAGCTCTTATCAACTTTGGCTACAGCAATGAGCATTTCAGGTTTTGCTAAGCAGTCCCAGGTGTCTAAAATCAGAAAATAATAAATGTTTCAGAAGTTTTAAGTGAATTATTATATTAAAAAAGGCTATGGCCTAGGTAGAGCTAGAATAGTGTTCCCTAGTGTGGTAAGCTTGCTTTCCTTCTTTCTTGTTTCGTTTGCTATTACATTTCTACAATAAATGAGGTAGGGTCTTTCCTTCACTATTTTATCCTCATGGATTACCCAAGAATAGTCTGCTGGTATATTGTATGAGTTAGCATCCTATGAAAAACAACAGGTCCTTGTGTAATTAAACTGTTCCTGAGTTACTGGATTAGGAAGTGGATACATTGGCTCTTATTTCAAAAGACATGCTACATGTTTCTCTCCTTTATGAAGTACTGTGTTGAGATGCATAGCCTTGAAAGTGAGTATTATACAGAACACCTAAATACATGTGGGAAATGATAATGTTTCTATTTTTTTTTGTTTATATGCAGAGTAATTGATTTCTACCCTATGAACACTCTTGGGGTGTGCACCTGTGGTTTTGCAATGCTGCTCAGGCTTCTTTGGTAAAGTGTAGTGTGGTTGGAAAAAACATCAAGAAGACAAGGATTCTGGTTTCACCTTTTCTCAGCATAGCTCAATCTCCTCTTGTAAAAGGTGTTCAGAGTTATTCTAGCCTACCCTACTTCCCTTGTGAGTACCCTAAAAAGTTTTTAGAATGTTAAGTAATTTGGAAATGCCTCTTTACCTACCATTCCTTTTCAAGTATAAATTCTGTCTGTTAACTTCCTTGCAGAGTGGAGCAGGCACAGAAGGGCCACTGAACTGCAGCAAAAAATGAGGACCTCTGTTCCTCAGAGACAAAGTGCCAAAGAAGTCTGCTTGCAGTAAGGCAAGTACCAGGAACTTTGCTAACTAGAGAGATAGCTGGAGTAAAGCATACCTGCCTGCCTTATGTGACTGTGTCTCCAGGATAGGGCATAGGGACTTGAAGCCTGGACCAGACAGTGCTGACCAAAGGCTGGAAGCTGTTTAATCTTTCTGCACTTCCTTCTGCCTTCCAAGTAAATAAACTCTCTCATCTCTGTACTGTTATTGTTAAACTCCACCACAGGCCAAATTCTGGTGGTGAAATACGCTGAGGTTGTTTGGAAGCTTATTTAGTGACTGTCTCTCTGCTGGTCTCACATGTTCATTGGCAGTTACCAAAAAAGTGCATGGTTCCCATCCAGTGCATCTTGTTCCAGTGCACAGTGATATGATTCCAGGTTGAAAGAGTGAAGTTTTAATGTGTCACTAAACAGGAGACCTTGAAGAAACTTCTTACCACAGTGCCAGCTGCATTGTGCAATCCTGACTGTGATTTCTGTTCTGGCCCAATTCACATCTCCTCAGTTTAATATTTCTCGCATTCTTGTGGGCTAGGGATCCACCTTTGATCCAGTCTTCTGGAAATCCGTCTCTGATTATGAATATACATTAGATGTTTTGTAACCTTATTAAATAAGACCCTTTTTTTCTTAGTTTGAGATTAGGGGGGTTTTGTTTGTTTTTTTTAGTCCTTGGAAAAAGTACCTCTCTGGCAAATAACTGCCATTGTTTTAGATCCTTATATCAGAAACTTGGTGAAGTCGGGGCTGTTTTCTGCTTTTCCCTTCCATATATTGTGGAACTGAAATCAATACTGGTTCTCTGCATAAAACACAGCCCAATATCCTAAAACATGACCTCCTATTTATGGAAGCTTCTGCTCACACTACGTGCACTTGGAAGGATTAAATGGTGAAGTCCAAATACACATTGCTACTGTGGACGCAGATGAAAACGACTAATCTGCTCTCCTTGCATGCTGGTGGCTTTGGTTACATCTGAATTGAGCCCTAGGTGAAGGAAATGCCTTGAGAGTAGTACCTTTAAAGAGATCCTCCTGCCGTTAATAGCCTGTTAAGAAAGGAAACCTCTAACACACATGCACACACCTGAACACATTCATGCGCGTGCACGCACACATTGTTGCTTGCTGTAAAACAGAAATTCAGAAAGAAATGGGACACTTTAAATTGCAGAACAGTAAAGATGGATGAAATCTGACGACTGAACAGCTGCTGTTGGGTGCTTTCATTATTACCACCCAGGCAGAGGGACAGTGCCTTTAGATTCATATGACTTGTCATTAGCAGTGTTCTCTCACAAAAGGAACATGGCTACAGGTAGCCTTGCTTTAGTATGATTCAACAAAAAAACCAGAAAAGCTTGTTATGATAAAGGCAAGGAATTTAATGATGGAACTTAAATTTGAAATTGGAGACCCAGCTTGTAATGTAAAATGTTTTCTATGCGGAAAAGCCTGGGTTTAACTAAGGACAGATTGACTACAAGATTACCAAATGCCAGTGGCAATTACAGCTTTACTGGATAATGCACTGGGCAGATTCTCAGTCTCTGTCAACTGCCCTGGCCCTGAGAAGTTCAGAAGAGACAAATTTAGAGGTACAGATCTGATCTACTGTTTTTTTTAAGTGAATACATATATATACATCTTTAATTAGCCATCACCTTTTGTCTTTATCTGGTCACACATCAACCCTGGTGTTTCTATCTGCCTGTTAAGAATTGGATGAGTTTGGACACTAAGTTAGAACTGAACCCTGATCAAAAATCAAGCCTTTTAATTTTTAACTTCTGTGCTTAGCATGCATCTTTAATGTAAAGCAACGTGGTTGTTAATTTCAAATTACACCTTTAACAGGTTTTTTTGATTGCTTGCTTACAGCAAAATCCAGGCAAGTAAACACATCCCAAACTATATTTTGAATTAAAAGCTGAGTTCAGTGAACAACTGCCCTTACCTCTTTTCTCCCTCTAACCTTCTAACAGATGTGGTCTGCATCTTCTTAAACCTGAAAAAGTCAATTAAAAATTCCTAGATCTAGTTCAGTCAGAAAATGATAGGCTGACATTTAGTCGACATGAAGCTGAGAGGGAGAGGTGTGTTACACCAGCATGGGCAACTTTGGATGTGGTTATGGGAAAGCCTTGAGATGTTTGAATCTGATCTTACAGCCCTAGTCTCACTGAAGTCCCATTTGATGGTGTCCAGCAGGACATGGTCCCTTTGGTTGGTTGATAAGGTGCCATGGCAAAGTAAGAGAAAATTTTAGATGAAGTAAATGGAGAACAGCATTGTCCTATGCTGGCTCCTTAGTGACTATCATTCTTAGGCAGCAAAGCATCTAGGCTGATAGTTAATTTGTCTCTGAATGCAAATTTTGTTTTCTGCATGCAAAGAATAATGGATGATAAATAATGCTGACCTACTGTCTCAGCACAAGGTTTGCCTAACTACCAGCAGCCTCTCCACCATTCCTGTTTGAGAATCTCTCTTGCCCACCACCCTCTGGGAAGAACAGATGTATAGAAATGGCCATGGTGAATGGGGCAGGAGCACACCTTCTGGCTGTCAGCTCTGTGGGAGTGAAACATGGGTAGGTGCCTCCCAAAGCTTGTATCCAGGTCCCCTCAAACATTCAGTGCACATAGCTCCCAATCTGGTGATGCATCTCCAAAGCACTGTTTGCTCTGTCTGCATGTTGCTGGAGCGTGAACTGCTTTAAACAATTCCCCTTCTAATTAAGTACAGTCAATCTATGTGTTGGCTTTTCAGGCACCCATCTGTACTGAGCGGATCTGCTTGTTCCCCTCTGAGGATCCCTTCCTTCCCTCCTCATCGGTGTTGTTGGGGGATTAAGGCAGCGGCCCCATACACAAACGCAGCTGGTTCCGTTTGGTCAGCCTGAGCCTTGCTGTGAAACCACGACAAGAATTCCAGTAAGTTGGCAACACTGAAACACAAAGAAAACAACAATAGGAAAAGTCCTTCCGTGCAGAAAGGAATGCTTCAAGCACTGTTCTCCTACAGTGAAAGGAGAGAGGGTGGGAGGGAGGAGAGAGATTTGAAGAGGGCAGGTCTCCCCCCTCCCCCGGCAGCTCTGGATCTTGTGATGGAGAGATCTTATCCTCTCTTTGTGATTCAGAGGTGCCAGGAAGCTAATTGAATATTCTGATCTGCCCCCAGTGTTTCTTGTGGCTTGACCCCGGTGCTGTGTCGTACCACTACACCAAACAGCCCTGAACCTGCATAAATCACAACCTTGCAAAAGCCTACACTCCACATCTTCTCCCCCTTCTCCCCCCGCCCCCCTTTTCTATCTTGATAGATAGAAAACCTTTACGGGAAGGTTTACGGAGATTAGCGGCCTACAGGACCCGGAGGCAAATAACAAACTGCTAATAAACAACAATATTTAATCCTCCGCAACTTTGGCATGAATAATGCAGGCACCTCTACCCCTTAGTTGAAGTAGTCCATTGCAAAAAATAATGCTTTGAAATACCACTTAAGTTCTCTAGCAGTATCAGCAAACACCCGTTGCAGTATAATGAACACGGCATAAAGCTAACGTAAAAAATATATAGATTTTATATAGATGAAGTTGATAAAATTAATTTGAGAAAGCCTCTTGCAAGACAAATAGACCCATCTTTCTCCCATAGTATGCATGCATAGCAGTAATTGTGGACTTGAATGTGTATGTGTGCACACATACAGAGAAAGGAACAGCTTGGCATGACTAAAGTTTATACGTGGAAGACTATTTCTGACTAATATAAAACAAAATAGTGATTTAACTTCACACAGTTTATGTATGATGCTTCTGATCTTGCAAGCAAAGCCTCCAAAATGCTTACTCTTTTCCTAAGACTGCATTCCAACCTGAAGTATTAGGGTATTTTTATCTTTCCCTGTGCTACTATGCACTGTTTTACCCTCGTTTAGTAGGTATATGATTCCTGAAGTGGCAGGAGGAAAACACAGGCTAGCATTTCATGTGTGCTGCACACACCGTTGGAGACTCGGAACCAGAGTAAGGTGTCTCCAGCTGGTACCTCAAGCATTCTCAGCCAAAGCACTTTACCAAACTGCTTTTATCTGCTAAGAAAGTGCAGAACCAAGTTTCACCCCCATAGTTCTTTTTTGCAATATTTCTGTGAGGAACAGCAGTTTTTAAAAAAAGTATAAGTTTTATCCCCTACACTGGTAAGCAGGGGTTGTGACATTTTTCAAAGTTGTCAAAAATACTTTTCTTGTTTGGAACACGCCTTTGGGACACTGAAACGTAGGACATATCTCACTTGCAATGTGAAATTACTCTGATCTACTCAAAATAGGCAGTGTAGCAGCAGTGGACCCCGAGATCCGAAGTGTGCAAGTGCCGGGGCTGGGCAGGCTCGGGCCGGTGCTGCGGGGCGCGGAAGGAGGGGCAGGGGCCGCCCGCGGTGCGGGGCCTGGAGCGCTGCCTGATTCCTCATGCTGGTTCCGGGGCCGCCGGGTATAAAGAGCTTTATGCGATGTCTGGAGGGTGGGAGTTTATAGAAAACGCGATGTCTCAACAGGCGAACACGCCTTTCTTCTACAACTAGCGGGGTAAGAAAAAGACACCAGGCTCCTTGTGCTGCTGCTGTGCAGATCAGCACCCCGGAGCCGAGGAGCCAGCTTCTGAGGGAGCTGGAGCATCCCAGCCCAGATGGGACCTCGCCACTGGATGGAGGGAAGAGCAGCAACTGCTTGCAAACTGCTCATATTGTTCACTGCATGCATAATGCAGGGCAGTTGCCAAGGTAAGCGCTATGCTCCAGCCTCTCCGGAACGGGACTTGCACCGCAAGAAGCACATCCCTGTCCTGGGGTCTCATAGGAGAGGACCAAAGTGCCTGAAAGTAGAGGGTTAACGGGAGCCGATTCAAGGAGTTCTTTCTAATAGCTAGGGGAGACAGCTGACTCTTTCCAGGAGCAGTTTGATGGAGTCGATTTCTGTTGTAGAAAAGGGACGAGCGCCTAAGAAACACCACAAACACCCCTGGCTCTTGAGCTTCACTTCATCTTAGTTTTAAATTATCCCAGGATGTTTTTTCTTATTGTTTTTCTGGTTTGTACTAACTTTATTATCTTTTTTTTTTTTTTTTTTTCCCCTGGTTGAAGGAGACAGCAATACACAATTGTTGCTAAATTAGGAGGGACAGCTCAGACTTTACAACTCCACGGTCTGAACTCACAGTTTTACAGAGATGCGAGGGGGCAGCTTGTTTTAGTGTACTTGCTGTAGTGTAGTGAATGCTGCTCACTGGTGGTGCAGAAGGTGGAAAAAAAAAAAAGCACTCCAAGAGTTTTTGCATTTTTTCCTTGCAGTCCTTGTGCCCTTCTTGCTACAGGAGTGTGTGTAGGTTTGCAGAGCAGAGTTCACCTGCATTCCCAGAGCAGGTTTGGTGACCACTAGAGCTGTACCCAGGGTTGTTTTTGCTGAGAAGCGCATAGGCTGCAGCTCCTGCACGTAGGCAGGTTGTGCCTGGTGGGGTGTTACAGGTGGACAGGCTTGTGTACGTGTGGTAGATGCAGTCATTTGCAGAAGGCTCTGAGAAAGAACCAGCTGCTTAGTCTGGGGCACAATAAGCCCCTGAGCCGGTGGGGAGGCAGGCTGGGCTGGCCCAGGGAGCACTTTCTCTGCGGCTTTGCTGTTGCCAAGCGACCGCCGCCGGCATGTGACGGGCGGCCGCTAATCTGGCTGCTGGGGACGGGGCGGCCGAGCCGCCAGCCCGCTGCCCTGCTTTGCCGCAGCCCGGCTCTCCCGCGCGGTTTAACAGCCCTGCAGTGAAAATGAAGCCTGTCTTTCGGAGCAAGAGCGGCTGAACTGCGTTTCCTCGGCCCCTTGTGTTGACCCGGCGGTCCTGCTGGTTGTGTGTCTATTACATGTGCGTTCAAATTGTTAATCTGCTTTCTTTGCTCAACTCTTAGTTTAAGCTCCTTAGACAGAATAAAGTAAGTAATTATACAGCAACTGCTGCTAGCAGCTCCCACTTACGAGCAGGGAAATAGGAGATAGCTAATGTGCAGCAGGAGACCTGCAAAAGCTCTAGCCAAGGAGGTCACGCTGGCCAGACATAATCCTATGCACTATTATTTTATATTGGATAGAACGGAAGCTGCAGTGCTGATTTAAATGTTTATTTTTTTGCTCTACAGCCACTTCTGACTGTTTAGGACATACCTGGTAAATGACATGACAGGATACGCAGGGAGAAGCTTAGAACTCGCATCCGTAGGCAGTGGAAGCATAGAAGTTTTTTACTTTGGTGTCATCATTCCCATCCATCCCCCTCCCGCCCTTCAGAGTAGAATAACTGTGCAAATGAAACAGTATAGTTTTAGTAATGGGTAACCGATACTAGTAGAATGTCTGGATAGCAGTCTTGGCCACAGTGTTATTGTGAAATATTTGGTACTCTTAAGTTCCAGCTCCATGAATGTTGAGATTGTGTCAGACTCTCATTAAACAAACAAACAAACAAAACCAACAGCCCCAAAAAAACCATTACAAGAATAATGAAAGCCGTTCCAAGGCTCAGAAGGAAGATGGTGAAAATCGTATTATCTTGTCTAATCCTCAGTATTCTCAAAGGCACTTCTGTGTTGGTTTTGGAGGATTTTTTGTTGGCACTACCTGAGTAAGATGGGTGTTTCTAGAAGTAGCTCAAATAATAATATAATGATTCTTCCTTGATTTATCTAATTCTGGATTTACTGAAATTAAATGTACCACTTACAAACTGAATAAAAATACTGCTCTTGTAACTGCCACAACGGCTCGCTCTGCAACCTTTACTCTATCAGCCTTGTTGCCTGTAGGGTAACGGTTATCAGAAAAAAAAAGTTGCAGCTGGAATCTAAAAAACTACCTGAGTGAAGGTAGTGTCAAGAAGAAGAATCACGGGACCAACGTTAGTGTTTGCTTTGAGGAATGTCAAAATGCTTCATGCTCTCAATCATAAACTAGAGACACTGGATGGATGTCGCACTAACAGCAGTTGTGCAGAGGGTGAATGAGATCAGTAGGGCAACTTTGCATCTGAACAATGAGTTAGTTAATGTTACTGCAAGGGGTACCAGATCTACACACTCATGCAATATATCACGTAGTAGCTGTTATTGGGCTCACCTTATCTAACATGGAAGGCCTGTGGTACTTTTTTTGATGAGGATTTAGTACCTGAGAGTGTTTGAATTTTTCTTCTGTTCTTAATAGTTCAGCAGTTTCTTTATAAAACCATTCATATATAAAAAATCATATATAAATAATTCACAGAAACCTGCTTTTCGTTATAAAAAAGAGCTTTCTCCTCTAGACACAAACTATTAAAAACATTCTGCACAGATCTGCTATAGTTAATACTTCTGTAACCTATATATTTCAGATAATTTAAATTTTCTTCATTGCTTTTTGGTGTCCTTTAGGTCCTGATGACCTAATTTCAACAGAGATGATGCAAATCTTTCAGAAAATAAATGTATGAGTATTAATATGAATTATTTAATGAATTACATTGGTATTGATTTTTGCCACCAATGCTGTTAAATTAATGCAAGTTAGAAAACAATGCCAGTATAATATTTTTTTCAGACTTGCATGTAGTTACACTGAAAGGCTGGCTTTGCTGCAACTTATTGCAAAACACCAAATTGCAACGTAAAGACCAGGATTTCACCGTTGTGTACCAATTGCCATTTGCCTCCCCTTTCTTTCTGGTGAATACTTCTGAGGATTTTTGCAGAAACTTTGCTGTAACACGAAAGTTTAGCGCATCAAATTTTATATACAACCTAAATCATCATAAACATGATAAGTCATCGGCTTAGATGTGTCCCAGGTCAATATGACTAAAATTTGTTACCGTTATAAGGTGATGCGTTAGTCTGATAGTGAAGGCTGTTCTAAGAATGGATTTATATGGTATGATATCTCAGAAATCACAATGAACGTTTGCACGAAGTGAGGTAGATAATGAACAGGTACAAGACGACCAAGTAGAGAAGAGCTACAGCAGCTCTTTCCAGAATAGCACGGAGAAACATGCTTTCCCATCAAGCATTGTAATAGTTCAATCTCCAAATTAATAATTCAGTGTTTCCTAGGCATTGCCTTCACTCAAGTCTATTTAATCTGTCTCTAGGCTGATGTACAGTGACATTGCTGTAGGCGACAGGCCAGAGTCGGTACTCATCCTCCCTCGTACAGCACTGTGCACCTCTGAATGATGGAGAAGCCTGTCTGTAAGATTGTGCCTCTGCCAAGACCTGGTGTTTGAAGACCTTGAGTGAGATTTTCCTTGGGGATTGAGGATTTGGGAGTAATGAGAAGGGAGAAAGAAGGCAAAGAAAATGAATATACCAATGCAGTCCTGATATACAATTTAATAGGTATTGTGCATGACCTAGGGGTTGTAGTGTTCATAATGCTTACAGGTATAATTTTCTTGGTTGTTCTCAGAGATGTACTCACACAAAATCAAGACCAAAAATCCCACTGAGTGTCCACCTACCTGGCTCTGAACGAATTTATTTCTTGTGGGCTGACAATATAGAAGTACCTATGAGCCAAATATAATCTCTCATTTTAATTGAGTGGTATTTCTGTGCACTGACAGGTTGGTTTTTTTTTAAATGGTTCTTTTTAATGAGTAGCCCTCTTTTAGTAAATCTCTTGAATTTTCTTAATAATTTACTCTTTTTTTCTGTATTCTGTTCAGCAAAGCATACAAGGAATTTGCAAACTAATCACCTAAAGTGAGGAATGGGACAAATCCCAGAATTTTAGTTAAAAATTAAAAGCAGTAATTGGATGACACCTGGGGTTAGATTTAGGGTCTATGCCAAATGCTAGAATTACAGTAAATAATTAAGCTACAGGAGTCAAGACAAATAGAGACAGAGCATCTAAGGAGATTTCAACTAAGATAAATGTGTGATGTGTGCGATGCTTCTATTTCCCTGTAAGACAACCCAAAACCTTCTTTCATGTATTGAGCTCATTGGAAATTTGAGCAATGAAATCCTACTTTAATCCAGATTTATTTTCCATGTGTTTTGCAGGAAATGAGCAAAGATTCATCTGGGGGAAAGGTAGAATGCAATTTCATTAAAGCCTTTTAATTCTTTTCCTTTTGGGTTTCTTGGATTGCCATGAAATCACACTGTTTGGAGCCTTTTCCCCTCCACATGTCTTCTTGCACTGTTAGATTATTGCCAGATCCAAGCCCAAATGTGCTTTTTTTTAAACTTCTCATTATTGAGCATTGAACCTAGAGGTTCTTTTGTTGAGATATTTTTTTTAAACTGAATACTCGTCTTTAATTGAGCAGTAAACAAGCACATTGTAGAGGCAGTTCATTTTACCTTTATGACTATTGGGTCAAAAACCATTTGGTCTTCCTACAATACTTATTTTTAGATCTGAGATCTTGTGAAAACTCTTCAGATAGACAAAAATGTAACTTTGAATCACATTGTATTGTCACTTTTAAAGCAAGATTTTATAATTGTTTATCCTCTTTCAGACCTCTGCTGGAACCATATAGCACTTTGGATGTTTCAAAGCAAATTATATTTTCTGGAAGTTGTCATTGTTGAAAAACATTAAAGGTCCCTTCTAATTAATGATCTACAGGTTGACATCTATTTAAAGAGAAGTTGATGTTTTTATTCTACTGTGGCTAATTAGCAATGAAATCAGATAATTTGTCAGCTTCTTTTGAACAGCTTACACTGAATGTGGCAGATAAAGGACAGAGCTGTTTTTAAAATTATTTAAACTTAAAGTGCTTCTTTATATAATTTGATAATTATATTTTATCCTTAAACATACCTTTAGCTGTTTCTAGATGAAGGAATAACAATTCTGACTCAATGCAGTGCAACTTCCTTAATTTCAAAGAAATTATCCAGTAGTTGTACTGATCTTAGAGACAGAAAATAGGATTCAGTGAAGAATAAACATCTCTTTTAATAGGTTATTACTGTTTGAGATCCATTTTGAAGTCCAGTTTCTTATGATAATGTTCATTTTGTCAACTGCTTTTTGATTCCTTAACTCAGCACACTTTTAGAACAGTTTAAGAAAAGTTAAGTTCAATGAGTAAGCATAGAAATGTTTAATGGAATGGATAGCCTTCAGCGGATTCCATAAGCTTTACTGTTGGTTTCAAGGCTTTTAATGTTTCCTTTGTTTTGCAATGCTTAAAGTGGATTAGAGATCTAAGGATCACTGTTACAAGTTTTGTTTTGGATTAATGAAATGACATATAAGAGTTGACTGAAATTGTTCTACTTTTATGACCTGTTCTATTTTATGCTTTTAACATGAATCAATTGCCTTTGTTTTACAATCAAGAAGCCAGATCTTCAGCAAAAGGGCACTGTTTACAGCAGCAGTGTGTCTGCCCAATTATTTTCTTGCACAAGCAGGTCGTGATACATCCTGCTGAGTTGAGTCGAAGAATGGGGATCTGTTCCAATAGGGACTCCCTCTGATGGGGATTGCAGGCTTATGCTTTTGTGGAGCAGGGGTGGGGGTTGTAGTCATGTTCTGTGGCTTCTCTTAACAAAAAAAAAAGTCCACAAGGTATCACAGGCACTGATATATTCACTCATCTAATTAGATTCTAGGTAATGGTTTTTATCTTCAGGAACTATTGTGCACATTATCAGATAAATGTCCCAGATAGCTTAGTTTAGTTTAAGGCAGTATAGAGCCTGCAGAACTGGGGTACATATATGTATCAATAATCCTCCCCAGGTTTGCCCAGAAGAAGGAAGTTTGCTATGTAAAGTTCACATCATTCAACATCAGTGGGAAACCCAATCTAGAGCTGATCAAGCCTTTGTCATACCTTGTCACCCAAGGGTCCAGCTTCCTGAGCAGTGATGAGCCAGCTGAGCAGCTCACTGCTGCTGCGAGCAGGCAGCTCCACTCTCCTTCCCTCTGTCCTCCAATGTCCCATTCCCGTGTTACTGCCAAGCCTTGAGTTCGTGTTGCTGCTTTGCACCAGCACCACTGCTCTGCAGATCTCTCTGTGAGCTGCTCACCCTTACAAACCTGGAGGAAAACTAAACCAGGCCTAGGGAATTAGGTGGTTTCCTGGTGGCTTGGTGATTTCGAGCAGCATGCAGAAAGGTCTTGTAGGTGCTGTAGTGTGAAAGTGAACCTTAGCATCAAGTGGGAGTAGGAGAGGAGCTGGAAAGAGGGCGAGAGAGACCCCTTTTCCTATGGTAGGTCAGTGGGTTGGCTCAGCTGGCCATGCAGCCACTGCTTAGGGCTACTGCTGGGAACATACAGGCAGTGCTTGGCCAGCATGCTGGTTGCAGGAGTGGTCCCACCAGGGCTATAGTGAACCAGTGCTAGCACTGCGGGAAACCCTTTTGTCAAGTTGTCGAGTGTAAACAGATGGCTTCACTTGAATGGGACTGCTCACGTGTTCACTTCTGAGCAGGATTGTAGGGCTATTCTCAACCTGCAATGCAATAAATGAGTTGGCTGATAACCAAGCACGTGGAATGCTGCTGCAGCTTTTGCTGGCCTTCTAGCTGTGTTAATAAAAATAACTTTTACGACTATGAGATCTAACAAGTTTTTAAACCATTTCACGTGAAACAAACAAGCCACAGTTTGTGTCTGAAATAAGTGACAAAGTTTGTGGTGTATTCCGTATGAATATAGGAGCTATTTTTATTAGCTTTGCAGCTTTGACTTTTCTGTAAGAAGTCAGCCACAGAATGCACTTTAAAGCCTCACTGACAATGAATTTTTGTTCCTAATATTCTGTAGGTGTAGCAAAGGACTAAACATCCTTTTGTTACCTGTGCAGTACATGATAGCTATTTAGTGGAGTAATTAAACTGCAGCTACCTCAGTTGTTAAACTGAGCCTTGATAAATTTCAGTTGACTGAACCAATGGGAAATCTGAGCAGAGCTGCAGCTGTGGCTCAGTTGTGGCTCATCTTTTTGGTGAGGCCATCTGTCCATCTGCTTCACCGGAAACTTTGCCTGAGGACAGAGGGCAACAACAACAATCAGGCTCCTCTGGCGCTTGCAGAAGTGATGTCGTGCCATGGAATTTGTGTTCTAACTGTAGGCGATCGAAAAAAATGTCAATCTAACAGTGGAAATGCAAGAATGCTGTTATTACTAGCTTTTATCAGTTTTGCAGTTTTAAACTTTATTAAGGCTGCCACAGAAGGTACTATAAAATGGTTGTCTTGCAGTGAAAAAAACAAAGTATAATAAAACTTTAAAGCTGAACTTTAAATCCTTTAGAAATTTGGGTGTCTCTTGGTTGGTTTGATGAAAAAAGAAATTAAAAAATAGTTAAAATCAATGAAATAATTGGTAGCAAAATTTAAATTACTTGAGAGGTAAAAGCTCCAACCTTGATTAAGTACTTTATCCATACCAATACTTTAAGACTTCATCACCTATTAGGTAACAGAAACTATTCCTCACCATTTTTAAGCAATCAATTGCATTTTTTTTTTTTTTTTTTTTTAGATGTCCAATACAATTCTCAGAGATTTAAATCCCAAGAAATTGTATAATGTTGTAGAGACAGACCCAAATTATCACCCAGTTAAGGGAAGATCGTGGTCACTAAACATTCTGTCTGGAGATCCTGACTTGTTGGCTGGCAGTAGAGCAGGTGTGCTTCCAATCTTCTGCCTAGCAGGCATTTTGAAAGACTGATACTTTGAGGAGGGGAATATGATTTGAAGGTTGCTAGTCTGTAGGCAGATGCCTGCAGTTCCGTGGGCAGTGTCATTTATGTCATGTTTGCTACCACTGTGTAACTTGGGAGACAACATGCACCTTTCCTGTGGCTTTGCATGCTTGCTGCTGGCAGTAAGTACATTGTACGCAGTATTATACTTGTCTGCTCTTGTGTTTCCAAGGATGCAGCAAGTGTGGGGCTTACCCAGCTACACAGGGTAAAGCAGGGGACCCTTCTTCCCTGCTGTTCACCTCTGTGCCTGGAATGCTGCTTACAGGAGGTAGCAAATGTCATTTAAAGAATTACTTAAAATATTATGCCCAGCAACCACCGATGAAGGGAAGTGTCAGCAGAATCAAGCATCCTTAATAAATCCAAAAGGGTGAGTAAATCTGACAGTTGTAGAGTTTGTCTGGTTAGGGGAGATCTAAATAAAATGCTTCCGTTGGGGTTGACAGGAAGGGTAATGTTTCTGTAGGAGATGTGTCTTCTATTTATCCTCTTCTGATGAATTTAGGGACTTTACCTTTTTAATTTGACGAACTCATTACTATTTAGATTAAAGGATTTTTTAAAAAAACTATTTTTTAAACTGAAAAGTATGAAGAATATATACCACATTTAAAAATCAAATATCCATGGATGATTTAATTGTTATTGGTCATTTCCAGGTTTATTAAGATAAAGTTGCTTTTTGTGCAAGCACACTGGACAACATTGTTGTTTCAGTTCAATTGATCCTTCCTTTACTCAGACTTGCCTTAGCACAGGGAATTTCCGTTTCAAGGAGCTTGATAAGGAGCGACCATCCATAGCTCTCAGCTGCTCGCTGAAAATGAGTCACTGCTCAATAAGGGAGAAATGTGGTGAGTGTCGAGGCATCCAAAGCAAAATATGTAGTTCCTAATGTCACGGGCAGTAGTAGTGAGTAGCATTAGAATGTCTATCTAGGCATACAGGATGTTTGCAGCATATGATCTGTCTGTTCTGCATGGACACCTCAGTTTTTCTGTTTTTTCTGAAAATGTTCTCACATGTTTAGTTTGCAACAAGTAACAGTTGCTATTTTTGAAGTGCAAAAGGATGACTGTACATGATGATATTTTTTTTGGAAGTGCAAAATGATCCATGTAAAGCTTTGGGACACAGTTTAAATTATCTTTTTTACTTGAGAGTGTCACTAGACATGATGGTGTTACACAAGTAGTGAAGAATTTTGTTATAGATATGGGTCCTGTGGTGGGAAGAGAGAAATAGCTTTCACTCTATGTGCTTACTGTGATTATTATCTGTAAGGGAAAGTGGTTTGTTTTTTGCATGACAAGTTTCATTTTTCAGTTAATAACCTGTGGAAGAATTTTCCAGTAAGGTTTATGATTTGACAAAGTGTTAGATTGCATAGCAATTTTCAATCTAGCAATAATACACAAAAGAAATAGAAAAAAATTACACAATTTCACTGTCACAAACTGGAATGAGTCTCAGTAAGAGGCTTCTAATCCTAGTGCTACAATGACTCATTGAATGCAGTTCACCATCTCAGCACGGGGTCTAACTTTGACAACAAGATTGGTTGAAAAATTTATTTAAAAAACAGTACAACTCTCAAAAACACAATAGCTTCCTGAGAAGGTTTTATCATTTACTGCTGCATCTATTGGACTTCCTCAGTGGTACGTACTGTACATGTTCTATCTAAGTTTTTTAAGCACTTTTTTTTTTTTTTCATTTTTCTACATACCGTGTAGTTGTAAATACATTCTAGTCCTGAAGAGTTTCCTCCTTTGGTCATATTCCCCCCTGCTCTGTTACCCATTTTTAATGTTACAGCAGCCTTGGGGCCATTAGCAAGGTTCATTCTTATGAAAATGCTTGGGATGCTTCCTTCTGTGAGTAGCAGGGGGGGGGTGTCTTTATTTCTACTGTGTTTGCTTGTTCCTTTTCCTCTCTATGTCAATTGGTTAATTAGAACAGATTTTTGCATATTTAATGTGCCATTCATGAAAAGGAAGCTTCTGGGATTTCGGAAGGCTCAGAAATGCGTGTTTCCCTAGAGATCCACAGGGCCAGCTAACACAATCACAACTGATTTATGTGGATTAACACACCTAACTGCTTGAGGTTATCCAGTTTAGTGTGGAACGTGTTCTTTACGTGTGATGTTTCTTTAATCCATTTTTTGTATTATGAAGGTGAATCTTTCAGTGCTGCAAATCCAGATTCTCTTGAATTTGGCCATACAGTTAGTAACTTCACTGAATTCTCTAAGAAAGGAGTACAAATAGTTTTTAGTAGCCTTACCTTGGAAAATACTTCATATGCAGTTGGGGTTAAAGAAAGTGTCCAGTAACAATTAATGGCTGATTATCAGTTATCACTGAAGTACAATAAATTTGATAGTGACTTAAATAGAAGAAGCAGCCACATCTGCACAATATAAGGAATATTTTACTTCATCAGTAGAAAATACTATCACCTCCTGTCTGTTAGAATTAGCCCTTGCTTAAAAGGATTATTTCTTATTCCTACCTTGTTAAAGGACTAGGAAGACAGTAAGAGTTCATTTATTGCTTTTTAAAAAATGTGTGCGTTGAAGCAACATTGTAAAGGAACTTGATTTTGATTAATTTGTTTATAGTACTTTATGATGGTAAAGATACGCAGTATGGATATGTGCTGTTTGTGAGTGTGTATGATTAAGAAACCGTCATGATTTTATATTTAAGAAGTTTATTTTTTTTACATTTTGGATCAGTGTGAATAATTTTACAATACTGTGTAACTTGATTTTTTTTTACTTTTTCCAGAATGGCTGTTTTTAAAGAAATAATGTAGAAACCATAGTTATTTTGTTCTGAATATCAGAGCTTTGAGAGAGAGAAAAAAAAAAACCACAACGAAACAACAACCATAAAAACCTGAGGGTTTTTTCTGAGAAGTTTATCAGAAAATTAGCATCTTGTTCTCTTTATTATTAGTTTTGTTAGTCCAGGCTTATACTTGAAAAAAAAAAATAGATTTGTTAAAAATGAATTTATAAACTATTTTTATCAGGCTGTTTGCATGCATTGCTTTTTCAATTAATAAAGTAAGGTAGAGAGGATAAGGATTATGAATATCTTTAATGTTGCTAGGAGGCATTTACAGTGTCATTCCTTTGAACTTGTTGTCTGCAGGAGACTTGAACCCTTTTTGCTTCGCAGGAAAGCTTTCATGCTTAGTTTCAGTAGATTAAAATCCTAAATTTCTGTAATTCTTGGATTTATGTTGAGGCATTAGCAGAAATGAATCTAAAGTCCTTTTATAACTGTATTAACGGAAAACAAATAGTTTAACATAGAATACACTAATTTTAAGTATTTTTGTAAAAGAGTTTGCATGTGAGCATTATTAAAATGAGAGCTTTAGTTTTAACAATGATTTTAGTTGACAAGTGTCTGTATGTGCAAGAACATACAGACACAAAGCACAGAATATAATGTAGATTTTGCTGTCTCCAGACTTTTTTTCTTCCCCCACTTCTTGGCAAGTGATTTTGAAAAGGAAACCATAAAAATCTGCTGTTGCTGCAGTGAAAGATGGTATTTCTAAGTCCATGCTGAAAGACAAAATTTCTACTTTTGTTCTTGAATTTTTTAGTCAGTGAGTAAAAGTTCAAAATGTAGGTTTTGGGTTCTACTCTGACAGGCAAGATCTATTTATTACAGCTTCTGACCCCCATCATTCCACTGAACCTCAGGATATAGTTTACTCAAAATTTCCTCTCCCCTGAATATGGAACACCTAGCTCATTTATGAGATGGAAACAGACTCTGCATATTCAGGTTAGGCTTAGAGAAAGAAAGAAATGAGCAAAAATTAAACTTAAGTTTCTCTTCTGTTTTAATCCCTCTCACCCTCCTGATATCAGTTCTATTTATAATCCAATAATAGAAAAAGTTCTACATGTGGGTGGATTTTAGGAGTCAATGGCTAGAAGTATTGTTTTCTACTGTTTGGTGGAGTAAAAGCTATTTTATTGTTGTCATCAGTGGGTTTCTGCTCATTTTTGAGGAATCTGTGCAAGTGCCAGTTTGCATACTCCAATTATTGTCAGTGGAGAACCAAATCTGTTGCTTCAACTTCAGTCTTTTTCTCATTTCCACCTCTTTGCCACCCCTCCCCAATAATCTGTAAGGTTTGTGTACCAGAAAGTTTTCTCAAGTGTCTCCATCTTCTCTTGAAGGCTGGGGAGTGCATAATAAAACAATTACATTAAATAAACAAAGTACTTCTGCACATGCATCACATGGTGTTGCTGGCATTCAGAAGAATAAACAGACTCAAACCCAGAGTAGAGAACTTTTGTGAAGAGTAGTGCATGGATCACTCTTAAACGCCACCAGAGTTAGAGAAAGAGTCTCTGTCTAGGAATACTTCCAACTCTGGTGGCTCTTTGCCTTCACATTGTCCCTTGACTAGTCTCCTGTCCACCTATCCATCTGTATACAGAGATCTTGCCATCATGGGAAGTCGGTGCAGACTCACATTTGTCTCTTTGTTGATGTTGTCTGTTAAAATTATTTCTCTAATACAATCTAGTTTAGAGACATGTAGGTACAAAAGACATTTTATGTTGCAAGGTCTTGAAGACAAATCTTGTACTGCTTTCTGTAACACCTATAAATGCTTGTGAGGTCTGTGGGTTTTCTTTAATCTGAATAGTTTGTATTAAATATAATGGAGTTTACAGAGTGTCGGAAGACTGGAAGTTAAATATTGTCTCAAGGTATACGAAATTCAGCATAGTTTTATCAGACTCTGTTTTTCTTTATATTTGAAATAATCTTTGTTCATTTGCCTGTTGTAATTGCTAACAGAATACTACTTTTCAGTATCACAGGGCATTTTACAATAGTAAGCAACATTTTTTCCTAAAGTATGGATTTTATTTCTTTCTTCATTAGTGTGGTAGAAGAGAGATGGAATTTCCAGAGGTTCAGCTTCCCCTCCCTGAGCATTCCAAAAGCTCAGGCTGTTTGACATGTAATTAAGCCAGGCAAAACTCTGACATCAAAGCGCATGGAAGGTGATTCTCCAGGATTCTTCTACCTGCAAGGCCACTGGAGTGGCTGTTCTGTTTGGGGGCCGAATGGCAACAAAGAGAACCCTTTGTTGGAAGGCAGAAGGGAGAAAAGAAAGCTTGTCATTTATTTTTCTTTTTGTAAAATTTATGTGGAAAAGGCTTGTAATGTACAGTCCATTTGCACTTATTTGTTGAAAAACTGCAGATGTGTTAAAGGTGAAACTGTTCAGTTGAAAAAATATTGCCTTGAAGAACGCTAGTCTTTCAAACACAAAAAATCTGTTGGGAGAGATGATTCCTGAAGTAATCACAGTAGTGGAAGTTTCATTTTTGAGTGGACAGTATGAGAGTGGTACAATCTACCCTGGGCTTAATGCATTCTTCATAATTTTAAATCTTTTATTCAAGCTTTACTGTTAAAGAGGTGTTAACAGTTCTCGAAGGTTTTGTGAGCAGCAGGAAGAAGGGTGTTTGGCCCATTCTGTATAGTCAGAATAGACAGTCACAGTGCCCTTACTCTGTGAATAAGAAATATAATTCAACAGGTTTGGAGTTGTAGTTAAAAGTATGAGAGACTTCAAGGTTGAATAGGCAGGTATTATAGAAAATGTACGAAATAAGCAGGAAAGACTAGAACTGTTCAGAGAGGAACTGAAAGGAGTCTAAAGTACTGCAAAGTGGCAGAGAGTGGGCAGTGTTGGCTTCCATTATAAGCCAAACATGACATTCTGGTTTTAGTACAAGAGGATTGAATTCAAGCCTTAATTCTCAATCTAAGTATTTCTGCACAAACATATTGGGGCAAATAAGTATGCTCCTGATCTTTGGCTTGCATTTTTCAGTACTATACTGGTTTATATTAAACATGATATATATTTAGTTTTTCCTTGGTGTTTTCCTTGGTGTTTTCCTGTTGAGATCTTATATCTCAAAATTACTTTTGTTAAAAAATAACAGATTATTTTTGTGTATATTCTGGTGCAATTCATAAGATCTGCCATGCATTTTTTAGCCTATATTTTAGTAGTGCTTTAATCACAGTCAGAAGACTAAAATTGAATGCTAGTAAAAGTAGAGCAACACATTTTGGATTTTCATATGTCACCTAGATTATTCTCTTTGAGCAAATTGAAAGCATGACAGTGAACACTATCTGTTTTATTGCTTGTTATTAAACTCAGTGGTTCTTTCCTCCAGGAATCCTGCTAAAAGGATTCTGTTTGCCTGAGAGAGAGGTCTGGTTTTATCAGCCTCTGTCAGAGTATATCAGAATTTCTATGGAAATTAGCTCATTAATATTAATTTTTGGCAGTGTCTGACTGATTCATCAGCTGTCTTGCCATTAAAAAAATCTGTTATTGAAAGCAGAGTCTTCCATAAAATTGCTAGGTACTAATTCTTCAGTGAATCTAGGCTTCAAATAAAGGCAAAACCCAAGGGGATGCCCCCTGTCATCTGAGAGTCCCTGCCCGTGCTGGTGCAGGCGCTGCCGGCTGGCATGGCACAGCCTGTGCCACTGGAAATGGTTCTGTCGGGCTCCATGTGCTTCCTTTGCGGGTCATTGCATTGAATAATGCCTGCAACATTTTTGCTTAAATTAATACCGTTTAAAATCTAGAACTAAATTCATAGTAACTAAATCACAGTTCTTCAAATCTTATAGTTTTCCAGTACTTATTTGTAGCATGAATGTGTTCAGTTAAGTTTTGAGCGAATGGTCTCTGTAGTTGTCTACAGTAACAAACCTGGTTATTGCTGATATGGTTATTTTTCTTTCATTCTGGATATTTCTCCTGGGTATTCATAGCAGTAATTTTGTAATTATGCATTTTTCCCCTGATGACTTTCTCCTTTATCAAGGTTAGAATTGTTTTTGTTTGCAGTTGAAACAGAGGCTTTTTAAAACCTTGGTGAGAAGTGCCCTTGACACTGCAGATAACTTTCGCTTCTTCCATATTAGTTATTTTCAAAGACTGTATTTTTAATGAATTAACATTGTTTTCTGCTATGTAATTTTATATGTTTTAAAGATAATATAAAACAGTGATCAGTAAAGTATCAGTCTTTTGTATTTTTATAGGTGTTTCAGAGCTCTTTGCCTTTATTTAAAAGTAAACATGGAAGACAACATTTGAAAAGCCTCATGCCATAATTAAATTAATTATAGCAGATCTGCTGAAGAATTGTGTAAATGAACATTGATACAGTGCTTATTGTTTGTAGGTGTGAACAACTTAAACTGTAGTTCTGCGAAGTGTTGCTGAGCATAGAGCTGCATGATTTGCAGGTTTTCTCTTAACATTCAGTTACAATTTCTCATACTGTACAAAGGCTGCTATGTTTATAGCACTTTCTAAAAAGTTTATCAGTGTTATCTCCTCATTTTTATCACTATAAGGGTATGTTTAACTATACTAACTTAATACTAGATAGAGGAGATAAATGAGCAGTGTTGTACATAGTGCTTTAAATTTTTTGGCTAGTTGTTATTTACAAATAATATACAAATTGCTCATATTACTTGTTTATAAGTGCCTGTTTCGTTAGAAATTCTGTATTGTAACTTCTTTTTAAGTGGCTATGAATGTTTCAGTGGTTTTGAATAGCAATAATATACTAAGTATACAAGCAGATTTAGTATTCGCTTTGCATAGTAATTCCAACTGATAAATGGTGGTTTATGTGTTGTGTTTATTAGAGCTTTAACTGCTAATCTCTTATGGAAATGTTGCTCTGTAGGGCAAAATTCAGCGAGAGGGCCTGGGATTCCAGAGTGAACTTGTACATTCCTTCAGGGCATTTTTGCAAGGGAGGTTGTTGTGTTTTAAAGGTAGTTGATAAGAGACCTGCACCACCAACCCCAGACCTGCACCACCAACCACCATCATGCATTAGTCTATAGAAGGTATTTGGGTGAACATACTCCTGTACCACTCCGTACCACCATTTATCCAAGTGAAATTTTTGACCATTTGCAGGATACATTATAAATCAGGATGTCACTACCAGACAATCAGATTTGAACATTCCTTGCATAAAGTAGCTTGCCTATATCCCTTAGGAATACATCACTTAACTGTTTATGTGACAGTGTTGATATGCCTGGTTTTACATGAAAGTTAAGGTAGCATGTTATTTATGTCATCACGAATTCAAAAAGTAGGTGATTGTGTTTTATGCATACTGAGATTATCTTCTCTGGACAAACCACTTGGAATAATTGAAAGATGTAGTTTTAATCATACAGCTATTAATTAAATCAGGAAACAGGATTTTTTTTTCTTCAGAATTGGGCTTTGCTAATACCTCAGTTTTTTTCAGTGTTCCCTTCTCTGAGGTGCTGACAACAGATTAACATGAAGCAGAGCTTGGTTGAACATAATTATGTTATAGTTCATTGTTTTGGGGACCTATAAAACTGTTCACTCCCTTTTTATGAGGCCATAGTCACAACAGAAGGCCATAAACAGTGCATTTTCTCTTTCCTATGGGACTAGAGATTTCATTAGTCGACTCTAATAAAGGCCTGATCCAGCTGCATTTACACCTGGGAATGAATGCTGCTTTAGCAGGTCTTAATCCTTAGTAGGTCAAGCAGGAGGAATGACAGCAGGATAGCTGCTGATCAACCATAAATGTCTGAAAGCTTAATTTATTAAAAATTATTTGCTATTCAAATATTGACTGAAGACATACTTTCCTATACTTCAGAGGAAAGATTTTAAATATTAGGACATTATTAAGAAAGCAAAATAAAACTGAGGTCTTTCTATACTTTCAAGCAGGTCACTGCTGAAAAAAGATTTCCACATCAGCTAAGGGGATTATTATTATTTTTTAAAATCCTTAGAGCGTCTGGAGAAGACTAATGTTGAGCACGTCTATCCCTTAGAAATAATGTGGGAAATGATGATCTTTATTCAGGTCTATACTGCTTGAGAATTTAAATTGATTTATTCCTACTAAATACGTTTCTATAGTGTAGATGCTCCTCTGAGACTTGTTTAGGTTATTTTTGTTGTTGTTGTTTGGATAATATGCAAATATATTAAAATTATGGGAATTTTCTAGCAATCTAGAGCTGGTTCTTTTCTTTCTTTTATTTTGGTTGACTGGGTGTGTAGACATCTAAGGAATTTTGATTTGGCCCAATTTTATATATATGTATATATACTTATTTATCTTTTTGTATTATTGTATTTTCTCTCCATGCTGTAAGGTTACAGTTGTTTGGCAGCTCACTCCACTGTGTTTTTATGTGCTGGTACTACCAACCTGCTTGTTGCTTTGCTTTACCACAGGATGTGAGCGTGGGCAGTTCCGCTGTGGCAATGGTCGCTGTATTCCTGCGGACTGGAGGTGTGATGGGGCTAGAGACTGCTCGGATGACACAGATGAAGCTGGTTGCCGTAAGTGAAATAACTACAGAGCAGCTTTTTTGTAACACAAGAAATACTGAGATCCCAATGTGCTCAAATGTACATGTAGTACTAGAATGAATACTAGAAGGGGAGAAAACGCCTAGTTGTCTTGAGATTACCGGATAATCTGCTTAAGAATCATATTTCTTGAATCCGTTTGCTTTGCTAGTCAGAAAATCAAGTGGTGCTCAACTTCTGACTTAGCTGTCCCTTAAAAATTCTGGGTGTCCAATAATGCTGTTTCATTTGATGACTAATGGGCTAGGTTCTATGTGGGTGTAGAAATGTTCTGTATTCTATTATTGCAGTAATCCTGAATATTTGATGTATGTACAGCTACCACCAGCATCACTTGAGCTCCTAATCTTTATATCTTTCAGACCCTAGATGACAAGCTGTACCTACTGCACCTGAAATGCAGTCTCGGTTAGTTGTCGTGTTACTCTCAGTGTCAGCGGTTCAGGGACAACAATTGCAGTCGGATGGGCTGTAGTATCCATGGCAAAAGATTCTCTCAAGCTGAATGTGAAAAAGTTGTGAAAATGAAGAAATTCTTTCCATAGTCTGTTTTCAGGAACTCACCTGCATTTTAACTTCTCCGTTCTAGTGTTGGGTTCTTGTGGGCTGGTGTCATTATCAGCCAAATTCTAGGTTAGGCCAGATTTTGCCCCTCAGCTGATGGGGAGTGAAAAAGAATAATTTGTATTGGTTCTTTTCACACTGGATTGTTTCTTTGCTGCTTGAGCCATATAATAGCTGGAAATTGCTCACACAGCTTGGTAGTTTGATTTGTTGCTTAGCACTTTAGTTAGCTCCAAAAACCAGTGCAGTTGTGGGTGAAGAACACCTTAAAATGGTAAGACAATGTTGTTGTCCTATAGCTTGCTATTTCAGCTTAGTTCTGAACTGCAACTGGAAAGAAGTGGTTGGGCTTTGAACAAGGAGTGGGTAAAATTCACACTGACTTTGTGAAAGATAATAAAAACCCCAACCTGACACCTTCTATATTTATCATAAGCATGAAGTTAGTTGTTCTCATTTTCATACAGGCGATGAATTAGGAAGATGAAAATGAAACTTTTCAGATTTTTTCAGTTAATTGGACTTTTAAAAACAACGTGTTAATGTGCTATAGGTACTGGGGCACATAAGTGTCTAGGAAGATAGTTTTAAACTGTTTAAAACTGGCCTAAGTTTAAAATTCTGTTACAACATCATTCTCCAGTTCTTAAAACAAGAATTGAGAAAAGTATGCACAAAGTGCATTCTGTCGTATGTGATAAATTTTATCCCTCTAATTACTTTAACTCTAATGTAATTTCATACTTCTCTAAATCTGCAAAGTGATTTGATTTTCTCTCTTGATGCTTTGTTTACATTGCTAGTTGTGCTTGTGTATCATCCCATGAGCACAAAGTGTTTCTTGTTGACTTTACAGTACAGCAAAACCATGATCCTGAGAAAAAAGATCATTAAGACCAGAGTCCTGTCTAGTGGACTGTGTTGTCCTTGTGATTCTTCCCAGGTGTATTAACTAGGGATGGAGCAAACAGTAACACAGTTTCAAACATTTATGTTGATCTTTCTCTCTGATGGCTCTGGGTCGTTTGACTATTTGAAAAGTACAGAGTGGAGCTGGGGCAACAACATTCACACTGTTCTGACCTGATGCTCCCTTTTGCCTCGTGAGTTCACAGGGAAGGGTTTTGAGCTTGTTTTGAAAGACCTTTCTACCAGGGACAGAGCACCTGAGGTAAAGTGAGAGCAATTGAACAGACTCCTGTGAGACTAGGGAAGCTGCCATGATTCCATATATAAGTGGGAAAAAAAAGAGGCTCTGCCAGAGGGGCAGTTCAGAGCCTTAAGCTTTTGCTGTGACCTGCCTTATGGAGGAAACTGTCTCTCTAAGGGAGGATACAAAACTGACGATTCACACGCAGGAGTTCACTAAACTAAATTTTGCCTTCGAGCATCCTTCTGCTGGCTCACTTTCCCCTCCCTGCTCAGTCCATTTTCTTTCATTTGTCAAATGCTTCATATGTTTAGTGGAAGTTACAGTCAATCAACACTTGAACCTTAAGTCTTCTTTTACCTTATTGAACTCTTTTCTTTGAAAGTACTTTCCTACATGTCTGTGAAATGACATTTTTTTTTCATTGCTTCCATTAGCACAACCTACCTGTGAGGGAAATCAGTTTCAGTGTAAGACTGATGGTGAATGTATCCCACAGTCATGGGTTTGCGATGATGAGGAAGACTGTGAAGATGGCTCAGATGAGCATCAACAATGTCGTAAGTTTTTGTGTTCTAATGTCATACCAGCTTTGTGAAATAAGGTAATTCACATAGTAGCGTATTGAGAGCATACAGAAACAAGCCTGCTGTAAGTACAGCTGTTACCAGAAGAGTCTCCCTAAAGTAGTTTCTAGAAATGAAATAATCTGAAATTGGAAACAGATAAAACATGTCCAAAAAGACATATTCAGTTCTTGAAATCTGAAAATTACTGATGTTTCAGTTAATTAACAGGGGAAAAAAAATGAGAAAAATATACAGTGCATATTAATTTTATAGTTGATGAAAAATGTAGTAGCTCCAAAAATAGTGAAATATGCATAGTACTCTCATGTCCAAATACTGTCTCAGTCACAGAAAAAGCTGCTTCATTTGTTGCATAACAAAATTCACACTGGCATCTCAGAATTATTAAAAAAAAAACCCATTAATTTCTTTGTAGAAAATTTCTAAATTTATTTGTGTATATAAAAAAGGAGGAATTATCAGGCAGTTGAAGTGAACATTGCTTAAGATTCTTGTACCATCTTCAGTGATGCTATTTGATGTCATTATTATTTAAAATACCCAGAGATGTTCTTTCTCATATTCAGAGAGGAGAAATACCAAAAATCCTCCTGTGAGGTGAAATTCTAGTCTTTCATTATCATTGAAACAGCTTAATCTTAGGACATCATTCCTATTAGTATTTCACTTTAATATGCTAAACAGTATATTAACCATGTTTGAATTGCTGTTTTAAGCTAAAGTGTTTAATGTTCTCAGTATATTTTAGAAATAATTTAGCAGCCCAACTGCCAGAACCATCAGCTCTTTCTTTTTTTCGGTATTGATAGCAAGATAAACACACATAATAAAATATGTTACTCTGATTTTTGAATTTCATGACTAAGCAGTTTAAGGGCTGCATACAGTTAAGTACATGCCAAAGTGATGAACAGCGAACTGAGATTATTATTGCACCAAAATACATCCTCTGCATTATTGCATAAGGCAAGAAGAACAAGTGTTGTCATGTTCTAAAGAACGGATTTCTTGCAACTTCCAGTATTAGAAGTTACTTCAAGTGATGAGGATAAGATTCATTTGTTTTCATTTTGATTCTATGTAATTTTTGGATAGTATCTTTAAACTGGACAACTATGGAGCTACTCGCTAACGTCCTTGATTTTGGGGAGGTTCACAGGTTTGAGTTTTGGAAGGATTTTGCTCACAGACCCAGGTTTTTTTTTTTTATATTTTGATACTGTTCCCAGTGAGGACTGACAAATTGGAACTAAGGTTAACTGCTTTTTGCTCTCCTCTTCCTTGGAGGTGTCAGCATAACTGCTGGTTATGTTTTAACTAAGGAATCTGTAGATACAAAATGTGAAATGAGCAACTGTTCTGAGTTGACTTTTGAACTGGGTCACTCTAACATTGTTCTTCATGTACTGGTTAATCATGAGTGTCAGTAACTATGCAGCAGCTCTGTGCTGCTTGCTGGTTTTGAGCCAGCTCCTGGTATTTGTTTTTATTCTTCTAAACTTTTTATCTCTGTGCTTGGGAATCCTGGAGGAGCTTTTCCTTCATGAAAGGTTAGAACTATTTCCTGAGAAGAATGGCGAACAGCTCTGTAAGTCACACAGACAGGATTAAAACAAATTTGGTTTACTGTCTTGCTCTTGTTTCACCTCATGACACCAGTATCCCAGGAGCTGATCTTACTTTGGGAATACTGGTGACAGAAAAAGTAATAAAGAGCCCTTGTAAAGCAGCAGACCAGATGCCAGTGTATAGACTGGGATGTTGTTGCAATATAGCATAGGTTTGAAATAAACAAACATGCAGGGGACAGAAGGGAGAAAAAATTAGCAGTAATTTTGCCCTTCAGCTACATCTTCACAGATTCAATTAATTTGCCTAAGAAGAACAGACAATGTAATTTAGCTGCAGTGGAATCAGAGTGGAATTGCAGAGTTTTATGTGGTTGCTTTTCACTGACACAGCTGTCATTAGAAGACATGGACTCATTCTCAATCTTTTATTAGTTATGAATGTAAAATATTCCTGATTCTTGAGGCCCTGGCTGTTTTAGAAACAGCACCTTACCTCTAGTTCTACTGTGTTTACATTGTGGCATTCTAGTTGACCACATAACTTACAGTTACTGGCAGATTTTGACCTGGTAAACAAAATAATAGAGAAAACTTTAAAACAGTGAGAACTGGTAGTTCAGTCTTTTAGGCAGAACAATTATAGGGAGTTGATTTTTCATGTGGAGGTCAATGCCTTCAAGGTAGAAAAGCAGACCTCGTAGAGCTGTGTTACCTGCCATGTGCTTGTCAAGTGTTCTTTAATCTCCCTGAGTACACAAAGGTACAGGAGAAGAAAGTCTTCTGCCACCATTTGTGAGAAGGATGGAGTAGTTAAGAAGGAGGAAGGGGGAAAATATTTTTCTGCATAAAAAATCTTGATTGATGGAAAAGACTGATTGATTGAGTGCCTGTTTCTTGCAGCAGGAAGGACATGCTCAAGTCAGCAGTTCACGTGTTCCAATGGACAGTGTATCCCGAGTGCGTACTGGTGTGATCGCGTGAAGGACTGCACTGATGGAACAGATGAAAGAGCCTGCCGTGAGTCTTAACTCTTAGAACTAGATCTGGTTTCATCTCATCTCTCTGTGGCATTTTAATAAATTTGTAAGATTAAAGGGCTTGTTGACAGACAGGATGACCACAATATGCTGCTTGTTACGAGAATTTCATTTCAGATTCTTTGGTGTATTAGAGCTGACGTTCTGATACAGATCCCGTTATTGCAGCCCTCAAATGCAGACTGCTGCCATAGAATCAGGGCTTCTTATTTGTGATGGTCTGAAAATTAATATTGCATTGGAAAAAAGCAACCGTGTTTAAATGACTTAAAGCCTTAGGAGACTCAGAGCTAACTTTGCCAATTTTTTTCTTTTTTTTTTTTTTTGCATACTCCTTCTGAAATCAGTGGTAACTATAATCTGTACAGAAAAGCGGAATTTGACCCCAAAACATTTATTTGAGGGACTTTGGCACTTTTAAAAGCATTTGTATTCTAGATTGCAGTTGCCTGTGGAGGTGAAGTGACACTGGGTCATACTGTATTCAGATAAGCTGTTTATAGTGGGCCAACAAAATGCAGATGCACAGGTAGTTTTTTCAGTCTCCACAGAGTGGAGGCTGCCTGACTGGTGACAACCTCTCTAGATCCTGGCCTGGCTTGAATACTGCTGGAAAGGCAAGCTGGCTGCACAATAGAGGCTACATATTTCACAGATGTTTTTGCCTAATACCTACACAGCAGTGGGTAGCAACATACCTGTCCATTGTTGGTATTAAAGATTTACCTGTCATGAGTGACATATATAATAACATATGAGCTGCTATTTCAGCTATTAGAACTTAAGTGTGCCTTTGGGAAAAAGGCATAACTGTAAACTTTGCTCAGAACCAGGCCCAGGGTGGAGAGTGGGGAAAGAAGCTAGAGATGCTAAGGATTGGATAAAGAAGCAAGAATTAAAATGTTGTTAATGGCTGTGCTTGGAAGAAAAAAGGGCATATGGACATATGCTGTACAAAGGAAAACCAGCATGTTACATGATCAGTCAACTGCTAGTGCGCTTTTTCCCTGACTCCCAAGTGGCTAAAATGTACATTCTGTAGAATGAAAGGTGATTTAGAAGTATATGCTACTCTGAAATAAAAGGTTACTGAGACAACTGGCTTGGAACTTTTCCATGTGACAGACCCACAGCCAGTTCTGAAGTCACCAACACACATGTTTAAAAGCCAAGATCCAAAGTACCCCATACCATTGCTGGAAGAATATCTTCTGTAGCTTAGCATTTTTTATCTTAAAGTTTAGAGGAAGAAACGAGATTGATAACTTAATTTAGCAAATTTATGACACGTTACAAAAATCCTGAAGAAAAGTTATTTGTTTAAAAAATGCATTATCTGTGAATTAAAAATGAGGAACTGCTCGGCACTTCTGAGAGATCCATGAGTAGTCATTGAATACGCTGTGGAATAGACAGATGAAATCGTGTGATTGTTATAATGCACGGAATCTGCAGCAGACTGGGAGTGGAGTCCTGAAGACAATACTCACAGTTCTTTCTTCTGACTAGAAGATGCTGTGATGTTTGAAAATTGAAGTGCCCATTTTATTTCATGTTTAACATTCTCCACTAGGTAAATGGAGAGGCAGTTTGGAAAAGGGCCTCTAGATACCTTAGCAGTAGCGCTCTGCTGCCACGTAGGAAACCAGTCCCTGCTGTGCCGGCCAGTAGCACGTGCAGCCCCGGGGAGCAGGACTGCCTCACATCATTCAACAGCCTCCACTCTGCTTTATTACAATATGTGTTGACAGTCTCTCTAAGACAGAAGAATGACTATGACTTAGAAAGTTGAAAGTAGGAGTGTTGGACTAGTTTACAGAAATGCGATGGTGCTGAAGACAAGACATTTAAGAAGAATGTAATGACAAGACCTTTCCAGGAAGACTGGTTAATCTTATTCATTTTCTGTCTTTTCAAGGCCTGGAACTTTAAACAGAAGCCATAACATAACATTAATAATTTGGCGATTTTTATGATCAGCTATACAGTATGGATTAGTATAAGTGCTATATTTTAATGTTTTAAAGCAGATTCTAATATTTGCTTTGAATATTAATTTTCCTCACTGTTCCATCCATTTCCTTTTCCACATTAACTGATATAAAAAAATATAAGATGAATATATTAATAACTATTTGGGCCTTTTCCTTTGTAATTATTTTTCCCTTACTTAATTTACATTAAATGGTTTCATAAATAAAAATGAAACTTTCATGAGCAATGAAAGAAAAAAAACTATATAGAATTGATACTGTTGTTTCATGGAGCATAACAATATGCAAACTTATCATGTCTGTTTACTTATGCCTTGCACTCACTGATCTCTCTGGAAGCAGATTTAGATTATAAAGAGGATAAAATTGTGTTGCTGAATAAGTAACATTATTTAAGAAACTAGTCAAAAACAAAATGTCACCAATATGAAGTAACTCAGCAATTAAACATGTAGAAAAATAGAACAAAGGAATTCAAAGCCTTAGTCCATTTTACTGCTAATGGGATTAACAGCAAGGGAAAACTACCCAAGTAGAGGCTAAGATAAACATCAGAACAATGTTTCAGCTACAGGTCATGTAATTAGTGCGTTGAAGCTGTTATAATTTCATAAAATGCTGGGTTCAAAAAAGTTTCTTTAAATATATAGATATATCAGGTTGTTTTTCCGGCGTTCTTAATAGTCAGCAGCTATGAAATACTTCCATTTTAAAGCTTTAGAAATGTAGAATGAAATGGCATATTATTTGGGGTAACAAATACTTTTTTGGAGTAAGCAGCCAATACTGGTGTCATTTTTCTGTGTTATGTACTTTATCTCTTTCAATTAAAGGTAGAATTCTCTCTCCTGCCTCAGCTTCGTAGTTGAAAAGTGAAAATCCCAGCTATGTCTATGTTGCTTTGTTGTGACTGACAGAATAATCTTCCTGATCACAGCTCCGGTGGCCGAGCACTGCTCTGGGGCCATGAGAGGGAAAGGGGAAGAATTTAAAGATGTATTGTTTGAGGCTGAGGGGCTGAATGGAGGCCCAGAAAAATCTGGATTTTTAATTCTAATTTGGGTGTTGAGTTGCTGCCATGGGTCAGCTCTCTAACCTGTTCATTCCTGCCTCTCGTTCACTACGCTAAATAGCTGCTGTGGTCTGGAAGTGAGAAGCCAGGTGTATGCATTTGCAGAGATGAGGTTGAAAGCGAGCAAAAATCAAGAACTGAAGATATCATAAGGGTTGTACTCCAAGAAGGAAGGAAAGGGCCATGGTCAGAGGCTGATGTCCTTAATATTGGACAAGTTACATGTAACAGCTACAGGGCAAGGCAGAAGTTCAGGCTGAAGGAAATACTTCCACCAGGGAGAGTTTAGAAGTGCAACTGTTTCCTGTTACTGTTTTTGCATGGGTTTACTTCCAGCTTGGAGAACAACAGTATTAGACAGAGGGCAAAACAATGTAGATTTAGCAATGCCCGTGACGTGGATTTCAAGCATTTTCCATGTGTATATATCAAAACATGCCATTTAAATGTGTTTGCAACTGGTGCCCCAAAACTTCGTAGGTTACAAAGAGCAAGGTGCCTCATCTGTCATTTGCCAGTTGTTTATATTTTGCAACTGAGATGCTGGCATACCGCAGGGAAGACAGATTGTGGAGAAGTATTTTGGCTAAGAAAAAGAGATGCCTGAGAGGAAGGGGAGAGAAAGAAGAGCTCCCTTTCTTCCTGAGCACTGGAATGAACGCAGTTGGATTTCCTCATTTTCACAAAGCTTGTATTATCTTCTAGGAACTGTAGTCACTGGGAAAAGATCTCTTATTTTCAGTTTGCTGCAATTAGCCAAAGGTTCTTGAAAGGAAAAGATCAGTGAAACAATGTTCATGTTGGAGGCTCTTCACAATTAAAAGCAAGGTGAAAGAAAGAAAATAATGTAAGCTTATTTCGTAGGTGATTGAAGTTTAGTGGGAATGTGATGATATATAGAACAGTAGAAGTGAGTTTGCCACTGCCTGGAAAAAAGCTTTTCTGAGTTCTGCTTGAGTAATTTTACAATCCATGTTTTGAATTCCAAGAATATGAATGAAAAATGTGCTTAAGTGAAAACTTGTTCTCTGCTTTATTAACTTGGATGGAAGTAAAATGGGATAAGAATTAAAACCGAAAATCTAAAAGGTGCAAAATGAAATTTGATTATTCTGTTTCTTGAGTTCATTTATCTGCCTGTATTTTTGTATAGAGGCAAAGGTTTAATAATCTCACTTCTAAAAATGGCAATTATTTGCTTTCATACTTGCAGTTTTCTTGAAATAAGTAACTTTTGTCTGCATGGCAATGAGCTAAACTAAGCTCATGTTCTCCTACTCAACTCCAGCACGTGCACATGCTTAATTTGTTGGATAGTTCCACTGTCTGTATGCATAAGTATTTTCAGAATTGGTTTTAAGTTGTTTGAAATAATCCCTTGTGTTGACCTGTAGGCCACCTACATAAGTAGAACAGGCAGAAACAGTAAAATAATTCATTCTGCAGAATCTTTTCTGGTTTGGGAATGGGAAAATAAGTAATAAAAACCAAAGGTCATAAAGTTGATGGTGGACTTAGAAGTTTAATGTCTTTGGCTTAATTAGAAAAAAGCCACAAAAACTTGAAGTTTCTGAGTGTGAGAACTCATGACATTCTAAGAGGACCTAGGAACTGTAAATTTCAGGAATTCCTTTTCTACCTAAGCACTTTGATTGGCATCAATAAAGTATAAAACTGAGGTGCAAGTAAATAAAAATAAATGTTCACCACTTGATCTTCTTTCATGTTGCATTGTTTTTTATCACAGTGTAAACTGCTTGGGTTGCAAATCTTTTTGGAGTGCAGGAGGGCATCTGATTTTTCCCTTGTTTCTTGTGAGGTTTTGTAGCATCTGTCAGGAGGTTATTCTTAAATATCTGTTGGAGGAGATGGTATACTGAATAAATGGATTGTTTGCCAGTAGTAGTATGGGAAGTTTTGTATTTCTTCTTTGTTTTCCTATAAATCAAGATATTCTGTTGACACTGGGTATATAAAACTCATAATACACTATAGTCTAACATTCATGCTAATACTGAAGGATTTCTTATTGTAGACTACCCAAGATGTGAACAGTTATCGTGTGCAAATGGAGCATGTTTTAATGCAAGCCAGCGATGTGATGGCAAAGTTGATTGCAGAGATTCTTCTGATGAAGCTAATTGCAGTAAGTACCACATGCAGAGTGATCCCAAACGAATATGCTTTATAGACCTTCTTTTAAAGTTAAAGATTGTAGTTTCCTGACAGATTTTCTGTGTGTCTTTCTGTGCTAAAATCTCTTTCAGCACATGGATGTACCAATACACAGTTTCGGTGTGCTAATGGAGAATGCATCCCACAAGCCTTTATCTGTGACCATGATGATGACTGTGGAGATGGAAGTGATGAAAACTCTTGCAGTATGACTTTTTTTTTCCTACTTTCTTTAATTGTTTTATTAAGAACTGGTTCAAGCAGATGGCAGGAAGTAGATCTCTTGGCTGTATGGCCATCAAAAGCTGGCCACTGTGCTGCAAGGACTTTTTTGTATGGAAAGGTGAAAATTGCAGTTCTACTCTGATAGACTTTTTTCAGGTGCTCTTTGCTCCTAAGTGCCTGGGTGTGTGGTTACAATATGAATTTGCTAGATTCAGTGACATTTTGCTTCCTAGCCCATATAGTTTCACTTCTTCAGGTTGTTGCTGTTTTCTTATTTCAGTATAACCCAAAGGTAATTCCTTCACTCTGAAATCTCAGTTACCTACAGCATGCTATTGGTTTTTGTTCAAATGTGTTTGTCTCTTTCACATTCTTATTTTCCAATAGAAGGGAGTTATTCCCAGTGACTATAATGTACAACTTAACAGAGAGATAACTGTACAGAAGGTTGTCCTTCAGATGTTCACATAAGGAAATTTCTTGCTTGTTCTTTTCTTCACAGTCAGGGTGTTCCAAAGTATTGCATCTCCAGCCAGAATCATGGCTGTTGAATTATCACTCATGCGATGTATGTATTTAAAAAGGTCTTCCACTGATTATAGGATCTAAGTTAGTTCTATATTCTGCATTGTAGGAAGTCCACATATTGCCTTTTAGTTGCTATGCCCTACCAAGGACCTCACAATGGTGTGATTATACACACCTCCTGCACACCCCCTGAATATTTCTGTTTTATGTGTTTGGCAATGCCTGTCCTTTGTAGGAACCACAGATGATTTTGAGCATCCTTCCAACCATGGAGGGCTATGACATAAATGTTAGTTGACTTTTTTATTCTTTTTCTCTGAGTACAAGGCATACAAATATTTCACCTCATGGTGTCTGGATTATTATCTCCTTGTCATGTCCACGTTCAGGAACCTTGTTAGTAAGGTGCTCTGCATCTTGTTGCACTACTAATTGATAAATTTAGACTTATCTTCATGTATATAAAGAACCAGAGCATTCTAAAATAAAGTTCATACCTAAAACCAGAGCAAACCATCAGTGTTTACAATGTATACAAGATATAGAACTGGCTCCATTTTTTGGGAGAAATTATGAATGATTATTCGTCTATGAGACAATATAACTATTTCTAACCTTTTTGTCACTTATAGTAGTTTCATTTTCTCATGTTTCTTTCCTTAGCTTACGCAACCTGCAGAGGAAACTTCTTCACTTGCCCAAGTGGTCGTTGCATTCATCAAAGCTGGATATGCGATGGAGATGATGATTGTGAAGATAATGAAGATGAAAGAGGATGCGGTACATACTAATGCTAACTTCTAATGATGACCTCCCTAAGCTACTTCAATGAATTTTTTTTCCAATGAAGATGTTCTGAATCTATTTCAATTCTGTGAAAACCTTAGAATTTTTTTTTTTGTCTTATACAATATTTTTTATTGGGGTGCGTATGAAAGTTATCACTGTGATGTGTATGATGCAAACTAAGTTTAGCATATAGCATCATCATTTTTTCTTTCTCATCTTCTCTTCCTTTTTTTTTTTTCCTTTGGAGATTTTTTCAGGTCATCTATTAAGAGACATGAGGTGCCTAATAACCAAAATCAATTGGTTAAAAATGAAAATAACTCAGTTTTGCCAAGATTTGTTATGCGAGAAACAGAAATTTTAATGAATGAAAGTGCACCTTTTTCTTTTTCATCGGCCTTTCCTACAATGAGCATTATTCTATCTATCCAGACAGCCTTTGCATGTTTTGAAACCAGAAAACTCTCATTCCATTTCTGGTGTACCAGTTAGTCTTAAGTTAAATGGTTCTACAACACAGAAACTAGAAGGATTTACAAGTCTGCATGAGCATTGTTTGCATTGTACTTTGAAGGTAAAATGACAAGGAAGTAGAGATGATGGTTCTTTCTTAGTCTTTCCCAGCTGTATGCAAGAACCAGAAACTGAGTGATGAAGGACAAAGATGTTTGGGAAGCTGTTAGGGAAGAAATTCTAAGTATTATTTGAAAGATATTCCACAATTATCCTTGTTTTTCTTTCCCCCAGAAAGTGGTCGCCATGAATGCTACCCGGGAGAGTGGGCCTGCCCTGGCTCCGGGCACTGCATTCCTGTTGGGAAGGTGTGTGACGGGACTGCCGACTGCCCTGCGGGAGAAGATGAAACGAACATCACGGCGGGCAGACACTGCAGTATGTATTAGGATCAAAAGCACACAGACTATAGCTTTGTAACTATTAGTAAGGCAAAAATATGTTCTACTGGTAATACATGTAATTGTGTTTCTGAACTATTTTATTTCCTTTTTAGACATATCAAACTGTGCTGCTCTGAGTTGCCAATATCGCTGTCATTCTTCTCCATCAGGAGGGATGTGCTATTGCCCTGCAGGATATATAATCAGTAGTAATGACAGCCGTACTTGTGTTGGTAAGTGAAGTACAGTGACTGCAAATATCTAGTACCTTCTCATAGCTTACGGGGAAAGTCTGGATTCCAGAAAGGTAAGTTCCAGATGGGTGAATATACTGGCAAATAGGAAATCTCATGAGTCAGAAAAAGAATAAAAATCTAAGTAGTACCATGGCAGCAGGGTGACACAGAAACAAACCAGAGAGATAACATAAATATCTCTTTCAATAAAACTATTAAAGACATAGAATATGGTTATGTTTAAGAAGATCTACTCTTAGATGGTTGCTTTATTATCACGTTTTTTTACAGGTTTTTAATGGTTGGATGGGTAGAATTTGTTTCTGCTCCAGGGATGTGTTTTGTTGTATGCCTGGAAAAACACTTAATGATATTGAAGTGGTTTGTACTTTTTGAAAGTGGCTGCATGTGAAGGCAGTAGAGCATTGTACTTCCATATGAAAAGGGTGCTTTGTATTTGCTCTATGAAATGGCTGTAGCTCCTATGACAGTTCAGTGCATACATTAGTTACATTAAAATGATTAATATTTGCAAGAACATAATGATAAGCAAGGTATTTTGTTGTTTCATTTCTATTCTATAACTGCTGTAACTTGGTAGCACAAACCCTTGGTAGTACAAATTATTTTTCTTGGTAACTGGAAATATAGTAACTTCAGAATCATGAAAGTTTTGCACTGCCTAATAAAAGAAACTGGATAAATACCTGTTATGGGTTTTCAACGCAAGCTATGGTGTTTGCCGTTAGAAGTAGTCCAGGTGTTCAGTGTCTGATGAGGTTTCTGTATTTTCAAGAATACTGGGAGGCCTAGCAACAGCATGGTTGCCCTTAATAGAGAGGAGGAATCAATGCACTGACTCCAGGCACCACATTTACTCTGTTCTTTCACTTATGTGGGAAATATGTGAAGGACACATTGCAAACCTGGTGCAGTCTCAGTGTCTTCTGTTGTTGTTTGACTGCCCTGTAAACCCAGCTATCTCTTTCTGGCTCATAAATCCAAGTCACTGTATCTTGGTTTGCTGAGATCTAGGCAGATATTTGTAGTGGGAGTAAACTTGCCATGGGGGAATGGCTCACCAGTCAGTAGTGTATATTTCCAGATCTAAGTTTAAATCAGCTTTTTTGGTTTAAGACCAGAAGAATGAAACTATCATGTTAGCAAAGTGTATTACTGTTTGCAAACATTATCTTTTCAGTTTGTCTTCTCTTCTGGTTTGCTTCTGGCTCACTATATACTGGAAGGTTACTGAGAACATTTTTTTGAGTACCAAAATGTACTACCTAGGAAATATTTCATTTTCACTTATATTTTAATAAATGTTTGAAACCAGAAGTTACAGTAGGAAGAATATTCGAGTTCTCATTTTCTCCTTTTTTGGCTAAAGAGTAGAATTACCAGCTTCCAGCAATGTAATGTACTGATTCTACTCAGGTTTTCAGGTGAAGTCAGTCAGACTTCTAATGTCAAAACCATGAGTTAAGTAGTGTCAGAAATCCGGGCTTTAACCACACATAGGATGAAACACCAGACAGTGGTTTTTGTTTTAGAAAATCAGAGTCTTTAAATCCTTGTCTTTAAAAGATGACTAGTTAAATATTTCACAATTTTAGAAGTGAAAGATTCTGCAGCAACCCTAGAAATTGCTTGTACAGCACATCGGTGACAACTTGCTGGGTCACCCTAACTGCAGCCTCTACCTATATGGTATTTTGCATGTCAAAGTGAACTTTGTACGTTTTGCTGGCTGGTTCTGGCACACAGCCAGCTTTCACTGGAAATCAGACAGTTGTTCGCATGGTACCAAGTCTGAGCTAATAATCACTGCCTCTTAGAAGGACTTCTTAGCTCGAGCACTGCACTGACATAAAGGTAGGGTTCTCCTTCAAAGTGGGCTTAAATTCAGCCATGAGTGTGTATTTGGAAAGCGTACAGATTGGTTGCAGGAAGAATACCACGTAGACATATTCTGTATTGTGGAGGGTAGACAAGGACGTCACTTCCAGTGATTTTTCCTATTCCACTGGCAGGTGTGAGGTTATTTTTTTGGGGGCAGGGAGGAGAGGGAAGGGCACAGATAGGTCCCTGGGCAGCAAACATCAGTTGTTATCCAGAAATAGAAAATGGAAATGGTCGTGGAAAAACATATAAAACCTCTTTTCCCATGTCACAGTTTTGCAAACAGATACAAAGGAAGCAGAGAGGACAAACTTGCAGCTTCCCAAATATAATGGCATCCCTTTTATACAAAGCATTGTTTATAAATATGCCTTATTTACTTGACAGATTTTGATGACTGCAAAATGTGGGGTGTTTGTGACCAGCTGTGTGAAGATCGTGTGGGACATCACCAGTGCCACTGTGTGGAAGGTTATTTCCTAGAGCATCACCGGCATTGTCGGGCCAACACTTCAGGTGAGTGTGCAGCAGTGCAAGTGTCTTCCTGTTGTTGGACTGATAGATAGAGCTGGGCAAAATGGGTCAGTTTGCATAGCTATGCCATACAACTGTGTTTGATTTTAACTTAATTCTGGCCTTTAGAACTTAAGGTCAGGACAGCATTCAGAACAGCAGCAAACATCACAAGAGCCTCCGCACCTCCTGGCACCTGTAGGCTGGTGGAGCCTCATCAGGGCTGCTTCTCCTCAAAACAATGTCTTCCAGGCTCCAGTGCTTTCTCAGCATTCCTGACTTCCACAGAGTTGGGAGGTCATTGCCAGAGCCCTCCTTAATAGACAGAATTGTGCTCTTGTGGGAGGCAGTTCCCTCACCTGCTCTCTGTGGCACTCAGAGGAATCAAGAAATCAGGAAACCTCACTTTTTCTAGAGGGACTGTGCCGTGCAAGAAGCTGGATTTGCTGAATGGTGAGCTCAGACACTTGCCTGTGAGTGAAGTCATGCTCTTGGCTTCCAGCATCCCCGAGTCTGAACTCTGCAGGAATGCTTGCCTCTCAGAGCATAGTTCCCCATCAACAGTAGCCAGCTGCTCCTGGTTGTTCACCTCCTACTCTGCTTGGAAAGCTGGCCCTGGGAAGCCCTTCTTTGTGGAAATATGATAGCCCAACAGGCTTTTGTGTGAGGCAGGAGTTCCTGCCTGCAGGAGCTCAGTGGGGTTGGGAGTCCCTGGCTGGCATAGCTGATTAGCAGTCTTGCTTCTTAGAAAAGCAGAAACTGCCCAGTTCCCTCCTTCTTCCTTCTTTCTTCAGCCACGTCTGCAGAGCAGTCTCATCTTGCAATTTTCTAAGTATGTCCTCAAAAAATTGGGAATTTTTAGAGCTAATGAATTATGCTTGAGTGTATTACAACACGCATATGCCAGCACTTGGGAACATTGTTCTGTTTCCAGAAAAATTCTTTATCTTTCATAAGAAGCTTTCCATTCAAATTAGTATGAGTTTTGGGCCAATGAGTTGTTGGTTTTCTGTCTTATTAATGGGGGAATTTCATACCTGCTCAAACTCAGTTTCCAAGGATTCATTTTTGCTTTAATTGGTTCAGGTTTTATGTGTAGGGTGAATAGGATTTGGACTTAAATATATTCTTGTCAGACATAGACCAAGCCTTTCAACAGGCATCTACTTTGAAGGTGAGTTTTCCTTCAAAGAGTTGCTGGAATCTCTTCTGTTGTAAGACACAGCAGAAATTTTCTGGTGCAATGACAGAATGAAGAAAGTAGATAGGATAGAGCAGTACATAAAAAAGATAAGAAACACGGCTTGCCTGCTAGAATCAAGGAATATCTGAATTGCATGGAACAGAAAAATCTTGAGAAGGTTTATGCTTTGACTAAGGGAGCAAAAGCAAGGAAACAGAAGAGTAGAAACAGTCTTTTGAAGTTTAGATGCGCAGGGGTTTTGTTAAAGGTTTACCTGATAAAGCTTTAAATTCCTATTCCTGCCTGGTTTGCTCCAGGTCTAGAAACCAAAGGCAAATCAGCGCAGGTTAGTACTCACATGGAAACATTTATACAGATTGTAATCTGAGCATCTATATAAACCTTTCTGTTCAGAGTGTATGAACAAGTGTTTATATATTTCAATGCCCCTTTGCAAAATAGCTTGCCTGCAGAGTAGTCATATATTTATATGTCGCCCCTGTTTTCAGCTGGTGTTGCATCACTTATCTTTTCCAATGGCCGTGATTTGCTGATTGGAGATCTTCATGGAAGAAGTTTTCGTACTTTGGTGCAGTCACAGAATCGTGGGGTTGCAGTTGGAGTGGACTTTCACTTTTACTTGCACAGAATCTTTTGGACTGATACAGTACAAGATAAGGTGGGTAGACATTTCAGGAAGAATATATTTTTGTGTATGTGGAAGTGGAGAACTGCAAGAGGCAGAATGTGTTGATAGCCCTTCATTTTTGAGACCTGAAGCTGGCTGTATTTTTGTTTTCTAACAAAAAAGCTCCTTGAAATGTTTTATGTTAATGACTGCATTTTTCAAGCTATACTATTACATGTGACATATTAAACAAAGAATCCTATTATATGAGAATGTCTTGAGCAACTTTTAATTTTACTCGAGATGGAGTCCAAAAAACTAATTAAGAGAAATAGTAGACATTCTTTCAAAACTGAACAAATTTTTGTTGGTAATTTTTTGAAACATGATCATTTAAAATGTAAAAGCTGTGTGCCTTCCAAGATGATAAAAATCACATTTCTTCATATACTTCAAATGACACTGTAATTGAGCTTGGATAACAAATATTGACAGTATTTTGTGTAATGAGCCAATATTTTGTTACTATTTTTTTTTTTTAAGAGGAAACATTGTAGCTTCAAGATAAAGTAAAACAGAGTAATTTAAAAAAACAGTCTGGAGACCCTTGTGAAATTTGGACTTCACTCTTGTTCTTTTTCTCAGTGCATAACACTGAAACAAAAAATGTCGTAGGTTGAATGCTGAAACTCCACAATCTTCATCGCCATGTTGTCTGTCATGCAGAGCGCAGGAGAATCCAGGGCTTCCTGCCTGCTGACACCACCTATGGATCGGTTTGGTGTCACTATAGTTTCTGCTACAGTGCCATGTTGGTTCTATTGGACAGCAAACTGCATGGCTGTCAAGCAAGACAGGATTGATATACACAATTTTTGACTTGTTTGTAATTCTGGCATTTTTATTTTCACTGCATTGAGTTCCCATTATTGCAACTGCATTGACAAGGGCTGAATTAAGTCAGGGTCAAATCTGAACTTTTATGAGACAGGAGATTTATGCTATCTCTGTAAAAAGCATCAACAAAAGATGATATGGATTTTTTTTCACTGCACACACCAGATGGCCAGGACTGCCTTTTTATCTGCCCCACTATAGTTAAATGCTAATTAATTAATTAGGATTTATTAATTTAATCAAGTCCTAGCTAGAACACCCAGATGAAAACAAGGACATAGGAAATTTTCTTATGTGATGGCTATTTTTTCCTCCTGATGTCTTGAAATAAGGGATTTGTTTTGGTTGTCTTTTTTTTTTTCTTTGAGAGAGAGAGATTACCATGTAAACTAAACCAGAAAATTGTGGGTTGTGTTCTATGTCATCTTTATCTCACTTAGTGTACTGCCTGATAACCTCATGCCCATAAGCTCTTCTATCAACAAGATTTCCAAAGAACAGAATAGGCAGTTAAATGGTTCGCTTGATTATTGCTACCTGGAGCTGAAGAATATTTAAAATGATATAACTATTTCAGCTCATATTTTTCTTGCATACATTTACTTGTGATCTGTATTTTCATTTAAATACATTCCAAATCTCATGCTTTTTTGGTAAAAAAGGGATAGTGATTCCTAGCTTTTCATATAACCCAGCCTTAAATAAAGGAGACCAGAAGCAGCGTTGAGCCTTCTTTCTGTCAGGAGGGAAAGCTTTCCCTTTCTGTGCTTTGCAATTTCCCTTGAGTGGCTGGTGCAGTAAGAGCTCCCCCTCTTGATTCTGTTCACTGATGAGAGCTTTGCTAAAGCATGTTGGTTTGGTTTCAGTTAATGAAAATACAGGGTTTTGCTAGATTCCAGGAAAGCAAGACGTACTTTCCTCATCTGTTTTTCTTTAATCCAAGAATTTGTTGTGTTTGCTAAAGCACAAGGCTATTTTAGTCCATTACATTGTCCATTTTGCAGAAATGCTAGTTGAAGGCAAGCTTCCTGGAGGTTTTGCATTGTTTTCCAAATTTTTGCAAGAAACCTTAAGCTAAGGAATAGCTTAGTGAGTAACTTGGCTGTATCTAGTGGCTGATTGTGGTTCTGTGTTCAATGTGATGATAAGGAACAGGTGCCATGTGTCTTGTGATTAGCAAAATATCATGTGGGTACTGACAATGTTTTGTTGTTTTCAGGTTTTTTCTATTAATATTGATGGCTCTGATTTCCAAGAAGTTTTAAATATTTCAGTTGACACACCTGAAAATCTCGCAGTGGATTGGGTTAACAATAAACTCTACGTGGTCGAGACCAGTGTGAACAGAATCGATATGGTTAACTTGGATGGAACAAACCGTGTGACTCTTATTGCTGAAAATCTTGGGAATCCTAGAGGAATAGCACTTGATCCCACTGTTGGGTAAGTGATATGTGTTGGCTAATGGTAAAAGATGTCAGAAATTTCTTTATACCCAGGCAAGAGGAGGAGCACTAAGAAGTAGCTAGAGTGGTCATTTTAGAATCAGCTGTAAAATGTTTTAAACATTTACATTCTATTCTGATCTATTCTACACACTGAATTGTTGTGGGAGGGCTGTGCATTGCTTTTATTCCCAATTTGTGGAATCTGTTTTATGGCTAGATTTGTATGTGCTTGAGCAGCTCTGAAAACCAGGGGATCTGTGGAATTGCCCTGCAGAAGAGTAGAAGTTGCCTTGGAGGATTGTGATACCATTCACAGACCTCCTACTGTCCGAAATAAAGTGGCAAAGTGACACCAGGGAAGCTTGTGTATCTCAACCCAACATGCTTCAAAAATGTGTGTGAGCCTTGAAAACTTGGACCCTCAGAGAGTCGGAAGAGAAATTTCATGCAGCTTGTAGTGATGGGTGCTGCTTTCTTGATGTTTCTATTTGTCACTGGTTTATTTCTGGCAGTACACTATCATCTGTATTTTACTAAGGAAACAGTGTTGCTGATGTCGTTTGGATTCATTCTATAAAAGAAAATGCAAATTACTTCTTAGGCAGGAGGTATAAAGTGTATTTTTATAGTGTGCTAGCTGAGAATCAAGCTCTGTCCTGAAAGGGCGCTGATTTTAAATTCCATGTAAAATGCTGTGTCTTTTGTAAAATCTCGAGGAAACATGGGACTTCTTTGCTTACTTTTTTTTCCTTTACAGTTATTTGTTTTTCTCAGACTGGGATAGTCTATCTGGTGATCCTAAAGTGGAAAGGGCCTTCATGGATGGCACAAACCGTCAGGATTTGATAAAAACAAAACTAGGCTGGCCTGCTGGAATAACTCTTGATATTGTATCAAAGAGACTTTACTGGGTTGACAGCCGCTTTGATTACATTGAGACTGTAACTTATGATGGGCTTCAAAGGTAGGAGAAATATTATTCCTTGGAGGTTACAGATACACTGATTATTTTGTGTCAGGTTCAAAGAAAGATTTGTCTAACAAAATGAGATACACAAAGGATAAAAATTACAACATAATTAATGTGATGTACCTTGATATTTTTGGTGTCATGCTACTTCTAGACAGTCCTTAATTCCTCCATGATTCTTTGTCCTTTTCCTACCCTGGATACCTATTGCACTTCTTTTATAATGTACTTTTTTATAGTCCACCACTACAGTTCACATTTTTATAGCATTTGCTTTTTATTATTTTTGAGTTAAAAGCATTGTCTTCCATTATAATTTCTTTACATCTTTTTCATGAATGATTTGAAATA
This sequence comes from Nesoenas mayeri, assembly GCF_963082525.1. Lineage (NCBI taxonomy): Eukaryota > Metazoa > Chordata > Aves > Columbiformes > Columbidae > Nesoenas > Nesoenas mayeri. The sequence goes on from NC_137545.1 coordinate 23,684,886, forward strand.
TTCCACTCCAACACACCTCTTCGTGTAATGAGTATTAAGTACTCTTCATACATTTTATAGATCTTTGCTGTCAGAAATTAAGTCATTACTCACCCTACTATGATGCTGGGGAAACTGTATCACAGCATGCAAGAAAGGACTCCTTGAGTTTGCATGGGACTCTGTCTTGTCATGTAGTGTTTAGAAGCCTGTTTATCTCTGCATCTGTGATTAGTCTGTTGCTCAAGCACAAGAAAAAAATGGTCCCCTTTAGCATACCTCCTACATATTGACTTGAAAAACAGCCCTCTGCTCATTTGACAGGTTTATTGCTCAATGTATTTTTTCACTAACAAGATTATAAAAATAATGTTGGTATCTTTGCTCCTTTATCAGAGTGTAGTGAGACAAGAACGTGTTTAGGGAAATCTCTGGGTTTTGGAGAGAAAAACTTATCACTTGCAGCAACACCAAAAATCGTGTAATGTTGTACAAGTGGGCAAGAGGCAATGGCATAGTCTGCGGGGAACGTTAAAATACAGCTTACTGTCCACTTGTGTCACATCTTGCATGCCTACAGCATGAACCTCAGTCACCTGGCAAACTGTTAGAGTAGAGCTGTAGAATTCATCTGATTTTGTAGACCTTCCTTCATAACTCTATGAAAATTATATTGTAGGGTTATTGTTATGTATTATGTGAGGACTTGAAGGTCTCTCTTTATCTCCTAGTATTTATCCAGAAAAATATTGTCACAATATCTTGCTGTTGCAGTCATATTTTTTTTTCTTTTTAAGACTCAAGCATCCTTGAGTATTTAAAATTGCTACAGATGTCTTTGATTTCCTCTGTTTGGCCTCTTTCTCTAGTTTTCTCTCAGTAGTTATGGACCTTTTCCTACATTTTTGAGCCATCATCTTTACTTGCTGTTTTCTTGGAAATTGCTAACACTTTGGTTGCTTTGTTTTCACTGCTGTATCTTTTATGTTTATGTACCTTGTATGTTCAGCTTCATCTCTTCAGTTCATTTAGTCTTCTTCATTTGTACTTTGGCAGCTTCTATGTACAATCAAGAACAAGTGAATGAATTAATAATCCTATATCCTTTGTTAATAAAGATATTTTCTAGATAATATTTTGTAAGTAATTTTAAAACTCTCTTTATAACAGGAGAACAATAGCTCATGGAGGCTCACTGATTCCTCACCCATATGGAATCACTTTATTTGAACACAATGTTTATTTCACTGATTGGACCAAAATGGCAGTGGTGAAAGCTAACAAGTTTTCAGAATCTAACCCTCAAGTGATCTACCAGTCTTCATTGAGACCTTATGGAGTGACAGTCTACCATGCTGCCCGGCAGCCGTATGGTAAGACAGCAATTCAATTATTAAGGGAGGTTTAGGAACTATCTTACCGAAAGTTATGAGAGACTGTCATTTTGCTATGAAGAACTAATAATTAATAATTTTTATTGTAAAACTGGGTTGGATTTTATCACACAGTGGTTTCATCCAACTCCTGTAGCTAATGAACTGCCAAATGCAACATATAAGGGGGGGTTCTTATTAAATCGATTGATATTTGGGAGAGTCAAACTTGTGCTTATGAGCAGTATTGGTGTCTGGGACTGTTTTTTTTTTTTTCCTGAACACTGCAGTGAGGGTGCAGATGGAAAAGGCTAGCATTGCGAATGAGTTCTGTGAGGTATAATTCTGAAGCAGATCTATATGCAAAAATTGACAGCCCAGATTCTGGCCTCAATGGTGTTTGCTGGGTATCTCTGTACAGAGCTGAATACCTTGACGGCAAGGTAGCTCTCATGTGATTTTGGTGTATTCTAGGGTTGAACTGGTGGTGTATGATTTCCATGTGATGTTATTTCTACAAAGTCCAAATGATTTATTGTGGATGTTGAAAAACTCAATATAATGATGCCATTAGGTTAACAGATGAAGTTGTAATCCTGTCTGTACTGTTTTCCAGTAAGAAATCCTTGTGGAAGTAATAATGGTGGATGTGAACAGATCTGTGTGCTGAGCCACAAAACAGATAATGACGGACTAGGTTATCGCTGTAGATGTACACTAGGCTTTGATCTACACATAGATGGACGACACTGTGTTGGTAAGAAAATGTTGTGTGATTGTTCGAAATAGCACTATTCCATTAGCTCTCCAGTTATTTCTAGAACATCCTTCCTCTCTTCAATAGCTTTGTGGTTCAATATGCCAAGGACTTCATGTTTTTTCCATCACGACTCTTGTTGACAGCTTTAAATATAATCATTTCTGCTGATGTTCATTTCAAGCCACAACAACTTGAACTCACCACCTTTTATAAGCATTTTAGGAGAGTTAGATAAGCAATATATGTGGATGACTGTATGATTAAGCTCTTAATACTGAAATCAAGCATGGGTGCTTGCTGATATGCAGATTTTGTGTTATTTTAAACAAATAAGCCTGCTTTCCTCTGCAGTAATGCGCAGATCAGGTTGATCTTCTCCCTCTGAACACATATAGCATGAATAAGAGATTGAGTTTTGGAGCTGTGTGCTTCCATCAACAATCCGCTGCTTCCTGTTTGAGTGCAGAATTGTCACTCATGGGAGAGTTTACCTTGTGTATTGACAAATTAGACTGGATATGTTGTCTATGGTTTTATTATTTGGTCATGCATTTATCTGGCTAGCTCAGATATGGTCTGGTTATATCATGGCACCACAAAGCCTGTGAATTGTTTTTTTAATAGATTATTTTAAAGAGGTGAGCACAGAAGATGGTTTCTGCTTACATAATCTTTTCTGTAAAGGTGTCTTAGGACGACAATAACAATGGAAGCAGAATACCTCACCACATCACATAATATTCTGGGTTGGGTTTTGTTTTCTTCAGTTTTTAGGTCTGTGTATATTTAGATTCCTATTTTCTCCTTCTTTTCTCTATTTCTAGACTATTAGTGTTGCCAGAGGAAAATAAAGCTTTACAGTCAATTAATGCTCAATTGTCTCACCTCATGAATAAGTAAAGACTATGTCTGATCTTTTGTTCTGCAGCTGTGCAGCAGTTCCTGCTGTTTTCATCCCAAATGGCAGTGCGGGGAATCCCATTCAATCTCTCCACCCAGGAAGATGTGATCATACCTGTAACAGGGAGCCCTTCATACTTTGTTGGAATTGATTTCTGTGCTCAGGATGAGACCATTTTTTTTTCAGATACAAGTAAAGACATGATCTATAAACAGAAAACTGATGGTTCAGGTGAGAATCATTCTTAGGAACTGTAGAGTAATTGTGGTAAGGAGAGTAGAATATTTACTTCTGAAAAGAAGTACAAAAAGTCACATTGTGAGATATACAGATAAATCTCAGTGTCAGTCCAGTAATTTGGAAGATATTTGTCAAAAATGTTCTAATCATCAAGCTCATTAAGTCTCCTGTTTTTTGACAAACTTGCTGAATCTATTTGGGAGTGAACTATTCGTAGCACTTCTCACAAATAGCGTTTGTCATCACCAGGCTGGTTATGCAGACCAGTATGCCTTTCAGTAGTATGAAACTGAGTTTCTCTTTTTAATGTCCCTATCTGGATAGCACGATATTCATTATGGTACTGTAATACAGAAAAAGAGATTTTTGGAAGTTATATTTGTGGTAGAGTGAAGAATGTTTCTCTCCAATTTATAACAATGATCAAATATATATTAAGTCAGCATATAGTCGTCTGAGCTGCTTGTTGCCTTGGGTCAGAGTAAGGGCAGACTGCAACTGAGCAGGACTGTGCAAAGACCAGGTCAGGTCTGGCTGCTGAGCGGGATGTCCTTCCTGCACTGACCTTACTGACCTTCATTCATAAAACTCCTTTTGGCATAAACTTAGTGAGCAATTTTTGTCTTGTCTTTGGCTAGTCTTTATTTCTCCTCCTTCACCTGGAGCAAAGGCCTTGACCTCCCCTCACTTATTGGCCTTTGTAGTAAGTAGCACAGAAGCGGCGTTTTTACCAAGGGAAAACACTGGTTTTATGAACTGAATATTGCATTAATGTTATTTCCTCTGTTCCTAAACATTTACAATCATTATGTGTGTTATAAATTCTAGGAAGAGAAATCCTGACGGCTAATAGAGTGGAAAGCGTTGAAGATTTGGCCTTTGACTGGATCTCAAAGAATCTGTACTGGACAGACCCTCGATACAGGAGCATTAGTGTGATGAGGCTGGCAGATAAATCTAGGAGAGCTATTGTTCAGAATTTAAATAATCCTCGGTCAATAGTGATTCATCCTGTTATTGGGTAAGTTTAGTTTTGATTTTTACTTGAAACTATATGAACAATTTATGGGTTAAGCAGAATTTACATCTCATTCTGGACTTCTGTTTGAGTTTATGTTCTTTTCCGAAATACCATATCTTTTCAGCTCTCTTGTCTTTATTTTGTTTGTTTTATTCTGGCCTAGGATTCAGCAACCGAAGAAAAAGGCAGAGTGATACAGATTCTACATGAAAGCAGCACTCAAAAGAATTATCTTCAATTTTTTTTTTTTTCTTTTACTTCTGTGTGTTGATAATCACGCAAAAGAACTTTGTTTCTTTGTATCACTCAGATTAGGCAGCTATTTCTCATCAATGAAGGTTTTCTAAATTATTTTTAATATTCTTGCAGTTCCCAGGATGCTAACCTTGATTCCTTTATTTTCTTCTATCTGAATTTCTTTATTTGAAACATATTGGATACTACTGGCTGTATTTCATATAAACCTGACAATATGTGATTCTGTGTACATAAAATGAAGCCATGCTTCTCTTTTTTGGAAATGCTTAACTTAAATCAATACTCTGTGTTATTTGACCATGCCAAAATAATGTTTCTTTCACAGCATGGTTCAGCTTCCTGCTGCTATACTACTGAATTTCTTAATTATTGGATATTGAATTTTCATGTTTAGTAACTAAGTATACTATTTTGGAAGTAATCTTGTAAGAATAGTGTTGAACTTGGATTCTTGGGTATTCCAACCTTTTTTGTTTGCTGCTTTGTAAAGTTTTTTAACACTAGCTTCAACTTTTTTACTATTGGCATAAGTCAAAAGGATCAGGAGAAAATTCTTTGTAATATTCGTGCTTACTTGTAAGTATTACCTGGAAGGTGCACTTTTGCTTGATTCTTTCTCCCTAGCAGTACTTGAATAGAATCCTTAACATTTTTAACACTTACGGATATTTTATGTCGAAAGGGACAAACCACTATATTTGGGAAGCTGTTGTACACAGAATAAATATTAATCATAGGTACCACTACCAACTCAGGAAATGATCAACATAAAATTGTATTTTTTTTAAGGTATGTGAAGATGTGATACAAAAAAGAATGTCAAAGCTGTTCAAATGTTTGCTCTCTTTAACTGTGTTATATTATTGGGCCTATGTGTCTTCTGACATGTGTCCTTTCAGGTATATATTCTGGACAGATTGGTTCCGTCCTGCTAAAATCATGAGGGCCTGGAGTGACGGATCCCATGCCTTGCCAATCGTGAATACAACGCTGGGCTGGCCTAATGGCCTGGCCATTGACTGGAGGTAAGGGCAGCACAGAAGACAGAGACGGTTTTTGAGCAAATGTGGTTCTTCCTTTAAACTGTTAGGGATTAAAAAAAGGAATTGTGTCAAATTGTGTGCACTGATACTTTCATATTGAAGACCTTGATTTTCAATGTGTTGAAAAGCCTGTAAATGTCAGATTTTCTCAAAATCCCTCTCTACACACCCCAATAACCTCTTGTCTGGTTTAAGATGATTATTTGAGAAAACGTTAGTGCTTCCTAAAGGCCATAATATCATTTTAAGAGATAGTACATTTTGATTATTTCTAGTTCTCTAAGGCTTTACTGGGTGGATGCCTTTTTTGATAAAATTGAGCACAGCACCTTTGATGGGCTGGACAGACGGACTCTTGAACGTATTACTCAGATGACTCACCCATTTGGCCTTACTATTTTTGGAGGTAAGTCTGGCATGGAAAAATATCTGTTATTGTCACAGATTTTTTTTTTTTATGATGGTCTGTGAATATGTGAGATAACATGGTCTTTGTTATACTGCTTTTCCTATAAAAAGCACTGCTGAAAGTTTCTGTAAAATACGTATTTAGTATTTGTTGCTTATTTTTAGGACTGTGTTATGTATAGTTGTGTTTAAATAATTTGAGGCAGATCAGGTAACTCTTTTAGTGCAATGAGGCAGATATGCTGTACTAATTACAGCTTCCAAGGTGGGCTACTCATGCTGGACAGACAAGGTAAATTGCCTCCCTAGAGACGATCAACAATTTCAGGATTTTATTAAATGTATGTAGAGTTTATGACTGAGTTTATGTTGTGTGTGAAGAAATCTGTCAGTGTGTGACTTATTTTGATTTTGTGTAAAGATATCTTCAAAAATACTGTAAAATTTTCTGGAAAGTTTTCTTAATCAATGACTTTTAAAATTTCCTTGGAATTTGACATGTCAGTTGCGTCTGTTCTATCTCAATTTAGTTGAAATCTGAGAGGGCTTGTGTTTCTAAGTTATGTCTGCTGATGACTGAAGGACTCACTTTGACTGCTTTAGTGATGAAAGTCCTTTTGACTTTTTCATGAAACAGTTACAAAAAATTAATAAATTAAAAGCCTTGCAGTTTGTTTTCTCATGATGCTTGATCTGTTATGTCATATTGGTCTGTAATTGTTATATGTTAAATGTCTTTCACACAGGTTATGCCTATTTCACTGATTGGAGACTTGGTGCAATAGTTCGAGTGAGGAAGTCTGATGGAGGAGAAATGACTATTATTAGGAGAGGCATTAGTAACATTATGCATGTTAAAGCATACGATGCTCATTCCCAAATAGGTGAGCTCTTTTGTTGTACAGGTGAAAGACATGAAACAGGGAATAAAAAACAAAATAGCAAGACAGCAGGTTTCAACTCTCCATTTTCGAAATGACTTTACTGAATCATAGCTGACACACAGGGGAGTCAGCACAGACACTTGCAATCACACATGACTTTCACTGTTTTGTGACTCTAGGCAGTTTTCCTCCACCACTTCTGTTACCTTATTTAATAACTTTGTAAAATGAAATGATGATTCCATTGTCTTTTGTGTAATGGTATCACCAGTTACAACCATATATTTCTTTTTTTTCTAGTAGAGGTTTTAGTTCACGTGAACTATTTATTTTGATTAATTGGGTAAGCGTTTATTAGTCAAAATACTATTCTTAAAGTAATCACTGTGCATAAGTCTCTAACTTTCATCTTTTCACTGCTGAATTATATGAAATTCTATGATCTGAAACAAGGGTTTGTTATTGTAGTTAATTTAGTAAAACACTCAATGGACTTAGCAAATGTATGATCAAACTATGTGCCAAGGCTCACCACCTATTTGGTGTCAAAGATTGGATCAGCTCTCCCAGCCTTGCTCAGACAATGCTCCTCATTTGTGGCAGTGTGCTTGTTTCCAGACAGTTGCTGAAAATCAGTTGAAATTTAACTGTATGGTCTTGGCTTCCATAAACACTTGTGTCAATTAAGAGTATATGGAATGAGAGATTTGCTATTGTGACTTACTACTGCTGTTACTGTCAGTGAACTTGACTCTGTTTTGCAGTGTATGCAAAACCAGGATTTGCTATGGCATCTTTTTTTGTAACATGGTCTTTTACAGTTACTATGAACCTTTAGTAGTTCCCAAGCTGTTATCGGTAGTGTATACAGTGAACTTCTCTCTCACTTTTTAAGGCTCCAACTACTGTAATAGAGGAACAAATCCCAATGGAGACTGCAGCCATTTCTGCTTCCCAGTACCAAATTTTCAGAGAGTTTGTGGTTGTCCTTATGGCATGAAGCTGGCTTCAAATCAGCTGACATGTGTTGAAGATCCATCCAATGAGCCCCCCACTTTGCAGTGTGGCTCCTACTCATTTTCCTGCAGTAATGGAAGATGTGTGCCTCAATACTATCAGTGTGATGGTGTTGATGATTGCCATGATAACAGTGATGAGCAAAACTGTGGTTCTTTAAGTAAGTAATCTCTTATAATTTACAGTTAGTATTTGTTGTTTGCGGTTCAGAAAGATTGATGGATCAGTCTGATTTTTTTGGAATAAACCCCAATTTTTTATGGTTGCATCTGTGCACAAACCCTGAAATCTACTTGCGAAATTAGTTTCTGTGGAAAATATTCGGATAACTCATGGGAATATGAGACACAGCACTGGCCACTTAAAGAGTGCACAAAAATATTAATATCTCATTAGTTCTCAAAATTCAATTTACAGAGTAGCAAAAATTTATCTTCTAAAGAAAAAAGTTGTCGTCTTTTTTTTTTTTTTTTGAAATTTGAAAGGTATTGGAATATCACTTATTTTGATGCATGGGGAGGAACAAACCATTGTAATAAAGATGAAGACATTTAAAAACCAACTCCATAAGAAAAATAACAGATCCATATGCATTGTCTAACCTTAGTCTAAGATTAGAGCAGCACATTTTATTTCCTTTAACATCTGAATAGAAATTTTATGGTTTTAATTACATTTGGGCACTTCTGAACTATTAATTACATCTGGATTTTTTCAGTGAAATGGATGAAGAGCACAGTGGTTCATTTCCTGCTTTGACTGTAAAAAGTCTTACACAAAATATTCTGTTGATTAAGTAAAATGAGAGAACAGTGAGATAATGATAGTTGATGAGATATTGAAAAGTTCTTGGCTTTTATTACATCTTTGATGCTTCTTTCTTCAGAGTTAATTCTTTCTTTTAAATCACAAACAAGAAAATTGCACATATTGATAAAATTTGCTGCTTAATGTGTAGGGCTAACTAGTTTCACAAAGATATAAACTATTTCTTATTAGTGGGCTGTTTTATTATAGCTAGAATGTCTGTTGGGGAAAAAGAAAGTATAAAGCAAATGGCTACTTGAGGTTATTTTTCTTTAGATTGTTTTGAAGTGCTTAACAATTTAGTTTTTTATTGATTCTCACCGTTTAAAAAAGCTGTTCAGCTCTGCAGCATGTTAGCATGACAGACATTTTCATTTAAACAATGTGCATTTTAGAATTTGATGTGTATTTTAGATGTTCTATAAGTATATTAAATGTACTGAATATTCTGGCAGGGAAGGCAAGTTTTGGAAATCTTTACAAAACATCCTCCTGTTTTGTTTTTTTCTTTAGACAATACTTGTGCTTCATCAGCTTTTACCTGTGCCAGTGGACAGTGTATTCCAGGTCGCTGGCGTTGCGATAAACATAATGACTGTTTTGATGGCAGCGATGAATTGCATTGTCCTACACAAGGACCCACTTCATGCCCTGCAACCCTGTTCACCTGTGATAACAGAAGGTGTATTCCAAGGATCTGGCTCTGTGATACTGATAATGACTGTGGTGATGGGTCAGATGAAAAAAACTGCAGTGAGTATCACAACTGTCCATAAGGCGTGGAAAACTCATCTAATTTGAACTACCAGAGCCAAGTAGAATACAGAAAAAGAATGAAAACAAATAAAAAGGGACAGCTGTGATAGTTATAATCATGGTGCTGCATAATATTACCCCCTGCAATTTACAGCAAAAAGCAGCTAAAGCTTAGATGTTCTAAGCACTTATTTCATGAGTGATCTCAGTAATGATTAATGGTATAATCAGCTAAGTAAAATCTTCTGGGTTGTTTTTTTGCATGAGTCCAAGCCTACATATAACAAACAATTACCTGATACTAATGTATTAGTGCTTGCAGTTTATGTGATTTCTAGTTGCTGCATTACATGCTGCAAGTTCGTGATAGTGTCTTTCTATTGTCTCAGTATTATGCTGATTTTGGAAGAGAGAAAAGAAACACATCTGTGTTTACTGTCATTCTTAATAGCTTTCGCAGGTACTTGTGAACCCAGGCAGTTTCAATGTCCAGACCATCGCTGTATTGACCCATTCTATGTCTGCGATGGAGACAAAGACTGTATAGATGGTGCTGATGAGCGTGACTGCAGTAAGTGTAATTTTGTTTGTTAGATGCCTCTTTATTGTTTCCTTAGTCTTGCCCCCTCAGAGCTCTTTGGTGACCTCATATTACCAGCTCCAAGATAGCAGAATGCCTAATAAACCTATCCATAAATTAACCCTGTTTGCGATGCTTGTTGTAGCATTTTGGTAAGCCCTTTGATCCCTAGACTGGTTGCAGAGTGCTGCGGTCTCTTTCCTCTGTTTTCTGTAGATTCCGAGGTCACTGCATTTTCCGTGTCTCCATGGACTCATGGTCTTCCATGGAAATTGGACTCCTGGTATTATATCTGACTTGGGAACCTGTAAACAATTGGATGCAGTCTAGCTCTGTAAACAAAATAAATTTTTTTTTTTTTTTTTTTTTGGTAGTTTATAACTGCAGTGCCACAGAGTTTAAATGTCTAAGTGGAGACCAGTGTATCAGCACTTACTACCAGTGTGATGGTGTTTTTGACTGTAATGATCACTCAGATGAGACTGATTGTCGTAAGTATCTTGATGCTGAAAGAAAAGCTTCAGTTATTAGGTGATGCTTCTGAAAATTTTCTTTATCTGCAATACCAAAAAATTGGCACTACCATCCTTAAAACCTCAAAGTTCGTTTTAGGGAAACTTGTCTATAAATTGTTTTTCTGAGCAGAAAGTTCAAACACAGTATGTTCCAGCTCAAGAGTAGATTCGTCTGGCAAAGAGTAGAGTTTGCATTTGTTTCAGCTCTAATGTTCTGTTTTCCTCGGCACCTGAGTCTCAGGATTTAAAAGTAGATTTAGGAAATCTGTTCATCTAGAAAACTGAAAATCTTATATCCATGAGAGTTAGACTGAAACTTTTCCTTGACTAATTTTTTATGTTTAAATTAGTTAAAATGCTGCAATCCAGGGCAGTGAAAACTAGTTTCAACAAGCAATTTCATATTGCTTTGGGCACATATATAGATATCAATATGTGCTTGCTCAAAATATAACAATAATTAAATTGCCTTGTTCACCATATTGTAAAGTATTAATTCAATTAGACAGATTCTGAAATGCCATGTAGATTTTCAGACTGTGATTCTATGGCCTGTTGTAAAAGCAACACATTTCTTACTAGTATTGTAACTATTTATGCAAGTGGTCAGTTGAACATAGTGATTTTGCTTCTCTGTCTAAAATCGAAGTAGCTTCTGAACTGTTGAATGTCACTGTTTTAGCGACAAGACCACCAGGGATGTGCCACCAGAATGAATTCCAATGTCAATCAGACGGCAATTGTATTCCTGCTAATTGGGAATGTGATGGCCATCTCGACTGTGCAGATGGCTCAGACGAACATCACAGATGCCCTGCCAGGACCTGTCCTCCATCGCTTTTCCGCTGTGATAATGGCAACTGTGTCCATCATGCATGGATCTGTGATGGTGACAATGACTGCAGAGATATGAGTGATGAGAGAGATTGTCCGACTCAGCCCTTCCGGTGCCCCAGCTGGCAGTGGCAATGTCCAGGTCACAGTATCTGTGTGAATCTGAGCAAAGTATGTGATAATTCTGCCGATTGTCCTAATGGAGCTGACGAATCCCCGTTGTGCAGTAAGTTACTGTTCAAGCATCTACCATAGCCTGCTATGTGATACCCCTTCAGAAAGAAATGGAATATTCAGCGTGCAGTATTTAGTGCATCAACATTCCTAGCAGAAATTGTAAGCGTGCTGAAATTAGAGCTCACATTACTAAGTGGAACTTGCTAGCAGTGAAAGGAGACCATGATGATTACTGATTAGTTCATTAGCTATGTCCAGTCTTGTGCTTTGAACTCTAATGTGACTTCTACTGACTTCAATATAGGTTTTTATATAACAATATGGGATTGAGTTTTGTGCTCCTGAACACATTCACAAAAGCATTGTATGCTTTAAGTTCAGGTGAAATGTGATTCCGTCCTTAATACTTTCTTTTAAATTTCTAACTTCAAAAATCATGAAGAAGATCTAAAAGCTCACATGTAGCCAGAATTTGTATTTATGTTGATTATGAATTGATTTAAGCATAACCTATTTCTTTCTTTCCTTCCTGCTTCCTTCTCCTCTTTAATCAATACACATTCTCAGATGAACCCCAGCCAGGTATGATTATAAATGATTTAAAGTTATTGTTTGTTAATACAGTTTTGGAGTGGTACAGTAAATATTTTAATATTTCTAGCTAATGTTGGAAAATTTCTTATAAAGACTCTTCTGTTTAGCATGCATTTTGTGGGGTTCAGTAGTACATACTATTGTTGTTACCTGCCTTTATGTGCATTGTGTGTGTTATATTTTGCGTAAGAGCCTCAGTGCAGTCTCACATTGCATGACTGATGATTGTGCAGTCATGTTTTAGCAGCAGTCTTAGGCTAGTAATGCAATTGCAAAGTATTACATTTAGCATAATAAGCTTTTGTTAACTGCTTATTTCCTTCCCCAACCCCCTTTCAGACCAGGAAAGCTGCTCTGACAATAATGCCGGCTGCACTCATGAGTGTATCCAAGGACCCTTTGGAGCTCAGTGTACCTGTCCGGTTGGATACCACCTTGCAAATGACTCCAAGACCTGTGAAGATATTAATGAATGTGACCCTCCAGGCTTCTGTAGTCAACATTGCTACAATGAGAGAGGGTCTTTCAGGTGTTACTGTGATGAAGGATACATTCTAGAAACCAACGGAAGGACTTGTAAAGCAGCAGGTGAGGAACATTGATGTCAACCTGAAGAATGGCAACAATGGCTGGAAAATGTCCAGCTTTGCCATTTTCACATTGTTCTCTTTTAAGAGCTGATGTAAACAGCCATTTGAAGTTGTTAATGGCAGATGACCTTGAATATTAAAACTGTCAGCTGAGGGGTTAATTGGATAGTGTTATTTCATTGAAATGATATATTTAACCCTGGAATGGTCAAAAGTAATATTCCAGAGAAAAGCAATGTCTTAGGTTAAACTTTGCTCTTTGTAAAGTTCAATGATCATGGAGTGTTTAAATCCCAGCCTTTCACAAGACTTACTCGGCGCCTATGCCATACTTTGCTCGTTACTAGTGAGCAAACAACACTGGCTCAGCCCAGCGGGCTGTTGTTCTGTATCTCTTATGTAGTACACTGGCAGTATGGAGGATCCATCTACCCAGTGGAACTTGTCACCACAGATTTCCTGGTTTAGGGATATACTCAGGTTGTAGAAGACTCTTGCAATTTACCTGCAGATAAGTTTGGCCTTTACTAATAAAGAATTTCTCGTAGTTGCTGTCTTTATGGTTGCTACTCTTCTGTTGTTTTTCCACAGCTTATCAGTGTAAGCTGCTGCACATCAATCTAACCACAGCAGCTTATGGATTTCCTGTAGTCTGTTTATTCTCCTCTCTGGTCCACAGGCAGTCTAAAGGGGGAAAAAAAGAGCAGACTGGCTAAAAAGTAGGAAGAGCCAGGCTGAGTAGAGTGGTACAAAGAACTTTGGGGTGCAAATCAGGACTGGGAACCACTAGTGGCTTATGGAGGAACGAGGGTTGGACATAGGCAGCAAGCTGGTTGGACAATGGGGAAGAGGACCCAAGGACCAGGTACAAGACTGGAAGTGAGGAGTCTAGCAGAAAGAGCAAATGATAGAGAAAGGGTGGAGAAAAGCTGAGGTAGATCCAAAAGTCAGGATGGACACATGGGATATGATAAAGTGTCTCGGCCTGAGAGCTGATTGAATTTGGCCTTTCAATATGTATGTCTAGATACAACAGCTTTGATGCTATAATGCCATGTCAAATTACTCAGTGTTTCTTTTTCTTGCAGAATTACTACTAAATAACTTAGTGGCTTATTTTAATTTCTTTTCCTTTGACAGAATCTGGGAATCTGCTTTTGCTGGTGGCAAGTCGTAACCAAATAGTTGTGGACAACATCACCTCTCAGTCACACAGTATTTATTCTCTGGTTCGGGATGGGAGGAATATTGTGGCTATTGATTTTGATTCAATCACAGGTCGTATTTTTTGGTCTGATACAACAGAGGATAAAATTTGGAGTGCTTATCAAAATGGGACTGACCGAAAAATAGTAAGTTTCACTAAGTTAGTCTTGTCCCTTCGTTGTGGAGAGAAAATGAAGACACTCTGTCTGCAGTTAGTGAGGGGAAGAGGGAAATCCCTACATAGTAAGAAGAGAGATGACATAGACAAAGTGAAACAACTTCGTAAATACTAAGCCAATATGTCATATAACTTGTTTTAAAAAAGAAAATGGAATGCTTTCAAGAAGCTCTTTTTTTAACATTAGGCTATAAGCTGATTTTCCTGTTAGGAGGTGCTAAATTCTTCAGTAGACCCACTGAAATTAGTAGGGGTGGGTACGTGCTTTGTCAGTGCTTTTAATAGCTATATTGTGACTCATTCTGCATAAGAGACCTAGAAAATGTTGGAGATTTTGTTCCCCATGTTCTGTATCTATAGAAATGAAAAGTGTAAAAATTTGATATCAACTAGTTTGTTTTCTTCTTTTTTTCTTTTCTTGTTTCTTTCTTGTGTTTTTTTGTTTGTTTGTTTGGTTTTGGTTTTTTATTATTATTTATTTTGTTTTGTTTTGTTTTGTTTTTGTTATTAAACAGGTGTTTGACAGTGGTGTCACCGTGACTGAAAGTATAGCGGTAGATTGGGTAGGTCGCAATCTTTACTGGACAGACTTTGTTCTGGAAACAATTGAAGTCTCTAAAATGGATGGGAGCCACAGGACTGTGCTGATTAGTGAAAATGTAACAAACCCAAGGGGACTAGTGTTAGATCCCAGAATTGAGTAAGATATTTTTTTAATGTTCTGTTTTGAAAAGATGCATATTTTATGATGTAACCATATTCAAATTTGAGATATGCCCAAATTCTATTGTAATTGTAAATGATAAGTGGAAGAGAAAACTTAAGACAATTTTTTAAATGGTGTGTTTGCAGAATTGATTTAATATTTAAAGTCATGGTAATTATTTGTAACCTGTTGCTATGTCTCACTGTAACAATTGTTTGTTTGTTTGTTTGTTTGTTTGTTTTCTGGTGAAGCAGATTTTCTTACATTTGCTTCCTAGTTAAGAATTTTTAATTCAAAATTCTGATGTATTGTCAGTTGGTGGTATAACACAAACTTGCATGTAAAATAATGTGGTATGCCTGTCTGGGAAGGAACAGGCTCCTTCATAGCCCCAAGTCTAAAATAGTTATCTATACAATATTAATGCGATTACTTTCAGACAGCAAGTGGCATAGAGTAAATGAAATGTTTTCGTTTGAAATCATAGAAATATTAATGTACATATTTCTACGGCCTTGAACTCTGTTTACTGCCAGCCACGTGGGGCTCTTCAGGTGTAGCACTGTTTACATTATCAATGCATGCCTGTAAAACTACAAACCCATATCAAATTCTTATTTAGCAACTGGAGAGTCAGATTATAATCACTGTTGAAAACCAGTGATAACAGTAGCTTCTATATACCGCTATTATTTACAAATAAAAACAGCAGTAGAAGTGTTGAAATAATTTTTGCAACAGAACTTATGGTTATATCTTAAGTAAATAATGTTGCTGAAATGAATAATTTCAGTGTTATTGTGTAGGACTTTTCTTAAAAACATGATGTCTGTTCTTTGGCTAATGAGTCTTCGTTAATGTTTCTCAATAGGCAACTAGTTGTTTTTCAGATTGGTAACCATGAGTTGCTTTTTACAGTGCTCATGTAATGTTCTGGACTGACTGGGGCCAAAACCCTCGAATTGAAAAAGCCAGCATGGATGGCAAAATGCGAACAGTTATTATTAACAATAAAATCTACTGGCCCAATGGACTGTCCATTGATTACCCAAATAAACTTCTCTATTTTGCTGATGCTTATCTTGATTATATTGATTTTTGTGATTACGATGGAAACAACAGACGACAGGTGCTTGCAAGCGATCTGGTAAGACATTAATAAAAAACCATTGTTTTCCTGTGTCCTTGCTGATAGTACTTTAAAACGTATTTGCACTGTCTTAGGCTTGGATGTATTTTTCTTCAAAATGCTTGGGTGAAGTGCGTATGAAGTATTTTAGCTGCTTCCTACAAGGGGAAAAAGAATTGCGTATCTTATTCATATTCTCTCAAGATCTTCAACAGAACCTGGAGCTGAGTGTAGATACAGCGCTTTAGATCTTTCCCATTTGTTCTGTCTGCATGCAAGAAGTCTAAAGATGACATCTGACACTGCTGCCTTTCTGCTGCATTTGCTGTAGGCAAATTAAGTACAAAAAACTTGGAACAACTTTCCCCAGTCACCCTCTGTGAGCAATGATTGCTGCTGTTCTTGACATCAGTGAGGGGTTTTGTGCTGCCAGGACTTGCTGGTGAATACCATCCCTCTGGGATGCTCCCTCCCAGTGACGTGCTGCTGGCAGCCTGTACCACTGGCCTTGTGCCAGCACCAGAGTTCAGATGCTCAGCTGGTACACACAAGCTGGTATAAATAACCACATATATGTTGTCAAGAATTGAACCTTGGGGCTTTTATTTTTGGTCAGAGAGACAGTTCTTGTGAAACAGGAGCTGATACAATCTTTCTTGCCCCACTCCTGGTTTTCTGAAATTTAGATAACCCACCTTCTTTGACTGTCTGGTAAATTATAGGGGAGCTTATCAGAGATGCAAAGTCTTCCCAGGTCCATAAGTCGCACAAGACATTTTATCTCATGCCCTTTAAAATCTACGATTTGGTCTTTATCTGTTGGTGCCATATGTTCTGCCCTGTGGTTAGACTGGTCTGTTAATTCCTCATGCTGTACATCTCGCACAGTCTATTTAGTGTTTTCATTAAAAAAATCGATATTTCCCCAGAATTAATGTCTTGTTGTTAGGCAATAGATGGTATTTCATATTATTTTGTTGAAAAATATCTTTTGAGACATAGCTGCTTTTTTAAAAAACAAATTATGTTCAGCTCTGTTACTTCATTGCATGCTTTTTATATACAAATCTCCAGAACTAAATTGCTAAACATGCTTGCCTTTTAGATATTGCAGCATCCACATGCTTTAACTATCTTTGAAGATTTTGTGTACTGGAGTGACCGATATACTAATCGAGTAATTCGGGCCAATAAATGGCATGGAGGAAATCAGACAGTTATGATTTATAACATTCACCAGCCTTTGGGGCTTGTGGCAATCCATCCTGTAAAGCAACCCAATGGTAAGTTTAGCATATCAACTTTGATAATTACAAAAATAAGCCATGCAGCAGTGTCATGCGTGGGCACTCCTGGAATCAGTCTTGCCAGCTGGGTTAGAGTGAGCGAATAATTCCTACTACCGACTTGCAGCTGAAGGTCACTTTAGCCTATCCAACCTGGTGTTCAGGAAAAGTAACCTGGGCAGCATGTAAGCATAATGAGTAACCAGAAAGAATAACAGGAAAGTAGTGTGTGCTATGTATTAGAAAATTGGAGCATTTTTGGAAAGCATTTTAATTTAAAAAAATTGTATCTGGCATACCAGACTCAGTTCCATATATGTTAATAATATATTTCTTTAGACAAGGTTACTGTCATCAGCCTTCTCTGAAAACACTTCTGCATTGTTTTACTTAATGAAACAATAATAATAAATAAACCCCTTCATTGCATTCAAGAGTCCTCCGTGAGATCATATGCAAGTGATCTTTTGCAGCTGAAAGACTGTAAAGAAAAAAAAAAGTGTTTTTTCTTCCTGTTAGGTAGAGTTTTCTTCCAAATCAGACTTTTTGTCATTTCATGGCATGACTTGAAGACTGGGAAATATATTGACATGAATGTTGTCTTTCATTTTCTGCTATGTTTCTTGTATATAGAGTATTTTTGATTGATAAATACTGTAATGACCTGCATTTTTTTTCTTGAAAACTGTTATACCAGGGAGAGATGCAGGCACTTGCATCTAAGTAAGGTGCTAATAAATTCAGCATTAGATCTGTTTTGGAACAAAACTTTCCTCAGTCATGTTCACAGCTAAGGCCACTTAGCACTCTCACTGCAAATTGTTCAGTCACCAGAGGGTACCAAGAATTTATACATCATAGTTCTGGTTTAAGAGGTTTTATTTTGCAACCCAGAGTTTAAAAAACTTTCTACCGCTGGTGGAGAAAATTGTTCTTCTTCGTTATATTAAATGAGTACCTTTAATGATTTTTCATTTTGAATTGTTCATTGTACTCTATGTGGCCAGATAGAGAAGAGAATAAAGCATTTGCAAAATAGCAAAACATGCTAAGGTTTACAAATGAAGAAATAATTATTTGCTGATTGAAATTCCAGATGCAGTATTAAAACTGTCGTCTGCTTTCCTTTTTTGTAAATCATTAGATCTTGCACCAACTAGAGTTTAGATTTGTTTTACTGATTAGATGAATAGTTTTCTTAGAGTTTGAGTTCTGAGTTTATGCCATTGTTTTATTTTCATCTTGTTAATTTGTTTTCAGTTTTTGTTAGTTTTTATATTAGGAAAAATTGTGTAATTTCCTGGAACTTCCAAGCTTCTTAGACTAAGGCCTGCTGCAGTTGCAAAGGACATGCTCAAAATCTGAATCTTATTTTCTTATAAAGATGGGTCATCCTAAAATGTCCTCTTTAGCCACAAGTTCGTAAAAGTGATCTACATGGTTGAATTTTGATGTATAGCAATAACAGCAGCCAGTAGACACCTTCTTCAGTCTTTTTTACATTTTACAGGCTTAGACTGACAAAGTGATCCAAGAAATTATGCATTGAACTCCCACTACCTTTGAACAGATATAGGCAACTATTTTATCTTTTTTAGCTTTCTCCAGAAAGCTTGTCTAAATCATCTATATTCCCCATCTAGAAGGGTTATATTGACAAAACACTAAAAATCCTGCAGGCTCCTGCTACAGCTAAGCAAAGTTTGAAAAGGAGTTTGAAAGATTTCCTGTGACGCAAAAAATTGAAGAGACCACTCTGATAACTGTACTGGGTTTACATGAAAAATTCTGTTCTGTTATGAATATATGGTATTGCTTGTGGTTCTTGGAAATAACTTGATTTAATTTTAAGGAAATAGCAAAACTAATGGCTTGATATTATCAGTAGCAATGACATTGAATATTCTTGCCAGCCGCTCATATTGTTAGAGTTGCTAATACTTTCGATTTTCTTTTCAGGTATCAATTCTTGTGCCTCATCCCCTTGTAGCCACCTCTGCTTGCTTTCTTCATCTGGACCACTTTTTTTTTCCTGTGCCTGTCCTTCAGGATGGATGCTTTCTCCTGATAACAGAAACTGCATGAGAGGTAAGGCAGTAATAATGAGAGATGAAAAAAAGGCCTGACACTGTCAAATCCATCCCTCTGTCAGACAAAAGGCATACTTCAGATATGTGGGCTGCTGCTCACAAAATCAGTTTGCCATTGCAGGCAGACTTCATCCAGGAAGCATGGAATGTACTTGGCCTGAAGGTCTGGAGCCAGGTTCTGGAAAGAGCTTGGAGATTCAGATGCTTCATTTGGGGAAAATGGATGAACTCAATTTTCTTTTAAGCACTTTAAAGAAGCCGCATTTTAAAATTTCTCAATGTATTGAGTGTTTTGCTCTTGGAATATATCTGGACAGAGCTTAATATCAGTAAAGAATGAAAATGTACTCTGACAGAATGTTGTCCTTCTCATTATAAATATTCAGCCTGGAAACCTGTTTTTAAGAGTTGCAATTGTAAGAATGTCAGGATACAGGACTAGAAGGGACTTTCTTAGTTACTCAAGTCTGTTTCCTTCTTGTCCTTGCCTACCTTATCACATGTCCCCTTTCACCAGTCAAGGTCCCATCTGAGATTAATTTGGTTTCTTGACCAAATTACTCATCCAAGTCACAATTATGATATTTGGAAACCTGATTTTCTGTTCAAATACAGTCTTTCCCCAGTTTATGCCTGTTTCTTATGCCATTTCTGTCATTCAGGCTAAATAGCATCAGTAGTTTTCCGTCATCCCTGCTATATGTTCTGTTGTATATTTTTGACGTGACCGTCACATTCTTTCTCAGCCTGTATTTTGCTAAGAAGTTAGTCACAATATTTTATTTTCCTCTAATCAGGAGAGATGCTCTCCCTGTTCCTCATCACTCTCTTCAGCCTATCTGAACTAATGCATTTTGGAATTCAGATCAAAATTTCACAGCTTGAGCTTTTTCTCCTCTCCAGTGTAAAAAATCAGTATGCCAAATGCAGGAGGTCTAGAAACACAGACTAAAATTACAGGTGCTACAGGCAATACAGCTGTAACAGAGCTAACCTTTGCAAACAAAGCTTCATATCAAATAGTGCCACTGAACTTCCTTGGAACAGTCCACAGACATCAATGATTTGTAAAAATCATTTAGTCAATTAATTTTTCTAAAAAGTCACAAAAAATTCAAATTACTGGCAGGCAGCTTGTGACCAGAAATTTGACCAGATTAATTTAATCAGATAAAGCATTCATTATTAATTTCTCCATCAGTTGTACAGATATAAAGTGTGCTTTGGTGCCTCCCTAATAAGGAAACTTCAAATCATTAAAATTGAAGTAGAAATTATCTTTGGGATGAGCTGACACTAGAAATCTCCGTTAGTCAAAAGATGCTGAAAAGATCTTAAAACTATCTAAATTTTAAGAGCCATATCGTGCTGTTTTGCTGCTTGATACTGAGCACGTGTTCTTTGAAGACCTGCATTGCAATCACATTTTTCTTAGCAGCAGTAAGAGAATTAACAGTTTATGTAATTTGAAAGGAAGTGTGAGTTTGTTTAATCTATTAAAACCAAGAGGGATTCTTTTAGAAATCTGTACTGGTTTTAGTATGAGCAGGCTTATAGAGGGACCGTGATGAAAGCGATGGAACAAAGCAGTGATGAAGCACATGCATGTGTAGAGTCCGGCCACTGAAAAGAGCTGTTAATGGTTCTTGTCTTTATTTCCCACATGTTGCAAAGTTCCCTGGGTCTACTTAGGTACAGTTGTGGCCCTTTCATAAGTTACATAATTACTTAATATCATTTGTGTAATAGAGAAATAGAAATATCTTTCTGTGAAGTACAATGAATTTAAATGACACGGGCTTATTTTTTTTTTTATTTTTAGATGGAACTTACACATTTAAAACAGTATGTAAAAAAAAAAATCTACATATTTTGGAAATTTTTAAAAATAATGTTTGCTGAAGGCCAGCACAGTAGAAAAAGTTATTAAAAATAGGCTGATTCCTTTAATGGTAAAATATTTTAATTATTGCTAATGATTACAAAGGAATAGGCATTTGCCATTTATTTTCTGATATTTACTACTATCCTTGCTGTTCATGTTTACTTTAATAGGCCAGCAAAAACTTTCAGAAGAAAGCTTAAACTAAGCTGCATGCATTTGGTTGCCCAGTGTCTCTACAAAACAATGATATTGCAGGTCTCTGCCCGCTTAGTTTGTGTATTAAATACTGCTAACCACATGTTGATGGAATGGCATTGGTTCTAGGATTGCACAATTTCTAGCTCTACATGAGATGAAGAATCCTAATTTTATAAGATTGCCTTTGCACTTACTTTACTTTAAACTGCATTTCAGGTTGATATTAAAGATGGTAATGTAGCAAGCCAGCTTGGAAACAAAGCAAGACATCTGTGTATATTAAAATATTGTATTAATATGATAAATTTGCATATTTAATATAACAGTACATGAATTTTCATTTGTCGTGTAATCATGCATTAAGTTTAAAAATTGCAGAAGTTATATTAATGTCTATCTGGTGAAGCGATATGGAATTCAGATGTGTATAGTTTAGCAAATTTGCTCTGTTGTGTATTACACAAAGGAGGAATAATCAGACTATAGATTTGCATGGGTGATAAACTTAAAGGAAGCAGTCAGCAAAAAAATTTCTGTAGAACAGGATTGCTTTAAATGAGCCTGTCAGACTTCTGAAGTACAAATTGTCTAGCCCAGAGAATTCACATCTCTGTATTTCAGCAGGGTTCAGTAGTGTTGGATTGTGTGCAATCAGAAAGGGGTAATGACTCCAGGTCTTGTATGCATTGGAATAATTTCACATGAATTTAGCAGTTCCTTGCAAACATTTGATAGAAGAGCACTAGTGTGTCACATTCTTAGGAAGAAAAAAAAATGAAAGAAGTCCAAGAAATCCCCAGGCAGAGCTAGCTATATGTCTTCAGGGAATCATTTGCCAAAATATGACTTCTGTGCTGAGACAAATGATATGTCAGCTTCTGCCAAATTTGACAAATAGTTCCAGCTGCCAGAGAGAAATATGGAGAATGATTTTTAAAACGTGCAATGATGCTGTGGTTTGTGGTTTTTCATGTAAAAATTTTCACTGCAATATTATATGAATGTATTAAACAGCTAGTGAAGAAAATCAAAACAAACAAACAAAAAAAAACCCAAAAAAGGTCTTTGATCTATTATAAGAGAGGAAATTGCGACCTTCTATGCAGCAGCAGCCTAATTCCCTACCAAGTGGTAGCTTTACCTATGGAGAGAAGAGACTAGAATTTGTTCTCCAGGGCAAAAGCTCAAGGAAGAGGGGAGCTGGTGTTCAGGAGACTCTCTTCCCCTGCTCCCTAGCAGATGAGAAATGAAATTGCTGACTCACATTCTACAGCTCTCCAATGCATGTTCTCAAATCACCTGACTAGATTGCCTTTGTTAGTAAGATTTAAGCACAAGGGTACAAGCTTGCCTATTAGAAGTAAATATAATGTAAAGGAGTATGTCTGCTCCCTTAGAGATAAAACAAGAGACCACAGTGCTGCAATTATGTATATTAATAAAGATGAGCAGTTGCTGCTGTGACATTGTATCTTGCTTGTGAGTCCTGCTCAGCAGAAATTAGAACACATCTAAGGAATGTCCTGTTGAGTGCTCAGAGCTTTGTCCTGTGGGTTCCCATTCTCAGAGGTTTGAAGAGGCTGCTCAGAGCTTCTTCCCTCAGCCAGCAATGAGAGATCTTGCCTCATTACTTACTCTTTCTCAGAATTTGCTTGCATGTGCATTCTCATTGCACAGTGCTGAAACTTTAAATGTACAGCAATTACAATAACCAATAACCTCACTCCTAGTGAGGGAACAAACTCAGAGGTAGATGGTTGGAAAGTATCACTGGTAACATTCAACCATTCCCAGCATCAGAGACTTCTGTGTGGGAGAGGGGAAGTATATCATGATGCCATTTATTTGATCAGAAACAACTCTAAATTACATTATATGTTTTCACAGTTGAACATCCTTTCCTTATTGCTGTAAGAGATAATATAATTTATGGAATTTCTCTGAACCCTGAGGAGAAGACCAATGATGCTATGGTTCCAATAGCAGGAGTTCAAAATGGTGTTGATGTTGACTTTGATGACTCGGAACAGATGATTTATTGGGTTGAAAATCCGGTAAGTTAGTATTTGTGTTCAAAATGTGCACTAAAATTAGACTTTTTTATTTTAAAATAATGTTTTTGACTTAAATATATTAGCCTGTCAGGTAACAATTTTGATATATATATAATTGAAAGAAATTCAAGTTGAGGTTGTTCTGTTCTTTTGGAAGGGTTTTTATTCCCCTTACCAGGATAAGATAAAGAAGCTTGATCTCTTTTGTAAATTAGTTTTCGTCTTTTTCAGCTGCAGTATTTGATTAATGTGATTTCTGGCTCAGCCAGAGACACAAACAGGAAATATCAGAAAGCACTGACAGAATGATACTCTCAGCCCATTGCTATAGTTCACTCTTCTCTGTTGATTTAGAACTTAGTTCTGCAAACACAACCAGAACACATCTCCATGGCAGCATTACATTGGACACAGTGGCACTAAAGATTATGATGAAAATACGTGCATCTAGTCTGAGTGCTTAATGAAGTAACACAGTAGGGGGGCATCTTTTTCCTTAAATAGAAGATGGTGTCAGATTCACAACAGTTTCCAGGTAGCTCTTATGAAACTTATAGGTCTAAGAAATAGTTTGAACTGATTTTAATAGCTGAGTATAATTGTTTGACTAAACATTTTTAATGGTTGTCCTTGCTGATCTAAGAGATGCTGTGTGCTCCCTAAGGCTAACTTGCCACAAAAAATTCCCAATTTTTGCATCATGAACACAAAAAAAAATCTGTGAAAGTCTGGGAGATTGTTGTGGTAGGAAACTGCAGGTTCAGCAATATATGTGTTCACTCTTGGAAACACAAAAGCAGTTATTTTTTCAAGGAAAGCAAAGCTTAGGTCTGGAGAAGTATCGTGGTAGATAAGGAGATTTCCATAGTCATGTTTTACAGAAATCACACTAACTGGTTACCTTTCATCCATATGAGATTTAAGTGTTTTGTGTTTGTTGTTTTGTTATGTTGTTTGTTTGATGTTTGTTTTTTTTTTTCCTCCAACCCATTTCCCTTATGTTTTGTGGGTTTCAATTAAAAATAAGTTCAAAAATCACTAGTTTTAGAGGCTTTTCTGTGTCACTCATAAAGGAATTATTATTTATTTAGTTATTTATTCTTCTAAAATGTTTCGTTCCCATGAATTATTTAAATAGACCTATTTAAGCAAACCTTTCCCCAAGAAACTAGGTAAATATTCAGGAATCTATTTGATCCTCCACGCAGTCTGAAAAAATGTTCTCGACAGGTCTCAGCCAGCAGATAGAGCTGAGCGGGGGGCCCTGGGCTGTGCGGGGGCCCTGAGCTGATGTGTCCCCTCGCACCGTGGGGAAGGGAAGTGCTGGTGCAGGCGAGTGCTGGGAAGTTCTTGAGCTCCAAATGCCTGACTGTGGGCTGTGCCCCTGTCTGTAACCCTGGCCTGCAGGTCTCAGGCTGCTGCTGCTCCCAGGGCTGAGACACCCGTGTCAGTCCCGGCTTACCCTCTGAAACAAAGAGAGGAAAGAAGCAGACTAACCCCTAACCCTACTGACCACTTCTCCAAAGGGCTTAATAGTGTGTGGTAGCTGCTGATATTCCAATTCTGCATTAATACTAGTTGTAAAAGATTTGTGTGATAATATGCAGGATTTTTGCAGAACTCCCGTAAAACTGACACGGCCTGAAGAAAGCTCAGAAAGGCAGCTAGAGGAACCACTTCAGACCTTTATCTGGCTTATCTCTCTGTTTCGTGCTTGTTTGCATCATGCTTTAGCATCACACACTGTAGCTAATACCATAGAATCTGCAAGTGATAAGCCGTCATTTTGAGGGTTACCCTTACAAAGAAAGCTGCAAGGATAATCTTAGTCTCAGTTCCTGTTATTACAGCTTATTAAAAATGTGCTTCCTAAGTGTTTATGCATGGAGAGAACACTATTTTCCTTTACTAGATTTCAGGTGTATTCAAGATGGTTAACTGATGTATCCCGGTAAAAATCTTTTCATAATGAAATACAAATTACAGAAGTGTGATTGTTTTTAGCTTAAATACATACAGTTCAACCTTATATAATATAGTAATTCTATTTCTGTTGATCAGGTTTTGGTTGATGAATGCCTCTTTACACTGGATAATTATGAGTTACAATAATATTTTTACTATGTTTATGCATTGAGCATACAAAAATACATTTCTCTCTACTGGATTTTCACTTTGCTAAGAAAAGATTGTATTATAAAGTAAGTCCTTGTGTAGTTGGAACTAAAGAGTGTTTTCTGCTCTTGGCACTTCTTCACTTTTGTTAACTTTTTTTTTCCCAAGGGTGAGATTCACAGAGTGAGGTCAGATGGAGCCAACAGGACAGTTTTTGCTCCAGCAGCAGTTATTGGTGCTCCTATTGGTCTGGCACTGGACTGGATATCTGCAAACCTGTATTACAGTAACCCAGGGACACAGTCAATTGAGGTAATTATTTAAGAGGGACAATTGGAGAATAAGAGCCTAGATTTTTCACTGCTGTACATGCAGGTAGAAATTAGTAATATCTTTTTAAGTGAAAAACTGAAATTAGATCTATTTTTCTACAAGCTGTTTGTATTTTTAAATATTTTTCAAACTTGAAGAGATAAACCTAAATTTGGGCATAGTAAAAAAGATCGAAAGCAGTATATTCTGGGAACTTTATTTGTACATTTTTTGTTTTTCCATTCAAGTCATTAGACTTCTGGTGTTTGACACACAACCCCTCTGATTGGTAGAATTACTATTATTATTACTGATCTCGCTTCAAATCAATGATCCCAATGCAGTGCCTCTGATAGTAAAGGAATGTTGCCATCAAATGCAGTAAGGTGTACTGCCAAATGCTTTGATATCATATTAATGCAGCTTTCTGGGGACTAGGAGTCTGATATTATGTGAAGGATAAAACTGCCATTTAGCTTAGGGAAATAGAGGATAAGCGGTACATAATAACAGTAATGACTATGAATAAGCCCAGTTTTCCATGTCTTCATCCCAAAATATAGATACATACCATTAAAGTAAAAGGCAGCTAATTTAACCAAAAAAGTAATACTTTCTAAATCAACATTTCATCAACCTGTTCAGCCTGTAATACTTTCAAGATATTATGAAAGCTGAAAGATTAACTATTTTTATACCTAGGATGGTTACATGTTAACATAGGCAGGTTCTGAGCTGCAAGCAGCTCATTCAAGGGGTGCACTTTAGAGACAGGAAGTGGTCAGAGTACAGAACAATCTGCTTTTTCTTCCTAGTGCTTGGGAGACTCTTCAATTTCAACTCCCTATAGATTTAGGCTTACTTCCTTTAATTCGAAAATCTGTCATAAATTCTGTATTGCATGCCCTGCTGAGTTCAATGTTTGCGTAGGTCCTGAAGCTGCATAGTGATGTAAAGTACAGGAAGACACTGATTACCAATGATGGCACCTCTCTGGGAGCTGGCACGCCGATTGGTTTGACAGTTGATCCAGCAAGAGGGTAAGTTTCCAAAATTTCTGTTGTCTTTGCACATGAGTAAGTTCTCCACATTTTTCTTAATTTTTAGGATCTTCAGCTTCCATCCTTGATTTGACCTGGTTTTTGTGGTTTTTTTTTTCATATTTGTGCAGAATTTGTTTACTATTTTTGAGCCCTAGAGAATAATTGCGTGGCTTCATAAGCTGCTGCATAGTTGTTCATTCTCCTTAATTTAACATATATGTTAAAATTGTTTAATCTCAGAATATTATGATTGTGAAAAAAATCTCTGAAAAATGGTAACTCAGAGTAAAGAGAATTCTAAAGTCTTTCTTTATAAGATATTATAAATATCTTGTGATGTCTGTCTTGAAGCCTGTCTGTAGTAGAAAACACACTACATGAGAAGAATGTCACATGTTAAATAGCATAGCAGTAAATACAATTTTACTGCTCTCTCCCAAAAAGAGCTGTAATTTTTTTTTTCCCGGCAGAGTACTCAAAATTACAGTATGATGCCTTTTTCCCCAAATCACAGTGTTCCATAGGACCACATTAGTAATGAGACAGTTCTCCTAGTGACTTGGCAAGCTTTCAGATAAACTGATGCCTGACTTTTTGTCCCTAGTTGGGAGTGCGGCTGCCGTGTGCCCTACGTGTTCTTCAGCAAGAGGCCAGAGTAGCGCACATATTCCCCAGAGCCAGATAATGGTATTCTGTTTCCTATAGATTTTTTGAACTTGTAGTTTTAATTCCAGATTGGAATCAAACTCACTGCTGAAACCTTGCAGTAGCCATCTGTGAAACAAAATTATTATTCTCCTGCTTTCTTGTTACAGTCCTAGTACTCTACTGAGTTTACCTGCTGATAGTATTGTGGGTGATACAAGGGAGGATATGGATTTGTAAAAGTGATGTAATTGGCTTTTTTTTTTTTTTCAAGAGAAACAGGTATTTCTCTTTTTCAGGAGAACAAGCATTTTCTTTTTTCAAACCAGATATCTTTTTCGTTGTGACATGGTTCAAAGCGATCTCTGTTCAGCATGTGCTGAAGCATTTGGCTGAGGAAGGAGAGAGATTTAAGCACATGCTCTTGATTCTGGTCTGTTGGTCTCTGATACCAGCTTTGCTAACAGATGTGGTGATGTGTGTTACAGGAAGCTGTACTGGACAGACCAGGGAACTGACAGTGGAGTCCCAGCAAAGGTTGCCAGTGCAAACATGGATGGATCAGGCGTACAAACCCTCTTCACTGGCAACCTTGACCACGTAGAGTTCGTTACCATTGACATTAAAGAACAAAAGTTGTACTGGGCTGTCACAAGCACAGGAGTGGTAGGAGATGTTTTCTAATTGCTCACATGACTTATTCAGTTACTTCAGTTTACTTATGTAACTGGGAGTTGCAGGACTGAGTAAAATCTGAGTAACTGTTGTTACTGGTTACCATTAAAAATATACCATTAATTTGAATGAAAAACTGGAAAATATTATTGGCCTCCTGCTGGTCCTTCTTACCTTGTGCATAAAGATCTGTATGAAGAGACTTTAGTTGCATTTTAATTTTGTATTGTAACACCGAACTTTTATTATAAGAAATGTAATATTAATCTTTAAACTGATTTCTTAGATTGAGAGAGGCAATGTGGATGGTACAAATCGTGTGACTCTGGTGGTTCATCTTTCCCATCCATGGGGAATTGCTGTGTATGATACCTTTCTGTACTACACTGATCGAGATTATGAAGTTATTGAAAGAGTTGACAAGTCCACTGGAGGAAACAAAGTAGTACTGAGAGATAATGTCCCAAGACTGAAGTGCCTACGTGTATATTACAGAGACAGTGAGTATTTGCTGAAGAGATATTTCAAGATACCAGACTTGCAAAAACTTGAACTTTCCTCAGAGACAGAATGCATGTTCTTTCAAAGCAAATGGTTTGATTAGGCTTTCAGAAAAACTGTCAAAAGCATTTACCTGTTTTTGCTAAAGCACCATCTAGTTAAGGCATTTGTTAGCACATGTAGTTTTAGTAAAATATTGTCAATGTACTGCTGACTAAATAGCAGATTTTGTTACTTTGGCTTCAAATATATCCATTTTATTTGATTCTTGGTGACAAGAAATCAGCAAATCCATTGTTAATGCTTATGTGCTAAAACGTACAGTGGTTTGACCTTTGTTTTTGTCAACTAGATGTTCATACTATGGAAGTGCATGGATTTGGTTATATACGTATGGGAGTTTGTGATGATATGGTTCAGATTTTATGTCTTGTCATGTATGTCTTTCACAGATTCAGCTGGTTCTTCAAATGGCTGCAGTAATAATATTGGAGTTTGTCAGCAGCTTTGCCTGCCTCTACCTGGTGGATTATTCTCTTGTGCCTGTGCTACTGGCTTTCAGCTAAATCCTGATAACAGAACCTGTTCCCCATACAGTTCATTTGTAATTGTTTCTATGCTTTCTGCAATTAAAGGATTTAGTTTAGAGACATCTGATCACTCTGAAGCCATGGTACCACTGGCAGGAAGAGGTATGTAAATATTATAGTAGGAAAAAATCTTATAATGCCTAATGTTTTTGCATTTCTTCCTGGCATAGCACGTTTTAAATATGTTTCTTTATATCAAGGTTAATTAATTATTACTTTTCAAAATGTTTTAGGACGAAATGCGCTTCACGTGGATGTTCACATGCCTTCTGGTTTCATTTTCTGGTGTGACTTCAGTAGCACAGTTTCTTCTCAGAACGCAATACGTAAAATTAAACCTGATGGTTCTTATTTTAGAAATGTTGTTACAAATGGAATAGGACGAAATGGAATCCGTGGCATTGCAATTGACTGGGTAGCAGGTAAGCATAGCTGAATTTGAAGGAACGTTGTTCTTCACAGATTGTAAAATTTTTAGACTAACATAAATGGATCCTAATGGAAGTATTTTGAATGGAATTCCTATGAATCTAACTTGTGATTTTAAAACAAGAGGAAGTAATGAAGGCCTCCTATGTTTATATACATGTGTAAAAATGAAAGTTTATCAGAGCAGATATATAGAACCTTTTCTCTCATGATGCTTTTGTAATTCTCTTGGGTCTCTTTTCCTGTTTGTTCATTCATTAGTAGCTGTTATCCAGTATACTACTATACTTTATTACCAAAGTGGAAAACCAGAAGAAGAGTGCACAAAAGTTGTCTGATGACATTATTGATAAGAAAGAAGGGACCCTTTATCTACCCTCAGATTGCTGTAAACAAACCTTATAAATTATAGTGAACAGTAAAGAAAGCAGAAGAAGTACTTTAGTTTTGAACTTTGATTTTCCCAGCTGCACTTCCTGTTCCTATTTAAACATATGAGAGAATAATTCAAACGTTAAGTCTTCAGAAAGTGATCATCAACTCTAAGTTGCTGACCATTGTCGTTAATACATTTATTTTATACATACTGTATATAATATTTTGCAAAAGTTATTCTGTTGATTGATATGCTTGTTGAGATGTGCTTTAGAATAATAATCTACTGTATACATTTCATTTAGTTACTGTAGACAGTGCTGTGCCATAACATTTGATAGTTGGGCATTGTAAAAGGTAAAGAGATAAGAATATGGAAGGGCAAGCCAAAGGCTTAGATTTAAAAGAAAAAATAAAGTGCACCTAAAGAACAACTGTACTTAATGCACTTTTGATCTTATGTCATTGATTTGCCCCATGGAAATCCATGAAGATTTCAAAGTTAATTGACTGTTGTCAGTTTGGGTGTCTTCTAATTCTCAAAGTGTAGGCAAGTTCCTTATGCTTCTGACTGCTGAGATGTTTATGGATATTTGTTTTATAGTTCGGTATTTTATCAACTCATGTTTCTTGGGTGTTAATGCTATATGTTGACATCCTGTTTTGTTTATCTGCCTTTTTTTTTTTTTTTTCTTTAAAAACAGGAAATCTTTATTTTACAAATGCATTCCTGGCAGAGACTTTTATAGAAGTTTTGCGTTTAAACACAACTTATCGCCGTGTTCTGCTTAAAACTACCATAGATATGCCAAGGCACATAGTAGTCGACCCCAAAAACAGATATCTGTTCTGGGCAGATTATGGGCAAAATCCGAAGATTGAACGTGCATTTCTTGACTGCACCAACAGAACAGTTCTTGTATCCGAGGGCATTGTCACACCTCGTGGGCTGGCCATAGATCACAGCAATGGATACATTTACTGGGTGGATGATTCCCTAGATATGATTGCAAGAATTCAGCCCGATGGTGGTGAAGTTGAAATCGTGCGTTACGGCAGTCGTTATCCGACTCCATATGGTATCACCATATTTGGAAATTCTATGATCTGGGTAGATCGGAACCTGAAAAAAGTCTTCCAAGCCAGCAAGGAGCCAGGCAATACTGATCAACCAACAGTAATACGAGACAACATTAACTGGCTAAGGGATGTTACCATCTTCGACAGGCGTTTCCAGTCACGTTCGCCCCTTGATGTCAACAACAATCCTTGTTTGGACAACAATGGAGGCTGTTCTCACCTGTGTTTTGCCCTGCCTGATGTGCAAACACCCAGATGTGGCTGTGCCTTTGGAACGCTAGGCAGTGATGGCAAGAGATGTTCCATTTCAACTGATGATTACTTGATTTTTGCTCTTGAGAATGCTCTCAGAAGTATCCACCTAGATCCTGAAAATCACAGTCCTCCCTTCCGCACAGTCAATGTGTTAAGAACTGCGGTGGCCCTGGATTTTGACAGCATAAACAACCGAATATATTTTACCCAAAGTTATCCTTCGGGGACAGGAAGAATCAGTTATATTAGTATCTACCCAGGAATTAGCTCTCCAACGGTAATTGCATCTGGTAAGTGCACTGAAATGTGACACAAAGTAAGTGTATTGAAAATAATGGACTGCAGCACCTAGCACTATTTCAGCAGGTATTTTTATGCTAATGATCAAGGTAGACTATTTAATTAAGATGTTTGAAATGCTCCTTTTGATTCTTCTCATTAGTTTTTTCTTCTTCTGAGATTCTTATTTCATCTTGAGGACAATGAAATGGAAATATAAAACTGATTAAATATTTTTATTATATATACAGAAAAGTATATGCAATAAATTAAAATTATATATAGCAAATTAATCTTACAGAGTGAGGGATGATTCCTGCTACTTGGAGAACAGCAACCAGAACTTAGGTCTATGTGAGCAAAAAGTCTTTGTAACACTATTGCATACACAGAACTGCCTGAGTCTTAAGTATTAGTTCTTGAGTATTAGTTTTAAATGGACAAATTTGCATTGATACCAATGGCTTTTTAAGAACATCTTTGGTGTTGCCATATTATGATAGGTGAAGAGTATTCTAGTGTCTCAGGAAACTATACTGAATTTGTGTGTGTGTGTTTGCTTGCATGTGCCTAAGACCTGGGTACTCCAGATGGCATAGCCTTTGACTGGATCAACAACAGAGTTTACTACAGTGAGTACCTCAATCAGACCATCAGCTCAATGGCTGTGGATGGCTCCAACCGCACAGTGATCGCCCGGGTTCCACGACCAAGAGCCATTGTGTTAGATCCCTGCAGAGGGTATGTGTTCCTCTCCATATACTTTATTTTGACTGCAGGTGAAACTACAATTTAGACTTTGACGAAAGCTGCCAGATCCTTCCTGTCCTGAGCCATGGGTTCCAGCTGTGCATAGCCATCCTAGATCTGACTCTTCAGGTTTAAGTTTTCCAAGCTGATCTCAGCCTCAGAGATTTGAATTTTCTTCTGAGATATTTAGAACATTTGTCAATCTGTAGTGTATGAGGCTCCACTTAATGCTGGTGAGAGCTAGGTGCTGGGGGTAAATGAGAACGATGTTCAAAGCAGGTATTTGTCAAGCAACTAATCATCCTTCATTTGCTGTGTAAGGCAGAAAAATAAAAAGGGTATTTCTTGAAACCAAGATTTCTTCAAGAATATCATATCATATCATGATAATGAGGTGACATCGCCAAGAGATCTCTCTATTTTGAGTCTTGTATAATCTTTCCCTTTTTCTATCATATTTCCTGCGTGCCTCAGAGGAGTTCTTGTTTCAATATCAGAACATTCCCCGAGAGGCTGGGGGCATTATTCTATTATACTGTATTTCTTATTTAATCACCAATTACACTGTATTTCAAATGAAGAAAGATAAGAAAGAGATGAATTGACTTCACTGGATTCCCCTAGGAGCTGGAAAAACTTTTCTGAAGTTCATTCAAGTGGAGCCCAGGGATCCCTGCTTGAAGATGTCCTTGTCAAAGTGGGCCAAAACAGAGGAAAAAGTTGTTTTCCACTAGTTTTGCCCTACACACTTCAGTGAGAGACACCAGGGTGGAGATATCCGGGAGCAGATAAGAGCTTCATGAGCTTTATTTGTTGAATAGATAACCTTATAGTCATGTTATTGACAGGTATATGTACTGGACTGACTGGAGTTCAAATGCAAAGATAGAACGAGCTACACTTGGAGGAAACTTCAGAACACCTATTGTGAGCACCAATTTGGTATGGCCAAATGGGCTTACCCTGGACTATGAAGAACAGCAGCTATACTGGGCTGATGCAAATCTGTATGTATTGATAGCATACTTGTTGATTTACATTTGGTTATTTTTTAATACATTGATTATTTATTTTCCCTCATTTTTTAAACTATTTTTCAGCATTTCAATGGGATTTGATACTTTGTATTATAGAATGTTAAGAGTTACTTAATAGTGATGCAAAGCTAAGTCTTGATATTGATGTGGAACTACTGTGCCATAAGGAGTTTTGTTATGCCACAGTCTAGATTTAGCCCACTGCTTTATGGCATTTGTACCTGCTGGCAGTTTGTTCATCTTCCTTGCAACTTAGGACTTTTACAAGCATCCCCTGTAACAAATATAATCCTAGTGCACATTTTATGTCATTCATTGTTTGTGGTTAATTCTTGTCACCTGTGGAATTTGGCATGGTGTTCTTGTTGTTGCCTACCAGGCAGAACTCTGCCCTTCAATTTATGCCACCACTATTTCTGCTGTCAGCAAGAAGGTTTTTAAAAATAATTTCCTTTGCATCCATTCGAATTCACCCATGGTCTCAGAGAAATCACTGCAGCGGTTAGACCTTTCCCCTCTGGTTCCTTCAGCACAACAGTTCTTTTGTAGGCTTCTCCTTCACTGTGATGGAAAAGTGATGTCTGTAATGTAGTAACTGTGGTGGTCTGTGCCTGTGTGGGATCTTCTGGGAAGAAGTTGATCTGATTTGGATTCATCTGTGTGCAGGAGGAAAGGGCACCCTCTGTTTTAAGGGGAGTATAGGATGTCAAATGAGACATCCTCTTTTCTCTTTCAGACTCTAGTTAATAGAGCTAGGGAAGCATATTATTAAACTGTGAAGTCCTGTTTATTCTGACTTTCATGGGGAGGGCCTTTACCCGTTCAGAGGGACAAGGTACCAGAATGGGGTAAGATGTGAAGACCAGACACTCAAAAATGACAATGCTCTTTACCTCTGAAGGCACCAAGGGAATCCAAGGGTGAGCCATATATTCTCCTCCATTTTAACTCTTGCTTATTCTCATCTTGCTTATGCTCATTTTCCAAGGGTGCTATCCCGTTTCCTCTAAAATAGGATTTCTTTTATTTTGTTCTAGACCACCCTGTTGCCTTTTAAGAGTTGTGGTACAATTAGGCACACCCAACTCTTTAGATTCATCTCAAGCAGATGGAATGTATGTGCTGGTTGTGTTCTGTTCCTTTCACGTAACTTCACAGGTTACTGCACACAACATTGTAAGCATCCCTCCCGGATAGCATGCTGACACTTGGGAAATATGTACAGGGCT
Source organism: Nesoenas mayeri (assembly GCF_963082525.1). Taxonomy (NCBI): domain Eukaryota; kingdom Metazoa; phylum Chordata; class Aves; order Columbiformes; family Columbidae; genus Nesoenas; species Nesoenas mayeri. Next base: position 23,719,670 of record NC_137545.1, read on the forward strand.
CCTACTAAAAAGCTTCCTGTGGCATAGAAGGGTAAAATTACCTGACCCCGTATTTCAGGAGAGTTGCATTTGAGCTTATTTTCTTTTGTAGAAGCCCAATTTCATAGAAAAGTGCCTTTCTGCACTTTTCCCACAACTGTTCCTTCACATTAAAGCTTTTGCCTTATGAAGTGTCTGCCTGTTATTATTTTCCTATAATAATCACTAAAATTCTATGTTTCCTTCTACTGCTTTTATGAAATGCAGCTTTTTCCTTCTTACTAGTGATGACAAGAGAGATGAGCTGTTCAGCTTATTGAGAAATTCCTTATCAGCTCATTTTCTCTCATTGGCCATTTCCGTTCTTATTCAACCCACACTGGCAGTCCAGTAAATGCCTTAAATACAATCAGTAATAATTAAATTTTGTCTCTAGCAGAGACTTAAACGCACAGTTCCTTTAAGATTAGATAAAATAAGTTCAAGTGATTGTTTCTTACTGCTAATGCTAAGTTGTTGCTGTAGCAATTCTCTGTTTCTGTGAGAACTCTTGGTGGCTTGATCCAGAGGGTGGTGCTCTGTGGCTCCTTGAAGTCCTGTTTTTTGGAATTTTGTTTATCATTGCAAACATTGTTCCTAAGATAGAATCAAAACTGGAAGATCAACTAGTAAGCAATGTTTATCTTACGCTATATATTTGTGGCAATTAGATATATTACATATATGGTGCTTATATGTATATTAGAACTGTTTTTCCCTCCTGTATTATGTGAGAAATAGCAGAAAATGCATGTTTATACCCTCATAGATTTGCTTGTATTTCCTGATTGTCTAAATTTGGATCTGCAGAAGATTAGACTGAAACAAAAGCATGTCCCATTTCATGGGACTGTTGGCTTGCTCCTATTAATAGTATAAGAAGTCATTAACATCGCACACATTGAGGAAGTGTATTCTCTCATGAAGTTTTGCATTCATTTTCTCTCTCAGTAGCGTAGTTGTTTAAACATTTAAATCTTCAGCCTGATTGCTCCCGGTATGTTATTGTGTCAGTATTACAGAGCTGCTACTCTGCATCACTATTTAAGCCATAGATTGGAAAATTTGAGATATTAAACTCAAAACAGCACCCTACATATTGGTGCACATTACTGAAATGGTGGATACTAGTTGCAAGACTAATTGGGGCATGGCTGTATACACAAGTTAAAATACTTCTTTCTTTTAAGATGTAATGATGTCTTTGTTATTTTAGGCAGAAGATTGAGCGATGCACTCTCACTGGTACAAATCGTGAGGTAATTGTTAGCACTGCTCTGCATCCATTTGCAATGACTTTGTTTGATCAGCACATATATTGGACAGACTGGAACACACGAAGCATTTACCGAGCTAATAAGTATGATGGTTCAGATCAGATTGTGATGATCATGAATCTTCCACGAAGACCAATGGATATTCATGTCTGGGCAAAAAGTAAGCAGCAGCAGTGTACAAACCCCTGCAACCAATTCAATGGTGGCTGCAGTCACATCTGTGCACCAGGTAAGCTGTTATACTTGATGACTGAAGCTATTAGAGTGTCTGCTCATAATATAACAGTTTTAGTCACATGGGGACAGCTGAAATGTTTATTTTTCCTTTTATTTTATTTATAAATGCAATCAAAATGATTGTCATTCAAGGTCATGGTATTTTACCAACACAACTGTGGGTTGTGTCTGAGAACTGTCACAACTAAGAATTACAGATTTCTCTGATGTAAACCAAAACATTGTTTTCTGGGTTTTTAACTTTTTTTTCCCCCCATGGGATGAGACAGGAAGTGAGATCTGCAGAATATGGTTACCTTAGGAATACATACTGATGTGCTGTATACTGAACAGATGTTTCCTATCACATATGTAAAAAATCTTTATGGTCAGTATTTCTTTATCCCATGGTATTATGAAGTCTTTCCCTAATGATTAATTTCCAAACTAAACGTTTCTACTGCCTCATTTTAAATGTTGGACAATTACTAAGAAGATAGCACAAAGTACACAAAGCACACATTTTTATCTACATGGTGGGGCGGGTGTCCTTTTGAGTCATGGACTCCAGAAACATGGTCTGTATCATCAACTGCATATTGAGGTGAGACCTGAGTGATGTATGTATGTCATCTTGTATCTCTCCTTTTGCATGTGTAAGGAGAGAGTTGAAGTGATCCAACAGGTCACCAGTCCAGATGGTCAGGAAACCAGAATGGCAGTGTACCCAAAGAGCATCCCTGTTACTGGGCTGATTTGTGTGTTGTGGATTTTTGGAAGTTTCCATCCTTGACTTTGCAGAACTCATTCAGTGTCTGCTTTCAGTTTTAGCGTCTTAAATGCCCTTAAAGATCTGTCTTGCCTGAAAACAACTCAAACTTCTCATTGATTTTGAGAAGAGCAGTTAGTCTGGCGCTAGAACTTCTGAAACCCATTTAGATTTTGAAGGATAGTCTCAGCTGGTGTAGATCTGATATTTGAAAGTATCAGATACCCTCTTGCTACACCCAAAAACTCTTTGGACAACAAGCAAATATTAAGATACTCCAAATTCTGATCTCAGTTCCTCTATGGAACTCTGAAATACCTCTTGTGGGTTTTAATGGGTTTGCAAATATGCTTAACTGAGATAAAAATCTGGCTAAGACACCACATTTCTGTCTGACCAGATAGATCTTAAAGGAGTGGTGAGAATTTCATTGCCTTTTCCATTGTTACAGGTAGAAACATGTCACAGAACCCTATCTAAAGCATTGATGCTAAATTTGTTTCATTTTTTGTCTCTCCCTTTTTTTTTGATTTTTTTTTTTAATTATTATTTTTTAAACTGTCAAACATAAATTTAGGTCCAGCTGGTGCAGAATGTCAGTGCCCCTCTGAAGGTCGCTGGTATTTAGCCAATAATAACAAGCACTGTATTGTGGATAACGGTACCAGGTGTGATACTAGTTTCTTCACATGCCTTAATGGGCAGTGTATCTCCGAGCGATGGAAATGCGACAACGACAATGATTGTGGTGATGGCAGTGATGAGTTGGAAAGCGTGTGTGGTAAGCATTTAAAATAACTGCATGAGAAAGTGATGTCTTGTCTGTACTGTATTCTCTGTCACTTTTATGGCTTTACGATCATGGATCTTATGGCTGTAGTTTGGAAAGAATCCCTTGCTTGCTTACAGACTGGAGGTCTGAATAGCAACTGATTTGCTCTAGAATCCAAAAGCAGTATAGTATTGAATTTTTATAACGTGTAGCAAATTTCTACTTTGTTTAACTCAAATACGTATTTTACTTTTCATGCAGTCCGTTTTGCTGCTGTGTTTGCCCTGGCAGGTAAAAAACATTGTGATTTTACTTGTTACTTTGTCAGAGAACTTAGATTCCGTTTTATCTATGTATATTTTTTTCTAATATATTTTTTTTTCCTACAGCTTTCCATACTTGTCAGCCAACAGCTTTTACCTGTGGCAATGGGCGCTGCATACCCTATCATTACCGCTGTGATCACTACAATGACTGTGGAGATAACAGTGATGAGGTTGGCTGCTTGTTCCGAACTTGTGACTCCCACACAGAATTTACTTGCAATAATGGAAGGTGTATATCTCTTCAGTACGTCTGCAATGGAGTAAACAACTGTTACGATAATGGCACATCAGATGAGAGAAATTGCCGTAAGTTTATCCTAATTACGTAGTGCCTATTTGAGTCTGACTCTTTGGAGGCAAATGTGTTTGTGTGTCAAGAACTATGACAAAAATCAGCAAGGAGGATAAAAGTTTTCTTTACTTATGTTACACAAAGATTCTGCTTTGTGTTATTTGAAGAAATTAGAATTGTTGAAAGCTATTCCAGAGTACTTTTAAGATACTAAATGATAACTATTGCTTTAAATCAGGGGTCTCAAAGTCATTTTCATCGGGGGCCACATCAGCCTCGTGGTTGCCTTCAAAGGGCCAAATGTAATTTTAGGACTGCATAAATGTAGGTAGTAACATTCAGCCCTTTGAAGGCAACCGCTAGGCTGATGTGGCCTCCAGTGAAAATGAGTTTGACAGACCTGTGTTAAATAGTCTGCCTTGATGCAATAAATGCTCATGCAGTGCTTAATGTTAGGTCTTGTGAGTAGTCCCATGAACTTCAAAAAGATTATTTAAGATGAGTTTGCTGCAGGGTTTGTAGTTTTGCAGGATTAGTCTGGAGTTTGACAGTGGGTTTTTATTTTGTATCATGCTGTATTAATGTCACAGTTTAACCCTAGCCAGCAACTAAGCACCACGCAGCCACTCACTCGTGCCCCCTGTGTGCCTCCTCTCCCCAGTGGGGTGAGGGAGAGAATCAGAAGAATAAAAGCGAGAAAACTTGTGGATGGAGATACAGACAGTTTAATAAGTAAAGCAAAAGCCATGAACACAAGCAAAGCAAAGCAAGGAATTCATTCACAACTTCCCATAGACAGGCAGGTCTTCAGCCATCTCCAGGAAAGCCAGGATCCATCACACATAATGGTTACTTGGAAAGACAGATGCCATCACACCTAACATCCCCCTCATTCCTCCTTCTTCCCCCAGCTTTATATGCTGGGCATGATGTCATATGCTATGGAATATATGGAGACACAGCTCTCCTGGCTGTGTCCCCTCCCAGCCTCTTGTGCACCTCTAACCTCCTTGCTCGTGGGTGGTGCGAGAAGCAGAAAAGGCCCTGACTCTGTATAAGCCCTGATAAGCAATAACAAAAACATCCCCGTAGTATCAACACTGTTACCAGCACAAATGCAAACCATCGCCCTATACTAGCTGCTAAGAAGAAAATTAATTCTATCCCAGCCAAAACCAGCACAATTATACTAGATTTAAACATTATTTGTGACAATTTTTTTATTGCCAGTGAAATCTGAATATTTGAAATTCTTGGTCTGTTAGACATTTGTAGTTGGTCTGATGATTCATATAGTACCAGCTGGTTGCAAACGCAAGCATTGCAGTGTGAATACACGTCAGTCCACATTCCCTCACCCGCAATTATTGGCATGTGTTTCTTTGGTCATGTTTTTGTCAATAAAAGCAGTTGTCTAGTTGTTTCCATATAGCATGAGCAGTATTGGTGCACTTTAGCAAGTGAGTGACATGGGACTCTTTTTAACAATATTGTGTATCTTTCAATAAGATGCAACTTAACAGTTTTAAAAAAAGCTCTAAAGAACTTTTGCTTTTTTATTTTTTCCCCTCTCTTCTTAAAGCGGATCGCACTTGCCAGTCTGGTTTTACAAAATGTCAAAGTACAAATATTTGCATTCCTCGAACGTATTTGTGTGACGGTGATAATGACTGTGGAGATATGAGTGACGAGAGCCCTACTCACTGTGGTAAGTTAATAGGGAATCGGTTACTTTTCTTGTGTGTCAGTAATTTACTCTACTGGTCTTTACTTTTGACATAGCTCCAAGTGTCCTCAAGACATCTACTCTTGTAAAACTGAAGAGTTATAAGGTATATGCATTGTATTATTAGCTCTCAATGATCATGCTTTTATCTAATAAAAAAGACCATAATTTTTTTCAGCATTTTTGTACAGCTTTTGAGGGATCATTACTTTACTTATTTTGTTCTGTATCCTTTATGGTTTTAGAAGGTAATTGGCACTTAAGTATTATAGTGGGTTGGCTTTTTCGAGAACGTAAACATAAAAATAGTTTTCCTTCTAACTGGATGAATTTGTGTATAGTCTCACATGTAATTTCTTGTAGCTCTTTCATGTAGTTATGTATGCCTCAGCATATGGTTTGTTGTTCATTATAGCTTCCAGTTACTGTATAAATGTGTCTAGTTTTCAATCAGACTTAATTACAAACTAGTTTAGCTTTGCTAGTGCAGATATTTGTATTAGGTAGTAGTTAGGTAGTACATATGTACATAAAATGTTTTGGATCGCTTTGTAAAACATACTGGATATTTGCAGATAATATTTTATTTTTAGAATTGCCTGAGTGGATTATTTTTGCCTTCACTAGTTTTCCTAAAGGTAACTGCCTTGAATTAACTATGCCATGATTTTTCTAAAATATGAGTTCAATGTTTCTAGCCAGAATGTGGCCACTTTAATCTATGGACCCCTACATGTCAAAAATATATGGCCATAGTGGGCCTGACACTGCTCATGAAAGGTGTGCTTTGTCCCATCTCCTGTATATGTCCCAGTGGCACTGCTGAATTACTTAAATTGAGAAGTGGTGAAGGGCAAGAAAGAGAGGGAGAATGGGAGATGAAAGAAGCCCCAAGATATAAATGATCAATGTGTTAGTTGCCTTTGATTTCCATCATTAGAGGCACACAGAGGAGAGAATTAAAAGGCCAGACTGTGTCCTTTTTGATGTCTTGAAACCAACAGAGGGTACAGGAAAGTATTGATAACTACTGAAGAAATTATCAAAACCAGTATACCTGCCAGGATCAAGGGAGTCAGCCAAAGTGCAGAAGGAATATTTGCAGTATGCTTAGCTGGAACTATTCAGTGTTACAATTTGTACTTCAGTGTCATTAAGAAAAGATTCCTGCCTGCAAGTGAACAAAAATCGGTGGGAGAACAAGGAAAACATTATCCACCATGAGGTAATACTTCTTTATTGCACATTTTGACTCCTTGTAAAGCATGGAGTCTGCTACTGCCTAGTTTGGGCACTGGAGAAATGAGTATATTGGACTGGGGTCATTTTCTTGTGCACAAGTTTTAAGTATAAATGTAGGAGATGATACTTACAATTGCTGCATGCAGTCTGATTTCCAGGGCAAATTCTGTCTATTTATTAGCTGATACGTATACCCAAGGAGAGAGTTAAGCCCATTGTTTGCACAAAGAGCTCTTTGCAGGTAGGCTGTGAAAAGACATCCTTCCTGGCATAATTTTTTCTCTTTCTTTTTTTGGTGTCTGTAATATTTTTGCATAAAATGGACTCAAAAGCAACTTAAAATGGGTTGGAAAGGTAACAGAAAGAAAGAAGTAATAAATAGGTTTTCTCTTCCAGTCTCACTGACTTGCACAAATAGTGAGTTTCGTTGTACGTCGGGACGTTGTATTCCTGCTCATTGGTACTGTGATCAAGGGATAGACTGTGCTGATGGCTCTGATGAACCTGCCTCTTGTGGTAAGTTTGCATTCAGAAGATACAACACAATGAGTTATTGGAAATCAGTAGTTTCTCTTGTAGGCAGCAGCTTGAGTCTCCAGACTAGGTGGAAAATATGTATCTTCTGAGGTTTATTCACTGACTATAAGTAATCTGAGTAACTGAGTAATTCAAGTCTTAAATACGTAAAGTTATGTATGGAATATGAAGGCTTCTAATTGCCACAATTGATTGCTTTTTATGTGATAACTCTTAATGAATAACCTCCTGTCTGTTTATAAGACTGTGATGGTGGTGAATTAACTAACTAAATTATTTTGATATTGTTTTGGATGGAAAAGCAGATGCAATGCTGTACAGGAAGTGTGTGTGTGCAATAATGCATTTGGGAAGAAAAGGAATGTGGGATGCAGAGGAAGGTGAAAAGAAGTAAATTAATCTCCAGGGGAGAAGAGGAGGGGCTAACTGAAGTCCCTGAGAACTGATATTGCAACATTGTCATTATTCTCACTGTAAAAGTGGGCATAACACAAGGCAGAACAGCCTTCTGTGATTTAAGCACGGCTGATAGCTCACTTTTCACACTTGCTGGAGTTGCATCTTTAGCTTAAGAAAATGTCTTGCAGCTTATACCTTAAGTGTCTTACCCTTAAGCTTCTCTTTTACATTTCATTATCGTAAGATTCTCCCTAAAATACTCTCCTCAGCAGATTTTCATGGCAGTGCAGGTTAGTTTATTATAACAAGCAGAGTGATTGTGTTCATTTTTAAGTGCCCCAAGTGCGAACTTGTTCAAGCGACCAGTTCAGATGTGATGATGGAAGATGTATCCCAGCAACATGGATCTGTGATGGTGATAATGACTGTGGGGATATGAGTGATGAGGATCAAAGACATAATTGTGGTAGGTGTTTAATGCAAACAGATACTACACTTTGTTTTGCATGCATTTTTTAGAAAAGAAACAGCCTCCAAAACCCCACTTTCTACCAATTTTTCTGTCCATAAAGGTGCACATTAATCATGAGGTACACCCTTTGTTTTCCTTATATTGAATTAAAATTGAATATTTTACTGGTAAGAAAAAAATATTGTTCAAATTTTGCAATCACTTTTCTTTGAATTGTTGAGTTCAAATGGAGATATAATTAGCCTGGGTTGTTTGTATGATCTGGGCAGCAATAGCAGCTTCAGTGGAAAATACTCCCTGATCATCACGCATTACCTCTTATGCATATTAATAACAATGTGATTTTGGCATAACTTCTGTAAAAATGAGTGAGCAAAGCAAGTGTGACTGTTTAGAGGGCGAACAAAGAAGAGACGGTTCACCAAGCTGGAGCTTGGAATACCTTGAAGAAATCAGGGGACAGAGAGCTGAAGCCTAATACCTGTCCAGTTTCCAGAATATATGGCCAGGAGCATGAAAAGCTTGTACTGAGAATGCAGCAAGATCCAGAGTTCTGCACATGCCAACATTGGCTAAGGAATTCTAAAGTGCTTTGGCTTGCAGTCAGCCTCCCTGAAGAGCAGTGCTCAGTGAAAATTAGTGGGAATGAGTATGAGTTTTGTACTCCAGTGCAGTGGTTTCTGTCTCTGCATGTGCAGCGGAGCATGGCCATGTTGAGGATTAGGTGTGGGTATCCAGGCTGCGTGTGTGTGCGGAGGGAGAGGGTCTTACGTGTGCGGAGGATGACGTGGCGTGTCAGTGAACTTGCTCTTCTTCCAGCAAACCACAACTGCACAGCGGCAGAGTTCACATGCGCCAACAACCGCCCCCCGCTCCGGAGGTGCATTCCTCGGGCATGGGTCTGTGATGGTGATGCTGACTGCAGTGATGCATTGGATGAACACCAGAACTGTACACGGAGATCTTGCACAGCAAATGAGTTTACTTGTAGTAATGGCTTGTGTATCCGAAACACATACAGGTTTGTAACTACCTGAGCTGCTGCAGAAATTGTCAAAATTTGCTTAAAGTGAAGAAGCTAATTCAACCTTTTTTTTACACTATGTATTTGTGTATATTTTTTTCACAATATGTTGCTGCTAAGTAGATCTGCATATTGTAATGAAACTATTTATCCATGCTGCATTCATGCACTAGTTTTAAGTTGAAAATGCTTTTGAATTTTCTATGCTAATATCCTTAGTGCTCACCATTAGCTTTTAATCATTTTTATTGTGCCTAGTAACCTCTCTGGGAGTGATTCTGTTCAGCTTGTAATGCATACAGGGAATACAAGCGGGACTCACAGGATCAGATTCTATATAATATGACCCTGTTTTCTGAAAGTCTTCCATTGAAGCTATTAATATCTGACCTTCTTTGTGAATCAGGAGAGTGTATCTATCCCTCTTTCCTAGGGATAAAGGTTGCCTTTGTATATTTTTAAAAAGTGTTTATTCTTTTCCAGATGTGACAGGCGGAATGACTGTGGTGACAGCAGTGATGAAAGGGGATGCATCTATGAACCATGTCAACAGCACCAGTTCACTTGTCAGAATGGGCGCTGCATTTCCAAGGCCTACATCTGTGATGGGGATAATGACTGTGGTGATGAATCTGATGAGCTGGAGCATCTTTGTAGTACACCAGAAGCAACATGCTCTCCCCATCACTTTAAATGTGACAATGGAAACTGCATTGAAATGGTCAAAGTCTGTAATCGGCTGGATGATTGCTTAGATAACAGTGATGAAAAAGGATGTGGTATGTGTAAATTTATTTATACTGTCTCTAATTTAAAATGCTTAGGCAGCCCCCAAAAAATGAACCCTTAAGACAATTGCTTAATTACAATTGTGTCTATTCCATGGTGGTCTCTCAGAAGCATTATAAGAAATGTATATATCTAATTTTTTAAAATTAAATCATACTTTTTATGTACTGTTTTAACAAACTGTGAAAATTATCTAAGTATATAAACTGTAGATGTAGTTTATACGCTATTATGTATTGCCCTTACATTTCTAAAAGACACAATTCATAAATGTATATTTTGCACTCAGCATCTTGGTGACAGACCTCAAAGAAGCTAGAATAATTTTACACTAGGTTAGATTATTTTCCTTGCTCCTTTATTACAGCAGCCCACATCACATTCAGCATTTTCAGGCAGTAGCAGGGGGAGAGAGCCCAAGTACATTGGAAAGTGATGGCACTATTTTCTCTGCTAGCTGGTTCCTTGAACAGAACTGCTTTCCTTCCCTAGGTATAAACGAATGCAGCGACCCTTCAATCAGTGGATGTGATCATGACTGCACAGACACACAGACAAGTTTCTACTGTTCTTGTCATGCTGGATACAAACTTATGTCTGATAAACGGACTTGTGATGATATTGATGAGTGCAATGAAACTCCATCAGTATGTAGCCAGATTTGTGAGAACACAGCTGGCTCCTACATCTGTAAGTGTGCCCCAGGCTATATCCGGGAGCCTGACGGAAAAAGTTGCCGGCAAAATAGTAACATCTCCCCATACCTTATTTTTAGCAACCGTTACTATCTGAGAAATCTCACAGCAGATGGCCAGTCTTACTCTCTCATTTTGCAAGGACTGAGAAATGTGGTGGCACTGGACTTTGACAGGGTGGAAAAGAGGTTGTACTGGATTGATGTGGGGAGGAAGGTCATTGAACGAATGTTCCTAAATGGAACAAATAAGGAGGCAGTGATAAGTGATGATGTGCCCAACGGGGAAGGTATCGCTGTTGACTGGGTTGGCAGGTAAGAAAATACGCTTTCTGTCTTTCTGAGATACTAAGGAAATGGTGTGTGAGGGAGTTTAGCTTTGTTTTTTTCTCCTACTTCATATGAAATCCCCAGTGAGCACTGAGATTGTTTTGGGTTGTGGATATAGTCTTATACAACTGAACTGCTTATCAGCATCCAATACATTCGTAAGACTTTAATTGCTCTCATATCTAGTGTACTGATGTTCTATCGGGGTTGCTCTCGTCAATAACAAGGTGTGAGCCTTGTTGAAAAACTTGTTAGGAAACCATTATTGAACAGACCAGGCAAGCAAGCAGGTGGGATGCTACATGTGGCTGTGGGGTAGGGGCTCTGAGCTTTGCATCTTCATTCCTTTGCTAGCAGTTGTTGGGCTTGATGCAGGCTTTGCTCTGTGCATGAACAATATATTACAACAGGTAACTAGATTCCAGTAAGGTAAATAATAATGAACATTAACGAAATTTAGCTCCTGTACCAATGTGAAGAGCATGTTTCATTGGCTCTTGAAAAATGCGTCTTTAACTGACACTCAAACAATGTGATCCACATCATTTGCTGTAAGGAGGGCAGTAGAAGGGTGAAGTAGTTGGGGAGCACTTTGCGTAGTCATTTTTAATTACCTACTGTGTCTCAAAAAGTAGTTTGATTTACTCCCACAGAAACTCACTCTGTACATGATGCCCTCTCTGATAGTCATCTTGGCTGGGTTTCATCAGGTTTTGCTTTCTGAGTGCATTATTATCAGTATGAAAAGTTTAAATATCATGGATCGGACTTTACAAAATAATGAAAGTGGTTGCAAAAATCACTTTTGGAACTTATGTGAGAGTTTTTATATGAATATGTCAATATAATAGTTTGCAATTTTAAACCACTTTGTCTCTAAACCTAGTGATAATTAATGTTGCCAGCAGTCTCAAATGCTTTATGATTCATGGAGATATGAGGAAGGAAAAGCCTAATTTTAGCTGAAGTGGTCCTACTGCTCCATTACTAATAGAGTTGCTGAATTATTTCAGCTACCATTAGTTATGTCTTGGGTCAGCTTTTGTTTAGGTGTTTCAGAAAGGCTGAAGGACGATACAATGGTTGATGAGTTTTTTTGCTCACTTTCAGTACAGGGAGAGGACTGGAGGATGCTGTGAGGTGCAGGCTGGGGAAGACTGGTGGGAATGGTGCTGCTCAGGGTGGTGCAGGCAGAGACTGCATCTGTCAGTCTGTTTCTGGAATGACCCTGTAGATGCTGGAGCTGACCAGCTGTGCAGACAGTTTCAAAGTAGCCTGATATAGTTCTAATTGTATTAAATGTTTTTGTTTGTTGCAGGCTTTTAAAAATCATTGCTTCAGCTTGCATGATTTCTTTGATTACAGCTGTCTGTTTTTCCTAGGCAAAGTAATAGAACTGTAAGAAAATTCTAGGCCAAGTTTAAATTAGGCTGTTGAACTGCTTAGGAATTTTCAAAAGAGAACCTGTAACTGTTCTGTCTGATGAAAGCAGAGGTGGCAGCATGGAATAGAAGATGACTCTCTACAGTACTTTATATCCCTTGTCACGATCTATTGCACTGCATGGCTGTTTTCCTGCTCCTGTTTGCTGGCCATTGTTGGTACAAGAGGAAGGGAAGAGGAGGGAGGTTTAGGAATTTATTGGTAAATGGCATATTATTACTCAACTGGGCATCTGCAAGTTTGAATTTGGCACCAGTGACTGTGGATGCAGGAACAGGAGTGACAAGGGCAGCCTGGAGCATAGCGTGGAAGGGATGTCAGTACAGCATGTGTATTCTTCCTTTACACTGGATATAGTGCTTTTAGGAGAAAAAAACCTGAAATTTAAGATGCCGTGAAGCAAAATAAACCAAAAAAAAAAAAAATAAACAAGAGTAAATAAATTAACTCTCAAACATTTCAGAAAATTGTACTGGGTGGATGCCTACAAAGATTGTCTCTATGTCTCTGAACTTGATGGAAGATTCCGGAAAAAGCTGGTGGATCGGTGTGTGGATGCCAACAACACTTTCTGCTTTCAGTACCCCAGAGCAATTGTTGTTCATCCAAAATATGGGTATGATGTTTCAAGCATGATTTTCCTTTGTAAATAGTCTCACACTGTCTTTGAAAATATGAAATAAATTTTGGCTGCCTGCACTTAGATTTGCATGACATTAGATCTTAGTTGTAGCTTAGGAAAAACAGTAGCTTTTCTTTCATAGATATATATGCAGGGCTGTCAGATATCATTGGAAGTGGAATTTGGTTCCATGTGGCCATAGAAGTTTTGATCGCAAGGCTGAAAAGGTTGATAGAAGTGTGTGTGGTTTGACAGACAGCGGGGCTGTTGCTTGCATTCTTTGAAGACTATTGTGATCACACAGTTCTCTGCTGTAGCGGGTAAAGTAACAAATAGATTAACCTTTTTCTTATCTTCCTCAATCTCTGCTTCAGTTCTGTTGCACAAAATATTGTGTTTGAGTTTGGTCTTCTAATATTTACTTCAGTATATTTTTACTACAATCCTAACTCTAAGTATTTATTTGAACAGGCAGATTTACTGGACTGACTGGGCAGATCGAGCGTATATTGGACGAGCAGGCATGGATGGCAAGGAGAAGACAGTGATTATCTCTACAAAGTTAGAGTGGCCCAACGGACTCACCATAGATTACACCAATGACAAGCTCTACTGGGCAGATGCCCATCTAAATTACATTGAGTATGTACTCAGAAAAGAGTAACTGAATAACTGCTCATGTGAGATGGCAGTGGTAGCATTTTTAGATGCTGTAAGCATCTGAAGATGCTGTAAGCCCACTGACTCTGTAGGAAACCAGAGTCAAAGTCCGGAGTAGTAGGTGATATGAATCACTAGATGACACAGCAGCCCAGTTCCTATACGTGCATCTTAGGTCCACCTGAAAGTGGTCCAAAAATTATAGTGAAAAGGTTCACAATATGTACTCAAATATGCAGCATTTTTATATCTAGGTGTACGACCTGAACCAAAGCAAAACTGAGTATAAAATCACTATTTTTCCTGGTTCTCTTGTTTCTGCCTATAGATAAGAGTTGAGCTGTAACTAAGCTAGTTATGTGCTAATAAAATAGTCTACAAATCATTACAGGATCTTTGAATGGTTGTCAATAAGTACGGCATGGAATTTCCTGTTAGCATATGGGGTTTTTATGTTAATCAAGAGAAATCTATTAGTTGCTTCTCATGTTAGAAAATTTCCGGTAAAAATGGATAATTAGCATTGTTTTTGTTAAGGCATTGAAATACTTTAAGAACAGTCCTTAGTATTTATATTAGTATTTATATTAGTATTCACGGTACATGTACATTTAGGTATGTATTTACTTCTGTTCATTACATTAATTCTTCTGGCAGCCTTTTCTGTGTCGAAATCTTAAAAATGTCTTTTAAAAAATATATCAATTATATGTAAGTTTTTCTGTCTCGCCCTTTTTCTGTCTTGTATTTCGTAATTTCCTCCTATAGCAAGGTGACAGTAAAAATATAAAATCTTATTCAAGGTATTTCATCAGAAGAGGCTCAAAATCATGAAGTCGTGTAAAATTTAGGAATATAGAAGGCCTATTATTGTCTTAAGTGTTCCATTATTAGCAGTTTGAATAACCCAGGCAAGCTAGTCTCCCATGTGACAAAAATAACTTGCTGTAAGGCAGAAAATGTGCAGAATTTCATTGTACTAGCTGATACAGTTCTGTGGGAAGACTTCACATTGCAGTGGATGTTCCTCTATTCCATTTTTTTTGCCTAAAATAACCTGTTTTACTTTCCTGCATATCTTAAAATGAATTCACTGAGGACAGTGCTCTATCATTAGGGACTAAAAAAACTGCCATTCCACATTGCACAGTCCTGGTCACCCATAATGAAGTGTTATACCATAAGCATGCATAATAAAGATGTGAAGGTGTTTTAGTATTTTTCTGAATGCTTTGCACATTTTTTCCTTTGTGTAGGTACTCTGACCTGAATGGGCATCACCGTCACACTGTATATGATGGGACTTTACCTCATCCGTTTGCAATAACAATTTTTGAAGACACCATATATTGGACTGACTGGAACACAAGAACAGTTGAAAAGGGAAATAAATATGATGGATCAGACAGGACTGTTCTTGTGAACACCACACACAGGCCGTTTGACATCCATGTTTACCACCCATACCGACAGCCATTTGGTGAGAAAACAGAATTAGATTTGCATTTAGAGGGTCAGCTGTTATCTGCAGACTAGTTGTAAAGGATCCTGAGTGCACTCAGCTTTTGTCTTTGTTGAGGGGAATAAAATGCACAGGGTAAATGTAGGCCTCTACATTTATAAATTGCCTTTTCTTTGAACAGCAATGACTAGAGAAATGCATAATTTTGAATTAGTTTCTAAATCGTCATGTCTTAATAGCATACATTTCCTGTAAATGAAATCGTACATATTTCTCTCACTAAGTGCCTACTTATTTAGATTTTGGGTTTTCAGTTTATTACGTTGAAGCTTTCAATGCAGTATTAGAGGAGTGTGGTGTAGAGTGAGAGCTTTGTGTCACGGGTTTTGCAAAGTATGATAATATTTGTTCTTCTGTTTTACCAGTTAATAATCCTTGTGGCACCAACAATGGTGGTTGTTCTCATCTTTGTCTAATAAAAGCTGGTGGTCAGGGCTATTCCTGTGAATGTCCCGATAACTTCATGATTGTACAGTTTGGCAATACAGCTCATTGCCTTCCGATGTGCTCCAGCACCCAGTTTCTCTGTGCAGACACGGAGAGGTAAGTCCACTGCTCACTGTCTTTTTTTTCAATCTCTTTTTAGGAATATATTTCACAATTTAGTCCCTTCAAAAGGGCATGAAATTAGGGATTGCTTCTGCTCTCACTGTGAGTTTGTGTTGTGCTTGCAAAGACAAAGCCAGGGCCAGATAGGCTTCCATTTTGGAAAAATAGTTCTAGCCTCATTGTTTAAATAGTACTTTTTTACTTTTCTTCCTGTTATATGACATTGCTAATGTAGCAAAGTTTAGGTTGTTCTATACCTCTAGAAACCACTTCTGGTTGAATTCATAAACCTGGAACCTTCTCTTAGTTTTTGTACATCTTTTACAATGTATCTATTTCTGCCAAATATATGCCGCCTGCCAGAGGCCCAGGAAAGCCATTTAGCTGATGTGGGGGCACATTTCCAACCCTTTTTCTGAGACAACAGCAGTGAAGGGAGAGGAATAGTGATACAAGAACTACTGTGCTGATATTTTATCACTCTGGAGCCTGTGAGGCAGATGTGCTTATTGGGTGGCCTTTTGAAGCAGTGTTGCAAAGGCCAAGAAGGTGGCCAAAAAGACCAACAGCATCCTGGCTTGTATCAGGAATAGTGTGGCCAGCAGGACTAGAGAAATGATTGTGCCATTGTACTTGGTGCTGGTGAGGCCCCACCTTGAATACTGTGTTTAGTTTTGGGCTCCTCATCATAAGAAAGACATTGAGGTGCTGGAGAGAGTGCGGAGGGAGCAACAAAGCTGGTGAGGGGCCTGGAGCACAAGTCTGATGAGGAATGGCTGAAGGAACTGGAGCTGTTTGGCCTGGAGAAAAGGAGGCTGAAGGGAGACCTTATTGCTCTCTACAACTACCTGAAAGGAGGTTGTAGCATGGAGGGGGGTTGGTCTCTTCTCCCAAGTAGCAAGTGACGGGACAAGGAGAAGTGGCCTCAAGTTGTGCCAGGGGAGGTTTAGATTGGAAATTAGGAAAAAATTTGTCATGGAAAGGGTTGTCAGGCATTGGAACAACCTGCCCAGGGAAGTGCTGGAGTCACCATTCCTGCAGGTGTTTAAAAAGCATTTAGACGAGGTTCTCAGGGATGTGGTTTAGTGCTAGAGTTAGGTTATGGTTGGACTCAATGATCCTGAGGGTCTTTTCCAACTGAAATGATTCTATGATTATCTCTACTGAAATTCTTGTGCTGAAGTTCAGGTAAATTATTAGAAAGTGATCTCATTAAAAAGCCAGTTGAAGAATTATTTGAAAAAGCGTAAGAGATGGTTACCAAAAATATACATAAAAATTAAATCCTTATTACTTTGTTGTGAACTTCCTTCTAGAGGCCCACCAATATAATCTGTGCCTGGTGACAGTATTCTAACATATTTTGTTAGCATTTGACATATGAAACAAAAGACATGAAATTCAACATGTCTTAGAAGTTTCAAGAAATAACTCTAAGACTGTCTTTGGTACTCTAGAAGGATGGTTGTATATCCGAAGAGACATATCCTCAACAAACAAAACACCCTTTTCTCTTTGTAGGTGTATTCCTATCTGGTGGAAATGTGATGGGCAGAGGGACTGTCGAGATGGCTCTGATGAGCCCCCTACCTGTCCACACCGATACTGTCCTGTTGGGCAGTTCCAGTGTAATGATGGCAACTGCACAAGTCCACATTTCCTGTGCAATACCCAGCCAGATTGCCATGACAGATCAGATGAAGATCCTGTACTTTGCGGTATGTTACAATTAACAAATTTAAGTGTTTTGCCAGTACAAGACATGTAAACTATATATAAATTTCAGAGTAATTACCCCTTTTTTACAGATTAAATAGTGTTGTTGACAAATGCAGTCTTTTTAGTCTTGCATCTGTTAAAACAATTCACCTCAGTGCAAAAGCAGGCTAAAGGAGAGCAACAAAGTACCATATCAAAACAGAAACATTTTCTATACCTTTGAGACAGATTTGCACTGATGTAAATTACACTCTGAGATATAAAATACTAGAAGGAGGACCCAATTTGTTTTGTGTGAGTAAAGCTATGGTGGGTATGAAGAATTTCAGTCTTCTTAATGCCCAGGTCAGTCTACCAGCTATGCTCATTTTCCCTGTATTCCAGAGCTTTGCATTAGGGGACAAAATTGTTTCACCCTTTGCATTGCACAAAATCCAGTGCATGTGGGAAGTTTTGGAGAGCTGTTTGCGATGGCAGTATTTTAGAAATGTAGCCTAATTGTGCTTGTGGAATAATGTTACTTTTAAAAAAAACCTGTCATATTTCACATACTTATGTCTAATTAAAAACCATACATCCTTAGTTCCCTTTTTAAAAATAATGTAGTTCTGGCAGTTGCAAGCTGAGTAATATAAAGGGGAGGTGGGGGTGGCGGCGGGAAAGCGATGTGCTGGTATGATTGATAGTTTCATTACCTTCCATTAGCAAAGTATTTCTAACAATGACAGAATTAAATGAAACATCAGTTTTACCTGTGTTTCAAATAGCTGGGCTCTTGAGTGTGGTACAGGGGAATATTAAATCAGTAGAAATGTGACAGCTGCATAATCTGTCACTAGTTTTAACATTCCAGAAGTAATAGAAGTCAGTTTAGGTCTACGTAATTCCTTCTGCTCATCATCTTCTGCATGAGAATAGAATCCTTTAGTCTGGAAAATATATGGAAATTTTAATATGCTATTTCCTCTTCAGCAGTTCGGCAGCATATGTAAAAAAGTAGTAGAGCAGTGTCCAGTGAGGCATATAAAGTCTGGAAGCAGAGATCAGTCGAGACTCCTATGGACTTTCAGGTGTTCCCCAGTTTAGCAGCACGGCTTACATCAGTTTCCAGTGTTTTGCCCTTTGGGAACAGAGGCTGTGCATGTACAGGTTGTGGAGCTGACATTTGCAGGGTCTTCTGCTAAGTTTTCTGACGCGTTCCTTCATAGAGGAACAGGCTCACCAGGCAGTGTACATCTAAGTCGGTAGCACGGCCAGAGCCACAATGTCACTTAGCTCCTCTGCGAAGTGACTGGGAGTCCCTGCCTCAGTCATGTTTGGATGCTGACTTATTCCCCTCTGCTTTAGGACAAGGTAGTATCTGTGTGACTCCTAGAAAAATGTAAAGCCCTAGTGAGCTTGTTGAAGATGCCTGTGGGAAATATGCCATGTAAGGTCAGAAATCTGTACCTGAACCGGGCAAGTAAATGTAATGTTTTAAATTTTTACTGGCTTTATTTTTACCTTTTGGTGTAGACATGGTAACAGCTCTATTGACATAGCAGCAGCAGACTATTTCTGTATGTTTCAGTGTCCTAACAGCCAATTTGTATTCTTTCAGCTAATCACCAGTGTGAAACTCATCAGTGGCAGTGTGCCAATAAACGATGTATCCCAGAAGCCTGGCAGTGTGATAGAGAGGATGACTGTGGTGACAACTCAGATGAAGATAGTACTCACTGTGCCAGCAGAACCTGTCCCCCAGGCCAATTTAAATGTGACAACGGCCGCTGCATCCCACAGTACTGGAAGTGTGATGTGGATGATGATTGTGGGGATAACTCTGATGAGCCACTCCATGAATGCAGTAAGCACACAGCTGTAGTAAGCCTGCCTACATTATAGTGCACCAAAAGCAAAGCAAATTGCATTTTCCCAAAGTTGAAAATTTATTGGAAAGGAGTATTTTCTGCAAGCTAGTTGCAATCATGTAGTAAAGGGTGTTAGAAAACATAGAGGCTACGTGCTGATTTACTACTTAGTTATTCTTGAATGGGAGAAAGCTTATTTTTGCTTGCCAGTTTATCAAGAACTGGCAGCATCTCACTCTGCTTTGCTTGATGCTATTAGTATCCTTTGCTTGGCCCCTAGCAACACTTTGTGAAAAGGATATATGCTGAGCTATTGCTTATGTGGAAGCAGTGAATGCCAGTTCACCAATTTTTACCTTGTTCCACTTTGCAGTATGACATGTGTCATATTTTTTAGAAAAAACAAGTCAAATTTCATTTCTTAAAGTTTCTCATGATGATAGGCACGTGATTTGGAAATAAATGCTTACAATGAGAGTAAGTGCAGAGCACTTGTTTACCAGCAGGATTTTCCTATGTGCTCTGGTATGTCTCTTTGAGTCACCTGGCCATCTGGAAGAACTTGTGACTAAATGTGGCTGTCTGAGGACAAGCTGCCTCCTCTGGCTTCCATGTTTGGGGCTTCTATTCCCACTGATACCAGCTCTAAATACTTCAGAGAAAAACACACTGAATGTTGTTTGAATCTGTCATGGGTTTGTAGCATATGCAGAACACAAGCAGCATAGACTGGAAAAGATAGTAAAATCAGATACATTTAACACTTTCTCTTTTACAACACTGAAGTTAGCAGATAGCTATTTTTAGTAGAAATAATTGACAATAAAGAAGGCAGAGTTGTAAGAACAGTTTAATGGCTAAATAACACAACTAACTTTGACAACTGCCTTTTTCAGTGGGCCCTGCCTATCGGTGTGACAATCACACAGAATTCAGCTGTAGAACCAACTACCGTTGCATACCGTTGTGGGCAGTGTGCAATGGGAATGACGACTGCAGAGACAACAGTGATGAACAAGGCTGTGGTATGTTTGAAGAAAAGGTCATTTCAACATAACTTTGTACCTAAAATATTTCACAATTTGCAAACACCTTCATTTTCTGAAAGTCTTCAGTAATGATGTACCTGGGCATATTTTGTTTAATATCAGTTAATTACCGTGATAGTAATTTGTCCTCAGGAAAAATTCTATGTGCAGCTCACATGTTTATGAGCTCTGAAGATCAGGATTTTATTACTTTGCATGATATGTCATAAAAGGAAACAGGAAATACTTTTACTTAAGCTGAACTATTTTAGACAACTAAAGCTATCAATGTTTTCTAAACTTAACTTACCTCCTGTGCTGGTGAAACCATCAGTATGTGAAGTATGATGATGCTTTCCTAGACCTTTGCATTTGTGTTGAAGCATCTCATATGCTCGTACACAAAGCTTACAGAACATGGGAGCGCTACATCAGAACCAGAAAAGACTTGAAAGTGTAACACACCATAAGGTCAAAATGCCCTCCTTTGACAGTCCTAAGTTTATCTCTTTGTGTTTCCATCTCAGTTTTATATAGTTATGGGTATTTCAGCTGTTTCTTATGCAGTTCTCTATTAGTTGGCCCAGTTTTTGGCACAAACATCTCAATCTACTTCCATTACATTCTGTGCATTCCATGTTATCCAAAGAGTATGCTAATGTGTGCTGTGTCATTGGCAAACTCTCTACACTGCAGAGGAGATGACTTGCAGTCCTTATGGAGATTTCCGTTGTGGCAATCATCGATGCATCCCGCTGCGCTGGAAATGTGATGGAGATAATGACTGTGGAGATAACTCTGATGAGCACAACTGCAGTGAGTTCTTTTTTGGCTTTCATGATATAGTCCAGCTTTTGACTTAACTGTCTCTCTGTTTCTTATGAGAACGGGGCAGACAGCTCTCAACTGCAACCATTTTGTTGTTTTACTCTGTAGCCTATCTTTTCTTTGCTGGAATACCACAGTGGTATCACAAGGAAGCGTTTTGGATACATAAAACCACTGATAAATCCAGTCATCACAATAACACAAGTTCCCGTTTTCCACTAAGAAGTAACATTTGAATTCTGCCCTGTGTGTAAATATAGTATTATATAGTTTTTTAAACAATGAGAGTGGATATTTTTTTTTTCTGATTTGGAAAAAAATGCCTGTATCATTAGGCGGTGAAACAAAGTCCACAATGAATTTTCTTTTTTCTGTGTCAAGAGGGACATAGAATGTTTAACATAGTTAAAGAGTGTTAGGGGGAATGCTGTTTTAAAATCATTTAGTTTTAAGGGTTATACCACATTATCTGCCTATATTACTTTTGTCTGGTTTAATGAGACAGATGTGGATGTTTAACTGTACATCTGGGGAACTTTTCATATTTGTACATTCATTTTAAATGAAGGTCCTCGTGAATGCACAGAAAGTGAGTACCGTTGTGACAATTTGCGCTGCATTCCTTCCCGGTGGATCTGTGATCATGATGATGACTGTGAAGACAATTCAGATGAACGTGACTGTGGTGCGTACTGTCTGGGTGCTACCTCTTAAATGTCCTCACTTTTGATTTTAATGTGATATTCTGCAAAATGGTCTTTTATGGGAAGCATCTTTAGTGGAGTAATGTTGACCAGATCATTTTAGTCATTCCACCAAAAGTAGAGAATACCACAGTTTTAATGGTCTGGGATTTTGCAGTCTTTTTTAAGATGTTGTTCTTAAGAAGTGAACGCTTTATCTGAATTTGAACAAGGAGACATTTCAACACTTACTTCTGAATCTTTTTTCAGAGCTGAGGACCTGCCATCCAGGTTATTTCCAGTGCGACAGTGGCCACTGTGTTGCAGAACGCTTCAGATGTGATGGAAATGCAGACTGCCTGGATTTCTCTGATGAAACAACTTGTCGTGAGTTTCAAGCTTTGCAATTGTTGCTCGTTGAGCTCACTTCCAGAAAGATTTGCACTTTTCTCTCTGAGTGCGAGGACTCCTTAAAGGTGCAGAATTCTGCAACACTTAGTGATGTCAGTAAAAATTCAGGATAAGTATAATATTTTGAATCAACTTTTTAATATAATAATGGCTTTCCTATTTTTGGTTTCTCTTTGCTTTAGATTTTGGGTTTTGTTTTGTTGGGGTTTTTTTTTGTTTTTTTGTTTGGTTTGGGGTTTTTTGTGTTTGTTTTTTGGGGTTTTTTTTTTTTTTTTTTTTTGTGTGAGGTTCTTTGGTTGGTTGGTTTTGGTTTTTTGTTTGTTAGGGTTTGTTGTTTGGTTGTTTGGTTGTGTTTTTTACAGCTTTTACAGAATGTGAGTATTGTTTTGCTGTACCAACATGAGTTTTGGAATTAGATGTATTAGGTACTTCTTCAGTCATTCACATCTGGTGCCAGTGAGATGACTTACCTTTTTTATTGAAGTAGATTTGTCAGTAACAAATTCTGGTAGCATTTGTTATATTCATGACAGTTCATTTTCAAAAGTTCCTGGGAGTGACTTATGTTGTTTCACTATTCATTCAAATCTGAATTAATTAGATTATAGCTACCAATAAGTCCTCAGTCGTTGCAGTATGTTGTTACTACAGATCTTTGCAGTGCCTCACACTGTATCCCTTAGTATGGAGAGAAGTGTATTGAAAAAATAATATAAGGTGGGGCTGAATATTCATAAAAAAAATTACAATTTTCATTGTAAATGAAAATGTCACAATAATTTTCTTTTCTTCAGCAACACGGTATCCTAATGGTACATATTGTCCACCTATGCTTTTTGAATGTAAAAACCATGTCTGTATCCAGCCATACTGGAAATGTGATGGTGATAATGACTGTGGAGATGACTCTGATGAAGAACTTCACCTTTGCTGTAAGAGAGAAAAATTATATTATAATGAACAATATGCATAACAAAATCTCTAATTACAATAGAGAGAACAATTAGAAAATAAATTGTAAATATTTTCTTTTCACTGGAGATTCTCACAGACTTATTTCAGGATGAGTGCTGAGAATTCTGCAATTTCATATGCAAGTTCATATTGTCCCCCTATAGTATGTTTCTCACACCTTTGCAGAAATTTGTATATTTAATTATAAAAGTAGGAAGAAACATAGCAGAGAAATAAGGACACTTCCAGGATGTTTATCTAGATTAAGACCATCAGTTTGCAACTAAAGATTAATTCAGATAATGTATATTCTCGAAGGTGCTGAGCTTTTAAAGCTGTCAGTGTAGTTGGGACGTCTTTGTAAATACAGTGGAAGAGTCCTGACTTTAGCTCTAAAAATGAGGTGTTGGAGGTACTACTTAAACAATTCTTGTCAGTTATACAATATATACCCACTAAAATAGCACGTTGGTTTTTCAATCAGTTTTCTTCATAAACAAATATAGAAAACTTTTCACCAAAGATGATGTACTGTCTTCTGACAAAAAATGTTTAGTGGCCTAACATACAATCACCAATACGTGGAGAAAATATTCTTTTGGCTCTGAACGCCTTCATACCTTTTAAAATATAGAAAACATATAAATGTTACCAGATGAAAGTGATTGAGATAACTTATGACCAAATGGCATGTAGTATCTAAATGTGACTGACTTGCTTTCTGTGGTTTCAGTGGATATTGCTTGTGAATCTCCATTCCGTTTCCGATGTGAAAACAATCGCTGTATATATAGTCACGAGCTGTGCAACCAGGAGGATGACTGTGGAGATGGAAGTGATGAGAAAGAGGAACACTGTATGTTTACCAAAAAAATGAGCAGCAAATTCACTACTTGTGATGTGCTTAATGTTTAATAATACCAAAGGACTATAGAAATGTCAAAATTAAACATAAATTATGAAAACTACAACTCAGTATGAAATAATTTGTACTGTGATTATAGGTAGTATGTATTCCCATCTCTCCGTACAAGTAGCAAAAATGAGCAAACGTTTCTATGAAAAGAACAGAATATGGTTTTCAAAATCATATTTTATTTCATTATGAGCAGCAGCTAAATTGTGTCAACTAATTAAGAACTCCACTTAAAATAAGAAAGAAAGAGTTGGCTATATTGTAAAATAAGGATGGGATGTATAGCTTTGAAAACAGAGAAACGGATACTTCTGAATTTGTGGCACTGTTATGCACATAGTAAGACTGTTGATATTTAGGCCCAAATCCTGCAGAAACTCTGTTAATATTTAATAGGTTTTTGCCCCAGATGTCTTATGTAGTTCTCATTGGCTATGTTGATTTTTGTATTATCAAGTTCAATCATATTTTTAGTTGCTTAATGATATTATTTGCTGGTTTTATTGTATAATATTCTTAAATATTGTACTATATTGTAACTACTAATAGTTTACTAGTATCTCAGTCTCTTGAATTCTGCAGTAGATACATGAAGTATATCATTAAAGGATATTAATATATTTGTGTTATTAAAAAGAAAGTTCAATCAACTGTTAACAAGAAGAATTTGCCTTCAGTCTTTCTCAAATGGAGGGGCTTTCCTACAGATTTCCAAAGTCACTCTAGTCGTTCTTTTGCCGATTGCATCAGTGTGGAATAGTGCTGTCTGTTAGGATTGTGTAGTTGAAACTGTGACAGAGAGGTGTTTGTCTTCTTGACTGTAGGTAGAGAACCAACTCCAAGACCTTGTACAACTGAAGAATTCAAGTGCAGTAATGGAAATTGCATTCCTCTCCATTATGTCTGTGACAATTATGACGACTGCGGAGACCATTTTGATGAAATTGGTTGCAGTAAGTAGTAATATCAATAGAATAAAAGATTACAATGCTCTTGAAATAAAAATTTCTGAACATGATAACAGTACATGTTTCTTTTTGAATAGCATACTAAGAAGTATTGATTTTTAATTAGCCTGTGCTAGGATTATCCAATTAGCCATGAGAATATCTCCTGTTTTCTCTCTTTTCGGGAAACCCCTATGAAATTAAGTTCTCTGAACAGTCCTTTTTAGGCTTAGAGTATTTATGCGTCACCAAAAAGGGTCTGATCCTGTTTTGAAATGGGTCACATTATCGAGGCAAAAACATCCAGATATTTCAATCATAGTTGCAATAGGCCAATCTACAGAATTATTTGTGGTCAGACTGTGAACTGATGTAGGTTGCTCTAGCCTTTTTAAAAACAAAAGTGTGTTGAAATGCTGTTATCGTCCTGTTTACAGACATGACCACAGAGTTCTCTGAGGACAGCCAGTCTTCAGGCTGAGGACCCTCTTAGATCCTCTGCACAACTTTTATTAACTATGCATTATAAATTTGCTAGCATCCATTTAGATGCAAAAGCTTTGACTTAAACTTCGAGGCATGAGAGAGTATCCTCATGGGTCCTGGGAAAAAAAAAAAATCCTAACTTTTTATATCAATATATAGACAGCTGCTGCAGAGTGGTAACATGAGCATATAGTTGCAATTTCAATTTGTCAGGTTTTGATGGCTTTAAGTGAAAGTGTGCCAAATGATGCACTTGTGATTTGCAATCCATGTGTATCTTTTTCTCATGCTCTGTCAATGAGCATATTTAGCTTTTCTACTTATAGAACAGATTTGAGTTTGACAGTACTTTGTGTGTTTGTAGAGTATGTCAGAATTAACAGAGTTCTATGTGTACTTTATAGAATGATATAATTTTCATTACCTATTACAGAGCATCTATCATCCCTGACTTGTGTTGTCCATTATAGGTCTGTTTTAAAGGGCAGTTAATTCTGTGCAGTGACCTGTATTGCCTTCAGCAGGCATTAGATTAGGTACAACATAAACAAGCCATCATCTTCTCTCTAATTTTCAGATAGAAATAATGTAGGGTCCGTGTTATGCATGATAGCAATTGATAAATTTTTTGTTTAGCTGATAAGAAAGGACTGGGTGAGAAGGAGGTAGGCTGGCACAGGCAGGGGTTGGAGGCAAGTCCTCAAATAGGTTCTGCAGTTGCTACAGGGTGTTGGTAATGTAGGGTGCCGTTTCTCTGAAGGAAGGTGAGCTTGGGTGGTTATGGCTCTTATCCTGACTCTGTTCGCTTACTTCTAGAGGTTAAACTTCTTACTTGACAGCTGTCTTGACCAGTGTTTACCATGCTCTTGTATTTAATTATGCCTTAGAGAACAGATGTTCATATTAATTGAGATTCAATTAGAAAAAAAGGAAAGAAAACTATTATTATCATTGAAAATGTTTTTCAAGTAGACAATACTGATCAAAATTATGATGCCTACCTCTCTGTAATAATTTTATTTTTTGGTTATAATTGTAAAAATTACTATTTTTTCAGATCCTGGAACAGCGCGAACTTGTGCAGAAAATATCTGTGAACATAACTGTACCAACCTGAATGAAGGAGGATTTATCTGTTCCTGTAGGCCAGGGTACAAGGCCAGTGAAACTAACCGAAACTCCTGTGATGGTATTTGCAATGTTCTAAATATCTTCTTACTGATAAGTGTTCGGTGACCTGTCACTTCACCATTCTAATGTGACTAACAGGATTTTTATACATTTAGCAGATGCTTCCTGAAAAGTTTTACTGCTGAATCGTGTTTTCCAACATGTAGGCCTCACTCAACAAAGAACTGGCTCCACAGTTCAGACTTGGTTTTAAGCTTTTGGTGGCTGTAGGTGTATGTTTTTGCTTTCTGTATATAGGTTTTGTCATGTCTTTGCAATCTGAGGGACAGAAATTCGCTGAATTTTTTTTCCCTTACTGAAATATAACTTACTGAAGGTCATACTCTCCTTCTCTTCTGCTCCAGAACAGACCTCCAGTAAAGGGCCATTGTACCATACTTTTGCTGTGGTTATATGTAGATATATTATGGTGAGGAGTTTGCCCAAAGGTCATTCTTTGTGGTCATGCAATATGGTACGTTCACAGTTACTGTTGCAGTATATTTTGATGAGAACACTTCTGTTTGTTGCTCCCAGCTCTTGAAGACAATTTGTGTAGTTTTATTAGACATGATCCAAGGCCACCCTTCCCATGCCTTCCTGCTGATACTGTTTCTGAGGACTAGGTCTCTTTGCTTCAGTATTTCAAGATGGCTTTGCTCTTTCATCTCACTGTAGTCATGCCTCATCTTTTGCCTTTTCTTGGTGATTTAACACAAAAATACATGATCAAAAATGTCTCTCTGAGAAGCAATCTCATAAGCAGGAGCAATGCAGTTATTAGCAATCTGTAGTTAAGACATGTTAAAAACAGTAGATAAGTGATGGGGAGTTCTGTCCAATAACAGATGCTGATGTTAAAGATCATTTATTAGGTCACTTATCTCATGGATTAAAGGTGACCCACATGTGAAAGAAAGAGCTTAAAGTCTAGATATCTTTTCTCTACTTATGTCTAGATATCAATGAGTGTGAGATCTTTGGAACATGCACACAGGACTGCAAGAATTCCAAGGGAAGCTACGAATGTTTCTGTGCAGATGGCTTCAGGTCTGTGGGTGATCAACAAGGGAAACAGTGCGCAGCTAATGGTATGTTAACTGATATGCATATTGATTGCTACCTGTAAAGAGCAAGTGGAGTATAGCAAGTTAATGAATATAATAATCTCTTTTTTAGGAAGGGGATGATGAAAAGCAGATTTTGTTCTGTAACTTAATATTATTGGTGTATTCTACCCATTCCATAATCAGGAATAGAAGTGGTCATCTCTGCTTCCAATTGTAAAGATGAAAAACAATATCTTGATTTGGATGCCTGCCTTCCTTTCTCCTGAAATTCTCTGCAAACAAAAACCTGCTTATCCTGTGGTTGTCATCAGAAATTAATGTTGCCTGTTCCTGAAGTTTAGATTTTCTCAACAATATAATGCATCAGAAGAAAAGTGCATTAAACTCGTACAAATCCGAGGCAGTTTGATGACAGATGGCCATTCATTGTTCATGGACTGATGCACACAAACAGGACTTTGCCCAATGTTTAACATCGATCATTAGCTTTTTATTAGTGCAGTGACTGCAGTGTGTGACAGTCGTTGAATTGGTAGAGAGTAGATTCAGAAAATAGTAGTAATAATAAAGAGCTGAGGAAAATAGAAGGAAGTGGCAATGCAGCAGTATCATATAAAAGACAGAAACAATATTGTATTTAGAAAAGCACTTTAGCAGATTTAAGAGATACATGGTAGAAATGTGGTGTGACTATTGAAAAAGTAAAATCTTCAGAACAGCATGCCTGTGACCAAAACTGCATACTGCTGGAGGTTTTGAAACCTAAAAAATATTTGTAATATGATAAATGGTACAATAAAGCCATGTCTCCAGTTTCCAGTCCAGTGGCCTAATTCAGCCAGTATTTACTGTTGAGTATGAGACTGGACATACAAACAGGCATTTGCACCTGAGTTTCTGCCTGGCTGCTTGTTTATGTGCCTGAGATAGAAATCCAGTTCATTGAAACGCTTCTTCATAGGCTTTATTCAAGAAGCATCTAGAGACCCAAAGTTTTCAAGACTAAATGATAGAAGATAACATGATTGTAGCTAATAACATAATGAAGTTTGTTGTACCTAAAGTTCTGCTTCTGTGTATGCTCAGAACTCTACCACCCTTTGCAGTACAAGCTCACATGACACATGAATGAGGACATCCTTTGTCTGTGTCTGCTGCAGGCCTGGTCAGTAGGCATTTTCAGAACACACGTAGAATATTGAGTCTCCTTTTTCCTGTAGTAGGAAATGCTGTCAGTTTCTACACTGAATTGTATGTTCATTAGGGAATAGAGTCACTTGCCCTATTCTCCCATAGTTGAGTGTGACTTAGAGGGAAAGGGTTATGTTCAAAGAAACACTTAATAGTAAATTGAGGATTATTAATTGGAAAAGTCACTGATAAATGCGATTTTCCTTTCCCAAGTGAATGCCTTGTCTTTTCTGATTGAGTCTGTGAAAATGTTATTAGTGTAGGAGAACTTCTTTGGATGAAAGCTTATGATTGAAGTCCACAACTCCCAAGTGGACTTTGTCCTTAGCAAAATGATGGAGCAATTGAATTTTCTCACCAGCAAAAAGAGCCAGATGGGACTGATACTCTCTGTAGTCATTAGAGTATTGAGAAAACCCCAAATTAACCTGTGGCTGGATAGGAGAGCATTCATCTGGATGTGGAGACATTAGAATTTAAAGACTTTCAGATAGAAGAAGTCAGGTTCTGGCTCAAGGTAGCAGCAATTTATTTGTGCTTTCAAAATTGTTTCCCATGCTTTGGGATGGGGCAGTGAATTGCATAGTGTATACTGGCATCCTGTTTTTGAGATGTGAGGTGTTGATATGCCAGCACTGTAATGTTTAAGAATTTTTGAGAAATTATTCCTTAATGATTACTGCTGCAAAAAAAATCTGTGGTGAAAGGGATAATACTGTCATCAGTGGTAAGTATTTCTAGAGTTTTTAATGGATTTTGCAAAGCCAATAAGTTTGAATAGCTCTGAAGCTTTAGAAGTGACCCCATGTTCCTTCTGCTTCTTATTTGAACAGAACATGTGAAAACCCCAGTTTAGTTTTGACTAGAAGTGACTTTCATCAGTTTCTTCTAAAATGAGAAATACAGGGAAGTAAAATTCATTGTTATTTCCCAGGTAATCCTCCATTGTTGCTGCTGCCAGATAATGTGCGGATTCGAAGATACAATATCTCATCGGAACAGTACTCTGACTACATTGATAACCAGGAGCGCATCCAAGCTCTGGATTATGATTGGGACCCTGAGGGGATAGGCCTGAGTGAGTATGTGCAGAATGTTAATACTCAACCATGCAGTGGTTGGCTTAAAAATATGCATTTCTGCAGCGTAGATATTTAATTTATGCTGAAAATCAAATCAGATTAGATTAACTGTCCAGGTCTTGGTTGAATGTGACCCTCCCCTCTATTCGTTCTTCAGCATCAGTGTGGTTCATTTTCATGCTTTAA
Source organism: Nesoenas mayeri (assembly GCF_963082525.1). NCBI lineage: Eukaryota > Metazoa > Chordata > Aves > Columbiformes > Columbidae > Nesoenas > Nesoenas mayeri. The sequence goes on from NC_137545.1 coordinate 23,749,870, forward strand.
TTTAGTTTAGCTAGGGTTTGTTCTGTTTTTCCCTTTGTTTTGGTGTGAGTTCAGCTGTAGAATTGTGGCTCTTCAAGGTTATGCAGTAGTAGAGGCTTGCTATAAATGAACCCCTTCCTTGATTTATGGCTCTGCCAGTCCCCAAACCTGGTTCAAGTCTTGCAAGAACTAGTCCTTATAATAAACAGGAATGGCCAGTAGATCCCTGTATTAGCTTATGTCTTTGCCTCTTTATCAGCTTCTCTGCTTTTGCCCTTTTCACATGGCCACTGTCTTGGGCCATACTTGCTCCTTAGGGTAATGAGAGTCTAAATTACTCTAAAAATCTCATATGAAGGTTTCAAAGCTAAGACCTTCTCCTCTTGAAAAATGTGATAACATATTTCTTGATAATCTAGATCAAGATGATCATAGATGTGCATCTTACCTTAAAAATCTGCAGTCTAACACAATGCAATTTAATTGGACAGATGACTCCGTGTTATTAATAAATAAATGTGTCTGGTATCTTCACATAAGAGCCTTGGAAGGATTAGAATTTTCCAAAAATATGGAATGGACATTAAAAATGATCTTTGTCATATTTTTTGAAGGTGTTGTGTACTTCAGCATTCTGGGACAGGGTTCTGAGTTTGGAGCCATCAAACGTGCTTATCTGCCCACGTTTGACAGCAGTAGCAACAATCCAACAAAGGAAGTTGACTTGAATCTCAAGTACATAGTGAATCCTGATGGATTGGCTGTTGACTGGGTTGGAAGGTGAGTGCACTGAAAAGCACTTAGATTATATATTTAAGCTGAAGAAGAAGAGCAGTTTTATTGCTTCTGCTAGAAATTTGCTTGCTGACAATCTATTGTTTGATTCCTTCGAGATGTAGGCAGTCCATACAGCCTTGACATCTTTGAAGGCCATTTATATTGGATAGTTAAAGAAAAAGGCAAGACTTATTCCAGTCTGAGGCTTGATATGTAGCATTCAGTATCTAGACTCTGTGTTAGGTGATGTATGCTGTTAGGTGTTGTGTCCTATGAAATACTTAAAGAGTTGCTCATGTACTATGTCACCCTGACTTCTAGAGCAGGATAAAGCCACTCTGGTTGGCTGAAGTGATTCACTAGCCTGAAAAATTGTGCCAGTCATGATGGAAAAAATAAGTGGAAAATTGTATCTTGCCTTCTAGCAGTTTAAAGTATGAGATAGATGTCCTAAGGTCTGGGCTAGCCTTCAGCTTTCAGGTTATTTTGCTGTTTGCTTTATGAATTACAAGCCACTCAAAAAACCAAATGTGTCTGAGGGCAGAAGGAAGTGTCAGATTTTCTGTTCACAAATCTATATGGTCATGAGAGCAAGGATAAAGAATATTTATCACCAGCATCCTTGGGAGGCTAGCATCTTCAGCACTTCAAACATGGTGTTACATTGATTCCAGGACAATGCTGAAACGTATTTTTGTCGCGGCTTTAGATTGCGGGGTGACAATAAAACCCTGGCAGATGTATTGTTAACCTCCTCTCCCCCCACCTTCCCCCCTTTGCCCCTCCCTCTCCCCCCTTCCCACTAAGGACAGGCGATCTGGAGGGAAAGAAGGACAGAGAGAAGAGAGTGGGAAAAAATTAAAGATATTTTACTAATGCTACTAATAAGAATAGAGAAAATAATACAAAATATACAAAACCAATCTTGAAAGTCTCAGCAACTGCAGAGCCGGCACCTGAAGTCCTGGACTGGACTCTGCAGCCAACCGGAGCTGGATTCAGTCTCTCACTAGGCCTCAGTTCGCAGGAACGACTAGCAAGGTCCTCTCCTAATGTCGGCCATAAGCAGAAGGGAAAAGGCAAAAAGGGCAAAAGGGACGAGATCCTCGTGATCTCCCACTTTTATATGACGTATTCACGTGAATGGAATGTTATACACAGTTGGTCAGTTTCTTGGTCACGGGTTTCTCGTTGCCCCTCTTGCGAGATGTCCATCCGTGCTTATCAATAAGTTTGCATTCCATTGCTAGGTTTACCAAAACATGTGTCTGGTTCTCCAGGAAAATGCAGTTAATATGAAGGCTTTAGCTGACAGGCAAAATCACTAAAAGAGAAACTTGTTTTTAACAAAACCAGGACAATTTAAAAAAAACATATTTAAGTGTCTGCACATTATGTAACTGATACATGATTTGAGACAGTTCTTCTGCCCATCTGCAAAATAGGAATTGCAGTATTTTCTCACATTTCCAAGCCAATTATGCGATAATTTTTTTCCATCAAAAGGCACTGTATGTGTAGTGAGTGCATAATAATAAGTATGTTTATTATCTAAGTTGAAAAAAATAATAAAGCCATGATGATAAAGATGGGCAAACTTCAAGGAAGACTAGACTGAGTGCCCTGTTTGTAAGGACTGAAAGTATTTATGTCTGATGTGGTAACAATTTATTCATTAACATCTCTGTCAGAAAACAAAAATCTAGAGAGGACTAATAAGCTGGATACCTTCAGAGTTGCTGCATAAATTACATGGTAAATAAATTTTTATTCATAATGAACCTTATCATCTCCTGGAAAACCAAATATTTAAAGATGCTCATTAGCCACCTCTGGTGCTTAAAGTAACAATGGGAGTTCTCAGTAGCCTTTCAAAGAAGATTATTTGACATGGAACAGAGGCAGCTGCAGAAACTTTGTCAGAGGAGAAAACTAGTGAGCCGATAGATCACGTTTTCTAAACTCACCTATGTTTAGGGTCTTTATGTTCCAGAATGAAAAAGTTCAGATGTAATTAATGAAGCTTCATTACATGAATTTTGTTTAGGTTTTATATACCTTTTCTTATTTTGTTTTTCCTTTTTATTCCTCTCCCAAGTTTAAACTATTTACTTTTGGAATGTTTTGTGTTTTATGTAATTCAGGCATCTTTACTGGACTGATGCAGGGACTAATCGCATAGAAGTGGCAAAATTAGATGGACGGTACAGAAAATGGCTTGTCTTTTCTCTACTGGATCAGCCAGCAGCTATTGCGGTCAATCCAAAACGTGGGTAAGTGCTACAGGACTTCCCAGAATTATTTTCAATGCTATTCAACACCAAAAACTCCTGAAATGGTAAACTTTAAAGGAAAGACTAAGTGAGTGCCTTCTGGAGTTTCCCTTTACTCATGTTAGGAAATTTGTGTATACGTGGAAAAATAATATTTTAGGATTAAGTTTCATATGGGCACTTGTGTTGGTGACAACAACATGTAGGTCAAATAAAAATCTCCTTTCTACCATCCTGCGTGCCCACCAAATTCCTTTGTTACTACTAAAATAGGGAAATTGATGGGAATGTCTCTTTACCAGCTCCAAGCAATACAGGCACAGCCTCCTTCACAGTGGTGGGCAATGTAAATGCACTGGTACGTTCAACAACTGCACTTGCTACATCTTGTATGGGTCATGATATGTCCTGTTCACATCTGCAAAATATAGGTTACTGAACAGCTTTATGTTCACAACTGACCTTTTCCATGAAACTCCAAAGGATAATCATGGTGACCAAATGCTGAACTATATTAAATTCTGGTTCTGTCCTTTCAGGCTCATGTATTGGACTGACTGGGGAAGGCAGCCAAAGATCGAATGTGCCTGGATGGATGGACAACAAAGACAAACTCTGGTCTCTGAAGACCTTGGCTGGCCAACAGGGCTTTCTATTGATTATTTGAACAATGATAGGATCTATTGGAGTGATTCTAAAGAAAATATTATTGAATCCATGAGGCCTGATGGGACAGACAGAACTGTAGTATTACATGGAGGTAAGAACTTATTATGCATTACTATAATAGTAACCAAGATGTATGCTAACAGGTGGTTGGGCTTCACAAGTGAGGTTATGTTTAGAGTAAGTCTTGGTAGTGTTTTCTCCTCCTTTGTACAGGGATAAATGGCATGCCAGGTTCAGAGCTCATTATGCCTGGTCACTAGATTCTCTGAGGGTCATTTACATGACCCAAATAGGGCACAATGTGGAAAATTGGATTCTTGCCTTTTTAATGTATATTATTAAGCAGTCTGCAGGTACAGTGGCATGAAGTGGTCAGGCACATGAGGGGTATATATAGCTGCAAATGTCTTAAGATGAAAGGCTTAGAATATATATTTAAGCTGGAGAAGAAGAGCAGTTTTATTGTTCCTGCTAGAAATCTGCTTGCTGACAGTCTATTGTTTGGTTCCTTTGAGAAGTAGGCAGTCCATACAGCCTTGACGTCTTTGAAGGCCATTTATATTGGATAGCTAAAGAACGAGGGGAAGTCTGGAAGAAAGATAAATTTGGAAGTGGAGAAAAAGTGAAAGTGCTGACTGTAAATCCGTGGCTTACCCAAGTGCGTATCTATCACCAGCACAGATACAATCAGTCCGGTAGGTAATGAGCATCCTGGCAAACTGTTCCTTGCTGTGAGACTGAAGTTGGTATTGATGTCTTCAAAGAGCTTAGTAATCTTCCCATAAAGCATCTATCAGTATGTGATAATACTCATTTCTGAAAACCTAAACATGGAATAGAGGCTGGCAAGTATTTTCTGCATATCCAAAGTGAAACCAGCAGTGGATTACTACACACTGCTCTTTAGAGTCTCTTAGTTCTGAGTTATGACCCTGTCCTTTCTCTTCTTCCCCTTCATCTTGGAGTTGCCATAGAAGTGGCAGTCATGGTATTTATTTATCCTGGTAACATGCAAAGTGCTGACTGTTAATACTGCCTCTAAGGGGGATGCTTCAGTTGGGACATGTCCAGAGTAATCACAGGAAAGGATGTGCAGAAGAACATCCAGCATATCCCTCTTTAAAGGTGTTTTAACTTTCAGTTTCAGAAAGCACCATGTTGTTTGGAGATGTACAGTTTCTTCTTGGCGCTACACTGGCTCCTAAAGGTCATGGTCTCTCCCTTAAGAACATAAGAAAAAGCAGAGAGAAAGTTTTTTTTATATAAATGTGGAATTTGGATGTCAGTTGTTTTAGGAAATGGATCTAGACTTGTTCAGATTTTGGTGTGTGATATTGATGAGATACACTACTGACTAGGGAATTCTGCTGTGTTACCTCAGGAACATGCTGCACTGCTCCTTCAACTGCCTTTCTAATTTATTTTTTTTTTTTCAGTGCCTAATCCTTGTAAAGATGTCTGCAGCCACCTCTGCTTGCTGAGACCAGGAGGGTACACCTGCGCTTGTCCTCAAGGGGCTCGCTTCATAGAAGGCAGCAGCACAGAGTGTGATGCAGGTAGAATAATTTGTCAAACTGGAAATGAAATGAAAGCAAAGGAAGCTTTTCTTTAGAAACACAAATATGTTACTGAATTAGAAATGTGGAGGGATGAGCTAGCTGATATAATAGGTATTGTAAGTCAGGACATCTGGTTTTTATTCTCAGCCATTACTGATTTGTGGTTACCTTGTGCATTTCATGTAATCTCTTTGTATATAATTTGTAAAATGGATATAGATATATCGCTCCAAATAGTCCAAATTCATCACAGTTTCTGATTTCCATTTTGAAATTCCAAAATATTTTCATTTTTTCCAAGTGTCTTGATTTCAGAACTAGATAATCTCTGACAAATTATGGCTTACAATTATGTTTGCAATTCTGTACAACGTGTTGTTTGATCGATATAATAGAAGGCAACAGATGCTTGAAACAAAGCTTATGGAACTTAAAGTGTGAACAGAGATAACTTCCAGATAATCATCAAATGCTGGAAAGCCTTTTAAGCACTAGAATTTAGTGCTTGGTTGTTGCATTGCAGCAAAGCCCCCACAGTGCTTCCAGGAGCACCAATAAAATACAGTTGCTCAGCCTTTCCTGAGAAGAAAGAGCATACCACTGCAGGATTTCTATTTCTCTAGCTGAGAGTCTGCATTCTTGGCTTACAGTGATGTGGGTGGTAGCCAGATGTCCTTGTACTTGTCCTTGCAACAGCTTTCTACTAAATTATGCTTTACAACATCTGGCATCTTTTCTATGGTTAATCTTCTCTGAATTCTTTTCTTTTTGAATTAAGAGAGAAGATGTCATAAATTTTTACACTGCATTACCTCTAAATTACATTTTCTTGATAATTGTTAATGCTCTTTCTCTTGCCACATGCTGTGAGCTGCAGAATGCAGAGCTCGTAATGTGATAACAATAGTGAATGGAAGTGTGCAATACATGTTTAAATTAGGGTTCAATAACACTGTTGATAGCATTTGCTATTTGGTGTTTATTGCTTTGAGGACACTGCATTTGCTATTCTGTGCTGAAACTGATGTACAACAAATGTCCAGGAATTAAGAAAACTGAAAACTGTGCTCGACCTTATTGTGAGGAAAAGGAGGAGACAGCAAATAGGATATACCAAACTGTCTCCATTCTGAACTTCAGTTTTTACCTTGACTTTAAGCAAATTTTTTAGCCAGTGAACTGTGACTGCCATAATTGACATACTTGCCAAATATAGCTTTTGTGTATACATTTAGTTTATTTGGTCCTTTCCCCATATTGCAGCTACTGAGAAACACAGCCTGCAAGACCTCTGCATTTCCCTTTTTTGTATCCCATTTACTTGAAGGGAGTTTTACCTGTAATGGACATTTTCGCAACAGACTTCCTCTGACTCTGGCTGAAAAAAAAAGAAAACTACAAAGTATTATCGTTTAACTTACTAGTGTATGACACGCTCTCCAAGTCCATCCTTAATTTATAGCCTATAATGATCTCTAAGATCCAGCACTTCTCTGATGTGATCTACACTCAGGGCTCCTGGAGGGCAGCTGCAATGCTGGCACGATACAGAACAGGCTCCTGCGCTGCCTGGCGCCCGGCTGCCAGCCCGTGCTCTATGCTGACAGAACACTCTGAGCACTTGGGATTTCTCTCTAGTTCTCACTGTCAGAATGTATGAGAGTTTAGAGGGCCCTCCTGTTTGTGCATTTCCATCTGCTGCTTTTCTTCCTTAGTAAATGCATCACAGTTTGGCCTCTGTGCAGATTCCAGCTGGCTGGATAGAAGAGCCTGGGCAAAGGAGATAAAACTGCTTTCTGAATGGAGGGGTTTCAAGGGCAGTGGTGGGCTGCATTGCACTGGCAAAAGAAAGTGATGGGACATACAGCTTTTGTGTTATCTCTGCCTACTTTCCTGAGTAAGTTATTTTCCAAGAACAGGCTTTACTTCAATTAAAATAAGCTAATTTGGCAGAAGGATAAGAGCAACAAACACAAAACAGCAAAACTTCTGAAAAGTAGCCTGTGAGTTTGCATACACAAGTTCTTTAGAGATAAATAAAATGGTCTATGGTACAATTTTTTTGTTGAAGATGTCTTCATAACACATATGTGGCTTTCAAATTTTGCAGCTATTGAATCCCCTCCCACAATGCCACCAGCATGCAGGTGCATGTATGGAGGAACATGCTATATAGATGAAAGTGGTCTTCCAAAATGCAAGTAAGTCCGTATGTTGTTAGGGTAGTCCTGGGTCAGATTGTGCTGATTTAGTATCACGGTACAATTAAACTCTTTGAAATGTGTTGGAAATGCTTCAGAAGATGTCATATATCTGAAGGAGCATATTTGTAACAACCATAGAAAAAGACATACACACGTGAAAATATCAGCAAATAAGCAATGTAAATGCATTAGTTTGGGAAAAGAAAATGAAAAACAGGAAGGCAAACCACTGAAGATTCTAGTAAAAGGCTATGCCAAAAAATTGTAAGAATGGAGAAGTAATGCTCAGTAAATGTAACTTGGAACAGCCAGTAGATGCCACCATTGCTCTGCTGAAACCAGGTCTTTTGACTTCAGTGACTAGTTTTCTGACTCAGCACTTTCTATTTGCACTTTTAATCCTGTGAATATATTATCTTTACGGTCGGTGAAATAAATAATTACCGAGCATGGAGTTAAAAATCTATGTCATGTTGGTAAACATTACAGAATGTAATAATAATGCTGAGATCGTAGGCTTAATAAATGCCATTCAGTCAGCTGTCCTTCTTATACTTACAGGTGTTCTTATGGCTACACTGGGAATTATTGTGAAATAGGATTCGCAAAGGGAGTCCCTCCTGGAACAAGTAAGCTTCAAGTATATGTTACATGTGATGCTTTGAGCTAAGGAATGTATAAACCTCACTATGATACTTCTTCAAGGTCAAGCTTATATTTCTCTGGGCTCTTTTTTACACTAAACTGTGCTTGCTTGAATGTTTGCCTATTCTTCTGTCTTTGATAGCAGCAGTAGCAGTGTTGCTGACGCTCATACTAATCATAATTACTGGAGTATTAGCGGTTGGAGGCTTTTTTAACTACAGAAGAACAGGCTCCCTTTTACCAGCACTTCCCAAACTGCCAAGGTATGTTTTGAGGGCTTTCATAGCTGGAATATCTGTGCACTGAAAATGTTTGTTTGTTCCTAAGTATTTCTGAAAAATTCCATTTGTTTGCCATGTGCCTATTGTGCTGGAATATGGGAAGTGCACTGTTGCAGCAATTCCGGTGGATTTTTGATTCCAAGCAGTATCATATCTGATCATGATTTTGTAACAAAGGACTATTGTAAAAGTCTTCTACATTGTAAATTAGCTTTTAAATAGTGAGCAATATAGAAGACTGTTTACCAGAACCAGAGCAGTATATTCAGTTCAAAAAGATATGAAAGACCATAGTTACATATGTAGGGGTTTTTTTGTTGTTTGTTTGTTTGTTTTGTAAAACTTTGTCAGAAGATCATTCTGCCAAAGAGGTCTTTTTGACACTGGAAGGATGAGCTCCTCTGCAACACTGTATTCGTCTGTTTAAAAATAATATGGGGCATGTGTAGTGAATTTCTTTCTGTTTCCAGTCCCTGAGAAGTCCGGGATTTTTTAGGTTCCTGCTCTCCTGGCAGCCATACTGTCCACTGAAATATCATTCAAAAATATTTGATGTTTCAAATCAAAAGAAGATGAAGAAAAATATTTGTAATGATTTTAAATTACTTTTTAAAAAATGTCAGAACACAATGCTTTGAAATTTTTTTAGCTTTAAGCAAATGGTGTGTTTTTAAAGGCATAAAACTGCATCTTCATAGTCTTCGCACCAATTTCACAGTAGTAGCTCTTAAATCAGTGTAATTAAATCACTCTAATCAGTAATGTGGACATAGTTACAACTGCTTTCTCACTGGAGGATTACAGCGAACTAATTAAATTTATTTATGACTTGATGTAGTTAAATTGGGGCAAAATTTTTGCGCAGATTGGTCCTGCAGACAAAGAGGTTTTAAGAGATCTCCAAGCCGCTCACTCAAATTCCCTGTTTCTTGCTTTCTCGAATGGAAGTTTTCTGCACTGTCACATAGTGAAGAAGCAGAAATTTTAATGACTGACTCGAATTCTGCTGTTCAAGAAGTTCTCATAAGTTACGAGGCCATGTGAAATGGAGATGGCAGCTTTTGTCTGTAAGACTTGATTCACAGTTTTAATTTCTGCCATGAATATGCCTTAGTGCTGCCATCACTCAGTCCCTCCTTAAACCATTAACTCTTACCTTTACTGCAGAGTGAACTCAAGCTATAGCTTAGCTGTTACCCTTGACATGGAATTTGTCCATGTACAGGAATTATAGCTAAGATTTAAATTTTTTTTAAATTGAATCAGCTGATGCCCACGGGGCCAACTGGTAAACTGTGTGCACAACACACCAACTGTAGGCAAGAGTTTTAGCACAAGCCATCTCTGATGAGGACACGCACATGGAAAGATCATTTCAGCGCTTTGTCTTCCTTCAAGTTAAGCAACTTTGACAAAATGAGCTCAATGATTAACGGTGGATTTGTAGTTGCATGGTTTCTGGGGAACTGCATGCTCAGAGTTCTATGTGGAAAGTGCTGTATTTCCCTACACAGTACTGTCTTTCACTGCTCCTATTATTTTGAGCCTGACTGTTCTTTCAGAACATTTTCCATATTTCTCATGCAAATCTAATGTGCACTTGTTTAAGTCTATACACAGATTGAACATTTGCTTATATGGAAACAGTACAGTGTAGGTACCTTCATGATTTGCATGCATAAACATCTTTAGTATAGGTGTTGGAATTATATCCACAGATTTGTATGCCATTTCAGCTGCATGTTTTTAAAAATCAGTTTCAATGAATTTGAATAACTAAATAGATTCATGAATTTGTTTGTAAATCAACACTGAAGTAAGAGTAGTCAAAATGTAGGTAAATTTGTGAGAATTGTAATTCATTGAGTTCATTTGATGTCTACATGAGCACACATAAAGATAGTTGAGATAATTCGAAACGGGCTAGCTCAGGTTAAAAAAAACATGTTGAACTAATGCAGTGCCCTTGCTAGTGTGGTTATAGCCAGCAAAAATTCCAAGTGACAATTATGCTAAGAAGAACAAGGAGAAAATCTGTACTATAAGCTCTGTCTCTGTATAATTGTATATATATATATATATATTTTTTTTTTTTTTAGTTTAGGCAGTCTTGTAAAATCTACTGAAAACAGCAATGGAGTAACTTTCCGATCTGGAGCAGATGTGAGTATGGACATAGGAGTCTCTGGCTTTGGAGGAGACTCTGCTATAGACAGAGCAATGCAAATGGTAAGGTTTTGTTCTGAAATAATTTTTTTAAGTGGTGTTCTTTTAATGTCATTTTAGCTGATAGAAATCTATGTAAAAAAGATAGTGAGATGATAAATGTATTCTAGAAAAGTGAACATTGATTGCTAGTTTCCTTAAATAGATTGCTGTAAATTGAAGGCAAGGACAAATGTAGGCTGTTCTTCAAAATAATGTGACTTTTCTCAAGATTTATATGACAGAAATTAAGTCGATTACCTCCTTTCCTATTTCAGCATATTCATGGAATGTACGGGAAATGAATAGGCAAATGAAAATATTGTAACAAGGAATTTTTTTTTTAGAGCCTTTTTATTCCACAGAAGAGGTTAAAATGTGCGGTTTTCAAATCCAGACTGTATGTTAGAAACCCCAGAGGTAAAACTTGCGCCTGACCACAGCATACAGTACTTTGCACAACAAATTATAAATTGGACAGTTTCTTATTTTAACAAGTTTAAACAAATCGTGTTTAATAGTTCTGGGAATATCTTAAAGTGTAACTTTAATTCATCTGTGTCTTGTTATGCACATCTGAGAAATAGCACATCCTTGTGTTTCCTAGACTGTATAGTTTTTCCACAGTTTTTCCCTGCTTACTACAAGAAGTATAATGTACAAAAGATCTTATAGGAAACAGATCACAGGTATGTTTGAATAATAAGCATTTGCTGCGAAGTCTGCACTGAAAACTCCCTAAACTTTTAAAGTTAAAGATAAATTACAGACTTAACTGACAGTAAATTAATGTGAAATGAAATAGCTAGTGAAAAATACCTCATAATAGATCTATATGGCCTCTTTCTAGATGAAGAAACACACTCTTTGTTGAAACTATGCAGTTCGTGTAATGAGACAACCACATGAACATTTCTGTAATTGCTGAAAATAGTTTTAGTCTTGAACATTACCTAAAATCTTTTTAATGCATAAAAAACTTCACAGTACTTTCCATTTTCTGGCCTCATATTGACATACTGAAGTCCAACTAAGGCAGTTTTTACATTGCTAATAATAGGTCTGGATACAGGCTATTTCTACTTAAGTGGTGTTTAGTTCTCCTTATGTATTCAGGATATAAACAAAAAATTGTATCGTTCACTGGGAAAGAATTTAAAGGGTTTGGTTTACAACAGCGAAGAACTGTGGCATGTGCCTTCTAAAATTTTAAGATCACATGTGCATGAGTAGATGTTAAAGGTTTATTTTTCAGTGTGGCTGTTCCTAGCCAAGCTGGGCCAATGTGAGGGAGCTGACAAGAGGTCACTGGGAGGGTAAAGAAAGAGCCATACTCTGATAGCACAAGGTGTAGAATCCTTCTGGCACGAAGCAGTGGTTTGTAGAAGTGACGCAGGTTTAAGTACTAGCTGATGTACTATTCCCATGTTATTCCTCACTATTCCTGTGATGGGGCTGTGAAAAGGTGCAGGACAAGTGAGCCTGGGTGGGGTTTTGCTTTCGTTACCCTTCTACCTGTTGCTGCTTTGCTGTCTCACCCTGACTGGCTGTCCTTATGAGGCACTAAATATTTTCTTAAGAAACACTTAACTGAGCACCTTTGCCCCACTGCTGTGAGCACCGCAGCCGCAGCTCAGGGTTTGGCACAATATGTGTGAAGCAGCTGCTGTCCGCGTGGTGGTCTTAATGCATAGGCAAAGTATAGATTTGTAATAAGAGATATGCTAAAATCTGTGAAACATTTTATTCCTGACATAACTCAGATGTTTTAACTAAGGAGATGCACTTACTGCTTTGTCTCAAAAAATACAGCAATCTCCCAGCTGGGACAAAATGAATTAATCCCATTCTTTTATGTGTCAGATAATGCTTATTAGTTTGTATGTCATTTTGAAGTCTCTAAAATGAAATATTTATTTTGGGATTATACTTCCTTTGATATGTCTTCCCTGTTGAAGGTGTGATTTATGAGAGTCATCTTACCATAAAATACGTTTAGTCAATTATTGAAGTGTGGGGGTTTTTTTATCCAGCTAGGAAGTGGGGTAATATTGGAACAATCAATGGTCCAAGCCTGCTGAGTGAAGGAGTAAAGTAATGGATGGTAAACTAAAGTTATTGTTTTAACAGATGCTAGATTTTGTCTAAGCCTATGTGAAATTAAGCATGCATTGTTCCCTGAGATGAAGAATTGGACTATAAATCAATTCCCAGGAGTATGGAGGTGTTTATTGCACTGAATTGTTTTGTTTGTTTTGTTTTTTCCCTTCATAGAATGAAAACTTTGCAGTGGAGTCAGGGAAACAGCCAATCACTTTTGAAAATCCAATGTATGCAACCAGAGACGGTGGAGCCAGCACAGCCAGTGCAGTTACAGTCATTCGGCCAACACATGTAAGCTTAGGCTTGACTTTTGCCTTTCATTTTCCTTTATGACCTTCTTTTCTACTTTGAAGAACATTGATTTTCCTCCTTCTCCTACAGGTCGCAGCATCTGGTAGTGAGGAAAATGAAAATTTTGAGAATCCTGTGTATGCCTCTGTCATATCAGCTGGTCCAGAGGAGCCCCCTCAGAGTACAGGTGCACCTCAGGTAGGACACAGAAATGGCCTAAGGCTGCCTTGTTCATTTTGTGCTCCAAATCAGGGAAATTGAATTGTTAGAGAAGCTGCAGTATAGTTTCAGTTATCTTTTGAAGTTAATAGATCGGAACAGAGAGTTTCCTTGTTTGTTGCGCTTCATTTTGAGGGCAGATAATAGTCTGAAAATTGTAACTGCTGTTAATTGTTGTTGCTCCTCAACAGAAGTTATTATAACTAAGGCTTTACTTTGGACTTTTAACAATTATTTGTAACCCCCTAATGAATCCTACCTTGAGAGAAGCAGCAAAGTGTGTGTTTTGTTATTTTTTTTCCCCTATAAAATACAAAAAAGAGAACCCAAGAAAAAATACATTTTGGGTTAGAACAGTGAAAATGGAGGGGTTTTTTTGGTATGGAAAATTTAAGTAAGGCATTTAGTCAGTTGTGCTGTCATCAGTTTTTTCACATTTATATGTAATTTTATCCATATTTAAAAGTGCTAGCAAAAACATTTAGGCCACTTTTTCTATGTGTTCTTGCAGGACATTTCAACAGTCGAGATCAAAGTATTGCCTCATCTAGATTATTCATGATTCATGGAAGATACATTTTTATGTCCTAAAATCCATCTGAATGAGCTGATGGTGCCTTTTTTACAGGACTATTTTCACACATTGTGCACCAAAAAGCACCTCCATCGAGCTGTGAAATGACAGTTCTGTCAACTTGTTGTAGTTTCATATACCTCAGTAATTTCTCTTGTGTTGTTTTCCAAACAGTTTTTTCCTATTTTTCTGGAGTCATAGGCTTCCATTAATTCATTTAGTCACTGTTATTGCCTTCTGGCCTAGCCCGGTGAATAGTGCTTTAGGTAAAATAACCTTAACTGGTTATCTTGCAGAAAAGAAAGTTGGGTCCCATGCTTACAATTACAACATGGTAAGAGAAGAACATCCAGCTGAAATCACTGAGTTAGCAGTCAGTGCAAATGAAATCCAACAACAGTGATGTCAGTTTCCTGGGAAGGCTGGGAAAATGGATAATGTTCTAATAATTTTTGTGTTTCAGGAATCAAAGTGGAGTTTCTTCAAGAGAAAAATGAAACAAAACACTAACTTTGAAAACCCAATATATGCGGAGGTATTGCTTAATGTTGTGTAATTCTGTTTTTCAGCTAATGTACTGCTGGACTGTGTTCTGGCTTTCATAGGATAAAGATTATGGGTAGATTCTGCTGCTAAGTGAAGCAGCACAGAAATTCCAGCCAAGGCCAAGCTAGGACTGAAGTGGTTTTGAGAAAAGTTATGAAGTCTCAAGCAGAAGGAGGTGTTCAGCGGGCATCCAGCTCAGGCAGCACAGCTGCACTGCCCATATCTCTGCTTTGCCAGCCCAAGCACAACAGCCCATTCCTGCTCTAGGATCTCGGGTGCCGGTTTCACCTTTGCCACGCTTTCTGGTACAGCTCAGGGACCCAGCGCAAGTGAGAGGCTGTTGTACCGCAGTAGGAGTGAAGTGTTGATTTCTGCCCCCTCGGTGCTGGCTTCAGCATTACACAAAAATTCAATAGCTCTGCGTACTGCAGCCCTGTTTCTATACCAGCACATTTTTTTTCATCGATACAGCTGGATGAGACAGTTCTTTTAAGATGGTATGTTAGCCAGTGGTATGTGTGCTGGAGGAGTTCACACCTGGCTTGGGTGTGAAGGTTTGGAGTTCTACTGACTTCAGCCAATAATTCCAGCCCTTTTCTTCTTACAGTTTAAAGTTTCCAGATGACCTAAATGACTTAAGAACCTCAGTCCAACAGTCATGTGACTAAAACTAGGTGCCTTTTGTGAAGAATGTAGATTTCTAATGCTTGAACAAGGTGAAAGAGTGAGAGTTCAGGAAGCCAGGGACTCATTTCCCCAATACTAATGAATGTAACTATTTACAAACAGTAGTAGTGCCCATATTGTTTATATTCATGGATGTGCATGTAGACATAGCAAGCTACTCCTGACATTGAGCATTAAAATAGAAGTCCTGATGTTTATAGTAGTATATTTACTCAGCTGTGCCATCTGAGGTGAAATTAGCATTTAATTGTGTTACAGTCAGTGATTTGCAGAAATAACTATACTATGACATTTGGCTTTAGCAAAATACTTGGATATCTATTTAATGTTCCTGAAAGTTAAGGTTGGTTGTTTTGTACATTAGAATGTAAACTTGGATTTTATCATTATTGTTTCAGATGGAAAAGGAACAGCAACAGGACACAGAAAATGCACCTCCCCCTTCTCCTTCACTGCCTCCCAAGATTACTCTGAAACGAGACCAACCGTTAGCTTATACAGCAACAGAGGATACATTTAAAGACACCGCCAACCTTGTTAAAGAGGACTCTGTGGTATAACTAGGTAACTGATTTAGGGAAAATTAGACACATCCATTTGCACATATATTTTTTATAAACAGAAGAGTAAGGTTCACATTCAAATGCTTTATAAAAATATATACATCTTTTAGCCAATAGCTGGAGATGTATGTTGAAACTATGCCTTTTTTTTTTTTGACAAATGCCAATTTCTATTTTTATGAACAATTATCATGATGTACTATATGTATATCTTTGCACTGAAGCTGTCTGAAAGTAATGTTATAAATATATTGTACATTTGTAAATTTTTGAAAGATTATCTTGTTGGTGATGTTGCTAGTAGAAATCTGTATGGAATTGGTTGTATCTTTAGGGATAAATTCATTATATAAATGCTTAAACTAAAAAAAAAAAAAACGAATATGGGGACATCACTGATTTACAGGATCTTTAGAGTATACATTTATAACAGCACCTTTTGAAACTTCTGCTGGTGCACTGGGCATCTTTACCACCTATTTTGTATACTACTGTACGTAAGAAAGGGTGTCTTTGTTTATCTGTGTTAAACAACAGATGGAGGAGTCAGTGCAGCAGTGCTGAATAGTTACCTGTGCAAAATGT
Organism: Nesoenas mayeri; assembly: GCF_963082525.1. NCBI lineage: Eukaryota > Metazoa > Chordata > Aves > Columbiformes > Columbidae > Nesoenas > Nesoenas mayeri. The sequence goes on from NC_137545.1 coordinate 23,766,030, forward strand.
TGTTCCTACAATATTTTTACTGCCTGAGATAAAATAATTTCCTCTCAGTTCATAAGACACATGTTTTTCCTCTAGGTTCCCATTAACACTATTCCATTAATGGCGTTCTTAAAAAGATCTGATATATTTAGATTTGCAGTGCCACAAGTACTAAATTTAATGGGCTTTTCTCTTGCTCATCAATGGAATTGCTCTGTTCTTGGCTGGAGTCTCTGGAAGTATTAAATGAAGTAGCTAGATTTCTGCAACAGCTTATTTCCAAACAGCAAACTATGAAAGATATTGGTTCATTTAAGAAATTATTCAGGTTTTTTAATGTGAAAATTTAATTTTATTGACTATTTATTTCCTGAGATGGACATTAATAGAAAGGGAAACAATTTCTACTAATGCAGTCTTTGTAGTTATCTGGTTATTTCTATAGTCAGAAATATACTTTACATCTTATTAGCTTTTCTATTAATTAGCCAAGACAGTTTCCACAACGTGAACCATTTAAGGAAACTGAGTATCACTGCAGGAACGTGTTGTTCAACATTCCTGGCTAGCTACTCATATAATCTAAACATTCCTAAAGTTATAATCATTGAGACTTCTGCTATTTGATTGTTTTATATCTGAGTTCCCAAAATACATACTATTTCTAATTAGAATGCTTATAATTCCTTTGTAATGTACTTTGATTAGAAAAGACAACTGGAAAATGATGCTGCTGAATAAATCAAATAAATTTATTATTTTATCACATCTTATTCCATAATTTGTGTCAAGGCTCTCTGTACTTTTTTCAGTTGTGGAGACTTCAGTGCACTCTAAGATGAAAACAACAGTCCTTTAGATAGAGTCAAATAAGAATAGTACTTACTGCTTCCCACAACTGTCTAAAGTTCTTGATGCACCACCACTGACATCATATCACTCTAAGTGTGAAAACTGCCCCATTACACAGCTGAAATACACTGGTCCTTGAAACGGGAAACTCTTATTATTGATTTTGAAAGACTGACTATCAAGGTAGTATTGACATAAGTGATTAAACCTTGGTTCAATTAACTTTCATATCTGAGTGCTTTAGCATAGAAAATTTCTTAGAATCTGGGATGCAGCATATGCATCTGTAAGGCCGTGAGAAAGGATTTCTTTGTAAGGCAGGTTGTTGTTCTTAAGGAAAGTATTCACAATGTTTTTGTAAGAGAGAAAGCAAGGTCCAGCTGCTTACCACAAGAAAAAGTAGGATCAGTTTTGTGAATAGGCTTTGTCAACAGAAAGATTTGGAAGGAATTTTGGAGAAAACTGCTAATATGTCAGCCATGTATCAGAGTGACCTTAAACTTTTCAGATGTAAAAGAAAACCATACCTGGGACACTGTATAGTTAGGCAGTATGTAGATTTAATTGTTTAACGTACCTGATTGTGAAAGATTCCTAAGCTTCAACAGAGCCTCTTCCTCTCAGTAGCATACCACAATGCACCCTTCTGATTATGTAAAATTTAATTTTTGGTACTTTGTTCAACAGGAGCTTTAGATTCTATTCTTAACTTCATTTTTTCACTTGTGTTCTTTTTCCCTTATGAAAACAGTCCCTGCTTGGGTTCTTGAGTTCTGGACTTATTCTCTTTCAAAGAAGGCTGATTTTTAGGGATTTCAGCACCTCTCTGTAATCTGCCACTGTGGGGCTGACAAATTATACCATTAAGGTTTTTCATGCACATTCGCTTTACAGCTGTCAGGCCAGATAGACAGAACTATCTCTTTGCAGGCATTTATCATGAAATGAAGTAGAATAAATTTATTCTTGAAGCCATTTGCCAGAGAATAGAACCTCAATGAAATAAAGGTTACTAAACGCTTTTTACATTCTGTCCCTTTCTTGCACGTGTACAAACACACACACACACGCCCCCCTCACACACACAGAGTGATGAAACTCTTTTTCTTACGTTTGGAGTTCTGACCTGCACAGAGTATTTTTGTAAGCTTAATTGAATTGCACATTAATGATTAATCACCAGCACAGTTCTTTAGCAAATAAAACCTTTACCCCTTCAATTTTAACATCTCTAGGAACACCAGTTCATGAGCCTCTGATCAGCAGCTTAACAGATAGAAATAGTGTACAAGAGGCACAGTAACCTCAGCTAACATTTTGCCATTCTCAACTTGCTCTTTGTACAGTCAAAATAATTTGCTGTAACATCCACTAAAGACCTGTTTCATCTAATGAGTGAATTAATCATCCTTTTAATTTGAAAAGCACACTGAGGGTGGAAGAAATGTGAATGCATACTATTTTTAATATTTTGCCTCATAAACTATACTAATATTAGGAAGAAAATTAAAATATAAGTTTGGATACTGTGTTTGCGTAGTAGCACTACAATGTAGTTTTGATTTTTTGCTGTAATTGCATATCTGTAAAATAGCTTGTGTTTTATCTCTACACAGTTGAACAGTCAGGTAATTAGATGTGTTCAAATACTGTAATGGTAATTTTTGGAATATATTGCAATAACTGGGCTTTGTTATTATTTGATTTCATGTCTTACTTTCAGAAGCTTGTGAAGTTTTAGCAACTCCTGAATACAACCATAAGCAAACCCTCAATGAAATAGATAACTAAATCTGACTAAATACATTCTGTAAGATACAAGTATAAAATAGATGTTCTGTAAGGCCATTGTTTCATTTCATTTTCACTAGCAGCCTATATGTTGATGAAGTCTACTTGAAAAATGGATCATTTTTGTGTTTTTATTTACTTTTTTTGTAATTGGGCAAGTAGTATTAACCAACTTTGTAGCTGAATATTTTATGAATGCAGATCCTATAGAGGTGACATTTCTGAGCATAAAAGATTACCTTCAAAAGCATGCTGGATTTACAAGCCTGTCTGCAAACTCAGAAATTCCAGGTAAGATGGTGGGGGAGGAGGGGTGGAGAAAATGTCTTCTGAAAGGAATTTAAGCAGTCTAGTATGTGATAAAGAAGACGACCTCTGCTTTTGACGGAATATTTATTTCCACAGAGCTGATATTGGCTTAATACTAGATGTTAATTAGAACTCCAGGATGTGATCTCCCAGTAGCTGCTGGAGCTGGAAACATCATACACAGCAGCATGTCAGATAAACAGCTTGGGGCATAGGACATAAACAGCCAAAATAACTTTGCATCCCATCCAGCTCCATATCGTGTCCTGGGGTACTTTGCCATCAGGGCATGTTCCAGGCATTTTATGACCTTAGAAATATCAGTGTCACACAGGCTTTTCACTGATGATCTTTGAGCTTTTATATCTGCAAAGAAGAAAATAAAGCTGAAAGCATTTATATGCAACATTGTCTGTGAGATGGTTATTTATGTTTGAAGGTTTGGCTACAGCTTCAGGCTTTCTTTGAACTACTGACACAAGTTCTGAGAGCAGTATAGCTACAGCAGAGCAGAGACCAGAAAGGCTGAAGAACACCCAAAAGCCCGGTAAAGAGAAACCACTCTGGCCCATATTGTGAGCCAGATGCTCCCTACAGTCAGTGTAACATGACGCAGCACAACTTCACAGATATCACTAAGTCATAAACTTAGCATATGGTCATAGCAGTTCATTCCCCTTGGGCATTCAAGCTCTAAGTATGGGGTGACTAAGGATGGTAGCATGACATCATATCTCACCAGTCTCATACAGAAACTAATAACACAGGCCTCATCTTAGATACACATAGTGCAGAACAGTTAGCAACGGGTTCTTAACGAACATTAATGAAGTCCAGCAAATGTTCACAGAATCACAGATTGGTTGAGGTTAGAAGGGACCTCTGGTCCAACCTCCCCTGCTCAACCTGTGTTGCTTAGACCAGGTTGACCCAGACCATGTCCAGACGTCTTCTGAGTATCTCCAAGGTTGGAGACTTATCAGCTTCCCTGGGCAACCTGTGCCACTGCTTAGTCACCCTCACAGTAAAAATGTTTCCTGATGTTCAGCAGGAACAACTTGTTTTTCAGGGTGTACCCATTGCCTCAGGTCCTGTCTGTGGGCACCACTTAAAATACTCTCTTTTGTCTTTACAGCCTCACTTCAGGTATTTATATATATTGATAAATTCCCCCTGAACTTTCATACAGTACTTTTTCTACTTACATTCAACAAAGTATTTTTCTCCATAGGAGTCCCTGATTTCAGGAGTCAGTCTGTTCCAAAGTCTTAAGAGGTCTCTCTCGATGACATCTGAAGTAACTACTCCTGCCTTAAAGAAACTGTGCTCAACAATGCTTACTTTCACTCCAAAATGCTGCATCTCTCTCCTAGACGGAAAAAAAACCCAAACAGTAACCATCCCTGAACACCCAATTATGGCATAACCACTAAACATAAGTAAGTTGAAAGTCTGTCACATAAATGGATATTTGAGACTTTGATTCTTATCTTCAAATGTCAGAGTAATTTTGAGGTGTTAAAATTGACTTCGTAGCAGTGTACCTGTCCTATAAAAGTGCAGGAGACAATTAACTCTAAGGAAAAAAAGCAGTGTCAGGTAGATTCACAGCTTCCTGTGTGGTTTATGTCGGACTGATGCATAGGACACCACAGCCAGCTGCATCTTAGCTGTGTATTATCAAACTAAACTTTTGACTCTTTCAAAACTGTTGCATCATTTCAGCTTCCAGCAGAAACAGATTATTGAAGTGCCTGGGAAAAAGTAACAGTGAGCAAAAATTTTCTATTGAATTAGAACTTTGTTCTCCATCATATAATTAAATGGTTATGGTCAAGTGATTAAATGTTAGTGAAATAAAGGTTAGCATGTTTTCTGGTAGCGTAGTTCCCCCTCTGCGTAGTTTTGAGTTGCAGGGCAACTCCTTTGGGATGAAAATGACTTCTTTGTCTTGCTGGGCAGCTCAAGAAACCCAGGCAACTACATTTCAAAGTGTGCAAAGGAATGAATCACGTGTACATTAGCCCTTAGTTATATTATATTTTCTTGGGGTCTATACTTTCCTTATGTAACCATTCATAATGGTTTGCAACCATCTTTCCTAGTGCTGGTGAAGACTTAACTCACTGGGCTAGGCCTTAGCCTTCTCAAGGCAGTACAACACAACTGGCTCCAATTAAGTGTGCTCAGCTTAATTTTCAGAAGGTACAAGTACCTTTGTTAATGTGGTTGCTGCCTGGAATCTACCAGCTCAGATTGTTGTGGAGCATTAGACCAGAATAAAATGGGTTGTAAATGGGTAAGTACAACTTGCCCAGGAACCTCCAGGTGTCTCATCAGGTTATACTGTTGATTTACTTTCATGTACCCAGTGGATTCTCATGCCCGAAAGTTGGATGTTAGCTGTTTCTCCACGATATGAAAGTTTTTCCCAGTGCATTTTCCTAGCGGGTCTGTTCATAGTACTGGAGATTGAAATCCCAAACAAGTGACCAATATCCTGTTCTGTTCCTTTCCCCCTTTAGGCAAGATTTCCAGAGAGAAGATGAGAGCGGCAAACACACAGTCACTCTTCCTGAGCACATCTGGAACCTGTTCTTAGATTCAGGCATGTGTTTCTATCTACTCACCGTAAGGTGTCAGAGAAAGCTTCCATGCCCCACTTGGACAGGCTGTAGCCACCCCCTACAAAAGCCATGAGGCCTTTGGCATTGATTAGATTGACTACTCTTCCCTCAGCTTTTTTCAGAAGTGGCAGAAGCTTGAGCGTGATTTCAATCAGTCCCAGGAGACCAACACCCAGCGCCGAGTGGAAGTCTTCAATCCTCAGCCAGTCAGTGGGTGCTACAGGTGCTGTTCCTTCAGCATTGGTCACCAAGCCAAAAAGCCCTGAGAGGATTACAAACCCATTTATTTTGGTATGTGGCAATATCTTACTCTAGAGTTTCATATGTAGCACTGAGAACAAAGCACATAGTCTGCAAAAATTTCAGTGAGATCAATACAGTTGTTTGGGGTTTGCTTGTAAGATCTATTCTGTACACCTGGCAAAATTTGCTGAAGAGCTTAGGCAATGACTCTAAAAAAGCACGGGTAAAGTATTAAAGGAAAACTATTTTGGTTGGAAATATGGGCCACCATACTGGGCTTTACGATCCAGACCTCTCAAATACGTGAGTTCCTAATATGAACTTACAGTCTTGTGAAAATCAAATAGTCTACATAAAAGTGGAGAGACTGATTTTTCTGGTTTGGGGTCTAAAGGTCTGAACCAGACATGCAGAATCAATGCTTCTAAAAACATTAGCTTAACCCTGTGTATTGATAATGCTGCTTTATTACCTTATAAATTACTTGAAGAACTTTAGATAAATAGTGACGCTTCCAAGAGTTTGCTGAGGACAGCCTGTGCCTGAAGGGCGAGGCTGAAAGTCCAGCACTCAGCCTCTGTAAGGAGTTTCTGAGACTGAGGTGGCAGCGTTAGCAGCGGTTACCGCGACCGAGAACGTGTGGCTCTCCACAAACTGGAAGCAGGGGCCTGCTTGAGAAGGTAAGCACTTATAGTTATGTTGTCCTTGCCCTCAATCACTGCATTCAGGAATGGTCTGGAACCCTTATGATGAGGCCAACACAGTTTTATAAGCTTTGAGGAGAAATGTTTTGCTGTTTTAGCTAGTTAGTTAATTAACAAGCCTACTGAATATTTGGCGCAACTGTGTGATTCAGCTGGTAGTTGCAGTACTGTGATCCCCTTTGGCAGCCCTTAATGTCTAGTCTGAGCTATCAGTGCTGAGAGAGAAACATACATTGCCACAGTTGAATATATTTACTATGCAGATCTTTTTATCAACCTTTGGCAAAACCGAGACTTAAGTCTTGTTTTTAATTTCATTCATGGGTATCCAAGGACAAACTCTTCTTCTTAGAGACAAGTGCTCAGAGGTATATGATAGCAGTAGTGAGAGTTCCCTGTGTAACAACTCTAAGAAAACTGGCTGAAATGGCAAATGTTTAACTGTTACAGTCAGTGCAGTTGTCGTGTGCATTGCAAAAGCTGCACTTATTCAGCCATGCAAAAACACTCTTGGGTGTACTAGAGGAGGGCTGAAGAAGCCTTGCACCAGCCATTTTTAGTTCGGTGGGCTGGCTTTATTGTCAAGAAAGTCCTTTCTGGTACCAGTTAGCACCTCCCCCCGCCACGCTGGGATTCTTCTACTGCACCAAAACGAGTCTGAAAAACACACTTGGGAATGATCTGGTTCTAATAGACTGAGCAACTAGATTTTTAGGTACCCTATTGGTGAAAGCAAGAGGAAGCCCAAAAGCATTGCTTGAGAAAAGCTCTTTGAACTGAGAAATAACAGAACTGAAGAGCAGATGTGTTTCATCAGTAAGATGAAAAATGCGTCTGCAGAGAGTGGAGAGGCAACAGAACTTTTAGCTAGACCAGGTTTGGTTATATTGAATCATTTTTCTGAGAAGTTACCTTGTCACTTACCCTTGCCGGCTGTCTCTTCAGTCACAAACACTACAGCCTTGGCAATGCTGTTGGGGTCAGCTAAGTTCAGTTTCACTGTCTTCAGGGAGAGTGAGGAGCAGGACCGTAGCTCTTGGCCTCCTTTTACTGTGGAACATGCAGCAATGACACAAAATCCCCTTTTGTCAAGCCATTTAGCCAATGAGTTTCCAAGTCCAGTGTCACAGCCGGTTATAAAGACATGCTTTCCACTCAGGTTTCTCACTCTGCGACTGTCTCTGATGAGCCAGTAAATTATAAGAGATAGTATGGAAGCCAGAATCACTATGTGCACTGAGTCTGAAAGTGAGAGCTACAAGCAAATACATTAGTGATATAGAAAATGAAGCAAATGTGCTCAGCCAACCCCCCAGCTTCCTCAGATACAATTCCTGTGAGGGGCTTTATTTCTGCTGGTGGCCCTTCCAGCTCACTCTGAGTTAGGGAAGAGCATGGGTACCATGTGGTCAGGATTCATGAATAATATGTTCCTTGGCAAAACCTCACCATTCCTCCTTTTCAATAGATTTCCACTGTTTTCAAGCCTTGCTGAGCGGTCTTTCTAGTCAGCTCCATTCTTTCAATATAATTCAGAGTGAAAGGAATGACTGTACCACTTCTCACAGTAGTGTCTGAGGTTTTTGGTGGACGTTGGTGATTATTTGTGCTAATACTGGAGACAGAAATTCTACTGGGAAGGAGGATGATTCTCTGTGTCTGCCTGTATGATGCCACCCAGGCTGCTTTTCTAATCTGTAGCACAGAAGCAGACTGAATATTAAAGGAAACCCACTGTATTAGGCCTGGTTGCTAGAGCTCGTCTGGTGTTCTTATTCCTACTGAGTTCATATAGTGATTTGGATTTATTCTGTTTCTAAATTTTGCTGTCACCTCACCAAGTATGAATGGAAGGAATTTCAGAATCTGATAGTGAATGGATGTTGGACTCTCATTAAATAATTAAATCAGTCACATAGCTGATAAATGATAAAAGGTGATAACATTAATTGCCATTTAATGATCTTATTTTACATAGTGGGGTGCCTCAGTAGCCATCTGATGTTGCAGGAGCTGATCATAGATACACCCAGTCCATTTGCAATGACGTGCCAGGCAATGGCATTTCCTTTAACTGCTGGTTTAGAATTTGGAGCCAAGCTAGACACAAAGAGAGAAAGTAGTTGCTACCAGCAGTCTCTCGTAACCACATGCCAACACATCTCAGCAAGCTAGTGCTGTATAATTTTAGGACTCAATTCACCTTTGTCTCAATACAGAATTAAATGAAATAATTAAAGATTTGGGGAAAAGATTAACCTAATTGGAAACAGGACCTCTAAATCACACCTTCCTTGCTTCCTTGGCAGTGCTGTAGGGAGGAAGCAGCAGGCAGTGATCTTGCACTACTGGAAAGTAGGTTAAATTTGAAACCGGGCTCTGTGGAGAAGTCTTGGCCAGAATGCCTGCTCAGTTCCTGTGAGATAAACACCTGGGACTGCTCTGGGTAGTGTTAGGTTTTGTGTTTAGGTAACAATAATTAGCACAGAAGTGCTGTAAGATAAGGGCCTGAGAGGGCAGCACAGCCTGTGGAGCCTCTGCTGCTCCTCACTCCCCTACCAGCCCTGGGCCAGTGTTCCTAAGCCTGTAATCCCAAACTGCCTAGTTCTCCCTGAGAACCAGAGCTCCTTCTCTGATAACACGTGGGCATTTGGTGCTGAGCACCATGGTGGGTTTTGCTCTGCTGGAGCCTTCTGCCAGTGTTTATTTTGCTAGATGATGCCATTGCTGCTGGAAGGAGTCTATGTGAGACTCAAAGGAGATAGTCGCAGTTAGAATTTTCTTCCAAGAACATTGTCTAGTTCTGTCAATGTAAAATGTTATGCAAAATATGTCTTGTTTGATAATTGTGGAACACTACAAAAGCCATTTTTCTTCCAGGGGCATATTGATGTAGAAATAGCTGCCGGGAGTGGCAAAGAGCGTGTTTTCAGGGAAAATGTCAGAGTGGTATTTCACAAGTATTGATATATCTTCATAAATATTGAATTCTGGTTACTAATGTAGCCAGTAAATAGCTAAAGGCAAATTCTACTTTCCATTAGAACTCTGATATTTGCCTGGCAAATTGAGAACTCTTGGGATAAAGCTTGGCTTCTTATGCCTGGACAAGTGCCTTTATGAAAGCAATTGATTTTAGAGAAAAGCAGCATGACGACACTGAGAGCCCTTTGAGATCCTTAGACAACTGCAAAATCCAGCAGTCCTCTGCTTCTCTGCACCAAAGGAAACTGAAGCACACAGAGACCACATTGCAGGGGGCTGTTACTGTTTTAATCCCACAGCAAGTTTGCTTTGGTAGTCGTGCCAAAGAACCTCAGGTAGGCTTGAGGGTTGGGGTCTGGGTGTGGTTTGGATTCCTTCATCCACCACTGTCCTGGCAGTGCAAACCTCCAGAAGTAGTGCTCTACAGTGGGCGAGCGTCACCTGTCAGGCATGCTGAGGAACAGCTGCCAAGGGGACTGGAGTTCTTCAGAAACAGCACTCATGTAGCACGCAGGGGAAGGTTTAGATGTCTCAGACAACGCTCTGAGAGATCACCCAACAGGCCTCGTAGGAAGTACAAACTTTAGTAATAGAAGAGCTGCAGAGCTGCAAAACCCCTGGTCTTCAGTTAACAAATTGAACAAATATGCAGGCACAAACACATCACATCCCTCCCTCTTAGGTGTGCTATTCCTGCACATGCAGGGCTTTGCACTTTTGTTTCATGGAAAAGGAGTGCTTTTTTCATATCCTGTGTAAAAATATCAGTGAGATAATTCAGTCTGGTAGTCAGCAGAGAACTTAAGATCTTCCTTAATATGTCGCCCTAAAAGAGGCACATCTCCAAACTTAACTGCCCAGCATTTTGCCAGGAGATGAATGTAGTCCAGTACAATGGGGGCTGATTTCTCAGCATGATTGTCTTTCTTTGTATTGCTTGCACTTCATAATTTTAGCACAACATAGGTAAAAGCCCCAGGAAAATGAAACACGATAAACTCTTAGATGAATGAGCCAGTAATTCAAAATAAAGGAGTAGAGAAAGATTCCCGATATTGTGAAGAACATTTCTGAGTTAGCATTTTCTTCAGATAAGCAACAATTGTTAAAATCATTCTCGAAAGGAAAGGACTGCATGTTCTCTTGTCTGTGCACTTGAAAACAAGTGTTTCATTTGTTCTCTTAGCTATTCTGCAAATGCATGTAATGGTTACTACTCACTATAACAACAGACACGAGTTCTGGTTTTGTGACTGTACTCACATTCTGGGGAGACATCTGCGAGCTCAGTCTATGCCTCCAGGTGGTCACAAGTTGTCTTCACCAGTTATTTCCAGTGTCAGAACATAGAAACTGTGCAATTCAAACTCACAAGCTTGTGCACCAAGACCTGCATGATAGTTTCCAGAAAAATCTCACTGTAAATTCTGGCTGGTGGTGCTTTCTGATTGCTGCACATCAGCTGACAAGCACAGCCTCTCTCCCTCCTGTTGATAATGACTTGTGCTGTGACACTTCTACCTTAGGGACTTGGTATTAATCTTCTGTCCATGCCTGCCTATCTTGTCCATGTTGTATAAGCATTGGTGGCTAAATATAGTAATAGACAGAGCCTGGGGGACTGTCAAGACTTATTAGGGAGGACTAATCTGCTCAGCTGGGAAGGACTGATCTCTTGAAACCAGCAACAGTCTTTCCATTAACAGGGCTTCGTTCAGACCTCTGCCTTTTTCTCCTGCATGTAAGCGAGTTTTTATTTATGTGGCTTAATCTTTTAAGAGACATCCTTGTGTGTGAAAACTTTCAGGGATGAAATTATTTTACCTAGTCTGGGGGTAACTTGTTGATACTAGAAACAAATCAGTTGCCTGAGTAACCAAGCAATGTTTTTCAAATAAAGTCTCAAATTCTGCAAACTGCACAAACAGCAGCTCTACAGTTTGCATGGGAAAAGACTCCAAGATATAAATGTTAGGCCACGTGTTTTCTACCTGGCCATACCTGGTTATTCACAGTGCCGTGCAGTGCCAGATGCTGCAGGGAAGGAAGAAGCTTGGGCAAAGGCAGTTCTTAATAGCAGAATGAATCAATAAGCTTTTTATGACAACTGATTTTAAACTCAGTGAATGAGAAGGAAATTAAAACTGGGGGAACCAAGCAAGGTGGTAGGATGGAGCAGGAAGTGATCTGACCCCGTTCAGTTGAGCAGACCATGGCAACGGCAGCCTGTCCTAGACTGGCCAGTGACCCCTGCCTGGCAGCTCCCCACCAGGACCTGCAGAGTTGTTTGTACATCCTCTGCTTGGTGGGCAGCTCCTTCCCCTCCAGTTTCTCTCCCTGCTCATTTTGGCTTGGGCGTGGAAATGCTTGCTTCTTTTGACACTCTGAGGCAACACCAGCCTGAGTTGCGGTGTTGGTTGTTGGAGTGCTGCCAGCACTCTTGGGGCAGTCAGGAGATGTGTGCAGCGTGCAGGAGTCTTGGGGATTCAGCAGGTGGCTGGGACAAGCCTGGTAAACGTGCCTGCCAGGCTTGCCTCATCCTGTCTGGCCTCATTCAAACAACAGGCACTACCATGGTTGAGATGACCGCACAACAGCACTCCACCAGCATGCAAAGCCCATCGCAAGGGAACATTTCTCAAGCAGCATCAGGTCAGGAGTCCTGCTGTTGTAGGTAGCAATCCTTTGCCACACAGATGTACGAGAGAGAAAAAGGAGTTTCTCTTCCTCTACTGCTAATGTTTTTCTCAGCAAACTACTTTTGAACTATAGAAACTGATTTCAGGAGGCTGAATAGATCCTGCTTAGCATCTTGGGAAACACTGAAATGGGGAATTTTTCCAATAAGTTCCCTTTTTTTCCTGCAGCTTGCTCAGAGCACAGCATGTGAGGGAACATAATGGAAGGGAAACCACGTAAGCAAAATGTGAGCTCCATACGTAGCTTTCCATTAGAGAGCTTGGCATGAGACAGTCTTTCATCTGTGGAAAGCAGCACTTGGCATCTGATTTCCCATTGACTCCTTAGGTGTGTTTCATAATGAGATCCCTGAATCCTAGAAAGCATGTGGAAAAATTACCCTGCCTGAAGCATAACACTGGGGAAGGAAATTTGATTCTCGAGTGAAAAACAAGAAGCTGACATTATTCTTGCTGGACAGGTGGAGGTTTTGGAGTTCATCCTTGTACGCTGGCTTTAACAAGCTAATCGAAGCCAGGTTCTGTGTGTGCTGTCTCCCAGGACTTTCTGACCTTGTGGAAGTCATGGGTCTTCTCCTGAGCAAGTCCCTATTCCCCTGCCTTATACAATCTTGTAAGCAGGACAGGTGTTGGTAGCTGTAGCAGGGCACACTGTGCTTTGCTCATTTCCAGAAGTCATTGGCTTTTGTTGCTGACATCTGAGTCAATGAGGCACCTGGTTCCGGGAGAGAAAATGCCAGCAGAATCTGGGCCTCCATACAGTGAGAACCAGAAGCAACTTAAAAGGTGAAGGAACTGAAAACTCACAGTCATTTCTGAAAGATTAGTAGTTCTTTTGTTCTTTCTGGTTTACACTTAAAAATGAAATGATATAATGTGTTTTTTTAATTGTACCAGAAACTGGAGAAATAGATGTATTTTTACATTTATAGTGAATGCGTGTGTATTTCATGTGTAGTTTGTATCACACTGATATGAAGGACAGATCTTATAGAATCAGCCTTGTCCATGATAGGGGATATATTGGCAAATATTTACTTCGCATGGGAAGCTGCAATCTCTACTCTGTTCCACAGCAGCAGTCTTGTATAACTGCTGGCATTCTTGAGAGGGGGTTCCAAAACAACTTAGCATCCTGCCCAACAACATAGTGAGCATGTGGATGGAGGCTTGTTAGGGCATGCTCCATGCACTGAATTCCTGGTGAAATGTCCTTGTTAAAACAAATCTTGGCCAGTTCCTGTTTCTTGGATGCATCTGTGAAGTTCAAAAAGAGATCATGTAGTGACAGCCAGGCAAGGTGACTTTAGCTCTTCCCTCCACACTGATGTGTGCAGTTTCACTGAGGAATTGGTATTTCTTGTTTCTCCCTACAGAAGAGTTCGTAGCAGTTTCTGAGAACCAAGTCCCCATCTGTAATGACCTTGTGATATAGTTGACCCCAAGAACTAGTTACCCTTAGTTGTGGAACAGTCATGGCAAAACCAGGCCTGTGTGGTCTGAGGACAGGCAACCAGCATTGACAGTAGTTCAGAATAAACATAGCTAGGTAAGAGGCAAAGGGAAACAGAAATGATGTAGTTGTAAATTAGTCTCTTGTAGCAAGGAAATTGCTTTGCAGAAAGTTGTGAAATACAATTGAAAAGAAGAAATTTGAGAGACAAGAAAGTCTAAAGATCAAATGACAAGCAGCCTCTGTTCAAGCAGGCTTAGCAAGTGTGTGTCAGACTGTTCCTGAATGGTTTCATCACCACTGGGGCTAGCAGAAGCAAAGGCTCTCTATTTGAGTTCTAAATAAATAAACAGTAATGACAGAAAAATAAATCAAGTGTATTGATTATATAATCAGAAATTTTTCTGTTTGGGAGTTTGCTCAAAAGCCTCATGCCAACACGAATCACTGAGATTTGAATTAAAGCCTCCCAGAACAAGTCTTTTGAGTGGATGGTCATATTGTGGTGCAGATGCATTTGAAGAGTAACTTTTCACACTACAGTCTTTCAAAAAAGTCAGAGTGATTAGAAAATATAATGTTACTTTGCAAGGCTTCCTCAGCAAGAAATGCATTACTCGTTTTTACACAAATATCTGGAAACTGCCTTACCTTTCTGAAAATACCCCTCTCCATATTGCTTTTTCATATCAAGAGGGAGCTTATTCCAAATGAGCTTTTTCTATTTCATAATCTTTGCTGGATTGGATAATGGTGTTTTGAACAGCCCAGGTTGAATGCAACAAACCTTATCTCCAAAAGCTTTCATATCTGTTCTGCAAAGGAAGCACAATGATTCAATCACATTAGACATTATTACTAATGCTGTGGGATTCTTTTCTGTACTAACACTTTCATTTCTGTGTTTACATGGCACACCAGCACACAAATACTGTGAGGTTTGTCCATGGTTGTGAACTTTCAGCTTGTTATCCCTAAATGAAAGAGGGACGAACTTTCTTACTGGCTTCACAGAGTGAGAGCATGCATGGGCAGTGACAGTGCAGTAGCTGGCATGCTGTATTTCACATCCTAGTTCACCTTGCAGTAGCTCATTAGTTATGTGACTTGTCTGCGACATTGGCTGGCTGCCTAAATGCAAGTATGTAGAGCCATTTTACATGTCTTAGGGAAGCCCTCTCAACCTCTGGCTGATGCTCCAAATTGGTACCGTTCCTTCTGGCCCCATCTCATATCTGTCAGCCCTGTTTAAGTGTCCTGGTACCTAAAATGGCATTATATATTTAGGCACACAATTTGTTCCTTGTCTGTCTTACAAGAAGAAGCCATGGTGGTCCTCAGGATTAGTTTGCAATTTTCTCAATCTCTCTTTAATGATTGGTATAATTAAGAGAAGAGGCTTTGAAGAACAAAGCTTAGACAAAAGTTACTACTGTGCAATAACTCCTGTTATTTATTTTTTCTGGATGGGCAGCTGCTGGAAATTTTTAGATGCACCTTTAAATTAGGAAAGTTTGGTTCATATTGCAAAGACATTTTGGTTCTCTTGAGAAGAGCTGCTTCTGCAATAAGGCCTCTGTGCACACTAAGATAGGTTAGCTGTGAATCTGTAAGAGCACCAACTATGCCACGGTAATACCTGAGGACAGCTTATGTGCCCATCAGGCTTTATACCTTAGTCTTGAAAAGTTGACATAGTCTTATGGTTACCAAAGGCACTTTTAAGAGCTAGTCCTAAGTGTCTAATGTTTTTCAATTTTATACCAAGTGTCAGGATTGTAAATCAGCTTCTATTCTGCATGTGCCAGTTTTCAGTCAGTATGTGAGAACTAGGAAGAAAAAGAGTGATCTTTCCTCATAGTGAGTGTTATACCTTAAGCTGTCATTAAATCCTTCTACCCCAAACTTCGTAGGAAAATAGCCTCCACCGCTGGATACATTTACTATCCTCCCATTTGCTTTTTTTATCAAGAGAAGCATATGTATTGTAACATTTATGAGTCCAATTAAACTAACTTCAATTGGTTCTTTAAAGTGGTCAATATCCAACAGACAGCTCCAAAAAATGAGGTGGAGGTGAGGAAAAAATACTAGATTGATTCAAAAAAACATTCCTGAGCCCTCAGAAGTGGGAGGGGAAAATACAAAAATTTAAAACCAGGTCTTCTCTTGTGTCAGCTTTTAGAGTCGTGTGAATGAATTCTTTTGCTTGTCTGACTTTACTTGTAGCTTTGCCTGGGAAAAAAAAAAATCACTTTTGGCCTGAAACCAAGCAGTTTCAAATAAAAGCAATTTGGCAAGTAATAAGAAATTTTATGAAGAGACAAAAGGTCAAATCAAGATTGAAATTTAGCATTAAGTATAATTGGTACTACGGCACATTGTAATAGACCAGATTTAAGACTCAAAGGTAGCTGAATCCAGCCCATAGGATCTTGGGCCTTTGTCAACTCAACTTTGTCAACTGCAATACTGCTCCTACTGAATTCAATTAGCATCAGTAACGGCAGCAGCATCTTGTCTTGCACAGCTTGTCAGAGATATGGGATTTTTCTATTTTTCAGAAGGTCTGCAAGCAGTATTCCAAAATAGTTATATTCAGATTTATTTGATAGACTTCATATGTATTTTTCGCTTTTGATAGAATGAGTGATTACTTACAAGTAATTTATTACATGCATTCAATTTTTTTAAAAAAATAAGTCTTTGAGCTTGTAAAGCGGAATTTGTTTAATTTGTTTCCTAGCTGGGTAACACAGCACAGGAGGTGCTGGGCACTCGTGCCATAACCCAGATATGTATGCAAGTGCAAACAGTCCCAACAAAGGTTCCAGGATCTGGATAACTGTTCTGACGATGATGAATCCATAAACCTGACATCCCCAAATTTTTATCTACCATTAACTAGAAGTATGAAACATCCGTTTAGTGAGATCTTCTTCCATGTTCTTGGAAGATGACAAGACGTCCATACACACTTGTCAAATGTCAGTTAAAGTAAGCTGTGAACATAGCATGGTAGCATGGTTGGTTGGGGTTTCCTTCTTGTTTTTTTCTGCAGTTGGCTAACTACAACTATTCAGAGAAGCAGACACAGTGCAGAGCAGTGACCTCTTTGTGCTGAAACAAAACAAAAATTCCTTCCTTGAGCACAAATGAGAACTTGAGATGTACTGTAATAAGGTTACAAAGAATAATGCATATTAGGTTATTGCTGCCAGGTCAGTAAGCTCTCATCACACGTATCTGGGAGAAACACTAGCTAGAAAAGAGTAGCAAAAATGAAATATTTGCATGGAAAGCAACAGAAATGTCTGAACTTATTGTCAGTTCATAGAAAATTAAGCAGTAACACTAGGGCCGGCTGATTACAAAAGGTCAAGCAAGATGAGTAGGACCCAGAACTTTTCTCTTTACTGTGGATACTTAATTAATGATAGCCAAGAAGCAGGATGTACTTTATTTTCCTAAACCCCTTGTTTGTCAGTGCTGGACTCTCAAGAAAGGGGATAGCAAGTACTGCTGCTTTGCCTCTCAATATTTAAGTTCCTGCATCCAGGCTGTGGGAGTGCACGTGTGTGTGAGGTCCCTGGGCAGCGGGAGGAGGCTGCAGGTTGGAGCACACACCTGCTGGAGTGTGACAGCATCGACACTGCGAAGTATCTTTGAGAAGAGTCTGCTTATCTGAGGGTATACGCCAATTCACTTAATAGCGAACTTACAAGTAGCTACAGACGATGGATGAAATTCCCCTCAGAGGAAACAATTCAGTTACACTTCTTTGTGAGCGCTCATGACCCAAAACACAGGAGATGCCTAATGCAGTTGACTAACATAATAATTATAAATAGCCATAAAGGAGTACAGATCTTTTTAGAGGTTACTTACTTAATTTAAAAGGAAATTGCAAACATGTTTTTAAACATCATAATAGCACAAAAGGAAAAAAAACCACAGGGCTCATCAAGAAAAAAAATATATTTTTCTCTAGTTTCCAGGAGGAAGAAGAAGAAGAGGCGCTCAGAAGCCCCAGAGGCATTTGGGTGGTGGCATTCAAGAGTGGCTGGGAAAGCAGAGGCGCGGGGGACAAGCCACCTCTAACAAGAACAGGTGAGGTGATTGAGGGAACCAGAGGGCCAGGCACTCTCGGAGATGTCTTTTGGGAATAACTTTTTTATTTTAACATGCTGAGTCACAGTTCTAGTTTGTGTTCTAAATTTACAGGTTCTTTTGTGGCTTGGTTTTATTTTGTTTTTCAGAAGTGTTGTTGCCATCTCTGCTATTTTTATTTGCACGAGTGCCTGGAATGGAGAAAAATTCCTTGCCAGCTGTCAGATTTGGGTAGGATCAACTGGATAAATGAGTGCATGTCCTGCTTCTGGTGCTTTCCAAGAGCAGATGGTGAGAGGCTAACTGTAGAAACGAAGTGAGTAACTAGAGGTAAGTCCCTTGCTGCCCACCTCCCAAACTCCTGCTGGGCCCACTCTGGATGGTATTTTGCAGTTCCAGTGTAGCATATTTTTGTGACCAAGAAATAGATATACCATGACTTAGTGTCTCTGATTGTGATTTAGACCATGGGAGAAGAAATAAGTTTGCTTCTTTCTTTGCGCTAGCCTTTCACCTCGAGGTATCCGTTCCCAAAAATCACCAACTTGGACTTTTACTTTCCATAACAAGAGAAAATCATGTTCACAGAAACATCCCTATTGTGCCCAGAGGTACCTTCCTTATTTCATCGCAAAGAATGTAGGAGCTGCTGTTTGCTATTTAAGTATGAAGAAATGTGGTTTGCTTGCAAAAAAAAAAAAGGAAATGGACGTCTTATCAACGATCAGCTTTTTGCTTGCAACAAAAATGATAAAACCTGGCCATCAATAGAGGAAGTCTTGCTTTTAGGTGCAAAAACCAAGTTTTCCATATAGAACACTTGCTAAAGATCTTTGAAAAGGATAGTAACTATTTCAGAAGTCACGCTGCATTGGAGGAAATAATGTACATATGCACCTCATTGGACAGCCATAATTCTATTTTTAATAGCATAAATCACAATTCAGTAAGTCATTTTTGTATAACTGATTTGATGCCAAGAAGAGAATGAAGACACAGTGTATAGTACTTGCCATTCTGACCAGCTGAATTTAGCTTACCCTCTGAATCAATATTCATATTATTCAGCTCATGTTGCTGTATACTGCAGGGACAGTAGTGTACCCTGAATTATGGCATGGCTAATAAAGTAGTTCTATATTAATGCTGATAAAATAATGCCATACTAATCTCTTCCTGGACATTTGTTGTGAGCTTTGGTTTTTTTCTCCAGAGAACTGTCTGGTCTCCTCATGAATGATTGCTTTCCAAGTGCACTGACTTTATGTTGTGAGATTACATTAGTCAAATTTAAACCCTTCATTAGATGTCAATGAACTGTAGCCGTTGTGACCGCATGGTTATTGACCCGGGTGCAAATAGTCAATGCCTGATTTAAAGATTCAGTTTTGAAAAATGGGTTAGAATAATGAAAACATGATGGAAAATGGTTGGGTGCTTCACTGACTAATTGAACAGGATCCTTGCAGTTTTTTCTATGATAGATTATTTTCCACAACCAGGGGTGAGTAACAAATCTATCTTGTTTAATATTTCAGAGTTAACTGATGAAACTTTCTCAACTAAAAGATATCTGCATTTTTCCTTCAGAACAATTTAAGCTAAATGCTGAATTCCCTTTGCACATTTAGTGGTTTTTTCTGGTTGTTGTTTTAATTCTTTTCAATGGGAATGTTTCAAGAACAAGGCATTAAACTTCTATTTCAAAGCAAAATGTTCTTCTGCATATATGCTGTCATTAATATCTGAGAAACCTAGTTTTAAGGAAAAATGAAAGATAGTGCTTTCAGGGACAATTTTCGATGTTTCCTCCTGCCCTCTCATGTTAAGTAGTGATCTGATTTGGATAAAGATGAGATATGAAAAATATTTCAAAGGGCTTTGAATCAGGTCCTAATGTTACTTCATTCTATAGGATATGTTAATTTTTTTGGCATTTTCCAAGTATTACCGGTTTAAATCTGGATTTTGAGTTTCTTAAATATTTTTGTTTATCAGAAATGCAGCAACCATACATTAAATGTCTAGAATAAAACATTATTTCACCTAAGCGCAGGATCTGTTCCCATTTTGTATTTTGCACACAGAGGTAGATGGGATGATTTAGTACCTCCTGTTATCTCTGATTACTACTATCTAAATAATTTTTAAAGCCAACATCAGCAACAGTGTTTTTCAAGATGTTGTAAGTGGTCCCCAGTTAGACGTTCAGACCCTGAGGAACATTATTTTAATATTCTAATACAGCATGCTAATCTGCTATACTAATCGGTTTAAGTCAGCTAATGAGTGATGCTTGCTGAACAGGATAGTATGTGGATATTATTTGATGTGTTGAGCTCTAGAAAATATAGGAAAAATGTGTTTCCTTTCAAAAATGTGGGACAGTCACAATTTTATTTGAAAAGTGACATAATTCCAGAAAGTTAAGCTCTAGCAAGTGTTTTTAACTAGAATCCTTTTTCAAGTCTATCAGTCATTGGGGTTTTTCCCATTTTTTCTATTATTTAAAACTGCATCAGCATTCAGGCTTAAAAATCAGTTGCAAAATACATTTCATAGTGTTAAAATACAGCATCATAGCAAACACTGAAATGAGACTTCCCAGCATGATATTCTATACCAACATTTAAAGGACAGATTGATTTTTACAGTGTTTCAGTACAAAATTTTGCATAGATGTTATGATTGCAAAGTCCAACTATAGCTGAAAGAGGAGAGGCAGAGAGTGACTTTGCTTTACTTTTGCCTTCTTCATCAATTTACAGTATGACATTATCCATTATCTTTCTGGGGCAGAAATGCAGTGCTAGTGGATTTTTAACCACTTCATAGCTTTTTACATTCATTAGGATGGTTCAGATAGTTTATATCACTTAATTTAAATAAGTTTATCCTTCTGTGACGTTATGAAGTATTTTAAAGCTGCTGGAATGTGTGTGTAAATACCAGCCTTAACATTTAGATTTATTTTGATAGCAGGACAGGTAGGAACATCACTTCTTTACTCCATCAGAACACGTTTTCATAATCATGACATTTCCAGTTGTACTAATTACAGTGTAAAATAAGCAGCTTGTCTATTAGCTCAGCTTCCTTTATATAGTTCTGTTATTGCTGTGCTAAACAGTGCAAAGCAGTCAGTACTAGATCTAGAAGCAAATAATAGCTTCATGTTTAAGTAGAAATTACTAGAAAAATTATCATTGTGGTAAACAATTTTTTGCAGAAGAAAATATGAGTGTATGGTTGCAGCTGGTATCTTCTGCATATTATTAATTAAGGCAATAATGTTTTACCCATTTGAACCAAAAATCTGAATAGCTTAACAAATAAACCTTGTTAATGTATTATTTTTCTCACACTGATGGCTTTCTTTGAAATATATTAATTCATCTTTTTAAAGTGTGCCCTTCCTAAAAACATGTACTTCAGGAAAAAAGAAGCCAGCCAGCCTTAGGCCAATTGCATATTTAAGTTGTATTTTCCTTAGAATTGTGTCTGCGAAGGGCTCCCCAGTGAGCGCTACCACTGTTTAGCTTCTTTGTAAGTGGAGAAAAAAGTCTGTGTTTTCAGATCTTCAACCTCACAACTGAATTTACACATTAAAAAAAAAAAATTGTCTTGAGAATGTGATGCCTGACAAAACTGCCAAAAATAAGCTGGCTGAGAAACTTCTCTTTTTTTTCCTTAGGAAACTTCTGCAACTTTAGGATGATTTGAACAAACAGCTTTTGGAGATGTTCTCTTTGAGACTATTTCAATCAACCAAACACAGCAAAAGGCGGGAGGGCGCAGAATAATCTCTGTGTCTTCAGTGCAGAATTGAGTGAAATTTTTGTTTCCCATGTAGGGAAAATTGTCACTCTCATCTTCAGTGACAGCATACTTTCAAGGGACTTACAACTGCCAGGAATATTTGCTTGCTTTTTTGAGGAATCTACATTTATTTCAATATAAACTGGATAATGTCAGCTGGCAATTAAGCTTGTTAAATTCTCTTCCATATGCGTAGTGCAAATCCAGCTGAAGTGAGACTTGATGATCTGGAGATAGGGTCCACGTGAAACAGTGATATGTATGTGATGCTTTCCTTACTTTCTGGTCAGAAGCAGGTGTTACATGCTTTCTCTGTTATATAGAAGAGCAGAAAGAGAATGTGGGAATGTGCACGTGGTAGGGACTTTAACTAAGGAAGTGCGATAGCTTGTTCAGCCCATTTGCCGTCTGTCTGAGAGAATGGAAAAATTATGATGATTATTATTTCAAGTTTTTTCACTGTATCCGGGGATTAATAAAAACTCCGGTGATCTCATGTTGTTAGTAACTATTCTAGTTTTGGCCAGACATTTTACTGTTACAGTGGGGATTTGACTTTACACATTTACTTAAGGAGCGAATGTGGTTCACGGTTTAGCGGGTCAAAGAATGTGAGGGGTCAGAATTTACAGACCAGTGGATGAATAAATCGTGTCTGCTCATCAGAAACTCTTAGGCAGAAAAACCTGCATCTATAGAGTAGCAATCAATGAACCGAGGGAATTGATGTATTGAATGAAGTCCTGCAGATGTCTGTATCGCTTCTGGTATAATTCAGTAATATTAATAATGATGTGGATTACACAATGGAGAACATTTTTATTAAATGTGATCATGACATAAAGGTAGGAAAAACTGCAGATATGCTGGAGAGCAGGTCTACCAATCAAAATCCCCTTAACAATCACTTTTAAATGGGCCAAAGAATGTAAAGTGCTATTAAATATAGACAATAGCAGGCAGGATGAATCCATTGTGAAAATATAGTTTGGAAAGCAGTTGGCTTTGTAGCAAATTGTTTGCAAAAAATGAGCGGCTTCGGTGGATTACAAACTGGATGAGAAGCAAAGTGGTACTTCTGTTAAAAAACAAATATCATAGTGGGTTGCATGAACAGGAATATAATCAGTGAAATGTGAAACAATCATTCTCCTTTGCTCAGTGTTGGTAAGACTGGTGCTGTAGTGCTGTTATACACTCATCACTTCAAGAAAGATGTGCCAGAATCGAGAGGAGACCAGTGGAAATTATCAGAGGTTTAGGAAATACACCCTACCAAGGAAAATTGAATTATTCGAATAAATACAGCCTACTTACAAAGTGGAAATAATTATTATGTTCCATATCCTTGGTGGGCTGCACAGGAAGTAAGTGGTTTAAAGTATGCCAGGTAAGATTCAGACTAGACATCAGGAAAAAAATATTTTAGCAATAAGATAGTGAATAACTAATTGCTTGTGGATTTCTTCAGGCACCTTTGATAAACATCAGTTAAAATGACACAAGAATAATTGAACTTTGCCTTGGATGCTTGGAATTAATCAAGAGACTTTGGTCTTTCCAGCCCAACTTACTAATGATTCAGTGGTGTGCCAGAGACATACACATAAAATTCAGGAGAAGAGGATAGGAAAGAGAAGGGGGTTTGGTTGGGAGTTAGGAATTCTTGAATGCCAGTTTGAAGGGAAAATTAACAAAATTGAGAGGCTGGGATTTTATAGGGAGTGAAACTATTGAAAGTCACACATGCATCCTGAACCATGGAACTGACTCCTCTTATGTTGCTCTATTTTGATCTAGAAATGGGTGTATTTCCTTCATCCTCCAGTAATTTCAGAGCCAAGCTGAAATTCCTTACGTGTGGAAGGGCTTCTTAGCAGAAAAGAGATTGTTCCTTTGCAGGGCTAAATAAGTAAAACCTCAGCTGTCTGGGAATTCTGGTGGTGGAACGCAAATAATGTGTGGAAATGTGCCTTTTACACAGAAGACTTCTTGTGTTATTTGGGAAAAGATGTTAAAGCTTTGGTATCAGAATGGGTTGTAACATGCTTGAAATGAGAGGTTGTGGAAGGTTTATATAGAAGTATAAACATAAAAATGTTGATGTTGAATGACTGGAATACGGTAACTATGTTTTGGGATATATTACGTTAAACAAAGGTGAGGATGAGATGACTTTGGTTACAAAAGGTAATGTTTTGGGGCGGGCTTTTGCAGCACTTTCCCCCAGGCCACATCTTGGATGCCAGGCCCACTGGCCAAAACTAGTGCCATGAGCAGATTTTGCATCACGAAATGCTTCTTTAACAAAAAAAGTGTTAACTTTTGTCTCCTTATTTCTGTCTGCGTATGACATCTGCTCAGCATGTCAGTGTGAATAGTTAGGAATAAACCTGTCCAGAGGAGCAGGTCTGCCGGCTAAGCAGACTCAGACAAGAGCTGTGGTTGTGGAGCTGTTGTTAGTGATGCTGCAGATGTCAGTGTGGCTCTGAGGTCCCCTTCGGGCACCCCTCTTGTCCCCCAGTTGTCCCCCGTCATGGTCCTGCTGGCTGCTGCCAGCCACAACAGGACAAGTCAGGGGCAGGTCTCCTGCTTGCTGCTCCCTCATAACTGAGGCAATATCTGTCACATTAATATCTCAGTCTATGGATGTCACCTGCACAAAAGCAGCAGTTTATTTTAATACAGCTCCTAATGAGCTGTTTGCAGTGGACTGCAAAGCCCTGCGGAGCAGCCCTCACTTGATCAAGAGGCGCTGAAATCTTTCAGAGGCTTTGCACTTAGGAGGGAGCTGGGCATGATTCTCTGAGGTGTAGATTCACTGTGTCTGGGATATCTATTCTGCTACAACTTGTGCTGTAATCAGTGGCATTGCCCTGGGATAATAAGAGCAAACTGAGGTAAGCAGGAGTTTAATGTACTATTTTTTTTTATGTTCACAGACAAATGTATGCTGATACTCTCCCTTTTTTATTTTTTTTCCCCTTCTTTTCAGGACTTCTGATTTAAGTAACTAATCATCATGTCTGACCCTGTTATTCTCCGTAGCATCAAGAAGTTGGGAGAGGATAACTCTGCTTTTGACTTGGATGGCAAATGTAAGAAATTTATTCTTCTGTCAGCTCCTTATTTTCTAGACCATGTAAAATAGGCAGTGGGTGGCCTAAGTGGAGCAAATAGTGTACGTAATACAAAGCAGATAGTCTGTGGAATAAATATCGAGTCTTGTGGTACTCGCTGTTTTGGGTATGCTGCCTGCAAAACAACTTTTCTGTAAAAACTACGTATAACAATTCGTACTGATGGACAATCTTCACTTACCAACCTACAAGTTCCACAGTATATAGCCAGGTTTTTATAGTGAGCACTTTGCTGTACAAGTAAAGGGCCTTTACTGGGGGTGGGGGGAAAAGTTCTGTCTTCCATAGCTTCTACAGCTGCTTTTCTTTTAATTCAGCAGACGTATTGTTAGAACAATCAAGCTGGGTAGTGGTTAAGACTCTGCAGTTTTATTAGTATTTCACTTGAAATATTTTATGACAGATTACTTCCAGAAAACTGGAGGCTCATGCTGAAAGACAGTTCTTCTCTCATGGAATTAGTTTCACCAACAAAAAGAAATCAAAGCAAACCATACTAGACCCAAGTTACAGTGATTTTTTTTTTTCCTCATGCCTAGACAACAGCTCAGATTTAAGGCAGTCCAGCCTCAGCCTCTTTTGTTCCATGGGAACCTCACATCTACCTTCTGTTAAAATTTGTGGCATGCACCAGAATTCTTCACATAACCATGAATATAATGAAATTTCAGACAATAATCAAACTTTTTCAGGACCTTATGACAGATTTTTAATAAGACACCCCTCTTCAAACCTCTCTGCCTGCCATATAGCAGCACAATGTCCCAGCTATAACTTGATTCCAATCTTCATCTGTAACAGGATGTCTCATAGGACTGTGGGCATAACTTTGGAGTCTGAACACATTTGGAGTATTCAGTCTGAACTTGGAATAAGCCTTGACTGTGATTATCTTTGTAGAGATTGACTGATACCTGCAAACATAAAAGCAGCTGTTCCATTAGAAGACAGTACATGTGCATTTTTTGCTCTGACCTTAGAAACTGAACAAGAGCTTCATGTGCAGAAGGTGTACGTTCTCACCTTCTGTCTCTCTGTGTTAGCCAGACAATTCATTTGATTGTAACCATCCTTGTCAAATCTCTTTCACTTTGCTGGGATTATTCTACTAGACTAGATAATCTGTTCAACAGATTCAAAGGTCTGTTTTTGTTAGGAACTTTAAATCTGTTGTTATAGCTGGTAAGAAGATAGCATAGGAAATTATTCTCTGAATAGCTTTCATGTGTTCTTAAAATCAAAGCTGGCATGCTACATTCTGCAGCTGATTTTGAAGTCTGCAATACAGCAGCAGCAACCTCAGCTCCATGACTGTGAAAGAAACCAGTGTGAATGTTTCCTGAAAGTCTGCTCTCAGCCCAGTACATCGCTGCCCCAGCACACTGCCCTGCATCCCGCTGGAATGAGCAGTCATCTGCGTGCTGAAGCAGTACTGATCTCCCCACTCCCTTCCCCAAATGTATTTTGATTTGCTTTTAAAACTTCTCATCCAGGCTGCTCGCTAAGGGCAGTTTCAATGTATGAGGCATTGTGGGCTCTAATATTGCTGGAGAGGGAGGAGGAATGACATGAAAAGGGAGTGAATAGGTAAAGGGGTATGGTACTACTTCTGGGACAGAAAACTGTTCATCTTTTCTAGCTCCTTACTTAGAAATCCAAGCCTGCCCAGATTTATCTAGGTGGTTTAGGGGGTTCGGTTTATATCTGTTAATTTATCTTACGCACTTGCCGCTTTTACTTCTCATGGGATTTTGGCAAAAGACTTTCTTTTGGAACCAAAGCTATTCCTCTTTTCGCAGTTGGTTTGGTTTTGGTTTTTGGGTGTGTTTTTTTTTTTTTTGCCTGTCAAGTGGGTTTGCCTCTGGTCTCTCAGTTTCCTTGGAAATGCACTGTGATTTCCACTTAATGTAATGAACAGTTTGTTTGAACTACTAGAGCACCTTTCCCAAAGCAAATCTCACTGCTTTAAAACCTTACTGGCATTCTGATGATTGATTTCTTCTGCTCTGTAATCTCCAGTGAGGTTTGTTTCATTAACTACCTTTTGTATATATTAATAAGAATTAACCCTCTCTGGTTTAGCTCTTGAAGGCCACATGTGTAAAGAGACAGCTTTAGCTGGGAGCCTTTTGAGTGTGATTTTTCATCATTTGAATCAAGTAACACATTTCTTCAGGCTTAACTTTTACTGTGTTCTCACAATACCAGGAAAACTCAAATTCTTGGCAGTGTTTGTCAACTTTTCCTTGATTTTGTGCTTTTTGTAAAATTTCTTTCTTAAATGCCTTAATTCCTCTTTCAACATATTTTGAGCATTCAAAGTTTACTATAGCTTTTTTCTTCAAGGTTCATAAATTCTTTCACCTCCCCTACATTCTTTTATTTTCTATAAAATCATGCTCTGCCCTGTTTTTCTACTTTTTCAATTGTAGCAGTACCTGTTTCTTTCAAAATAAGTATAGGTACCATCATTCCAAATTCTCCTCCTGCTTAAAAACTTCTGCCCCACAAGAGCTGGCCTGCAGTTCCTCACACTCTTGCATAGCATTGATATACTCATTTCCCTCTTCAACTTTGGAGAATGCTTATTTTGCTCTGTAAACGTAAACTGGCATGACTCAGAAAGCTATTTCACCAGACTCTCTTGTTCCTCGCATTTTCCTTTCAGCAGCCAATTCATGAGCTGACTTTTGGCAAACATCCTGAATAATGTATTTAGTAAAATCTATTTGTACATCTGGAGGACTGAAAACTTGAGACTACTTCATCAGGAGAAAGCAGGCATAAATTGATAGAAACTTACCAAGGAATTTTTGGACACATGTCAGTTCATGTCCCTGGCTAGATGTCTCAATGGGAATAAGATGCTTATAACTCAGGAATGATCAGGTCCCATGGGGTTCTAGTGTTTATGTTTCACATGTCTACAGAGGTTATGTACTTGAACAATAATTATTAACTAGACTGTGCATTTATTTTCCCTGACAGGTAACAGCTTCAAGAAATCAGAGTAAGTCATGTACACAAACAGAACAATCAATATTTCTTGGAATATTCAAAGAAGTTAATGTAATCAGATCAAATGGATGCATTTATAGAACACATGGTATTTCATGAAAAGCTGTTCTCTAGGACTTGAACTGGTTTACTTGATAAAACAGACAGAGGTAGACCAAAAGAGTCTTAGAAACCTTTAAAAATATAGAGTAATGGCAGCAAAATATGGTCTTTCTTTTGAAAATGTTTTTGATACTCAAATTTATCTTCCTTCAGTTTTTGAGTTTGAGAAATGAGGTTTTCAGGAATTTTAACTGATCCTGGTTAACTTCTCTAAAAGCTTAGGTGTGAGACTAAAATAAAAAGAATTATCACACTTTATTTGAGCTCAGATATTAAGATTTATGTGTACAATTCTAGACACTTAAAAACTGAAATGATATAGAGACCGTGACCTTCAGCTATAATCTGAGATTTTAATGGGGCTAAGAGCCTTTCTCTTCCTAGATCTTGGGACTGAACAACCTTATGGGTGCTGTAATTCATGCCAGCTCTTTCTGACACAGTGTACACAGCCTAAGAACTACTCCTAGACTAAGGAAGCAAGAGCGTATCTTAATTTTTGTCTTTGTCATGTTGCCCATCTCAGAGAGCACCAGCCCTGTGTTCAAGGTCTACCATGCTCCTCACACATATCTTAGAAGCCAAGTTGTGTTGGACTTTCATGTGTGACACATACATGGTCCTGCCTACTACACAGGCTGTCTAGGATCTGGTTTCTGAAAACTGTTCATGACAAATATAGCTTGAATTCATTTATTTCATAAAAAAAAAAAAAAATCCTAATTGAAAATCCTTACTTATTGATCACTGAATGTACACAGCTGATGATTACTTGCTATAACACGCATCTCGTCCATAATGGTGTGCCTAGTCCCTTAGGTTTTAACTGATCATACAGAATAGCAATACATAGTGTGAGCACTGAAAGAAACCTGTATGGTAGGGTGAGAAATTTTACTGCTACTATGGACAGATGAACATACAGACAATAAAGAGGGAATGGGAACAGGACCTTTCTCTGTCTTAAAGAAAGGGCAAGCAAACAATTTGGTTGGACAGCTTGTCTCTTAAAATTCTGGGCAAAATATCTCAAGTAAAATGTAATTTCAGAAAAGGAACCAAGAGAAAAAAAAAATTAATGTAAAATCTTATCCTTTTTGCTAGGAATTTCCATACATATGAGGAACCTCTTACAGAGAAGAAAAGTGAAAAGTGAGTTAAGTCCAATTCAGAGTACTATGTTTGCATATAGAAGAAAATATGTACTAAAATACAAGTTTATAATTTCATGTTTTCTGTTCTTGAAGGTCATCAGACAAGAAAGAAAACAGCATTCGTGTTGGCTTCTTTCAGCTGGTAATGAAAGCAATGGCCGTAAATATTTTATGTGTAGTGTGCGGCAGAATAAGTGGCAATAATCTGTATGGTTGTTCTGGGAAATAGCTGTGACTAAGCCAAACTTCTAAGGATTAAACCATTTGGCATTAAATCCTGCCATTAAAGTCAATAGGAATTTAATAGAAACCTTTGTCATTATGTCACCTTGGTATCGATTATTGATATTTGCATCTGCATCTATTAAACACATGTAGATATGGGGAAACGTGTTAAGATGTACAGCAGAGACGTACATGACCTTGGTTCATTCTTATTTCTGCCCAAAATTTGTTGTGTGATATTTAGCAGATAATTTAGATCCCTTATAATTGCTCCACGGGTACTAGAAGATTTGGTAACTACAGAAGCTTGGGAATGCAGAATACTGTATGGTATGCCTTGCTTTTGATGGTTCTTGGAATCCCATAGAATGCATCTAAATTTTAAAATTAATGTAGTAGGGAGATGTCCAACCCAGCAGCATGCAGCTAAGAGGTTTTATTATTTCTATTTTGCATATAGTCCAGGCAGTTAGCCTGTAATGTGTTCAGAGTAAGATGGTGGTACTGGGCTAGTCCAGTTACATCCATGTGGCTTGTACTCTACCTGGCTAAGTATCTCAGCCTTTAGTTGGGTGGAGAGAACAGTCTGTCCACACAGAGGGCTATGTCTGTCAAGCAGAGGTATTTGAATTCTGTAGCCTGTTATGCACAGATATTTAATTTCTAAAGTGCAATTTGTAAACAGTGTGTTTGCATCAGATGTGCTGAGATTAGATCTCACATTATCTGTGTATCTTCTGTGATTTTTTGGTTTTATTTTTACTCAAGGGAATTTCTAGAGTTCTTATGAGCAAGGTTTGCAAAACTATGATAGTGCTATAGTTTTCTTCTGATGTTGTTTGTAGAAAGACCTTTTATGTCTCTTTTCTGATTACAAACTTTTCCCCTCCCCTTAATCTTGTCTGCCATAGTGTCTCTTTCACATATGTGCTCAAAATCCTCACCCTTATTTCTCATAGACACATTATAGCACCTACAGAACCTGGACAGGTTCTTCAGCAGGCTATGATTCCTCTTTACACTCCTATTTCAAAACATACAGCATTTGATACTGACATTCTATATGGACAGTTTGAGCTATATATTTATGCATTACTTCAGCCTGAGAATCAGACTTCACACAATCACAACAAAGGTAACTGAAGTCACTGTATCTTAGCTGAGTCTTCAGCTGCATGCGTGCATGCTCTTAGTCCATGGCAAATGTAAGGTAATAGGACTTAGTTCAGTCTTTTTTTTTTACTGCATACGGTATCATATTTCTGTACATTTCTCACAGATTAAGAGCCAATGCACAATTGCCTGGCTCAGCCAACATGTCTTCGAGTATTAACAATGAGAACTTGCTCTGGGACATTTAATTGGCTTTCTGCCACCGCACCCCAGACTTGAGAAATTGGCTCACTCTATTCAGAGGCTCCGCATAAAGCCCTCAGGATTTTTCCTCCCTTTCCTTTCCCTCTGTCCTCACAGGAA
The DNA here is from genome assembly GCF_963082525.1 of Nesoenas mayeri. Lineage (NCBI taxonomy): Eukaryota > Metazoa > Chordata > Aves > Columbiformes > Columbidae > Nesoenas > Nesoenas mayeri. The sequence continues at coordinate 23,796,716 of NC_137545.1, forward strand.
ATCTGCAAAGCAGAATATATGTATGAATTATAATTACTATTCTTAATCTTTTAGCTAGTTTCTGGAATGATGATAATGTGGAATGATATTGAGCTATTAATGTTATATAATATATTCAGTCAAATGGTCAGATTCTACTGTCAGCTAAAAGGGAGCTCATAATAATTTATGAGGCTTTAATCACAGGTGCAATTACATTAGATTGGAGAGAGAGATTTGTCTTCTTTCTGTGTTGAAGATAATTCTGAAATTTAAAGAGAACGGTTTTGTATCGGATTAATGATTTATCAGTATATAACCAGCACGAAGACTGCCTCTCAGCAGAGACCATCTATTTTTCCTGTCTCTTTAGTTTCGATTTTCTTCATCTATGGAAATTTTAATGATGGTTGTTGGTAGTTTCTGTGCTATTGTTCATGGAGCAGCCCAGCCAGCTGTGTTGCTTGTGCTTGGTGCAATGGCAGACACGTTTATTGAATACGACATTGAAATGCAAGAGCTTGAAGACCCAGGCAAGACATGTGTAAATAACACCATAGTGTGGATTAATGGTACTATCCATCAGAATGAAAAGAATGCCACAATAAGATGCGGGTAAGTAGTAGATGTATTTGTTTATTTTCCTTTGTCATTGCGGCTTGCTAGAGAATGCATTGCTAGTGAAAGTCCACGTCAGCCTTTAAACCTTACCTTTTCAATCCATAAGGCAGAAAAGGGGCATGGTTCTTGTTACAGAGTCCCATTTCTGAGCTGGAGATATTATCTTGAGGGAAAGAAGATCATCTTGGGTTTTGGTCTTTCACCTATTAATGTCAGCGAGGATGTTCTTTGATGATGATTCTTGTGATAATAGATGTATCTGCTACACATCTGAGTCCATTAATCTGTTTTCTTTGATAACACTGTAGGTAAGAATGACTTCTGGTCATTTCGGTTAGGACTTAGGTGCCTACAGGTGCCTGCTGACTTTCGAGCTAAACTTTGGTCATTGAAGAGAAATGAGTGCTTCTAGGATGCAATTCATCTTTGCTTATGGGAGATATCTAAGGCGGGTCAGATGAACTGCCCTATAAGAGTGCCTGTTCCTTTCCATTAACTATAATAAATGAAGTCTACATGTTTCATTCAGATACAGATATCTGTCAAAGCCAAATTTGAACAGGTAACCTTTACTAAGGCTCATTTTTCAGTGCATCATTCCAAGAGTTTTCTAATCTCTGAGTGACATTTAATTAGGTATTTAATTAGAATTAGAAGTTACTTGTCTAAAGGTCTCTGAAATTCAGAGCACATGAGAACTAGATGTAGGTGACTTGGGCCAAATTACTTGCTCCAGTCTGTCCAAGCCAGCCCGCTGAGATGGGGCTGGCAGATAGAATACAGAATACAGGGCAGACCTGTGTTCTTCTGAAGCAGCAACAGTGCACCAGGCAGGATAAATTAAGGCATTAAAAGTGGTACTGGATATTTCTGTCAGGCACCTGAGCTGTGTCCATGGTTGTTTTTTGCAAGAGATCAGGTCAGGTGCATAGTGTTCCCTTTTGGCTTAAAATTTCAGTCTACCAAATTCTGGATAAACAGAATAAAATTTGCTGTCTGCAGGATGTTTTTGGAAAGTTCTCTGAAAGCATAAATGATAACGATCTGAAATGCCTATTTCAAAGTAATCTAAATGCAATAGCATCAACTCAATGGCCTTAACTGATGTTAGGAGTAATACTCCTACTTGAGCTAAAAGAACTGATGATTTCAGATTAGCAAGCTTATGGTACAAAGTAATACTTGAATTGACTTTAGCAGCTGTCATTTCTCTTTGTAAATTGTTGTTTAAATCTGAGTGTTACTAACTGGTATAAATGCATAAACCAAGCTAATTCAACATCTAACGAAAACTTACTGGGCAGCTCTGCCTTGAAACACCCTCTCACCTGTGCTGTTCCGGAGCACGCAGCCTGGTGAGGTTTCTCAGGGGCTGCAGGGATGCTCCGGGATGCAGAGCATTGCTGGTACCTGCCAGCACCCTGCCCTGGCACAACAGGCATAGCAAGCAAACCAGCTGCTGCCAGCGACAGCCTCAGGAGGGGGAAACAATGCCTCTATTACCAAAACAAGCTGACTTGCCAGGTGACATGACTAAACTGAAGAAACGCCAGATTAGAAATCTACAAGGAATTTGAAACGATATTGCTAACTCTTTTTTTTTTTTTCTTTGTTTAAATTTTTTCAGGCTCTTGGACATTGAACAAGAAATGACAAAGTTTGCAGGTTACTATGCAGGAATTGGTTGTGCCATACTTGTGTTAGGATACCTTCAAGTCAGTATTTTGTTCCTTATTTTGATTTCAAAGTTTAAATCACTAAATCATTAAATGTAAAATAATTATGTTCCCTTTAACTGCTTGTTCAGCTGTCCATTTGAGCAGAGCAGACACTTTCTGTCCTCATTCTATTGGCTGAAATAGGCTAGTTCTGGCAATCTGAGAGCTCCTTGGATTTGTGCGCGCATTCCTTTGTACACGGACACGTTTTGCCCAGTGAGATGAATGCATGCCAAAAGAAATACTTGCTCAAGTGTGGTTACTGTGGAATCCACATGCCCTCCCAAAATAACAACTGAAGGGCTTGAAGATTCCCAGTAGGCATCTCAACTGTGTTGAGCCCTGTGTTTCTATTACAGAGATATTACAGAGTAATATTGGTGTAAAACTAGTGTTGGAGAAGAATCACATCCTACATATTCTGTAGTAATGGTTCAGTCCTTCTAACTGAGAGAAGCCACAAGCTTGGATGATTCCTGCATAATCTGCTAAAGAGTCCACTGCTTTTGAAGCTTTTTTTACAATTGCAAAAATCACTTGTCATACTCCTTTCTGAAAACTATCCCAGAGTTTTGCTGAGGTAGGATGGATGTCATTCCTATATTACTTACAACTGTAGATGGAAAAAAAAAATATATCTGAATGACATTCATGTAATTCATGTGGTAGAAATAATTCAACTTGCATCTTCTCTCAGCCTGTCAGAAGTGAGACAAATCCTTGATTGAGAGGCTTTATAAAATTGTTAGATTATTTGAAGATAAAGGGCGTAAAACAACTATTGTGTCTGTGTAGCTAAAATATTTTTTACCTGAATAGTAAGTTTCTCAATAGTGAAATTGCTCTTTCCCATTTTAGCCAAATTGCTTTTACCATTTGTTGGGAGTAGAAAGACTTTTTCTTGCAATTTATCAGCCACATTATGCTCTTCCCAGATCTGCCTTTGGGTTATGGCTGCAGCTCGTCAGATACAGAAAATCAGGAAAGCTTATTTCAGGAAAGTAATGCGAATGGATATAGGCTGGTTTGACTGTACATCTGTAGGAGAACTGAACACCCAAATTTCTGAGTAAGTAATCTACAAAAAACATATGCTACAGAGAACATTTTGTACTTCCTTCCAAACACAACAGAATGCCAATAACTAGGCATTTGACAAACATTTTCTAATATAAAATACAGCTATGTTTCTGGGAGCAGGGACAGGATGATTATCTCCCCCATCTTCAAAATGAGTGCCTTAACTCTTAAGCCACAGCTATTTATCTTTTGTTCCTTGCCCGTTAGTAAATGTGGGGTTTTTTGCTGGGGGTTGGGGTGGGGATTTTTTGCCAGTTTGTCCTTCCCTTCTTCTGTGCCCAGTCCTTTTGGGGTGATCTATAATTTGGCTGCCAGTGCACAGTTCCATGAGGCTAAAGATGTAGGTTTGAACCATCTATCACTTCCCATTACATTAGGGGCACACTGCTTAGGGTGGCTTTAAAAGAAAAGAGCAAGCCTTGCTTAATCTTCTGCTACAGAAGGGACAAGCATCTACCTTTAGAAAGGGACCCAAGGGACCCACGGAAAAACCTTCTTAATCTGAACGAACAGGAGAAAAGTGGAGTTTAAGGCTTGCTCCTTTTCTTAGTTCTTCCTCTTTACAGGCAGCTGCGAGGTAAATATGCCAGCTCTAGATGGCTCCCTGTTCACAGTTGTGCCTGCATAATACGCCTTAACACCTGCAGAAGATTTTTCTGTAGTTGAAAGGGATTTATTTGCCTTTACTCACTGCCCAGTGGTATCTTCAAGTGTCTGTGGTGTTCTTTTTATGAAGAATAAATGCCAAGTGTAAGTCACCGTGAACAATTTCTCCGACAAAAAATAGGATCTGAGCACGTATCTGTCTAATAAATAACAGTTCCCCATTTCTTCACACAACATTGTTCTGTGCCTACAAAAAGCTTTCTGACTGCAAAAAACATTCTCCAGAAGAAATATAAACAAGTTCTTCAACCAAACACTCTTGAGTTTTTCAATATGGACTGTAATTTCACTTGATATATCAATAAGCTAACAACTTTGCACTTTAAAATGCAACAACACTTGCTCCTATTTATTCTGGCAGTTACCAGTTCTTCTAATGTCAGGAGTGAGGTAGTAGCCCAGAGCAGCAGAACTATAATGACTGTTTTTCTTTAAGATATTTTTTCTGTGTTGGCAATGCGTAATAGCGAACAAATGAACTCTGCGGCTGCCTAGAGGTCCAGGTGATGTTAACCACTGCACCACTGTCCCCCATGTGACAGAGCTGTCAAACTTTCCCACTGCCTCCAGTGCTGAAGTAGCCACTCTCATTTAGAGAACAAACTACCTGATAGAGTGGAGAAGGAACAGGGAGATGGTGGAAGATGGAACGAGAAGAGAGTTGCAACCCTCCACCCTTTTCCTTGCCCTTCAGCAGGGTGGTATGGTGCATTCCCAGCGTCCATGATGGGAGGAATGCCATATAAGTCCTACTGCTTTTCCTTTATGGGATAGCTGCATCCAGCTGGGATGTCTCTGCCCCATCCTTTGAATCAGCTGGGACACAGTAGTAAGAACCAGCTAGCAAATGTCTTCTGGCAGGACCACTTCCTGGAAAAAGACAATGTGTTCTGTGCAGTATCCACGCATAAAAGCCTTCTGCCGTTGCAAAGGCACCAGGTTTTCTCACTGTAGCCCAGGTTTGGAAGGGGTGATGGTAGAAAGAATAGGGGTGAGACAGAACCCTCTCCAAGGGAAAGCAGCTAACCCAAATGTGGCCAATACCTGCAATACAAACAGAAGATATGCTCGCCAATATTCTGGTTTTATTTTTGTTTTGTTTTGTTTTTTCCAGTGATGTTAACAAAATTAATGAGGCTATTGCTGACCAAGTAGCAATTTTTATCCAGCGCTTAACCACCTTTGTATGTGGATTCCTACTGGGATTTGTCAGTGGCTGGAAACTGACCTTGGTTATCATTGCAGTCAGCCCTCTGCTTGGGGTCGGAGCGGCTGTCTATGGTTTGGTAAGTGAATTGTGAGCAGTTTGTGTTGAAGTATGAGGAGCTGGGAAGGTCATGCCATAGAGCTGGGAGGCTTGGTGGAAGAGAAAGTTATTACATCCCTTTAAAGTCAAGACAGGCAGATTGTGGTCACATCAGCACAGGGGCTGCAGCGAGGCAGGCTTTGCTCCCACTTTGCTTATTCTGATTCCCAGAATAGTATATCCTGCTTCTAAGACTGGAGCATAAGCATACTTTCTGTTGGGTCCTGTGGGTGGATATTATGGTTGCTGAGATCAGAACCTGGCCTTACACCTTCTCTCTACTACTACACACTCAGTTGAGAAGGTTACTAGACACTGTACTTGATATCTCTATGTTGATCAGGGGCTTTTAGAGATGTAAAGTAGTTGAAAACAACTGCTCAAACTTACCTCAAGCTGTCCCTGCTTCTGGCAGCTGCTGTATACTCTCCTAGTTGTTCCTGTTCTGCCTCTCCAGCAGTACTCTACAGACTGCCTCTCACTGTGCAGAGGAAGGACAGTGAAGAGTGAAACTGCAGGATCCTCTGCCCTCTCACCTCCTCTCCCACACCCATCAGGGCTGGGCAGCTCCTGCTCCTCCCCTGCACTCCCCGACACTTTGCTCTTTGGTTGAGTTCAGCCCTTTGTCAGTCTCACTTCTTTCACATCAAGAACAGGTTGCTATCATTTTGCTATAAAACCTGTAATATAACTCTGACTAATTTCTTGTCTTCCTGTGCTTTCCTTTCCACCTTGTACTGGTTGCTAGTGGATGACATGAATAATGACTCACGGTGACGTGGAAAAGCAGAATCCTGGCAGGGAATGAAATAAACCCCCAAATGCCTCTCTCTTTCATTTGCAATGTCTTTCTGAGCTCATTCCCCTTCATGCTTGTAGTTTTCCCCTTTTCTATTCATATTCCTCTGTCCCCATCTCTTTCATTTCACACACTCACTGTAAAATGTTTCCTCCTTACAAGCCTTTCCAGCCCAAGTCTTTGTTTTTTACCATCATGAAAAAAGACTCAAGGTCAATCTATCCTGTTTTCCTGTCTCCGAAAGTGACTAATAGATGCCTGGGACATGATGTTTGAAGAGGGAAAGAAAATAATGACACTTTACAATTTCTAGTGATATGTAATTCCTAAGTTGATGAGGTATCTTTGTGTGGAATTGTACATGACTACATTTGCTTCCATTAATTTGGGCATTTTTTTGAGCCTAGGTAAGCTTTTGACATCCAGTGTGCTCTGGGCTGCTGTGTAGGGACCTGTTTGCTGCCAGCCCAAGAAACAAAGCACAGTGATGGGCAACGTCTGTTTCCATCCTTCCCCATCAGTACTAATATCTCTTCTTCCTGAAGCTGGGCTCTGCCACAGTGGCTAAAGGGCTGCTCTTGCTGCTTAAGCTCACCCTTCGTCCTGCCATGCCCAAATCCTCTGTCAGTAGTCTGCTTAAGCCCAGTTAGCAGCAGTGAGAGAGGGAAAGCAATTGTTGTCAGCTGCTTTCTGCCATTTTAGCTACTTAGCAGAGCTGTTGGCCAAGGGGATAACTGTTCTGCACAACATATGCTACAGAGGTATATGCCCTACTACTAGAAGACAAGTCTTCAAGTGTGCAGCATACCTTACAAAAGCCTGCTTGGAGCAGAGGAGGTGACCTCATGCAGAGGAGACAGCGCAGTGTGTCAGCCAGCACTGCTTACTCCTGTCCTTGTCTGCACCCACAGTTCAGGTGAAACCAGCACTTCTTTTGCTTTTGTAGGCTGTGGCAAAACTAACAGGCCGAGAATTAATGGCTTATGCGAAAGCTGGAGCTGTGGCTGATGAAGTGCTCTCATCCATCAGAACAGTGGCTGCTTTTGGTGGGGAGAAGAAAGAAGTTGAAAGGTTTGTTTGGACAAATTGTAAGGTCTCTGGTTTCTTTTTCCTGTAGCAACATAACTCTGTAATGGACTTCAGAGTCATGGAAATTAATTTCTAAATTCTACAACAACAACCGTTACCTTTGAGAATTGTATCCATGTATGTTACAGAAAATTAGGTTTCAAATAACATTACATACACAAAACCAGTTTCATAATTCAGTTAATCAGTAAAATAAAACATCACCAATGCTGTCTTCAAGTCATTTCCACTTGTAGGAACATGCTGTCAAATTTCCCCTAAACATTGTCTATTAGTTTTGCAACACATTTGAAAACTTTGGATACTTTCAAGCCAAGTAGGAGAACTAGTTCTATCAAGATATAATGATGATGACAATGTTAAGCTGCAAATTTCTCTTAAATTTGTGTAAAACATAACAAGGCTGCAGGATGTCCTCTGAAGTGTTGGCCATATTCTCAAATCTTTTGTCACTCTGCTAAAACGCCAAACCCCATGGTGAGGTGTCTGCAGTGAGTGTGGCTTTTCTTGTACTTATTACACTAGAACATACAAGGATTTAATGATCTGGGAGCATTACTGGTTTCAGCAGTGATCTCTCACTTCACAGTGAGAGGTATCAACCTTACATGGACATTCTGTTAACTATAGCACAGCCAGTCTTTAAAGGTGCCTTGTTGGTCTTTCCTCATTTTGAATTTTCTGTCAATTTCATTTCATCCCCTTTTATTTTTCTCTCTCTACAGATATGATAAGAATCTGGTGTTTGCTCAGCACTGGGGAATTCGAAAAGGAATAATAATGGGAGCATTCACTGGTTACATGTGGCTTATAATTTTCCTGTGTTATGCATTAGCCTTTTGGTACGGCTCTAAACTTGTCCTTGAAGAGGAAGAGTATTCACCTGGCACTCTTCTGCAGGTACCCATTTTAGTTTGATGCAGCTTTTCTGGACTGTTTCTTAAAACGTTAATTCTGGAACACATATTTGTTCTTGTATCTGGTGGCTTCATGGCAACAAACAGTTTTAAAGATCAATACTCAGTATATGACACAATTGGATGAGATTAAAAAACAATTGTTTATTTTAAAGATTTGGAATGCTGCCTATTGCGATCAGAGAGGGCTTCCATTTGAGAGCCTGCTACATAATTGACAGAGGCTTGAAACTAGCTTTCCCATTGTGTGGGTCAGCATGTGGCTTCTGGGATATTGGAACTTACTTTATGATAAGAAACTCCGTTGTGATAAAGAGAAACCTAAGCAAAGAAAGTTTGATCAAATCTAACCTGTCTCAGGAACAGTTTCTGTTACTTCGAATCACAATTTTCTGTTGTTAATTGCCCACCAGGCTCTATAGATGACAAAGAACAGGTAAACATATATGCTGATATAAACACACATGGCTGTGGCTTCTGCGGTTGTATACAAAAAAACATACTAACCTGCATGGCACTCATGCATCCACTTCTGCACAGTAGATGCTTTAGACACTGATGACCTAAATGCAATAAAACTAACATCTACAGATATTTTGGTGATTTGCTTTAAGCCAGGACTGCCCAAATGGCAGACTCCAGTCCAGACCCAGAGTAAATTTTTCCTGAACCTTGGTAAGTCCTGCGTGTTCTGATGAGACATCTATTTTTGCTCCTTCTCTCCCTGTTGCACACTATGAGAACACCCAACCACCAGCAGCATGCAGTACAAAACTCCCTGCTAAATGAAGCTTAGTAAATTACTCCAGGAACATTGTAAAATCAAGTCCTTCTGTTCAGGGATGATGTCCCTCACAGGAAATAATTTGCAACTGCTCTTGACACCAGCAGTTGATACAAGGTAGTGCTTTGAAAAACAAAGTGAGCAATTTCCTTGCCTTGCACATGGTAACTATAGTTCAGTGCCTTCAAATTACAAATGGCAAGCAGTCGGGGGGGAAACTACCCTGGAGCTGAAAAATTGTAGCTGTCAATGGAGACATTCTCCCTTATGTTCCTCTTCCTCTCATTTTCCAGTCATTTTTCTTGTACTTCATGTTTTCTATCATACACTCCTACTCTGGCAGGGGGAGGGGGGAAGAAGGGAGGTTTTGTAGATACAAAACATTTAAATATTATTTTCCTGCTCGCTGAAAAACTGTCATGCACCAGCCCTACTGCACTGAGACACACTAAGTGTTGCATTTCCTTTTTCTCCTATGAGATGTACAGAACCTGCTTCCTTCTGTTCATGATGGATTCTGACATGCATATAACCTACTTGCTTTGGGACTCATTCACACAAGAAAATTAGTTTGTAGTAAAGCTGAGTATGAACTTATGGCATGATCTATACATCACAGTGTTGATGTTTGTAGTGCACAGTATGTTCACAGTAGATTCTTCTACTTTAGCCATGGGGTTATTCTCAGTAAACACCACTACAGTGCAAGGGAGAACTGAGGCCTGTGTACTTTTATGTCTTTCTCAACAGTAGTGTTTCCTTATACAGCTTGCCCATTTATCCTGACTAGGGTTTGTGCTGTATTCAAAAGGCTTGCTGAGTCCTTGATTGCTTCTTAGCTTGTGGGCTAATTATGCTCATATAGTGAGTCCTTGCAGCTCAGCTGGTGCACGAGAAGTCATTAAGCCACTGTGGTTTGATTTGCCTGTCTAAGCTCTAAAGTGTAATAAAAATGTGTTGTCATATTTTGTTAAAATATTTTTCCACTTCTTCAGGTTTTCTTTGGCATTTTAATAGGAGCTTTAAATCTTGGCCAAGCATCTCCCTGTCTGGAAGCCTTTGCCACTGGCCGTGGTGCTGCAGCAAATGTTTTTGAGACAATAGATAAAGTAAGTAATGCATTTCTAAGCTGTGTCACTTTGTAGTGGAAAAATCATTTTAAAAGCCCTAAGCAGCAGTAGTTTTATCTGCTGTGCAAATGAGGAAAAATGAGTGCAATTAAAGAAAAATTGACTGTGCAATAGAAAGGTCTAGTGGTGTGCACATGGGCTCAGAGAGGGTGTTGAACAGATGTCTTAAGTGGCCTGTTACTGAATAATGAAGTTTTATCCCTGCTACTGCTGTATTTTACTCCCATTTCTCCTTATGTACAGTTACCGACAGGTGCTGCCTCCTGGAAAGTGTACAGGCAGGCAGTAACAGTCACCTTGCAGCCAAACTTGCAGCAAGCATCTAGCTCCCAGCCTCTGGTTGGCCTCAAAAGATGTGGCTTTATTGGCATTAGTGGCAAAGGTGGATTCTTTCATCTGTCACAGAGCTACCCTGAGTTAAAATGAGTCCAAATTAGCATAGGCACTGGTCACACAGCAGTCATAAATGTTAAATCACAATATTATCTAGACAGATAGATATTTGAAATACGGTTGTATGAGAAAGAGCAACTGGCATTTATTGATGAGCATTCCTTTCTATATCTGTATAAATTTAGTGACTGGCAAAATGCTGCTGATTTCTTAGCAGTATGTAGTATCTCTGGGCATTGACAGCCTTTACTGTGCTAAAAGTTGTATCAACACATTAAAATGTGCTTGTCTTGTACAGAACACATAAGGGTATATAAAGAATGCTAGAGGGGCTGTGGTGATACTAATGGACCTTTTAGTAACCCTTCAATGTTCTGTGACAAAAATAACACATATGCCTTATAAATGCACTCTTTCAGCTAAAGCTCTAAAATACACTGAAAAAAGAGATAAATGAGGGAAATGTTTTGTAGAGAAAAATTCAAAAAGCACAAAGAGTTGCAACAGTAAGAATTAATCACAAAATTCAAGATAAGGCTGAGCCAGATAACCTTAGGGTAAAAAAAAGAGCAAACTAAAGCGAGACTTCATCTGTCTAGAGAAAGGGTGACAAAAGTAGATCCATCTGCTTGCAGCATTTGTAGATTTGTGATTAGACAGTAAAAGCACAGCCCTGCCCTCATACAGCTTTATTTCTGGCACTAAGCTTATAGCCATATAGCCATGCTGAGGTTCCGATTCACAGGATCAGTGAAACTTTGCTTCATAGCTTAGTATCTGAATTTAAGTAAGACATATTCCTAAAGAGGAAGCAATCTTTTAGCTGTTCTTAACATCTGAGAACATATACATTTCTCATATTAAAACTCCCTTCAATCTGTTAGACCTGGCCAAAAGTTTGTGTGACCCAAAGCACTTCATGGGAAAACTTCAAATCAGGATTCCAGCTCTTAGGACTGGCTGAACAAGGATGGATGTTTTAAATGCAAAGTGGTGAAGCATGCAGATCTTCAGCAATGAATTGCTGGTTCAGTGCTGTAGGAGAATGTTTACATAGCATGATTTTATTCCTGAGTAACTGGTTAAATTAACTTAGTCAAAAATGCCTCAGTCAGCAATGCTGGTCCAGCAAAAACTAGCTAAATGGTTGACTGTGGTAACTGCAGGAAGCCTCAAATGAGAAGAGGGTGCATTCGTCTTGCCCGTACTACCCACCACTGACAACTCCCCTGACACTTTGGCTTCAGTTTCATGTCCCCGGGGCAGAGCCTGCTGCTGGCTCAGCACAGCCAAGTGCTGTTCAAACAGAAGTGCCATGGCTTTGTAGGATATTTGGAATATTTATCTACTGCAACAGCATTGGTTGTTTAACAGCAAATAAATAACACAATAAGTTCTATCCTAGAAACCTGTCATTGATTGCATGTCAGAAGATGGCTACAAGCTGGATAAAGTACGAGGTGAAATTGAATTTCATAATGTAACATTCCATTATCCCTCCAGACCAGATGTAAAGGTAATTATTCATCACTCATTCTGTGAACGCAATTACTGTAAACAATCAAAATACCCTGGTTCTGCCAGCAATTTCTAGATTTTCAGTAGAGTTTGTTTTCCAGAATCCCAGATGCTCTATTTAAAAGTAGACAAAATAATTCTGTTAAAGGGTTCTTCTACTTGCCATTCTGCTTATTTTACCATTCTGACATATCCTTTGCCATACATATTCCTTGCTGCTGAACTTAAACTTGTAGTAATTTGAGACAAAATTACCTGCATGCAGCTTTTCTTACAGTCAGTTATGCACTTGTATCAACATGTGCTAGAATAGGACACAAAGTAATGAGCTGAATGGTGCGGGAGATTTAATAAAACTCTTCCATTACCCTGGGGGTGTGTCATGTGACCCACTAAAATGCTAGGAAAAGGTACAGGAGCACTGACTGTATACCCCATTATTTCACTACTACTGTGTTTGAATTAACAAATTTTCCTTGGAAAAGCATATTGTTGGACAAGCAAATGAGTGCTATTTCTCCTAAAGACAGAGGAATATGAAGCATCAGATTTTTCTACATAATTTCACTGTTACTTACTTAATGTTTATGCTTTAATAGGCATTTATAATACCTGTACAGTGTTCTTTAAAGAGGATTTATTGCCAAGTTCTCCAGTGGTGTTAACTTGACTAATTCTTGATGATGAACAACAGGAAGAAACAAAGATCAAAATCTGTGTCCATCATGGAAAACAGTGCTCTGTGTTTATAAGCTGTTCAAACAATGTAAAATATTTGGGTTTCTTTTTCCTCTTCATAATATTTTGCTGAATTTCATGAAATTACTTTGAATCTTCCTTTTAAGATACAGAATATACCTGTTAGGTTGTATGACTATGAGAGAATTTTAATGGGTAGATGCTGTTTCCTTTTTATTTCCCCTCTCTAGATTTTGGATAACCTTAATATGGTTCTTAAAGCAGGGGAGACAACAGCTTTTGTTGGAGCTAGTGGAGCTGGAAAAAGTACAACAATACAGCTCATTCAGCGTTTCTATGACCCCACTGATGGCATGGTGAGTGTACCAGCCTAGAATGTGTTTCTCTAGCCTTAGGGACATGACAGAATGTCATGGTTTCTTCTCCAAGGTGGGAAGGAAGACAGCTAACTTTTTATTTTATTTTATTTTATTTTATTTTATTTTATTTTATTTCTGAAACATTTCAGGGGAATCCTGAACAGTCTTATAAAAAATAATTATGTGAAAGAGAAAAACTGTTAGGAGAAAATAAAAACTCAGTGCTACTTTGAGTAAAAACTTTACCTATAGATACAATAATTCAGGAGTGACAAATCATTTTCCATTCTGGAAAACACAGTATTGAACATTAAACCCTCCTGGACACATTCCTGTGCAATCTACTTTGGGTGACCCTGCTTTAGCAGGTGGGTTGGACTAGGTGATCTCCAGAGGTCCCTACCAACACCAACCATTCTGTGATTATGTGATTATCCTATAATATTGCCCTCGTATATGTAATTATCATTTAATAATGAATTGGCTAAGAATATAAATTACATCTATTAACAGCCTCATTCCATTTGCGTGAGCCTAGTTGGCACAAAGCACATACATGGTGACTTGTATTTGAATATATAAAAGACAAAGAACCAATCCATTGTAAACATATAATCATAATTTTGATGGTTACTTTCCACCTGGTTTTACTTCTGAGGCCAAGAAAAAAGAGGTATTGGGAAATTAAATCAAAGGGCACAACACCTAGGCCCAAGAACGAGCATACACTACTGCCACTGCATTGTATTCTTTTATGTCTGAAAACTGTTTTTTACACTGATCATGCAAACGCAGTATCACAGGCCTTTCATTTCCATTGTGTTTTTCTTTGTCTCTGAACTGTAAGTGATAATGTCCCTGACTTTATTTTTGTCCGTGTTTTAATTTGCTTCTGTAGATTACCCTGGATGGCCATGACATTCGTTCCCTCAATATCCAGTGGCTACGCTCACAGATTGGTATTGTTGAGCAAGAGCCAGTGCTGTTTGCCACCACGATTGCAGAGAACATTCGCTATGGTCGGGATGAGGCCACCATGGAAGACATAATCAAAGCAGCCAAACAGGCCAATGCTTACAATTTCATCATGGATTTGCCGCAGGTACGCTGAACCTTGTAAAATGTTTGGCAGAATTTGATAAAAAAAATAGAGAATCCTTTCATCCCTCCCTCCCTCCATGCAGCCATTTGTGCTCAGGTGGAAGGGCAGAAGATTGATACAGATAGTAGGCAGCAACCTTTCCTTTGACTAAAGTTAATTAGGTCTTACTACATATATGTCACCAAGTTAAAAAACAAACCAAGAAGAATTAGTTCCTCAGGAATCATATACACAACATACAATATCATGGTAATAATCATAACATGATTTTTAAATATATATTTTTCATGCTATGGATATGTGTTTCTGCTCAGACCAGAAGCAATTCAGAGCCCAGACTCTCACTAGCCAGCATATGTTTTTGAGCAGTCTGTACTGATCCTCATAACCTCCTTTCCTTCTACGAGCTCTATAAGTTACTTGGAGGTTCCCTCTTCCCTGGTTCCTTCCCTCAGGATGACAGGGCTTTGATCAGTCCTATGTTATCCTCCTTACAAGGCCCACATTTCATACTACTGGGCTGTTTACTTTTCTAGAATGTTATTTTGCCAAATAGCTTCTCAAAGGCATAAATTACAGCAGTGAATCTGATTGACAGGTTTCAAGTACCATTAACTAATGTCAGTACGTACTTTTTATCCTCCATCTGTGCACTTCCAGGCTTCCAGGAAACTATTCATAGAAAGACTGTGTAAATGCCCCTCTATATTTCCTGGAAATGAAGGACTAAACAAGATTTGGCTTTAGGTGAATATAATTATCCTGGCTCTCGAGATGATAGGCTGTATGTGTTGTCCACCTGAACCCAATGCCACCAGAGTATGGCGTCCCTGAGTCACAGACACAGTGTTCATGAGTCACAGGCCATCAGCAGACAAGTCCAGCTCTGTGAAAAGTTTGCTGGCAAGTCATCTGATGGAGAATGGGCAGGTGTTTCCTCTCCATTCCAGCTTTTGCTGATATAGTCATTCTGAGACAAATCAGAACATTTCACTTTTTCATCAGTACATGCTTTTGGCTTGGGGTTGGAACCCCAGTTTAGGCAAAATGATGTTGTTCATTATGAAGTTAGTTCATCAGCCTTCCTTTGAATCTGTTACACTAACAAATTTTTGTCTTTCAAAGATGATACATTTTTAAAGTCTACTCCCAGACAAATCTGAGAGACTTTTTACCAATGTCTTCACCAGAAGCATAACAGACCCTTTTGTTACTTGTTTAATTTTCATTTTTTTCCTTCACACAGCAATTTGACACTCACGTTGGAGAGGGTGGAAGCCAGATGAGTGGAGGTCAAAAGCAGAGGATAGCTATCGCTCGAGCTCTTGTGCGAAACCCGAAAATCCTGCTACTGGATATGGCTACGTCAGCACTTGATAATGAAAGTGAAGCAACAGTCCAAGAAGCGCTTCATAAGGTTTGCTATAGCATAGCATAAATAAGACTTAAAAGGGCAGAAATTATTTTTAATGCATTCTGTGGAGGGTCCTGCAGAATTGCCACAAAGCAGTGAGAAGCTTTTTTTAATAGCTGTTTCATAGGCGCAAGTAGAACCTTAGTATTATTGACAGCGAATAGATTTTTTCTTATGCTGGGACATTAACAGAAATCCATAGCTCCCATTGTTCCCATTGCTCAAAACAGAAGCTCATCTATGGGCTATGGATGGAGTTCAAGTCAGAGTCAGCTGAAACAACTAGGATGACTCCTGTTGATTTGACCAAGCTTTATATTACATAGTGCTGGTTCCAAGCATTTCTGTTTGCTGGGAATGGGGCTGTTGTTGTTCCCTGGCAGGCTCGCCTTGGCCGCACAGCAATCTCGATAGCTCACCGCCTGTCAGCCATCAAAGCTGCCGATGTCATCGTTGGGTTTGAGCATGGAAGGGCTGTGGAGAGAGGGACTCATGAGGAACTCTTGAAGAGGAAAGGAGTTTATTTCATGTTGGTGACCTTGCAAAGCAAAGGAGACACAGCACTTAGCAGAGAAGCAAAGGAAAGTAAGCATTTTGTTTTCTTTTATAAAATGACATGAAATTCCACAGAATGCAGATTTTTTTTTTTTTAATGAGAGCTAGTTGCTGCTTCTTTTCTTCTTCCACCTTTATGACTGAATTTTAACATTCATAGAAGTAACACCCCGATAGCCCTGGCCAAAGTGTTTTTCTGCATATGCACTTAATGACCTTCCTAATATAGATCTGCCCTGAAACATTAATCCTGACCTGCAATACCTGTCACTTTATAGCTCCATTTAGTGCTCACAGTCTGGTCCTGCTGCATTTGAAATGCAAGCAAATTACAGAGTATGCTTAAACCACCCTATTTATTTTACTGGAGGCAGATTTGAATAAAAGCTTCTGGAAGCAGAGGTGTAATAGAATGAGCTGTTGTATTTTTGTGGATATCTTAGATACGATTATCTTAAGAGAGCAATTACAGCACTAAAACAGGGAAACAGCCTTTAACAGTCACATCCCAAGTGAGATGGTCCTTGGATTAATATTCAGTTAACTTCATCATGTCAAATACAAATATAAAATTTATGGTACGTGTAGGCTGAGTAGAAAGGTTGTATCACATTTCTTACATTCTACAAAGAACTCCAGTTATGACTTGGAGACACTGCACTTTTTTCAGAGGGACAGTGGACTTAGATTGTATGCAGTTTTAGCACAAACTGAAGAGCTCTATAAACTATATTTTACAGCAGCAGAAAATAACGTGGTTGAGCCAAATCTTGAGAAAGTCCAGTCATTCAGCAGAGGAAGCTATCGGGCCAGTTTGCGGTGAGTCTTAAAAATTATTGTAAATCTCAATATGTTTCCAGATCTCTATACTTCATCCCACTATTCCAAAATCTCAATAGTGCTAATGAATTGCTTCTCTGTATGTTGCATGAAAGAGAGTGGAAGGGCTCCAAGCATTTTACAAAGACATAGCTCACTTGGAAAGAAATAGCGTGGGTAATACATTACTGATTGCAGGCTCATGGATAAATAGCAAGACTCTTACTTTTATTCCCCTTTCTATCCATAGTATTTTCTCTCTAGTTCTGGTTCTACTGTCTTAATGTTCCATTCTTAATATTACTGCCGTACAGCCATATATTTGTATTACCTAATGCACTTTCAGTCTAGTCACTTGAAGAATGACTTGCTGTGCAATTGCTGGAGAAATCAATGCAATGTATAAGGACGTTTCATTATGGATTCTACTTGATGAAAGTTAAAGCATTTTACGAGCCAGACTGTCTTGTAGCTAGACACTTATTTCTTTCAGGCAAGCTCATGTCAGACATGCAAGTGAATATGTCTTCTACATTACAGGGTTAGGTTTTGTCAGGGATAGTGGTGGATTGTTTCAGTATCCTGTTTTGCTGGACTGAATTACTTGATAGTCATAATGGTGAATTGACCTGCTGTCTTAACAGCTTGTGCAAATATAGTAGGACACACCAGAATTTTGCTTAACAAATACACAGTGCAGAGTACATGTAAGACAACATCTGAGTGGTGGGGGCGCAATATGATTTTGAAAAGTATTTGTCCTTGTGGGATATTATCTTCTTGAGAAGCTGAGAGAACATAGAAAAAGAACGAAAAGGTCTGTGAGATTCCTGTGATTTGCTTCAGTGAATCCTGAATTAGTTCATATGAGAACTGCACCTGCTTTGCAAGCAAATATTGTGTTATTGAGCTGTGAAGAACAGACCATTTCTGTCCTCTTTACAGAGCTTCACTGCGGCAGCGCTCCAGATCTCAGCTCTCTAATGTGGTCCCTGACCCTCCATTATCCGTTGCAGGAGATCATGCAGAGTCTATGTATCTGATGGCTTCTTATGAAGAAGATGATGGACAGGCAAAAGAGGTCAGGTCCAATAGTTTGTTATTCAGTTTTTAGCCAAACAGGTTATATTACTTGGTAATGATAACCTGTAGATATGTGCCTCTGTTACAGTTGTTGTGGGCAGATACATCTTCCTGGATCAATCCTTTACTTAAACTTACACTGTTGGGAAACAGTATACACAATACTTAAGGTCTGTAAACAAAAGGCTTTTATTTTGCAGCTTGGCCCGACTGGCAAATGATTTGGTGGCAGAAGGATTTCTATTATTGTAGGTTCAAGTGGTAAACATAAAAGGTTTGTGGTACACGTGGAGCTGTAAATCTTATGTTGCTATATTACTTATAAAAAAGAAAGCAAAAGAAGTATAGGAAAAAAAGAAAAGAGAGAAAGATTTCACAGTCCTTATGGCTCCATTTTACGTATGATGGCGTTCATAGTCTCCAATCCAGTGATGTGTGACATCCTCTGATGTCTTGTTCAGTTCATGTGGCAGGACTGGTGGGCAGAGTGGTCCTTGGGATGGTGGGTGTGCACCACCAGTGCTTGTACAAGGTGGGCCTTTATAGTCCCCTGGGTTGTCTGCTTGCGTAATCTTTGGTCTTTTGTGCAGGTGTTACTGAGGGGGTGCTTGCAAAAGACCTGAAAGGTCTCAGGCCATCTTGAAGGGTCTCAGCTTTTCCCTTTGTGTCATATTGGGCCTACATGCTCTCCAACACATCTCCCACCTCCTGTATCAGCCAGGTGGCCTTGGTCTGTGGCTTGTTAGCTTGCCGTTGATATGTAAATCGCAATCCACCTTCTCATGGATGTGCCATCTCCTGTCGCTGGATGAACTGGTTTTGCCACAACGTTTGAGCCATTCTACTTTTCAGTCTGTGACAAATGTCCATTTTGGGCATTTCTAGCCATATGAACTGAGGGAGATGAGCAGGGCTCATCATATTGTGTATTACAAAAACTCTGTACAAATTAAACTGCAGGGCAAGTTGTAATTTGATGATGAATATTCTGCTCTTCCTGGGAATAATTATGGGAACTCAGTATATAGTCTGAGGATGTTTCACAGAAGGGAGGCGTAATTAGCATGTATAAAGCCTGACTCCAGCTACCACTGAGACCTCCCTTGTTTTAATTACATAGCATACCTGCTAATTTGATGCAGAGTCTGATCACTGTGTTCACCCACAATACTTCTTAAAATAATATTTAAGAAGATTCCATGAGTGACACAAAAAGATGCTTGTGAGGAAGATGTTGCATCACACCTCATCTGGAGGCAGCAAAAAGAGAACAGCTTAAGTTTCAGCAGCAGAAAATCTGAAATGGGTCATAATTAACCTCTTAAGTTAGAATAAGCAGAGCTGCACAAGGCATGAATATTTCTCTTTTTCTCCATGGACAGTAAAGGTAATCGGTTATGTAACCCTCTTGTGACTCCCTATGCCCACAAGAGCTCCAGACAGCAGCCAAGACCCATCACTGCCCCTTCCTGTGCAAAACTAGAGCAGCTGTTTAGGCCCTAGATGGCCATTTAACAGATTATGCAATTTAACTCTCTGTCCAAGGGAGAACATCACTGGGAGACTGCATTTGTTTCATAAATCCAACCCGTTTTTTTTTTAGGAATCCGCTGTTGAGGAGGAAGATGTCAAGCCTGTACCATTTACCAGAATTTTGAAGTACAATGCCTCTGAATGGCCATACATGGTGCTTGGATCTCTGGCAGCAGCTGTGAACGGAGCAGTCAGTCCACTCTATGCTTTGTTATTCAGTCAGATTCTTGCGGTATGTTACGCTAACATTTTCAAGTGTATTTTAGCTCTGAAGCAGAGGGGAGTGAATGTATGATGCAAAGCTTGACATGTTTTGAGGAAATCTTCAGATCTCATCAAGTAAATGGCATTAGCCTTCTTGCCTATATAAAATTATTCACTAGACATATTTATATCACTGTCATCACACTATCATTTGAGCTCTTGAAGGAGTAGGTTTGTTAGCATTATCATTTCTTCTTCATTATCTCTCTTGTCACTTTCCAGGAACTGCTGGCAGTGGGTTTCTATAGATGCATACGGTTTATTTTAGATGAGTCAAGATGTACCTTGTGCAGGTACAGTGGAGAGATAGACACGCAGAAGTCCTTCCCTGCAGAATTTTCTTCCACAGACTTGGCCAAGCTTTGGAGAAAGCTTCGGATTGGAGGCAAAAAATACTTCACTTTTGTGTTCATAAATTTCAGGGAGCTCTTTGCTGCCTGCTCCCTGCAGAATGCCCTGGGAGAGAGAGGTAGATAATTGTATCATTTACTGAAGTATGCATTACCATCAAAATCCACGGCCTCACTTGAAACTTTTCAAGAGTTCAGCCATGATTGATTTTTCATTCGAAAACTTCCCATAATAGAAAGAGGATTCTTCCCATTTTGCAAAACAGCTTTTTGAGAAAACATCTGCCAAGTTAGTGGGAAACGAGTGGGCTGCCTGAAGAAATTCAGCACGGCTCTAATGCCTAAGAAAGTGTCCTAAATTTTCGGAGTTAGGAGGCTAGAGAAAAACCTCTCTATTGATGCTGTTTTTACTGGGTAAAGTAATGACGTTTTTACTGGGAGGAAAATGGGAATGCCACTATCGCTTTGTGGTTTGGGTACCCACCTGAGGTAGGATAAAACTTGTTTTGTGATTCATGCTTATTTGTTTAGGTCATTGTAGGTACATATATGTGTAACAAAGAATATATGAGCTAAAGGGCAGACACTCTTTCAGGTACTGGAGGTCCAAAACCTTTCAGACACGAAAGTCTGACTGACTGACTGACTGACCGACTGCCCGAATGCCCCAGCATCTGGGCTACTGATTAGAAAAGAACTGAGAAAACGCTCCTAATAGCAGTGCCAGCAACCAGACAAAGGAAAACTTGACTTTTTGCTGTTTATTTTTTTTTTTTGAGGAGGGTGTTTTGCCTTAGACATTGCTGTCTGGGAAGTTACTCAAGACTTTGAATCACATTTCCTTGCAGCTTGATGTTTGCTAGCCAAGATCCAGGGAGGGGCAGAGCAAAAGACGTCCCTGTCCCTGTTGATTCGCTTAGTGACTCCTGGCCAATGTGCTCGGCCTTCTAGCCATAGGTGTGCTACCTCCAAACACTTCTTGCGTGTTTAAACCTCATGCCAAGGACTGTGGCTTTCACCAGACAACAGGCGAGACACTGCTACATGCATTCTGCAGTGAATGACACAGCATCACAGAATGTTAGGGATTGGAATCTAACCTTTGATTCCTTTTGAGAGAGGTTTTCTAGACACTGGGAGATGTCATCCTGCAAGATGCTAAATGCCTTCATTGCCAAGGATTAATTCCTTCTCTGGAGGTTTCCATTCATCAAAGGAGAGGGGTTGCAAGAAGAAAACAAGCCATAAAGAACATGAGCAAAGTCCAACATCTGTGTTTCATTATTAATAAATTTAAAACATTTCTGCCTGGTGCCAAGGCAGTCAGGCACATGGAATATGCATCTGCTTTCCAAGCTGTCTGAATATCTGCGATGATGTTGTGACAGACATGTGGGCTTGTACTTTGAGACCAATATGCTGGGGAAGTGAGGGAAATGAAAGGATAAATTTAGCAAAGGCTGCCTTGAAGGTTCTCAGAAATTAATCCTAAAAAGTGAACGAAGAACTGGATAATACTGCATATGTCTTCTGATCAGTTCAGATCAGAAGTGTACCTTTGGAACAAATTTCTCAGTAGTTTCTTCTTACTGTGCTTTGGTTCCCACTGTGGAACTGTCTCAGAGTATGGGAAATGGATCCTTTCCAGTGAAACTTAACTGGAAGATGTGCTCCCACTGCTATTGGGCATGGAGCCCATGGCTGCAGATGAAAGAGAGTTCATGCTAAAACTGTTGAAACTTGTATAATCTGAACATGGACACCTCAGCAACAACTCTTTCCTTTTATAGACCTCATGCTATTGTCCATGCCACATGTTACTGTAATTCATGTTATTTTTTTAAATCAACAACATAGGTGAAATACACAGCTGAGCATGTTAGGATAGCTGCAGAATGGGATAGTTCATTTTTACAGGACAGACTTGCAAGGGGAAAAAACCCCTTTATTTGCAATACAGAGATCTCTTCTTTTTATTGAAACATACCTAGTGATTTTTTTTGGTAGAAAAGATTAACCCAAGGAAGTAATATGCTTTGGTACTGATAAGACAGCATGGCATTGGAACAGCTCTTAGCTCGAAATGCTAAGTGCCATTTTGATGCTATCATTTTGGATTTTGTAGGATTTGTTTTGTTGCCAAGGTACGGATGTACAAAGTTAAAATACTTGAAGTGGAATTCCCACTAGAGAACAGCAATTTCTTTTTCTCAGATTCATGCTCTAATTCTTCCTTGTTACTTTGACACACAGCTCACTTCAAAACGCAAATAGCTTGGGTTGAGCTTGTAAGACTAGTACTTAAGCTTATTTTTGTGGATTTTTTATATTTTGCAGCTGTAATTAAAATTCCTTCTTCTCTATTTACTGTTAAATACTTACCTAGAAGAATTCAAGGTGATTTTGAGATAAGTCAAATGCACAAGTTGTTCTTAATAATGCCTTACAGACAACAGGTTGAGAGATTAGTCAATTTATAGTAATTTTTACTTGTGAAATCCAATCAGAATTAATTTGAGGTTAGTGGAGAAATACAAACATGAGCTGTGGCTTATACCTGAAAGCAACAGAAGTAGTTTAACAGCTTCAGGTGGGTTAACTGACCTACAGATGAACTGCTCTGACTGAAAGGAATTGCTAAGGGACGGCTATTAAGATGTGGACCTCTACTTCAGCAGCAGCAAGTAATGCTGGCAGGTGTTGAAAATGAGCAGATATTAAGACCAAGCGATAAAAGGAAATACCATGGAGACGGGAGGATGGGAAGGACTCTACTTGAGGCATGAATGCTTTTTCTCAGTAAGCAAATAGCTTATATTCACACTCCTTCAGCAAAAGACCATAGATTTCTCCTGAATCCTACTCATAAAGATGATAATCTATTAGTGTTGTGCAAGGAGAGTCGTGCTAGGGTATAATTGTTTACATAGACTCCACTTTTTATGGCCCAATAAAATTGCAGTTGTCATAGATTAGAGAGGAAGTGAGGGACCTGCTGCACTGTTGCTTTGCTGCTACGCTGTTTTTTCATTACTATTCACTGATTATCACACTGGATCTTGTTTAGAGCAGGGGATGACTGGTTAATTGTATTATAAACAGGGATGGGCAACAAGTAGTAGCAGTATGTGGAGACACCAAGTATAATGAACTTGTTGTTTAACAGGAGTAAAAAGCATTATGTTGTACCCAGGCTCACCTTAGGAAAAACAAGGAACCAGGTCTTGGGAAGGGTTGAGGGAGAGCTCTGTGTCCTGGCTTTGGCTCTAGGGTGGGCTTCTGCACTTGGCAATTGGGAGTCATGAATAAACTTCACACGCAGCAAAACTGACACTTCTAACATGATGCCACCCATTTTTTTTTAAAGACCTTCTCCATTCTTGATGAAGAAGAACAAAGAATCCAGATCAATGGTGTCTGCCTGCTCTTTGTCCTTATTGGAATTATTTCATTTTTCACACAGTTTCTGCAGGTAATAGCAGTCCAATATGGGTACATTTTCTTTCTGATCCCTTGCTCTGTGCATCTCTCTTTCTGTGCATTATCCGTATTTATTCTTATGCACCCCAGGGATACACATTTGCCAAGTCTGGTGAGCTGCTTACAAGACGGCTACGGAAAATTGGTTTCCAGGCTATGCTGGGGCAAGACATTGGGTGGTTCGATGACCGGAATAACAGCCCTGGTGCTTTGACTACAAGACTTGCAACAGATGCCTCTCAGGTCCAAGGGGTAAGGCTTGGTAGCTTAAGAATTCTTTTACTATAAGCACTGATTGAAGTCCTATTTTGGCACATTGTCACAGAAATTAACTAGAATGCAACCAGCACAAATAAGGTCACCATTTACTGCCCATCATTCCTGCCTGTATTACCAGAAAAAGAACACAAAAATCAATAAAATATGAACCATTAGTGGAACCTGAGGGAGCATCTAGTGCAAAAGTTTAAATTTCTTTTTTTTTTTCTGGAGATTATTTAGCTTTTTGTCACAATGCTTAACTGTTTAGTTCAAAAACATCAGACTGCTATTTTAGCAACATTCCTCACTAATCCTGTTTTCAAGTTTTCAGCATGGTATTTTACTTGTTGTGACAGTTTTCATTTAGACTGACAGTCTACTTGAAACACGAGTTTACAGTACTGGCTGGGGCTCTGGTCAGGGCATTATGCAGCCAGTTTTAGTGTGGCTTACTATTTGGGAAAGAGAACCACTAACTCTATGTGTTGTGTTCCTTAGTGGATGAGAGTTAAATTATGCTGAGCTATAAAAGGTACCTACCTATCTGAATTGATGCTTTGGTAGGAGTGAGTCAGATGCCATTTTACTTGGCTCTAATGCAAGCAATTTTCTAGAAACAAAGAAGGAAACATACAGATTTCTTTGTTACAAAAATTGTCCTGTTTCAACTTGATTGAAGATGGTGGGTTAGTTTTTAAAAAGTATTAATTGAAGTTTTAAGAATTTAAAAGACAAATGAGAGAAGAGGCTCCCCAAACCCATATCAGCAGCAATTTCTACAGAATCAGAGAAACCAGCTGCAAACCTCTTCAGCCCTTTCAGGCACTTACAGGGTATATTGTAATTGAAATAAACAAACTTGTAAGCCACTGACTGAACCATTTAATAGCCTCCCAAGGGACATCTTTGTTCTAAGCATGTGTAGAGCAGCGGGGCACAGCTATTCCACGCAGAGCTACCTGAGCAGCAGTGTCCTCCACCCTTCACTGCCTGACACAGAGTGCAGCCAACTGCTGCTGCTGCAGGGCCAGCTGAGGTCAGAAGATGCGGGCGAGTGTCTGGGCTCTGAAAATGTCTGCGTCTGCACAGGAGTAAGAAGTGGAATCTTGGAGTGTGTGTGGGGTGTTAGAGCTGCAGGATCCCGTTAAGAGCAGCCCCATGGCTGTTCCATTGGGTTGCAGATCTGGGAGGTGCACCTTCTACCCTGGCCACCCCTGAGCACTTCACACTGTCACTGCTGGTCAGAGCAGGAGCAGATGATGAGCATTCTGTGCTGCAAGGTCACATCCTGTGAATGAATTTGACTGAAAATGGTCAAGGATAGCAAATGTATTTTTTTTTTCTAATGCACAGCAACATAATTCCTATCCAGGGCTGCTGTTTACTGCCATGAAAGGAAATAACTTTTGAGTAAATAAATCAAGTTTGTAACAAAGAATAGTGTTCTTGAAGTACATATGAGAAGATGAATGCATTCAATAAAGGTGATGTCAAAGGCATATTTAAAACCCTTCCTTAATCATAGAATCATTTCAGTTAGAAGAGACCCGCAGGATCTGTTTCAGTCCCTGACAACCCTTTCTGTGAAGAAGTTTTTCCTAATTTCCAATCTAAATCTCTCCCAGCACAACCTGAGGCCATTTCCCCTTGTCCTGTCACTTGCTACTTGGGAGAAGAGACCAACCCTCTCCATGTTACAACCTCCTTTCAGGTAGTTGCAGACAGCGATGAGGTCTCCCCTCAGCCTCCTTTTCTCCAGGCTAAACAACCCCAATTCCCTCAACCGCTCCTCATAATAAAGAGATAGGCAAAAATGCAACTTTAATTTGTCCTTCCTCAGTGATGTTTCTTACTGATTGTGGCACAGCTGAGACTTTGTTGTTAAGTTGCAAAAGGGTTCTGTTTATTATTTGAATCTAGATGGATAAATGTAGGGGCTAAACTGAGTATTCAAATAAGTGATTCCCCAGGGAACAAAGGGAGCTAATGTCAACAGTTAGATTACCTTTCTCACAATTGTTAGACGCGATTTTCTGAGTTCACAATGGAAAGTTGGGTGGATAAAAGGAATATTGGACATTTGCAGTCCTCTTGATACAAGTATTGGAAATAGTATATCCAAACTGGCTAAATTCCAGTGCAGTCAGCAGCCCCTGGTGCCTTATGTTATTTTAATTAAATTTTCCTATAAAACTTTAGAAAACTCTAAATTGTATTAAAGATTATTGAAGTTACTATTGGAGTACAAGTCAATCATTTCTGTTTCTTTTCTTTGAAGGCAACTGGATCACAGATAGGAATGATTGTCAATTCCTTTACCAACATTGGAGTGGCCATGATCATTGCTTTCTACTTCAGCTGGAAACTCACTTTAGTTATACTGTGTTTCTTGCCATTTTTGGCCTTATCTGGAGCTGTGCAGGCTAAAATGCTGACAGGATTCGCCTCTCAGGACAAGAAAGCGCTGGAAGCTACTGGACGGGTAATGTTATTTAAAAACTAGTTTATATTTGCAGTCATGGGTAGCTGAAAAATCGGGCACTTGGGACCATCTGTAATTCAAATGTAATGAAATTGGCAATGTTTTGCAAATAAGTTTGAACATTTCATACATTTATGGGCCACTATTGAGTGCTGTTAGGAACAATCTTCAGTTCCAGAACTCAAGGAAGAATTAGGACCTGACCAATTGCCCACATTCAGAATAGTTTAACTATTTACAAAAAGTGATAAATCAAAATACTGTCTTGGAACTGACAAGTAGAAAAACTTCACTAATTACTCAAGGCATCAGCTTTTATTCAACAGAATGCCCCAGAGGCTGGGATGAAAAGGGCACTCGATGCTTCAGCAGTTTTGGGGATGACTGATTATGTCTAGTGTTATTTTCTAATCTATTTACCAGCACTGCATCCAAATGCTAAACACTCCGAGTTCTTCCAGAGGGATTGCTCATCAGCCACGCTAAACATGGAAAAGAACAGTCCAAACAATCCCATTCACAGCACCTACTTATCTGCTCCTTTGCATATGGCAATGCAAGAGGTTTGACCCTTAATTTTGGCCAGGAAAAAAACCCTGAAATTAGAAGAAATATTTGAAAAAATTTATATTCAGATCTCTTCCTCCATGCTGAGAACATTCATAAGCCCTATGAGTATTGCTTCCCAAAGAAAAATGTCACACTGTGAAGCTACTGTCAAAGTCCAGGCATTTAAAACCAATTTCTTAATAAAATTACTTGAGATAAGTATGGTGAAATTCGGATCACTCAGTCAATTTACTTCTATAGATGAAACTCTAATACTGTTTTTTGGGACAGAAACTTGAACTCTGACTGGCAACAAAACACAGTGCATAGCCCACCATTAATTAAGGCTCCAGAGAGGTTTCCAACTCAGAGAAAGATCACAAGGATTAACTCATACTTTCCTATGTTGCATTTTTTCTATTTACAAAGGCAAGCATTTCTTTATTCTTTGTCTCTGTATAAGGTATAAGGTAAAAATCCTGGCAATTGTGTCACTGATGTCACTGAGGAATCAAGGTGTCACCCTCCATTTATATGTGCCATCTCATCAGGCTTTTTTTTGGACATAAACAAGAGAAAGAGGGAGCGTGAGGAAACGTAGTAAATTCAAGTGCTTTTAACTTATGAAGCACAAGTTGGGGATAGCATCCTTTCTCTTTTCCTGACTATTGGTATTCAGTAAAACAAATAATTTAAATAAACATTTTTAATTATTAAATGCATTCAATCGAGGAAATATAATAACAATGTTCCTAAAGCCATTTTTGCTTTTGTGAACATCCCACTTATTCACATTATATGAAAGGAGTCACAAGTGAGAGCATGTGCCTGATTTCCAAAGTGTCCTTACAGTATGTTGGCTGTAGGGGAGCAGACAGAGCATTGCGATGGAGGATGTTAGTGGACAATCGCTTGTAGAAAGTTCCTCTTTAGGTTGGCTGATGTTTGAGTCAGTCTGTATCATATCTGAATTAATTTATATATGATGATAGTACCCTGTGTTCATGAAAGAATCATGCGTTTGTGAAAGAGCACACTCCTCTTTTCCAAGGAAAAATTACGAACTTTTACCCTTTCTTTCTTGCTTTCTTCCTTTTTTTTTGTTTTGTTTTTGTTTTGTTTTTGTCTTATTTTGTTTTGTTTTGTTTTGTTTTGTTTCTCCTCCAGATCTCCAGTGAAGCCCTCTCTAATATCAGGACTGTAGCTGGGATAGGGAAAGAGAAAATGTTCATCAGCAATTTTGAGAAGAACCTGGTTATGCCCTATAAAGCCGCAATAAAAAAAGCACACGTTTACGGACTCTGCTTTGGCTTTGCCCAGAGCATCGTGTTCATCGCCAACGCTGTCTCGTACAGATACGGCGGGTTTCTGGTTAGCGCCGAAGGCCTCCATTACAGCTTCGTGTTCAGGTGAGTCTGACCCGCGCCAGGACCAGCCTGGTCTCGGTCCAGAGTGCAGGTTCTCTGTGGCTTCCCAAGAATGACCGTGTCCCCCTTCCCGCAGGGTCATCTCTGCTATTGTGACCAGTGGAACTGCTTTGGGAAGAGCTTCTTCCTATACCCCAAACTATGCCAAAGCCAAAACATCTGCTGCACGCTTTTTTCAACTGGTTGACCGTCTTCCGAAAATCAGTGTTTACAGTGAAAAAGGAGATAAATGGGTAAGAGTGGAGATGAGAAATTGGTGACGTTATCCAGCTCCATATAAGCATTGAAGTTGCACTAACAGTGTACAAGTTGATGAGGATCACTGTGTTACAGGAAGGTTGTGCTGGTTGTATAACTGTTACTTGCCTTTGCTCTTTTGGGAACAGTGAGCCCGGTACTAGAGAGCAAGAGTAACATAAGCATGGCCATCAGGAACGTGTCAGGGTAAAACTGTGAACAGGAGCAGGGCCAGTCTGGCTGACTCAGAGGAGAATGTGTGTTCTTTCTGCTCTGCAGTTCGCACACAAACCTGCCTATCGCTGCCGTATAATGGAGGCTTTTTCCTTTCACATCAAAATGTTGGGGGTGTTCATGAGGAGGCGAATCATCTATGAGTCAGACAAAATAAAAAAGCTCAAGTTTTGGTGAATTCTCAAGTCAGTCCCAGAAAATTCAAGTAGTTTATCTTTCATTTAACTTATTTTTCCAGAATTAAACAAAAACTTGAAATAACTGTTACAAACTAAATACATTAAGTATTTTGCTTCAGACCATGAAAATGAAGTCTCTTCATTCCCTTCAGTGTTTTGTAAAAGAGTTTTTTAAGAGTTCTGGGAAAATTGACCTGAATTCATGTATTGTTTTAATGCTGCAAAGTTCAATTGATTTTATTTTTTTTTTACCCAATCCAGGTTTTTGCACATCTATATATGGACTATCAGCAAATTTACATTTACACAGTGTCCACATTAGAATACAAAACTTACCCGCTTGCAAGGCAATCCTCTTCCTGATTGATGCCTCTGACCAGCGCAGTATGGGGAAGCATAAGCAGAGCAATAGTTCTATGACTAATGGCTTTATCTCTAGGACAGCTACTCCAGTATGGTTATTAATCTCTCTTTCTGGGCTAATTTCACAAGTGCTAATGTCACATTTTAAACAAGAGATGCAAGAATGGAATTTGAGGAACAGTTACTTTGTACTCTACAACTCAGTTTTGAGCTCAACTTCACTGTAGTATCTTTCTCCTTTTTTTTTTCCCCACCAGGAAGATTTCAAGGGAAGCATTGAATTTATTAACTGTAAATTCACATACCCTTCTCGGCCTGATATTCAGGTCCTGAAAGGCCTCTCTGTAGCTGTTAACCCTGGACAGACTTTGGCATTTGTTGGAAGCAGCGGCTGTGGTAAGAGCACCAGTGTGCAGCTTCTGGAGCGTTTCTACGACCCTGACCAAGGCCGTGTGGTAAGCAACGGAAACGTGGTTTGTGTGCTGTTGTTTTCAGCCACGCTACAAGGGCTGTTCGAGTGTGTCCCGCTGGGCAGCCCAGCAGCAGTGGCACGTACACCTGCAGCTTGGGCCTCCAGCTCCTGCTCGAACAAATGTGGACTGTTCTGACACTTCCTGAATATCATCATCTCAGATGTATTCGGGCAGGAGCACAGTAGTCCGAGCCGCAGGTGTACCCTCATGCATTAGGTACGCCCTAGACATTCACCCTGGTAGTCCTGTACGAAACATAGAATGTGGGGTGTACACTGTGGGAGCACAAGCAAAAATCCAGCCCTGAATGGAGCAACAAAAAGTCTGGAATAGCCCTAAATACATAGCTTCAATACACAGCATCTTTGCAGGTTGAATTTGCCTAGGTTTAACTTCCAGTTATTCAATTACTGATAGTTTTAAAGGCTTTTGTGTTTTTTCCTCATGTAAATACCTAACCAACTACATTGATTCCTCTTTCTTTGGAAAATGCGGTGATCACTATGCCAGGAAGGCAACAAACCATGTGCCTAACCTTAAGCAATTCGTTCCCTTGGACTTAAGATTACGTGAATGGTTTAGTGTTTGGCTGGATCACAGACATACCCAGAAAATACACATCACACACAAAGGAGTCAAATATAAGCAGATTCTTCAAATCATTTAAAATCAGTTGTGTTTGCATTTTAGCAGAGCTAAATGATTTAGCCATTTTACTATGAACTATTTGGCTTTTGCAGGCTGTTGTTTTGGAATGATGTTTCAAGTTTTCTCCTGTTTCCTGGTAGTTAATAGATGGACACGACACCAAGAAAATAAATGTACAGTTTCTTCGATCAAAAATTGGAATAGTTTCCCAGGAGCCTGTGCTATTTGACTGCAGCATCGCTGACAACATTAAATATGGCAGCAACAGCAAAGAGGCAACGATGGAAAAAGTCATACAAGCAGCCCAGAAGGCTCAGCTGCATGATTTTGTCATGTCACTGCCTGATGTAAGTACCCGTGAGGCCTTGGCTGTGGAACTCCAGATAGGCTGCTCCGTGTTCATTGCAGCTGGAGTTGCTCCAAACAGTTAAAGTTGCTACACACATATGCCTTTTATTTACTTTTATAGCTATAACAGTAGGAGCACAGAGGCTGTCATGACCATTCCTTATCTTCCCGAGAGTCTGGGTGTGAGTTGCTACTGGATTTTTACACAGTAGGCAAATATTTACAAAATGGAAATGAGCAGTTACAACTCTGAACTAGGAGAAAAGGGCAGATTTTTCAAAGCCACCGACAAGAAAGCAGCAGCACAGTTCAGCAGTCAAAGCGTGACACTCAGTCAGGAAATATAAATCCTGCTCCCGGCTGTACGAAATTTGCCTTGTGACTGGGGCGTGATACTTACACAAAAATATTTGCAGCTGGCTGCTTACATGCACTTAAGAAGTATTTAAATGCACTGAAATAATACGAATATAAAACAGCACATAAAAGGTATGAATAGGATTTAGGCAGCCAAACAAAATATTTGTGCAGAAAGGCCTTAAATCAGTTTTAGCCTCTTGTCCTAAATTGTGGGTGGGGTGGGGTGTGTGGATGTCTTTTCCGTCAGACAAATCAGCCAATATCTTGCTATCAGATTTTTCTTCCATGCCCGTCACTGTACTGCCTGCACCCTGTGCGTGGCAACACGTGTCTCCAAAATATCCCCCAAATACGTGTATCACTCGTTCAGTATTTCCGCATTGCCAGTTTGTTTAAGGCGGAGGCAGCCATGGTCAGTGCTCTTGCCTCTCTTCTCCTGCTCCTCCTTCAGGCTGTGACCTGCTGTGTTTGCTCACACCCGAATAACTTCTTCTGTTTGCATGTTTTTCAGAAATACGAAACTAATGTTGGAGCTCAAGGATCCCAGCTGTCTCGCGGGCAAAAACAACGCATTGCTATAGCAAGGGCCATCATACGAGATCCTAAGATTTTACTACTGGATGAAGCTACATCTGCCTTAGACACAGAAAGTGAGAAGGTAAATGCCCAGTGATACGCAATAAGGGGAAGTTAATACAATGGCTGACAATGTACAACACCTTTGTTCTACAGAGACATGACCACAACAGCAGGGCAGGGGCTAAGAACTTAGGCAATAATTTGCGCAGGTTGATTATACTCAGAGATTAGAGAACTAGTAGAAATGTAACAGCATGTCCACGCTGAGCCACCATTCAGCATGTCAGCTGAATAAAGGCCTGCCTTAATTTCTGCTGCTGTCAATGTTTACCTGTCCGTTCTTTGTACTGCTAAGGAACTGAGTTCATGACCCAGCTCAGCACATAACCTTTGACTTAGCCTCATAGTCACTTGTACAAATGTTGCACAATATGGTTAATAATCTGAAGCAATCAGTTGTCTGCAGTGCTGAGCCCCAGGCTGATTTGCACGTTTTTCACTATGACACTTTGTCTGTTGCCTTTAGACTGTGCAGGCAGCGCTGGATAAGGCCAGAGAAGGGCGTACCTGCATCGTCATTGCCCACCGCTTGTCCACCATCCAGAACGCCGACATTATCGCTGTGATGTCACAAGGACTCATCATTGAAAGGGGCACTCATGATGAACTGATGGCCATGGAAGGAGCTTATTATAAGCTTGTTACAACTGGAGCCCCAATTAGCTGAATTACTGTGATTCTAAATTTGAAAGATATATTTTCTGTAAGCAAATCCTCCGCGGTACATATGTGTATGTTGGTACCCCATCACGCTACAAAGTGCTCTACAATACTGGGAGTTCTGTGATACTGTAAATGTATGTAGTTTTCTGCATCAAGCAGAAAAAGGGAGAGAAAGCCTGAAAAGGGGGAAGGTCTTTGCTGGTGAGCTGGGGAGGTGCCAGCACCTGCAGTCAGACTGCACAGTCCTGTCCATCCTCAGCTAGCTCTGGTGTCCTGGAAACTGCCACCTGTCTAGGTAAGCTATATGAATAAAAAAGATTCCCAAGAACAACGCTGTGTATCTGAAGGGAGCCAATCTCTCCTAACGTTTGGTCTGCACAGGGTTACAACAGTGCAGAGCACCCACCATTCCATCACCCCTCCCTCCCCCGCCTCTCCCCACCCACGCCAGCTGTGCCCTGGGGGAGCCAGGCTGCTGCTGAGTGCAGCCACAGCACCAACACAGCAGTGCCTGAGCTTCAACTGAACTGTAAGTACTTGAGAGAAGGCAGCTCCACAGCAGTCAGGAAAGCAATTGAAAAGATGAGTAGAAGCTGGTGAGGATCATTTCCCTTGCGCTCACCACTGATCAAAGCTATCAAATAGATTTTGAATAGGAAGAATCGCTTTAGTTAAATCAATATAACATCCCACAGCCGGGATGTCAAACTTATTTTCACCGGGGGCTGCATCAAAGGGTCAATTGTAATTTTAGGACTGTAAAAATGTACAAGTAGTTACGTGGCAGAAGCTTGCACTTCTAACAGTTCTTTTTAAGATCTACTGCATGTTTCTCTAAAATATGTTATTATCTGCAGAACAACAGGACTCTGGATTCTTCCCTTTAGTGACTGAGATCTTGGAGACAAAGCAGAAACACAAAAAGTCTAAATTACAGCTTCAAAATGGAAATCTTGAATCTTGATTTCTAATAATAGAGTTTCACCCACTTTCTAACAAATAAGACCACAATGGAGTTTCTTCTAAAACTATGCAACAGTACCAACTGCTGACACTTGGATAGAGCTGTAAGGGTGAAAACTTTATCAGAGTGTATCCCTTCATTCCAGGCAGCAAAAACCAATTTCAACTTTTGTACAGCTCCATTACTAGAATTACTTCGACAGACCCTACTGAAACCAGGTGACACTGAAATGCAATTTTTCCCAAGGAAGCCTGTGTTTTAATCCTTAACAAAAATGAAAAGGAAGCTGCATTATTTGCCTTCTGTTTTAATTCTTTTTAGCCTTTTAATGTTTCATAACGATAATTAGTTTGGCTGACTCAGGATAGAAACTATTGACAGTGACTATCAACAATCTATTGATATACCTGTATGATATTTAATTTATATTAGTATTTAAGGCCATGGAAAAATAATGACTCTTTATTAAAACTCCAATTACTATGTGTACTTTTCCCATAATTCTTTTTACCTAAAGGACACCACTTTTGTGGCCCAAATTATATCAGTAAATTATACTTTTTACTGGCTCTTGGACTTCATGTCCTACCCTTCAGACAAGTGCAGGACTATTTTGCAGCAGGTAACAAGTATTTCTATGTATTTATATCATGTCTGTAACAAGGGTATGCCGTGCAGGACAGAGCTGTTGAGGCCAATGCAGCTAAACCAGCCCGCAGGTGCAAAAGAGCTGGCACAGGGTGCTGCCGCTCTCCATCATAACACCATCTTAGTTTTAGGCAGCTGGTAACTATTGGGAGCTGTGTGGGGGGACATATCCCTGTGTAACAAAGGCTCTCGCAATGTAGACAAATAGCTACATTGGTTTTACACAGTCTCAGGTGCAATGTCTGTGTGCTATTGACAACCAGTTGATTATAAAGCTTCAGTACCTGTGTGAAGGGATTAAAGTGAAGTGGAGCTACACGGTGTGTCTGGGCATGAGCACCAAGCCTCGCTGGACTGCTCAGAGCAGAGCTGGACGGGCCTTTCCTCTGCAGCTGCCCCACAGGTAAGACCTCCCAGCCCTGGAGCCTGGTGACAAGAGCCCTGAGCAGACTCAAAGGTGTTTGCTTACATCTTTCAGAGCCAGCCCTGAGTTCTTAGTCTTGACAGACGTAGCTGGGAATAACAGAGCAGAAACTTGAACATGGGAGAAATCTTTGATCTTTGTCATAGCTGTCTTTGTTCTTCATTATCTAGTCCAATTAGCTTAGTAATTTTGCTTAAGGAGTCACAATTACAGAAGAGACTGGTTTCAGGCCAACTGCAGGAAAAAAAATTCAGAGGACCATCAAAGAAGGTATTAGCAGATGCATAAAGCAGAATCCTCCACAGACTGTTTAAAACCAGATGATTAACTTTCTTAAGTCAAGATAGGCTCTTAAATAAGGACACTTATTTCAGATTGGCTTCCACAATTTGTATCATGTTAATTCCCAAGGGCCATCTCAAACTATTCTCCTCGTTTTCCCAATTAAGGAAGATTCTTTCCACTTCAGTTGTTATCCCACAACTCATTGGAAGTCTAGAAGCAATATCATGTTTACATCTTCTAAGTCCCATTGCTATCAGATCATACACAAACAGCCTTCACAACACATATTACAGCCTTATGCTGCTTGTGTACTAAGTATTATGAGTTGGTATCAGCAAAATATTGCTTAAAGATAGTGCACTGAAACGGAATATGCAACAGTAGGTGCTAAATAATGAATAAAAAAGGAAAGTACCTACCTTTGGCCTTTTAGAGCATCTTTTATGTAGCAAGCATATATATAGCAAACATTTATTTAACATATTAGTTATTTGTGTGCTTTGGTAAACAAAGCTGACAATATAAATGTGCAATGACTTAGTCTGTCGTCACGTTTTCATGATTTACACAACTACTAACAGTGATTCAGGCTTGTGAGTCAAGAGACTTAGACCAATTTACCTTTGCAATACAGGAGGAACATGAATAACGTTATTGAGGTGATACGCTGAGATAATTTCATTATTGACAACTTTCTTGATTTGCTTCTCTGTGTAGATGTGCAGAATCCAAAGATTTGTTACACCATATTTCTGCATTTTCAATGTCAAACTGCAACCTGTATCATTCATTGTTTATGTGACCACTTTCAAAAAGTGACAAAAACCACACAGTAATGCAAAAATGTATTCTACAGAGTCTAATTGAAATAAACTTTTATTTTTTTCTCATCTGACTTAATTAGAAGCTGTTTTGCTCAGGAAGCTCAATAAGTTAAATCTAAAGCCTTATTTATAACCATGCTGACCTTTTTCACAGTGCCTGGGTACAGATACACAGCTGTGGGTGGTGTGACACTGTTTAACCTAGCAGTTAAACACACAATATCTACATATAAAAAAAAATAAAATCTTGAGTATCACTGTACAACTGAGGCTCGAAATAGACAGAACTAAAAGACCACCAAGTAGCTACATAAAACTAGTTGATTATATTTCGAAACTTCATTATGACCCAGAGTATTGGGTCATTTCTAACCATACTGCAGTGTGGTTGCAATATTTCTAGGAATAAAATCAGCAATTAGTATTTCTGAGCTGCCAAAGTCATTCTTGAAGGTACTGATTTTGGATGTACTGGTTACTTACCAGGAGCACAGCAAAGATGCAGTGGCATCCTCCTTGTTAAAATGAGTTAGCAAAACTGCCTTTGCAGGGGGTTCTTGAACAGTTTGTATCCATCCCACATTGCTAACCATTTGGAAACTTTATCTAATTAAGTTTCTTTTCAGTTGTCCTCATTAATGAGTGGACACAGTATGGAACCAAGGCAACTACAGTCAGAGGCATAGCTGCACTCTTACAAAAAGAGAGAATGTAGAACAAATACTCAGTATGAGTAGGTATCTTAACAAAGTTATACAGCTGCAGCATAGCTAAAGAAGCAGCTATACATAATACGCGGAAACTCATCTTACAGCTATTTTTACCTTTGCAGCTCGTGCTGAACATTTCAGAATTAATTCCGAGACCTAAGCCAAAGAGTGCACCTAAATTCCTCACCAGTCCAGCAAACGGAGTTGTGTCAATGTTTATCCAGTCTGGGTTGGCGCACCACTTCTTGGCCTTTGGAACAGACCATAGCAAGTCAATATCAAGAAGCTTGAGGATGAGATAAAAGCCAAGGGCAAAGATGAAAAGAAACAAGTTTGTCTGGATGTACGTTCTCAAGCTCGCTGTCTGAATAGCAGGGGTACGCTCAAAGGCTGCCGCCACAAGAATGCCTGCGGATTAGAAACTGAGTGTTACAGGGAACAACACACTCATGCTTTGAACAAGCACTTTGTACAGTGCTCCTGTAGAATTTCACTTTTGAAGACAGAATAATATATCTTGATATATTTTTATATATGTATATATACATATAGACAAACAAATTTACCACTTCTGTAGTACAGTACAAAACCTTTTCTCCCACTCAAAACTGCTAATTTGAAGGAGAAAAAAAAAAAAAAAAGAAATTGAATAGCAAGAAGTATATGTTTTTGATATGAGGCATACCTTAGGCTTGACTGCATCTCCCAGCTGACAACCTATCAAATATTAGATGTAAACTAGAACACGCCTTTTCCAAAAGCATCCTTTCACTCAAAGACTGGCCCAAGCAATGCAGAATTCAACACCAGGTCCCACACAGGCCTTGAGTGTTGAAGGAGAAGATACAGAACATGCTTATCTTCTTCCTTACTCATTTTATGCTGGTTGTGAAAAGGAAGAGCTGGACTGCAAGCTGTTAGCCAATGCTGTCCAGGCTGCTGTGCACCCATGCAAGAGAACAGGAGCAGGCAGCTGCTGTCAGATAGATCCTATCAGTATCAGACAGATACTAGAGAGACTGTTCATAGTTTGAACTGCCTAAATACCAATTTGAAACATATTTAATTAACTCTGAAAGATGTACTCTAGCTTCTTACATCACTGTGGGGAGTATGCACAGCTAATTTGCCCGTTTCTCTGTTTTGAGCCAGGTGTCTGGCCCTGTGCTTGGTCACACTGCACACATGCTCATTTGCACCTGGACATCATTGGAAGTGAACCAAAGAGCTTCCTCCTGAGAGGAAAGGTCAGGAACATACAGGAGCAACTTCCTCTCTGATCCCTTCCACAGGAGCAGGACAGATAAAGATCAGATGCAGCCAGTACAAACCAGATACCATAGTCTGTGGCAGTGTGGACACAAAGCAGGCAGCACCAACTGGCGCACGGACAAGGGCTCACTCCCTGTGTGAAAGACATAGACAGTTGACACACACAACCTCACAAATTTTACCTTTGGACTGTCATCAAATCCTTGATCTTCCAGAGAGCAGAGGGGCTGCAAGCTGAGTAGCACTACTACAAATCTCTTGCCTTTCTCATACTGAATTTTTGTCAGATTTTGCACATATGTTGAAAAGAAAAAATAGCACCATTACCAGCAAATACTCCAAGAATAACTTGATGAGGGAAATGTGTTGCTATGAATACTCTCGAGATGCACACACTGATCTGGATAATCCAAAAAATACTCCAGAGGATTGACCATGTCAGCCTAAGAGGGAAAAGGAAGATACTTAAAAATTAAGAGAAGATACTTCATCTAGTAATTTATACCAGGCCCCTTCATGTCAGGCTCATATTTTTACCAAGCAGAGATTTACAAGTTTAGAATCAGATTATTAAAAACTTGAAGTCAGTACTAAAACATTAGCCAGAGTAGCTGCTCTTGCAGCCATGTCTAGGGCCGCAGGAACAGATCCCAGTAGTCTGAGGTCCAAGACACCACTGTGGTTTTAGTGATGAAAGTCATCAATGGCAAGTTAAATTATCACCAGTATCTTGAACATATTTCTCATCATGAAGTCATACTTAAATGCAAAAGTTAAATCATTTAGTGACAAAATTCATGTATTACAGGAACAACCTTGTCAGGCTTGGAAAGAACAAGCATCAAAGCAATTACAAGACTTCCTCACAGAGCTGAGTAACATGTTACACTGAACCTCCCAATATTATGTGTACTTGCTTTAAAAGGAGGTAAGAAGAACTGCCATCAAAGCAGTAAGTTCATGTACTAGCCAAAGGATCCAACACATAAAGAAAATTAATAGAATTCAAAATTTCCAATATGGAAGACATGGCACAACTTTCAATAAGAGCTGATTCAGAGACAGTGTATGCAATGACTGTAAGTTAATAAATACCAACCTATACAAATGAATACATCGTCTAAATAGTCGTTCTCTTCAGCTGAAGTAGATTAGAATAAAGATTTGGGTTTGTTGTTTTTACAAACTGGACACAACAGACTATGAATATTTGGTTAAAATAAATCCATTAAAACACGGCATGCATATATAGAAATAACTGTATGAGCTAGAATAATGGAAAGACACTGACCTGTGAAGGGTAACTGCTGATTTATCTTTCCATCTCACTGTGTAGCTAAGTGCTGCTGTGACCATTACGTACCAGACACAGGAAGATCCCATGGCATGTCCAGATGGGCTTCCTAGTAAAAACAAAAATGAAATATTCAAGCTTGAAAATGACGACTATAACATTTGTCATACAGAAAATGTTACTCGGGCACCTAATAATTTAGAAATAAAATGGTTAACAAAGGCTGAAAGAATGTCAACTGCTTCTCAAAAGTTAATTACTCAAGATGAATTTTTCAGAATACTCATCTACACAGAATACAGAATATTTGTCTGAAATCAAGTAGGTAACAGCTGAATCATCTTAAATTGATGAGAGCTGGTATCTTGATTGGAAAGCATAGTATTTTTCCAGTACTTAGGTTTGGATTTCAAAAATAGAGCATCTAGCGCTCTCCTAGGGCTATAACACACAATGTATAAATTATACATGAGGATCAGATGAGACAGGTTTTGAATAGGCTACCTCTTAGTCAAGACATGCGATGGAGATTTAGCTGTTTGTAACATTCCAAATTAAAGTAGCAGTATAACTTTAGATGGCCCTTCCAAATTGCCTTTTATCTGCTTCTCCAGTTACCACGATGTTAGTGATTATGATCTGTGTCTCATTAGTAATATTACAGTCCAGGTAATTTACATTTTAGGTAGGCTTGTAATAAATTTAGAAATCTACCCTGAAGGGTAGTGGAAGAACTGTGTCTTTATGCTTTATTCTATAAATTTTATGGTATACAATGTCCACTAGCTTCAAAACAGATTATCAGTGGAAGTGGCACATGAAATTATGCTGTAACACACTGGACTAATTGCTACACCCACAATAGTCTGTAACAAGGAACACACTCTCACATACAGATCAAAAGCGATCCTTTTTAAATCCAGGTGTAATAAGATACGTGTAATTTGATTTAATTTAATTAAATTTTAATTTTACTGAAACAATATGAAGCCACGGAGAAGTTCCTGCAACTGTGAAAATCACAAAAAACCGCCAAAGTATGCTGGCATGATGCAAGGGAAACGATTCCTAAAATTACTCTGCCACTTCTTTTCCCCTGTTCACCAGATTTACATTCAAAAAGTTGAAATGGGGAAGGAGAGAAAATTAGATAATTAGAATCTATCTACACCAGACTGTACAGCTTGGCTTTCTGTAGAGACAAAAGAGAAGTAAAAGGGACAGGGTTCATTTCACTGGCAGAAGATATCACTTTGGCTGAAGAATGTGTTCTGGCCTAGCATTATAAAGTCATTTGCAAAGAAAAAGAATATTTCAGTGAAGCAGCAAAGCAAGAATGTCTAGGGAGGGCAAGCAGAATAATTTCTGGCTCCCTGTACTCATTTTTGGTATCCTGCTTGGCAGTTATCTTTAGTAGTCACACTACCAACTCTGTGGTTAATCTCGTAACAGATGTACACTTCTAAACCTCACTACAGAACAAATGTCACTGATAAGGAAACAATAATGTTGTACATCAGCATTGGGAAAGCTTCTCTTTGTTGGCATCTAGGAAAATGTTTCATAGTTCACCTGCAAATAACCTACTAGAAACAGCATAAACTCCACCTTAAGGTTTAAGTTAAAACCTTACAAATACTAGAGAAAAGATGGTTGCAGGGTTTTAATTCATTCCAGAGGTACAAACCATGTTCAGATCCTAGATTGCTTGCCCTGCAGTCACACAAAATGCTTCCTCAGCTTTCCCTTCTGTTGAGCTGCAGAGTTTGGGGTTCAGGCTATCCTACCAATATCTGCAGATGCACTTCTCACGTCTGTGGCTGCTTCTCTAATCTCTTCACATAAACTGCACTTTTAACAAGTATGTGAAGTACCATGTTAGCTCACACCAAGACCCTGTGCACCTAACAGTTGCACTGACTTAAGGTGAGTGGACAGGTGTTGTCAATCGTCAAGGGCAAATCTGGAGGTGAGAGAAAACGTGGTCCTTAAAAGTGCAAACAAGGCATCAATGACAGTGGTACCCACTACACAGAAACAGGAACGACTTATTGCTTCAGGAAGAAAGTAACAGAAAGGAAAGCCTCTGGTTCAATGAATCCCAAGGAAACACTCTGACTGGTTCCTTAGCCAGGGCTTGGAATCACATGGTGCTGAATGGGCTCAGTTCTCAAGTCTTTTGAAAAGACCTGAAAGGCCTTAATACTTTGGGTTAGATCTCAAACAAATTAACTGCAGACCACATATAGACTGGGCATTATTAAATCATGCATGATACAAGGGCTTAAGCTTCCTGTTCAAAAGTACAGTAGGATATAATGCAGGACACTGTTAACAAAATTCAGCTCTGCAAACCACTTAAAAGCTTGCAGTGGCATCAATGAGGCGCAGAGCACATTCTTTTCCACAGTCAATATTTTCATGTACAAAGAACTAAACTAAATGCAGTCAGTTAGCTCCAAGCAAGTTTACCTTACTTCTCATATTAGGGTTGTGTAAGCTCATTTAACTTCAGCAGTACCGCATTTGACTTCCACAGAGAAGACAATAAGATATGAAAAAAGTGAAAATACATCGGAAATTAAT
This sequence comes from Nesoenas mayeri, assembly GCF_963082525.1. Taxonomy (NCBI): domain Eukaryota; kingdom Metazoa; phylum Chordata; class Aves; order Columbiformes; family Columbidae; genus Nesoenas; species Nesoenas mayeri. The sequence goes on from NC_137545.1 coordinate 23,838,244, forward strand.
TTTTTTTAAAGATTTTTTTTTTCATATATTTGTACACAGACCCCCCCACACACATGTTCAGTACCAGTGTCTACTTCTGGGAAGAGCGGTTCCATTTTCTACTTGTGATACATTACATGGTCAATTGTTGATACTATTGTTATTTACACTGAAACACCTACTAGATTTTGTAGTTTGAATAATTCTTTAGAGACTGCACAAGCCCTCAAACTCAGCAGCCCCCTGTCCTGTTTTGGAACACTCTTACACAACATGGAATTCTCTCTCCAAGCTGATGTCATTAGCACTGCCAACGGTTCCTAACAGTGACCTCCCAAAGCAGGTGTATCACTCTTTCTGAACCTATGACACAAGTTTTGTGAAATTCCTTTCCAATACATCTGTTCATTCTAGTAGGAGTTATTTTTAAGGGCAGTCCCCCTCCGCTGCACTGACTAAAGGCAACGAAGTAAAAATTCTTGTCATACAGCAATCAAATACCTATCACATTTTATTTCTTCCTTTTTCTCTTCCCATGTTTTAGTGCTAATTTAAATGTGAGGTCTGAGATTGTGTATCAGGTAAGACCTTCATAAGTCACATCCTCTCTCCCCAAAAAGCCGCTATCTTTATTAAATGTACCAATGTAATCTTCAATATTTCTTACCTGGTCCAGTTTCACATGTTATAGGAAACTGTTCAAGGCATGGGCTTGACTGATTGGGATAAATCATTGTTTCTTGCACCCACCAGTATGGGCGATGGCCAAATAAAATCCTGACAAAATAAAATAAAATGAAATGAAGCAGAAACACAATAAAAATATTTTTATGTAAGAAGGCCTCAGCAAAGCATGATAAATAATCTTACAAGGAATATGAAAAGCTATATTGCCAAAACTATTTTATAATAGTTCCATAAGTTCCTCTTGTCTTATCAAAATGTCATTTCAAACATATCTTAAATATCTTCATTGTGAATTGCTGTTTTATAATTACAGGGGAAAGCCTATTTGTACATTATTCACAGAAAGTTTTCCAAACTTGAGGAACATATAGTAACCATCATTAAAAATACCAAATTTTAAAATAAATCCAACTTCTTACCATTTGAATATGAGGTTGAACCAATCACCAATGACTGCCACCCATATCATTTTAGTACCAACCACTTGGTTAAGCTGAAACCAAAGAGGAAAATAAATGGAGAATATATTCCGGGGATCTCCAACATGTGACATAAAATTAAGCAAATCCTGGTAAGCCCTGTAGTCCCTCTGTAAATGCTGAATGATAAGCACGCCATTGCTATGAAGGAGATCCATCTTAACGGATTAAACTGTACTTGAAATACAGTAAAGTTCTTTTAATCTTAGGTTTCTAGTGATGGAGAATAAGAACCATGGAAGGGAGCTATTAAAAAGTGAGAGAAGGTGATTGACGTTGCCTTTATATTGCATCGGCGTGATGTACCCAGCCATGCCTGGAACACGTGCCTCCAAATCTCTGGGAAAGAACATGAGTCTGTTAGCACTGGAGAGCTTTTCTGTTTGCAAATTTTAATTGGAGGAAACTAAGTAAAGCACATGCTGAGCAGCAGCAAATTGTGGGGAAAGTTTTGTGGAAACACAATGCGTGACTTATGTAATCCTTTGCATGAACAGTTGGAACATGTTTGCTTGAGTTTTTTCACAGTTCATTTCTCTGCAGGATGGACATTAGTAATGTGTATACTACGTTAAGTGTTGCCTGTATAAAGGATAGAAAGAATACACAACTAATTGATCTTTGCAGAACTGTCATTAAAGCTGTACATTTCACTTTGAAATAGAATTTGGCTACCATGCTGCATATAATACTTTGCACAACACATTTTTAACCATGGAAAATACAACCAGCATCCATACATCAACAATGCTGTTGAGCTCTAGATTCACTTTTAAAGCTGCAATGTTCTCAAAGCACTGAAAAACAGTTGTTTCCTTCACACAAGAGGCCTCATTAATCCAGGGCACAATGCAGACAAAGCTTAGTCTCAGAGTCACCTCATTCAGCATCGCCATTCTCGCACGTTGCTCACACCACGCACATCCCAGCCAGCGCTGCCAGCAGGAGCTGCAGCCTGACCTGCTGCTGCCCCTTGGTGCTGCCCAGCCCAGCAGCAGGGACACCTGCCTCCCAAACCACACTGGGGCTGGGAACAGCACTGGGAGGGCTACCCTGCAGTACTCCCAAGGGAACCACTCGGGTTCTGTTATAGGAAAATAAGAAATTAGGATTTTAGGCCTATATCAGTGTTACAAGCTGTTCTGCTAAGGCTGAAAGTCTCAGCTTGTCCCCTGTATAGCCCTTACCCAGAACCACGAGCGTGGTTACCTTATGCTTGCTTTGTACCTTTAGTTTAGACATTGATAGATGCTATTCTTAGGTTTGCTGATTTCCATGCTAGACTGATGAACTATGGATAACAAATGAGACAGGTAGAACTTCAAAGCTAGTCCTGCGACCCGAGGACCTTTCGTTCAGTACTTGCTATAGTGAAGCATGAAGGAAGAAGTGGAACCCGCAGATCACTGGGACAGAAGGAACCTGAAGACATCATGAATATTTAGAGAATTTCCACTAGACAGTGATAGACAGTGATAAATTTTGCTTAGTTGCACAATATCTGTTAGAACCCTATATAATGACTAGCTGTATTGCTGTATGATTGTCACTCTCTGAGGAGGTGACCCAACCCTGCTGTTCCTGTGAATCTTCTACAATAAATACTGCTCAGAGTAACTCACAAGAGTTCGAGTCTCTGTCCGGCGCCTCCGACTACCTTTTTCAGGTTCTCCAGGGGCAACAGCCAAGAGGAAACTGAGATTCTGCCTGACAGAAGGATTTTAAGAACATACAGCAAATAATGCATTAGTACATCAGATTTATCAGTATTAGTACGAATAACTGTAGCACAGGAAAAGGTCATGTTCATTTGTGAGGTGGCTACACAAGAAACTTTTTTCCACAAAAGATTTAAATAGATACCAAAAGTCTGATGATACTATCATCTGATATCATCAGAGTGGCAAGAAGAAAACTTCAGTTATTTATCAGGCCCTAATATTCAGACATAATCTGTTAAAGATTATGTAGCTGAAACAAAATCAGAAAACAAAAGCAGCTGTATGCACACATTGCGCATTACCCCACTGCTTTCTCCACAGCACGTAAGCTGAACTATACAAGCTGTGGACACAAAGAGATGAATCACTTGACTGTTTTTGCTGAAGAGAGACTTAACAGCTTAACAGGGCTTTATGATGTGTGGTCAGGGAAGTCACATGAAAACATTAAGTAGACTCAACAAATAAGGCATGACAATTAAATGGACTTAGAAGACCTCTCTTCCTGACACAATCTCACATTTACCTTAGTTACTCACATTTATTTTAGCTATTAATAGTCTGGTTTTAGGAACTTTTTAGCAGATTTAAATCCTATATGCTTATTGCTAGCAGTTGTATTGAGCCATGTAGAAATACTTCAAGTTAAAAAGAGAAAATTCTGTGCACTGTTTCTGAATAACTAATATATTTTTCTGTACATTGACTGAATTATTCACTTCAACTGGCATCCCCTGATTTCAAGGATGACCCTTCCAACCTCAAAATTTTAGGATATTTCAACAATAAATATTTCCTAAGTGGAGAACTTGAGGTTTTCTTCTGTTTTTAGTCCAGTTTATAAAGAATAATTAGCTTTAAACATAAAGGAAATGTCAAGTTAGTCAGTGGCTGAGTAAGAGCCATCTTCTAGTACTTAGTTAAAACAGCAACTGTAATGAAGTTGAGTCTAAAAAACTATTGTTCTATTAGGAAAAATATTTTGCAGTTAGTAAGTTTCCATCAAGATACCATTTAATGTCCTCAGGAGAGTCTAAGAAGTAACAACATAGATCACTTTTTAGTCCTTCTTCAATGCCACCATTGTTGCTCAATAGTATCAGAAAAATTGCCTCTCTGACACAGGATGTGCAGGACCTGTGCAATAACTTTTTGAGTGTTTGTTTTATTTATAAATATAGAAACACCCACCCCAGCTACTCACTGAGATAGTGCTGCACCTGCTCAGGAGGAACCCTTCTTCACACAGAACCGCTCAGGCACACTTTGGTTCTCAAAAAACTTTAAGACAATGTTTGAAGGCACGTCTCGGCAACACTTCAGTAACCTAATTTAGTATAAATGCTACAGGCCTCCTGATATTAATTTTCATTTTAAAGATTTTGCTGATGATTCATACGCTGATAATTATCTTTCTGCTTAGATATAAAGATAAGCACCTTAGACATAATGAAGACTAACAGCAAACATAAATAAGCTTTAATTTTCCCCTACATTCTTTCTGACTGTTTCAGAAGCTCCTACATCCACATCTTAGACATACAAGAGGAGTCATGTTTATAAAAGACATTTTAAAAAACCCCAACAAATCCACAATGTACAAAATGGAAAGCGGGAGGACTTTGCAGCAGGTAAGGAGGTGTCTGGGAGATGTTGTCATTGCACCTGGAAGCGCTCATGGTTCTGCTTCATCCAAGGAGCAATCAACAACTGACACGTGAGCCATCTCTTGTCCTGCCTGTGATATTGGACAACCTATAAAAGTCTGAGACACTAAAGACTTCCCTAGTTCTAGTAGCCAGCAGAGAAAAGATGGCAATACGTCTTGAAATACTTCATTTAATAGCTTGTTTAAACTAACTAAGGAGAAATACCTCAATAGGCTTTTTTCCCCTCCTTTCCTATGCAAAGCACTGCAAAGTGCTTCTATAATGCACTTAGTATTTCAAAGTCACTTGAGATAATATATGAAATAAAACTATTTGCTGTATTTTAGAACACGGGATTGCAAGGAAAACTGGTCAGGAAGAAAAAAAAAAGGTCAGAATGTGATGCAAATAAGTTTTTAAATCAAAGCTTTGTCTTGTTTTGATATTTTAGAGTGAAGGTTTGGCCTTCACATCATCAAATGAGTTCTAATTGCAAAGCAGAAACCTTTAAAATGCCATTTGTTCATATAAAGAGTTCTTAATTTCTTGATATTTTCTTATTTTCCAAGATGTACAAAACCAGAGACTATCCAAAACTTTGTATGTTCTTGGTAATAATGTAGAAACAAGAATCATGTCGATGATCCACTGAAGGGAGGATAAAATGTTTACAGCTGCTATACACCTAGAAATTAGAGCAAGTATTACATAACAGAGACCAGGTGTTGTTAAGCAAATGTTTGCAAGGGAAGGAAAAGCCATCAAAGCAAACATTTTCTAAAACACTGTTAATGGAGGCCTGTGTACTGGGCCTAACTTTCTGGTACATTATGCTTAATTACTTGAACAATAAGATTAATTTCCACATCAGTGTTTTCTTTGGCACTGGACCAGCTACAAGGATTAACGAGCAATTTAGCAAGTTCACAAGTAGACGCTGTGTACAACAACTGACAGCTATTTTCTTAGGTATGGATTTTTTCCAAATGAAATACTGAAAAGATACATCTTAATTTTAGATTTAGGAAGAATCTTTCAAGAAGTTCTTTCTCTCCATATGTCATTTCCTCAAGAATTCCTCATTGGAACTGGGCAGCTCTAAGTAAGGTCAGGCTTATTTAGGGCTGGACTGACCAGTAGAGGTTTAGCAAACACTGACACGAACCAGTTGCTTTCTCTTGGTTCTGCCACCTTAATCTAACCTTTCCTAGTTACTACACTGTCATTATGTCTGTATTGGCACAGTTAACTGTGCAAATGCAGGCAGCTAACACACCTCCTTTTTGCAATATAACAATTACTGCCAGACCTTAATACTTGTTTATATTTGTGTGTGTTTGTCTGTGTAACAGTGTAAATGATACAAACAACGCATGGAATACAATTCTGGTATGTCCATGAAAAAGTCACATCTAAGGAACTCTAGTTATTATAAGAATGAAGAGCTACTTTTCAGAAATCACAAGCAACCTAGGGTTTAAGAGCAAATAAAAATCCCTCAAGTTCCATAACCTACAAGCAGAAATGCAGCCTGGACCCATAAGGATAACAATCTCCACTGCATTTTTTTGTTTCTGCTCCAATAAGATCACTTGTTATTTATTGGCATTCTCTAATCCCTGAAACCATTCCATGCCAACCACAGCCCAGTGAGGTTAGAAACCTGCCAAGAGAAGCCCGTTTATTAGCACCAGCTCTTCAATTTTGTGTTCCCTGAGCAGTTTCCACCTCAGCTCAGCTTTCAACGACCCCTTAACCTAGCGTTGCAATATACCACTATGGACTTTGAGCTAGCAATAAAATAAAACAATAGACCTTTGTTGGCAATAGCCTGCCCTTCAGCTTGACTGCAGGTTAACCGTCACCATGCTGCTGTCAGTGCACATCTCGGAATCTCAGGTTTACCCAAGTACCCTGGCGTTACAAAGACACCGGTCAAGAGCTGACAAATGCAGAACAGGGTACATGGTACAATTACATTGTCTCCAGCAAAGCTCATAGTGCTAGAAAGAGGGCAAACAGCTGTTGAAACTCTTCTATCCCTGAGCACCCTGTGGCTTCATATGACAGACATTCAGAAAAAAAAGGAAAAAAAAGGAAAAAAAAAAAAGTTACAACAAGTGTCTGGGCTAGAGTTACAGTAGGGCCAGGTGCTACAGCTTCTAACCAGGGAGCCCCTTGAATCAGACCTAACAGGGATTTAAGAAGTGTATGACCTGCCCTGGTTTGGGTCATGAGGCCACATTTCTATTTGTGGCTGGTAAGAGCTGTTTGAAGAGAAAACTAGTACCTGATAAAATAACCATGCTTAATTTAAACATGCTGTTGGTAAGATGATCGTGGAGTTTGTTTCTAGTGGGAAAGTAAAGTTGAGGATAGGTTATACTATAAGTTTACATCTCTAGAAAACTCTGAGAAGAGACTCAAAATCAGTCAGAAAAAAGATCACTTAAGGTATGGATCGTGCCAGCAAACGTCACAGGCTGTATTTAGACTTTGGCTGGTGAAAGTCTAAAGCAAAAGGAGTAATGAAATCCATAAGAATTTCACTGATGAAAACAGATACCTGACATTACAGAGCTAGTGTCAGCTACTGCAGGGAGAACCTATTATCAATTTTAATAAAAGGATTCAGAAGAGAACAGACTGAAGAACTCACCGAAAGATCACAGATTAGAATTCAGGACTTCTTTACATTAGTTGAATTTGTATTTGCTAAACTCCAGAGGCTGTGAAAATTGTGCATTCAGAAAGTTATGACCACAAATAACAAAGGTTAGTGATGTTAGGGGCAACATTTAAACTTTATACTGCCTAAGTTTAAGGTCTGATTGTGAAAAAGAGATAAATGGTTCTAGTTAAAAAGCCATAAGGTATAGGGTCTGTGCACATAGGTAATCATTCTTGAACCAGCCCAGCTCCAGTACATTTGAGTCTGAAGCAGATAAGAAACAGTGGCCTAACAATTAGTTTTAGGACTAATGCTGAGGAAACTGTGATACCTGAAGAACATGTGTCCAAGTCAAATGAAAAAGAACTACAGTTGGGTAGAAGTGTTACTCACCAGCAGGAATGGTTTATACAAGAATACTGCAATTAACTGTTAGTGGTCTCAGTTTAGACTTTGCTTTGGGTCTGGTGGAGGGGAAGAGTAATTAATGGTTTTAGACAACAATCCTCAAAGCTTTATTAAGTTTACATTATTCTGAAATAATCTAAACAGCACTGAAGTAAATAAAAGCTAAGAGAAACTCACTAGCCATGGCAAGAAAATGATTAATAAGTAGCTTCCATGATAAACTGAAGGCTTCTACCTAGGATCACAAACTGGTCCTTATCCAGAGCCAAAAGGGAGTATACCCAACTGGGGAAACATGAGGTGCGGTGCTGTGCGGAGCACACACGTGATGACAGACGCCTCTGACTGGGCACACGCTTGACTGCTGTGTTGTGGTTTTGTGCATACCAAAAAGGACAAGTAATTACCTCTGCTTGCCAGTCTCCTATCATAAAGGTCTACCTTAGAGAGTAAAGGTAAATTTTTATGATTTAAGGTTTACATATCATAAAGATAGGCAAATAGTTCCACACTCATGAGAGAGTGGATGCTTGGGGAATTACAAGGCAATTCAGGAGTGTCACAAGACTTACACCTAGGTTAATCCAAGTACTTTCTGTGAATAAACCAGACACCGGAAACAAGCCCTAGCTCCAGAGGAAGGTAAAGCAGCCAGCCTGCTGCCCAGCTCGAGCCCTGTTTCATTCAGCATGGGACAGTAAAACCCACAAACCGCGCTCGGCTTTTCACCGCGGCCCCCGGCCCCGCACAGCCCCGAGGAAACGTCTCAATCCCAGTAGGCGGTTCCCACGGGAAGGAGAAGGACTCACAGCGCTCTCACTCCCGCAGCTCCGCCAGCGGCCGCCTCCGCCGGCCCCGAGGGCAGCGCGGCCCCGCCCGGGCCAGCCATGGCGGCCCCGCCTCGGCCCGGGCCGTTACCGCAGCAACCACGTCCGCAGCTCCCCACACGCCCTGCGGCTCGAGCCGCGGCAGGAAGGACGGCTGAGCCAATCAGCGGCGCGCTTGTTGCGAGGCGGGCGGGAGGCGGTGCCCAGTCAGCAAGCAGCCGTTGGCGCGGCGGGAAGGCGCGGCCGTTTGAACGCCAGTGGGTGCGGGCGGTCTCGACGCGTCCCTGGGCTGGGCCGGTACGTACCGCGCTGGGCTACGGGCCGCAGCACTGCGGCCGCCCTTAACACCCTGTCGGGCGGAGAAGGGGGAGCTCCCCGGGCGGCGGGCCTGGGCAGGAGGCCCCGGCTCGGTGCGGGCTCCGCGGGAGGAGGGCGAAGGGGCGGGAGAGCCACTCGGCAGGAGGGCCGGGAGCCTGGGCACGGCGGGCCCAGCGCCGGGCGGAGCAGAGAGCCCAGCGCCGGTGTAGGGACGAAAGAAACGCAGCTCCTCCCGCTGTTAGTGCGTGTTGTAGTAACAATAACAGCAACAGCAACTGAGCGGAAGAGGCTTTAATAACAACCCAAGGGGATAAAACCAGCCCTGAAGGTTTATCCTGTGAGTTATAACTGCTGTGATTGTCCTGTGTGTCTTGACACTGTATTTATCCACGTGCATGTTTGTTGCAGCATTATGGCCACTATAAAGACAGAAGATGAAATAATCGTCTTTGAAAGAGAAATGAAAGAGTTTTGGACCAAGTTAAAAAGCATTTATGGCACTGAACAGATCAATCAGACATTAACACTGAGAGATTCGTGCAAGGAGTCCATAAAAGCACTTTCAGGTTAAAAGGCTTCATGTTCCTGTTACCTCTGCTTTTTCCAAGTTATCATTAAACTTCTTCAGATAACTGAAATAACTTTCCATTACAGAGAAATGGTCCAAAAGGCTGAAAGAAGGGGATGTGATGCTTGATAAAATTCAGGACTATAACAATGGTACAGTACTGTTTTATTTATCATGTCTAACACTTCTAAAACTAACTTGATACAACTGAATAATAAGTGTAACTTCATAATTCAAAAGGCAAATAATAACATCAGAATGAAGGCAGAATTAAAACTGAGCATATTTGTGTGGTTATGGGATGTAAATTGCAAGTCAAAAGCAGTTTGTTAGAAAAGTTTGTTGATGATGCAAAATATAAAGATCGGGTAAAAGTTTTCTGTATAGTGTTTTTGGTGCTTAAGTATTTAAAACAACAAAGTACCAGAACTTGCTGACTGCAATAGGAAAAGTAAATTGCTCAGTAAACTTAAATATTGTGAGTTCACCTGTGCCTCTTCCAGAATAATTATAGAATACAGTCAGTGTATAAATTCAGGATTAACTACTCTGAATTTGGTAGTTAAATTCAGAATATCAGGTAAAAATACTTGCAAGTTTAATAACAGTCAGTGTTTCCATTCCTTGCTTTCTGTCAGTTTATTTATCTGTGGACAAGATGCACCATCCTCATGTTTTCAAGATGTACATAGTGCTGGCATCTGACTGAAGTACCTCCCTACTTAGTAGCTTGTCTTTTGAATAGCTTTCACTTTAAGTTTTTATTTGATGCTCTTGGTATAGCTATGCTGACTTTTCAGCTCAGATAGCAAGCATTTCACTAGATTTTATTCAAATGAGTCATCTCAAACTGTGTAGGTAAGTACTAAATAGTGGGGATGTAATTAATCAACTGTATATATTCATATTTTCTTGCCTCCTTTACAGAGATTCTTCAGCAGAGCCAACGGATATCAGAAAATCAAGAGCATTTTAGAGAAATAAAATCTGAAGTAAATCAAAAAGAAGAGCAAAAGAAGGATTTGATTGCCAGCATTCAAGAGGTTAAAGAAGAGTTGATGAAGAGAGAGGAAAGTAAGCAAAAGATAAGAAGTACATTTTACTAATTAGAGGAGGAATTGTTTCAACACTTACTCTTGAAAGGCTTTTCTACTGTTCTACTAAATATTTTTCTGTGCTTGTCTTATGTTTGATATTTACGGTGACTTTTACAATTCTAGTAATATCTTCTAAAAACAAAGCCAATAAGGAGAGAGTGGAACGACTATGCAAGTCTAAAGTATTGTTTGAAGAGCGGCTTGGACTGGAGATACGCAAAATTCACAGTAAGTTTCTGCAGTTTCCATGTTTTCTACGTGCAGTGATACAATGGGGTTAATGTTGGATTGTACAGTGAATAACATACCAGCTTGTACAGCTGAAGAATTTTCCCAGCCCAGGTATTACCATTGTCTCTCCAATGGCAAAACACGGTATGTTAAAACACATTTGTCTTTCAAAGGGACCAGGCTTGCTTAACTTGTAAGTATTCTGAGAATCTTAGGTGAAACTGTAGCTTAATATTGTGATTTTTACTTGTCATTGTGACTCTCCAGCAGAGGGTAATAGTGCTAATTAACTCGATTTGTGTTTGCTTTAGATGAACAGTTGCAGTTTGTATTCAGACACATTGACCACAAAGACCCTGACAAGCCGTTCATGTTTACACTTTCCATAAACGAAAAGGGAGATTATGAAGGTACGTGAATTTCAAATACGTAAGAGGACAGAATCTGATTCCCCTATTTGAAAAAAGCAAAGAGGAGTAAAGTGAAGTTTAGTTGTAACCTTTATCTTCCAATTTCTGAATGAAAAATCATGCAATTGTAATTCTTTTTTAAATGAAATCTCTCTTGTTAATATACAACTGCTTGTTTTTGTTCCCCTCCATTTGTGGAGCTGCTGTTTACTTTGTATCAAGCAAAGCAGGAGAGAGAAGAGATGGTGGGATGGATGGATGCTTCAGTTTGTAGTTTGTTGCTTCTTCCCTTTATGCTGGAGTGAGCGTCTGTGCTGACAGGCATATTTCAACCTGTTTGAGAAGCCTAGAGGGCAGAAAAAACTAGGTTTCCCCTACTGTGGAGGACCCTTACAGTTGAGTGACACAGGAGAAAGGTTAAAAAGTCCAGCATTCCTGTTCCACATGGGTACAACCTTTCAGACCTTACAGCTGGTTTGCAGTACAGATCTTAGGAAGAACTGCAGCAGTAATTTGAGTATTGTGCTGAGTGGCTTCTAGACAGATGTTACTTTTGCTCTGCTACACCTCTAGGTACGGACTGAATAGATTTCTGCTTTTACCAATTCAAATCTCAACTGTGCTGATGTTAAAAGTTTATCACATGCTGGGCTCCATGTGTTTTCAGACTGCCTGCCTGCAGAGCAACAAAAACCTTTAGGAGAACGTTTCAATTTTTGAACAGGCTATGGATTACTGGAAATTGCTGTGACTATTCAAGCAGCAGCACAGCACTAAGTGGGAGGTCTGGAAATTAAAAAGAAAAAAAAATTGTATTATTTGAGGCTTTGTCTGTGAAAGAAAATAATTTACAAGGTTGCTCAAAAATAATACTGGATGAAGCTAGAACATACAAAGATCACAAACTATACTTGTATTTCATAAGCATAGAAAAACACTAATATTGATTCTTTTTTTTTTATATAGTAGTCTAATCTTTTGGAAACTTCTGTCATTTTAGTGACTTCCTGTACTCCTCCTCTGGACTGTATAGAAGAGTTCCAGCTCAAAGTGAGAGAAACGAACAATTTTTCTGCGTTCGTTGCCAACATCAGAAAAGCTTTCACTGCTTTATCTTATAAACAGTCTGCATAAAGCTGTTTTATACCTCCCTTTCTAGCTGTAGAGTACCTTTTTCTTTCCTTCCTGTATTGTGAAATTATGTATTTATCTGTATCTCACTCTAATTTCTAAATAAAGAAAAATAATGAAATAAGTATTTTAGTCTACTGTCATCTAGAGACATTTTGGATGATTCCTTGAACAACAGTGTAATCAACTACTTCCTTAACTGAATGGCTCTAGACGTGTAAATTCTGATCCAGTAGCAAGTAGCTTAATGATGTAATGACCTCTATCTAGCCACCCCAGGAAGATATAAAAATAAAGTATTCCCTGTAACTTATGTCTCTTCCAAAAGCACAGAAGTGTCTTTCAGGTTTGTATGTGGTTAGAATAGGCCTGAAACCTACCAAAATACGGCAGTGGAGATTAGCAATTACTTCAGTTGCCTGTGTCACATGCCACTACCTTAATTTTTACCCTGTCTTTTGCTCTCTGGTGTTATCACTCATTTTTATACATGTAAATTGCTATTTTCCATTTGGTCTGTTAAACTATATATTTTCCTGCCTGTTTCTTGTCTCAATGCCTATTTCTGTTGTCAGTAACAAAACACGTGCTGTTATGGAGTAAAGCTTTTAATAGGAGCAAGTGGGAACTTTGGGATTTCTGATCAAATCAGTACAGAGACCCAAAATAGAACCCTGCTGTACCCCAGAGGTTCCTGGCTCCTGCAGCTCTCAGCTGGGCAGAAAAACCTGAAACTAGAACTGCAGTGGTGAATGAGTGACACTCAACCTTGGTGTGTTATTTGGTGTGGTTTAGAACAGACTAGTCAGTATGCTTTATGTAATAAAGTGTGTTGTAGTAAGCTCCTATTTATCATTGTCATTGGAAATCTTAAGATCTGGCAAAGCCTGAGGTATAATGTATTAAAGTATGGAATACAGTAGTTACTGATAAGCTGCAAGATACACAGATGATTTATCAAGATGACTATTACTGCCACAGTACTCAGTTTTTATTATAACTAATATTTTTCTGTATTGTTTGTAAAGCCTTTACCTTTTCACAAAATATTTAAACTGACAGCTGCAACAAGAAAGAAAACTCTTCATTTGATAATATAGCATAGTTCAAATTCACTTGAATTGAAAACTAATGATCTCTCAACACACAAATACCTAAGTACATAAAAATGAAATATAGTGTAGAGAGTAAGAATACCCAGCACACTGAAAATTCTGAAAAAGTACTTAGAATTTTAGCATTTTCTAGATAATGAAGTTAACCCTTTAAAATATTTTTCTGAAGAATGTTCCAAATTGGTTTTCAATAAAAACAAAACTTTAGACTATTTTATGTGAAAATTCTTAATTTAAAATAACTCCCTGTCTCAAAGCACCTGCAAACAAGAGGCCCCCATCTTTCCTGTCAGATGCTAGTCCAGGTAACTTCTTTCAATTTATACAGCATGTACCTACATTAGCATTACATTTTTTCATCAGGAGTGGACTTCTGGAGTGAATCTGATCATCACCATTTTGGTTCACATCTCAAAGGTAAACTGCATTCCTTTTAGATGGCAACTAAACTGGGAGATGCACATATATAATGCATTCCTGTTCCATAGGACAGACCAGACCTGGTCCAAACCAGCATTTGGTGCAGATGTTGGTCTTCCCCTTTGCTAAGGAACTAGAGCAGCACTTGCTGTTCCTACTCTAACCTATAATCTCATGCTTGGGCAAAAACCCCCAAACACCACTGCCCTCAACCTTCCCTTTTTCTTATGCCTTCAGCAGCTGCTTAATACGTAAACTGGGCCATTTAGGCCTGTTTAAACCTGGTGATGCTGACAAGATACTCTTACTACAGTTGAGAATATTGCCCAGCCTGATGTGAACTGTATTTTAAATCACTTGGTTTGTTTAAACAGTACAACTTGCTGGTTACACACAGCCTATGTACTCAGTTTTCTATGAGATGGCTAAAGTGCGTCTTAACAAAAACCAGCAACCCATGTTTGCACATGTTGTCTCCAAAAAGGAGATAACCTTCCCTTTCTTCTTCCCTGTAGGGCATAATTTGCTATTTTCTAAATAATGCATCATTTTCCTTAGTATGCTCTACTGATTTTTTTTTGTTGTGCTACAGCCAGCTATACACAAAACAGGAGCAGTAAGAATGGTAAAGGTGCCAACTGACTACATTACAATTTTAGAACAGAATAGCAGAGATTACCAGGCATTTCTAAAGTGACATCTCAATGAAATACATCCTCAATTTCTGCCCTGTCCATAAACCCCACGTACTCTCTGAGAATCTCATAACCAACAACACAACAAACAGATGCACAGGCTGGGAGAGCGCCTTCAAGTACTGAGTCCAGTTGCTCAGTAGCAGATTTTGCCTCTTTTTCAACCATACTGACAGGAATATTTAAACAGCATGTATTCCTTTCAATTAATTGCTTCTACCACCAAAAGAATGCTGTACACACTTCTGTGTAGGTCAGCCAGCAGTTAAAAAAAAAATGCATTCAGCCAGCTCTCTCAGTTTCCCCCAGGAGCTACCGACTGCTGCATTACCCCAGTTGGTCGGTATCTCTTCTTCTCTCCCTTCCTTGGACAGAAGCCCTCACTTCCATGCCAGAAAGCCTGTCCCTTCCGGCCTCTCACTACTGGCATTGCCCCTGTGTCCAGAATGACTGTGTTCATTTTGAAGCACAGTCCTGCCCTTTTCCACCTGCCTGTGCCAAGCAGCTCTCAGCTGCTCTGGTAAGTAAGAACTTCAGGATGATCAACCAAGTATCTTAGAGCTGTGAATGGAAGCAAAAAGACAGGCAGTCCGCAGCCACCTCATTTCTGTGTTTTCAAATGGAGCTATTTATTCCTTAAGAGGGTAGATACTGCTCAAATGTACTCTGTAGCATATCTGACTTGATCATCATCTTCACAGGAGAAAAGAGTTGAAACATGCCCTAAATAACAAAGACAAATGCTCAGACTTACTGCCATTTTCTTTTCATATTCATCTCAGGAATGAGCAGTTCGTTTATTGCTTCTAAAAAAATAACTTTGCCAATATTGCCATGCACGGAACATAAAATATATGACAACCACTGCACTGGAATTTACATTCCTATGAATTATTTGCTTGAAAAGATCACGTGCTTGGTTGTAAATGTTCTGTTCATATGCCTAAAGCAAGAAGTTTGAAATGTTTATTGTGTGTATTTTAAACCTTTATAGCTCCTTTTGGAGCTTGAATAATCAGTTTGCTTATATTTGTCAAGGCAAATCAGATGCAGATCTCACTTACCCTAAAACAGAGCCAGGCATTCCAAAAGCTAGGAAAGTGTACACAATACATTTGTTTCTTTGCTTATTATAAAATATGAAGTAAAACTGGCTTGTGACATCCCTAAACCAGCCTTTATGTTAGCTGAAGATCTGTCTTAAAATCTTAAAACCTTTGTGCCTTTATTAAATGCAGTTAGTGCTTACAGAATTTCACACATCTGGATCCAGAGTAATTTGGAATTTTCTATTTGTTATGAAGCTGCAGAATACAGAGATATCCGATAATAGTACAGACAACAAGGATAATACTATATACTGACCCAACAGATACATTAATTGGGAGCCCAGTGTACAAGATAGCATACAGTTCAGACTGAAATGCCCCAAAGAACATATGGGAAAGCTCTTGAGCTCAAAAGCAATATGCAGCTTACGGACTGTGAGACACAACCAACCTGCCCCTCCAGCCGCTGCTCCTGGCCCATCTGTTAGCAGGATCAGGTTTATCTTAAGGCAGACACAGATTTTAGTGAAGGTCAGCGAAGGCTCTTCCTTTTCATGAATCAGTTTGCCTAACCCTGAATGTTGCTTTCCCTTTCAAACTGCTGACCTGTACTTAGCTACCAAGGGTCCAGCCTGAAATGTGTGGTTCACCAACTAATGCTGACTGTACAGAAAATGGCTGAGGTACTGGTGCTGAGCACCCCATCAAATTTATCTCATAATGTAAAAATCTGGAAAAAAGGTATTGAATTTATCAGATATTGGAAATACACTGTGAATTTAAGGACTGCTGGGAAGACAAAATAGTATTAAACATTAATAACATACGTACTAAATGCATTCAATCACAATTGGTTTTGTATGCTAGCTGGAGGGCGAATTTGAAAAGAAATCAAATTACTGCAAGGGTCCTACCAGCTAACAGAACAGTTTTAATACACACCTACTCAACCAAGAGTGGAGGTGGTTAAGCTGAGTTTGTTGATATTTTTCATAAACCCTCTTGGATGTTGCTAGACATTTTAAAACGCAAACAAACAAGTAATGGCTACACTTGTAAAAATTAAGAAAGACAAGAAGTTATGCTTTGCTTCTGTCATATTCCAATTGTGTTATATTACTTGCTGTATTCTGTAATGCTTCAATAAACTTTTTGCATTTATTCAGTACCTTGATATTGTCTATATCAGTCCTGTCATTTTAATTCTCTAAAATCACTGCGAACTCATTTATGAGTGATTTATAACATTTTAAAGCCTTGCCAAACCTGATATAACAAATGTGCACACATAAATCACTTAGTCCCACAGGCTAAGATTATAGTACATTTTTAACTGTATGAATAAACCATACTAAGTAATTATGGTAATAACTCTTACCTTTTTGAAAGCAATATTTGCAATCCAATTACACAGAGCTTGACTGCTGAATAGGATTGTATGCCTGAAAGGTTGGGGGGAATGGCTCTGATTGCCAGACAGTGAGCCTCTATTCTTCTTGTCCTTCTTATTATCCCTAATCACTCTAACAATTACGCACAATGAACCGTTTAGAATCTTGAGCTTATAAACATGTGGTTCCAGCAGAAGCAGAGGTAACGAAGCCTGATTTCCTACAGACCTGTGAGTTTGTGCTTATATGGTACCATTCTCTTCACTGCAACATCCCAGCTCTTCTTCACCGTCTTCCTCCTGGACCAGGGCCAGTGCCACTCCCCAGTTACGCTGGTTCAGCCTCCACTTGGCTGCTGCTCAAGCTGCAAGACAAGGGCTGTGCTCTGCTTACCCTTCCTCCAGGGCAGAGCATTGACCTGTGGTTCACTCCTTTACCTGGCTGCTGATTTTTAGTACACTGTAAGAACAGTGATAGCTGCAACACAATCTCCTTTTCAATTTGAGGTAACTGAACAATGGGTTCAAAAGTTGTCAGGGAGACCGACAGACTATGCTAAAAATAGTGTTTAATCATGCAAGTGCCTAGTGGTTTTTTATGTGACCTTATATATATTTCAAAGTGAGTATGCACTGAAATGATGAATTGAAAGAAGATACAATTAGTTTTAATTTTATTTCCTTCCTCTTTAGACACAGCATGTTGAACAATGGTAATTGCTATTGACTCACCTGGTCTGTGACTGTTTGATGGGTACCTCTCTTTGGCTGACTTGCCTCAATGGATTCTTTCACACTGGCCATCGGTTCAGTTCTTCACTATCCAGTATCTTCTGCGCCACAGCTTCAGCTGGAATAACTTGCTTGGCAAAGAAACATGTCTGTTGAATGAACATCAACTTTGCATCATTATTGTTTTGATTTAGAAGCATGTTACACTTTACATTGACGGCAATTATCATAAAGGATTCCAGGCACTGAAGAGCAGACTGCGTACATTAGCTTTTTGGCTAAGTGAGGAGTAGCTAGAAGTGGCAGAGGGGTGTTATCATTCAGTCGCAGGCTGGCAGCCAAACAACAAACAGCTCCTGTCTCCCACCTTTCCTTCCCCAGGGAGAAGGAATGGAAAAAGATGAAAGGCTTGTGGGTTGAAATGGAAACATATTTAATAGAATAATAATGAAAAGAGTGATACAGAGCAATACTTAGCCACTGGAACACATGCTCCTCTGCGAGCACAAGTCCAGCAAAACGCAGAGTTCCCGACCGAGCGTAGAGAAGTCACGGGTCAGGCAATGGGAGCAAGAAGCAGGACCCCTCATGGACGGCAGCCATCGAAGAAGAAGGGCCACCTCCAGCAACTTCCCGCTTATACATTGAGCATGATGTTCATGGTATGGACACCTCATTGATCAACCTGGATGTCAATTTAGGTGCTGTCTCAGTATGTTCTCTCCCAGAGACTGTCTTGCACCTGCAGCTGTACAGTTGGAAAGTCCTTCATCGCATTGGCAGCAGTCAAGATATCGGCGAGTTCTTCATTTTTTAATACCAAATCCCAAACACTGGAAAGCCACTGGAAGAAAACATTAACCCTGTCCCAGGGTGCTATCTTATTACTCATGAAATCCAAAACAAAATCCAAAACTGAATCCAAAACAAAAGACCATGCT
Organism: Nesoenas mayeri; assembly: GCF_963082525.1. Taxonomy (NCBI): domain Eukaryota; kingdom Metazoa; phylum Chordata; class Aves; order Columbiformes; family Columbidae; genus Nesoenas; species Nesoenas mayeri. Next base: position 23,856,762 of record NC_137545.1, read on the forward strand.
AGCTACTAAGAAGAAAAAATTCTAACTGCATGGAAAATTACCTCATTCACCTAACCCAGCACAGGCTAAGTTAAAGCACAACACATTCATGTAAATTCTTACCTCAGAGCTTAAAAATAATAACAGGCAAATAACTAATACATTTTTTTCCAAATGAAGCTAATGAGATAAACTTGCTTGTCTAACTCCAAGTCTGACATAGCCCCATTAATGGAAAGACAATGCAGCAAACTGGTAACTGTATTCTTTTAACATCAGTTGTCAGTATTGACATGACTTACTGGTCTGTATTTTCCTACACTCTGTGCAAAGGCAGACAAGCCATCTGATAAAATAACATTTCTAATGCAGAGAGGGAAAACCTCTTCTGACATGCAATCCTCATTGCTGTCAACTGCAATTGTGCAGCAATTCCCTGTCATTTTAGGCTCCAGCCTAAGGTTAGTCCACAATTCTGACAGTCTGCTTGGGACTGTTTACAGTAGGCACCACCTTTACTAAGTGCTTTGTTAATGGAATCATAATGAATCAAAATACCAAATTTACAGTCAACATTCATGCAATTTACATGAGAAAGCTGGTTTACTTTCCTCAGCTGTTTTTGCTGAAGTTTCCCTCAATTGTCATTTCTCAACCATACTCTTTGGTTCAGAACACACATTAAAAATTTGCATCCAATCTTGCTTTTGATTGTGCATTAATCCTATCCAGCTGCCAGCTGATGTCACTGTTAGCAGTCCATTTTTCCTCTTCCAAATGATATAGTTAGCATTTTAGAGTAGTTACATATCAAATCTTACAGATGAGCTCTTATATAAGAACTCTTCCATGTGACACAGTTCAGTGTGTGCTGGATGCTTGGACTAGTTGCAAGAGGAGCACAGCTCATCATAGTTAAACTATGAACAATCTCAATGGTTCACATGCTCTTTATTGAACAATATTGATTTATTTGAAAAACTGGATTCAATTACTAGGATATTGCTATGAAAGGGGAACAGCTATCTAAAGAACTTCATGTGAAGATGAACCTGCTTCTAGACTGGACAGCAGTCCCAGCTGCCTCTTACATCCACCTGGTCCAGCTGGTACCACAACTCAGGTCATTGCTGAAGGACCAAATGTTGGAACCACATTTTAAGCAAACTATGCTACTAATGTGCAAGTCCTTTTCTGGACCTGGCATATGGATTAGGTTGTCCCATAAAATAACAGCTATAGCCACTGATCTCACTTGGAGATTGTTCAGTAAGAAAGTGCATATAAAAATGAGATAAAGTAACATCTAAATGTTTTGGCTGAATTGAGTTTAAATTAAAATTCGATGAGGGACTATACAAATATACCTGTAAAATAGCAAGCCTTTCTAGTAGGAAGCAGCTTTTTCAAAAATACTGTAGAGAAGTAACAATGACTAAAATTACTATTATTGGGAGTTCTAATGAAAGGGGAGGCTATCTTTAAAACAAACCCAGAAACAGGACAGAAAGTTGCTAGTTAGGTTAATGCAAGAGGGAGCTCATGTAATTTTAATTAAGGATTGCATTCCACCTCTGAATTTCATTACTATTTTTTCATGTGTGGAGACTGCAAGAAACACTACTAGCATGCAGTTGTACAGGACCCTTACTCAGTCTTATTTTGGAATGAGTGAAAAATAAGCTGCATAGCATTTCCTAGGGAGGGGACCTTACACCTGGAAGTGTTTAAAAATATCAGAGGTACAATGATGTTATTCAGATGTTTAGGAAAGGGTATTAATTTGGGAATGTAAATATATGTTGTCAGCAAGTAGCTTTTAAAAGTACCTTACCTTTTCATGTAATTAGTGAACTATAGCACTCACATTACAAGCTGGTCATGCTGCTCTTACAGAATAATATTTGGTTTTATATTGCAGTTTGCAGTGACTAAAAGAGCTAATGGTCGTGTCACATCTAAACAACTACATTTGAAAGTCAGAACCCTACAAACACCCCAGTGTTGCACACGGCTCTGCATTTAAGCAACCCCTCTACCAGGATCACCAACGGCCCAGCACACTCAGGGCTGAAGACAGGTATAAAACTTTCCTCAATTGTGTGTCATCCGATAGCAATAAACTTGCCTTCTAAGGCAGAAAAGGCATGTGAGCCTTACCCATGCTCTCTGCTCCCCTGCATGGCGGAGAGGCCTCCAGTGAGCAGTTGTCTGAGAAGGGGCAGGACTAGCATCCTGCAGCACAGGGTACAAAGAGGAGCAAAAAACCAGCATAAATTAGGGAATCAGCGACCCTCCACCCACAGTAGCAGAACCAGGACTAACAGGGTGGAATGGAAATCCCTCCACACAAGCTCCCAGCCTCTGTCCATCACAGCATGACGAGCCACCAAGTCACATGGCAATTTGCCCATCTGGCACAGTTTCACATTTGGATTCCTTCCACTCACCTTCTGTACTGCAGGAGACTCTGTCACCACCTTTTAGCTCTTCTAAAGCAGCACAGACCTCATATCTTCTTCTTTTGAGAACCACCGTGCTTCTTGTACAGAGGCACCTTTACAGACTTAAAGGCAGCACACGAAAAATTTTCGCACTTTTTCACATAATCCTTAGCTATTTTCCATACGCAGTGGCTCTCTCTTGTGCTATGTAAGTTGAGGGGTAAATGTGGAATAGGAAGCAAAAGACATTAGACATGCAACTGGGCAAATTTCCAAATTTCTTCAATAAACAAGGATTTAAATGTCATATTAAATACAGTAAAAGATTCTCCATATATTTTCATGGGGACATATTAACAACTACAGTAATTAGTTCTTTAAATACAAAGCAAATCCCCAGGTTTACTTCTCTTCTGGAGGCAAAACTTCAACTGATGTGTGGAGATTCCTATATAAATGGTATTTGTGTTATGAGAACGGTTGCCTCAATTTTCTGCCGAAGTGGTAAGAATGTATTCATGCATCCCATTTCTAAACACTTCCTTCTTTTAATGCTGCACCAGAGCCTGCCAGACAATGGTATTTTGTAGGCTTTACTTTGGTGAGTGTATGAAAGCAATTCCAGCTCAGTGCATTGTTACACAAAGACAGCTCCTTGTTTATATGAGAAACCAGCAAAACCCTTTATCCCTCTTCCTTTTAACAGTAGTGAAAAAACATAGAATCCTATCATAAATAAGCCAGCAGATGTGGTCTAACTCTAATGGTAGAGGTCTGAAAGATGCGGCTTCCTTGGCAAAATCAAGAGCTGCAGCTTCTACTCAGAAGAACCATTGCACAAGAGTGGCCCTTGCTTATTCTCTCACTTCCAGAACTGGTTGGTAGGTGGTGCTTTGCTGACTGACAGTTTAGCCTGAAACACTGGACTGAACATCTACTTTTAAGGAACTCTGACTACCTAGACTGAAAAAGGACAGTTTTTCCAAGGTGGACCCAGCTGGACATTCAGTAATTATTAACATGCAAATTTTTACTTTTTAAATTCTAGTAAAATGGTTTTTTTAAATAAAAATATTTGAATTTCTATAGACAGAACTTATCCTTCTAACACTTACTGTTACAGGTTCATACCAGAAGTAACATCAAATACTGTAGTGATGAACTCAGTAAAGACCTACTTGAATCTGCTCTAAAAATGCTGGAGTCTGCAGTGTGGATAACATTTTTTGAGCTAAAACAAATGAAAATATTGTTTGCATTGCATTTCATGGAAAAGAGAAGAAAACCGACACTACATTCCTAATACTTATGTTTATTATGAAAGTGTCTCCAAATCAAAATAGCCCACAATACTGATTGGTTCCAGAGATTTTATGAGGAATAATTATTTTCCATATTAAAAAAACCAAAACCAACCAAGTAAAACACAAATTAACTCTCAAAGTTCTACACAACAGCTATACATGAAAGGACTTCTAGCTAGCACATCACTGTGTCTGGGACAGTGGAGTTCCTACACATCACTGCATTTCTGAGAGAGTTGCTCAAGCACAGGATTGTCATGAAAACACAGGTGAAACAGTGTCATCTGCCTCACCCTGACTTGCAGCAGGCAGCCAACATGCACAGTACGGTATGAGAGCTCGTGTACAAAAGTTAAACCCTGGGACTGCAAGAAGCTGAAGCTCAACAGAAACCAGAGAACGTGTTTTGTTGCACAGATCATTTTAGGTCATGTAAGACAATTGTTTTGGTCTTTGCCCAACATGCGTGGTCACTGACCCGGCTCCTAAACATAACTTCATAGTATTTCATCCAGTTTTTAAACTGAAAGCCATTTTAAAGACAGAATTCTGTAGAGACGCACTCAAACACTGTGTTTTCATTGCAACTACAATCAGAAATTTTTACAATTTAAAGGCTATATACGTACACCACTTTTCCAAAGTTCCACTAGTGCTTTTTAAAAGGAAAGGAAAAAGAATAAGGTTGTTTTACTGAAGTTCCCATTAGTTCCCCATTCCAAACCAAAACCAGTGAAAACAAGTAATACAAACTGGTTTTGCTTTATTGTTTAAAGGCAACTGTAATTTGCAGAACACTGAAGTTCGGCCTACTAAGGTCTACATTACAAGAAGGGTAAAAAGTATTCGATATCTCCTCTCACACAAGTGTCAGAAGAAGTAGACAACAGGAGACATACAAAAATGAGTTGTAGCAAAGAGATTAAAAAAATACCAAATCATCAACTGTAGAAAACCAATGTTAGCCCATAGTTCTCTGAGAAGAGGAAAGGCTGCAGTAATGAGAAGATGAATGGAACAGGCATTAGGCTTCCTACTAAAATACTCTGTGTAAGACACATGTTGTGTCTAAATCAATCTGTGTTGATTGTCATTGACATTTGCTGCGGGGTAACAGCTTTCGCCACCATGTCCTTTTCAGAATCAGAAAGTGATTTTCCCTTGAAACAGATATGGATTTAAGACACAAATCACTTCACTGTAAGCAAAGGTTTAGTGCAGGTACTTGGGACTCAGAAAAAGGATTTAGCATTGGCAGTCACACAGAATGGTCACAGGCTGAAACAGGAGCATATGAAGCTGTGACACCTGTTCCAATTCTGCTGGAATCATTAAATAAATAACACATAGAAAAAACTACAAACTGGCAATAAGGAAACAGCATGGGACACTTTGGTACTTTAGAACTAGCACTACTGAACATTGATCAAGATCCAAAAGACTCGAACGTCCACCCTTGTTGTTTAGTCAGATATTTCTACCATTTTCTGCAATGTTTGGTTTTAGTTTCTTATGCAAAAATCCTCACCATATATTTTCCTTTTGGTACAAAATATGTCAATATGGGAAACAGTAAACAAAGGGAGACCTGAAACTTACTTTACTATATTCTGGGCTGGCTAGGAGAGAAGACAAATACTTACTATTTATTAATAAACTCTAAATACCATTTCCTCATTTTTCTACTTCAACATCTCAACCACTGGGTCATGTACTGTACTATAAAAAGAGAGCACAGAAGTTAGAAGACACAGAGGTTACAGAGTACAAACTCTCATTTCTAAAATGACTAAAATGACAATTCTACAAAAGGTATGAATATACAGAACCTTTTAAGATCTCGCATTTACCATGAGCCATGCGAATAATTTCAATCAATTTTCTGGAATATGTGTGGTCATCCTCTAAATACTTGATGGCATCCAAAAGCACCTTGCAAAGCTCTTCAGCAGAGAAACAAACAAATTCAGATTAAAAAAAAAAATAGTTGCATGACATTCTCTTTGCAGAGTAGAAGATGAAGTCGAAGTTTTGACATCCATTGGTTAAAACAATGAATCAAAACATATTGCTATGTGTGAGTTCTAAAAACACTTGGTCCATCCCACTAAAGACAGAAAAAAATGGTATGAATTTTTTATTTCCATTAAAAAAATGTAGTTTGAAAGTTTAATGATTGTTCAGCATAGTGAAGTTCTCAGTGCTTCATTACTCTTATCCTATTTCAGCAAATCTTTCATCTCACCTGTTTCCCACACAATTCTGTATTAAGTTTATTCTAGGCTGCTAAGAAGGGACTCCAAAAAGCCAGGTTTATAGGAGAGAAGTCACTGGGACTCAGCTGAACCATGGTAACTATGTATATGCTTTAGCCCATGACAGGTGCACCTGAACCTCAAAGGAATAGTTTCAATCCCAGCTGCATGTTTTAAGAGTGAGGGTACACTAACAGCATCTGTAGCCGTGACAGTAAATCATCTCCAGGGCTGTACCTTGATTGTACATCTGAGGCAACACTAGAGAGCACAACTGGGGAGGACCAACAGGGACAAAAGGTCTCCTGCCTCTGGCACAGGGATTGGTTTTGGGAACTGCTCTCTGCCCAGAAACGTTACAGTACTATTACATGTTATCTATGTTGCGTATGTTGATAGTTCAGAGCAACATTCTGTTCCCTTGTAAGACAAAATATTTTGCCAAAATGCCATTTCTTTAACCATCTTTGCAGAAGGGAAATGCTCCAATAGAGGTAGTAATCAACAGCATGAAATAGGTGTGTTGAGATTGTTATTCTCAGTCATCATCTTAGCAGGTCAGATTTCAGAAATTATAACATTCATTCAATATATCCCAGGATAGTTTTGTTTTAAAATCTTGGTTATTGACAGTAACTATTAAACAACTGCCACCTCAAATACTGAGGATGGGATACTTTCTGCCGCAATCAGTGTATTTTCACATGTATAACCTGCCTTGCAGATAACTATATGAAATTAGAGGCACAGGAGACAGATGAAAAAAATTAGAGGCAGAGAAACTGTTGAGAGAGAAGGAGATTTAAATAAGACTCCATTGCTCCCTCACAGTACACTCATGGATGCAGAAGCTATGCAGCAGCTGAATTACATTACCTGGCTTTTTCAAAAGATGCTCTGTGGGTAGTAAAACTGACAACTCTTCTTCCACGATTTACCATTTTCAGTTTTCTTACCTCTATGGTCTAACTAAATGGAGGTAATATTTTCATTCATGCCATTCTGCCCCTACTTTCAGCACATCTTTTGCTAACTCACAAGGGTCTTTAGAGATAATAAAGGTTTCAGAAGTTTTCAAAAGTGACCAGTAGAATAGGACAAATCTCAGTTTTTCAAAAGAAAGAAGTGGCAACACAACTTTCTTCACTGGAGTCTGTATAAAATAGAGCCTTTAAACATGTTTTATGTCATTAGAAACCATCCATATTTTGCTATTTGCATAGGTGGAAGGAATCAGAAAGATTTCCTCACTTAGAGTTCCAGCTGAACACAGCACTCCAATCCCTTTGTATACAGAAGACAACCTATTACATTTTTTCCTGGTTTGTTCCTTCCCTTTTTTTATTACTTTTTTCCTTTTTTTTTTCTTTTTTTTTTTTTTAAATTTTTATTTATGTATAAGTCTTTGGTCTATAAGCACATTGGTTCTGTGTGCACATACACAATACTGTTGAAACAGTAGGTTGCATAGAGTCTTTTACCCAAGAACCTCACAGACTTCTGGCACTGCTGTCACAAATCGCAGGAAAGTGTCTTGCAAGAGCTGTATGTTCCTTAGCATGCTACATCAAACTATGACCCAGAGACTGGAAGAAGTGTGTACATAATGTCTAAAAATATGTTTATTTTGGGTGTTACTTTTTCTTCTTTGGGACACAGTTTGTAAATCTTGGATGAAAAAGGAGAGCAAAATTATTTTACAGACACCCTTAATTTTATTTCCAGAGGTGATGAGAATTCAAAGTTTGCTGTGAATTATGTTAATTCAATTTTGCTCAAGTTTTCATGCATTTAAAATAAACTACTTCTAGTGACGTATGACATTCTGCCTTCTCTCTCTTCACCCTACCAAGAAAGTAGCAGTAAGAATGATACCTAGACTGAACTGTGTCCGAAGAAGCAATGAACTTTTCATCTGCTGTTTTTTCCATCACATCTCTGCTCTCATCCATCTGAACTTGCAAGCAGAGTTCCAGGAGTGAGGTCTGGATTCACAATGCTGCACATGAATAAACACCTTTCAACATGGAATCTCTGCAAAAAGCTAAAACCTGCAGAAGTCAAAAATTGCAAGGCAAAAGAAAAAAATTGAGCACTGTTAACATCAATGCTTTTGGGTATTTGCACAACTACTCAAGCCTACTTCTAATGTGATAAACCACCAAATTGAATTTTAAGTTATGCTACAGTAATATCCCACAATTACCACAGTTTGTTGTTTGTTTTTTTTTTTTTTCCCCCAAATTGCTAATTGAGCACATTACCTAATATTTAAAATATCAATCCAGTGTTTTAAAACTTTATGTTGGAGGAATGGCCACTGTGATTTGATAGGCAATTTCAAAACCAGCACTTTAAAACACAAAGATAGCAAAAATATCTGAAGCAGATCTATAACCTATAAAGCTATACTCTATCTTACTGTAAGTAACAAATCAAACAACTATTACTTATAGTAGACTCAGTAAAAGCAACAGGGATGGACAGAACAGATCTGAGCATGATGCTCTCCACCACTGAGAATTGCAAGAGATAAAAGTTAAGAGAATGGATATTCCCTTTTGTCCAGAAGTTCCCAAAAGAATACAAAATAAATAATATTTCAAAGACAGTACAAGTGAAAATACTGCTCCCATTGTGTCAGTTACATACACATACAGCATGCCTACGTATACAGAATGGTGTGTTGTCTTCATTCACAAACAGGAAATATGGCAGTGCACTATTAGAATGCTTTGATACTCCTAATTTTTTTCTGATACTGAGATATATGAAGAAACCGCATTCACAACTTATAATTTACTTCCAGCAGCAAACAGTTCATTCTGTTCATGCCTGACAATTGAACTCAAGGATTAATGCTCCTCTGAGGAAGTGCTGCCAGTAAGATACCCATTTGTCCCATTGGCACCGCTGGTTCCATTAGTGGTGACAGTGCTGTGAGGGGTTTTTGAACGAGGTACTGTTTCTTCCTCATCTGAGCTTGACTCAATGTCACTTCGGTCATCCTTTGCTACCTGTAGAATTTGAAAAAGAAGCAAGCAGTAGGTGATTTTAAGGAAACAATGGAGCTTTTTGGTTCAAGCCAGAATCAAAGAATACACACAGTAATACAACAATAGAACAATAATTAAGGATGAAGATCTACTGTAACACATCAGTAACATGTTGTGAAAACACTGCCTATTTTACTGCAGAAATGAAAGAATGGGGTTGGAAGTGAAGAAGTTAGTTAAGATCTGAAGGAAGAAGAATCCTCCATTTTTATGTCATGCATACTCATCTTTAACCCAGTGCCTGTCTTACTGCGAGTGTCTAACTCTGCTCTTGTACCATTTAAATTTTCTCCTGTGCAATTTTTTTGAACTACAAGGTAGAGGACTTATGCTCTCAAGTATGCTTCCTGAATGGTGATAGAGCAGCTGCTTATCCTGCTGACATATATGTCTAAAAAAGGTTGTAACATGATAGTATCCAGATACTATAGACAGAAGTGGGTTTGAATGGTATTAGGCAATGCACAAGTGAGAAGTAGAAATAGCCTTTGAAGACAGCCTTCATTTAAATATATAAACACAAACAATGGACAAAAACACCACATAGAAAGCACAAATTAAAAAACCCCACAAACACTAGTATTGTGCAGAATAAGTCTTTTGGATAGTAAATATGAAGACACTTACATGCAAGGGGTTCCACTTCCCAGCCTTCCAGCACAGCACAAGGGAAAGGATAAACAAGCAGAGTAAGAGAGAGCAGGAAGCACCGTTTGAAGTCACTGGTGTAATTCAGACAGGAGAGCTGAGGCTAACAATTGCTAAAAGCAGAGGAGACTGAAGTGTGGCTTCCAGGCAAAATACAGTTCACGAATGCACTGCCTGTCATACAGAGCACGTGGCAGATTCTGGGCTCTGTCCAGGACAAGGCTGAACTCTCCAGCACATTCACAGAAAGCAGTTTTCTGCAGAACAATCCTATTCACTTTGGGGGCGGTTACATGCCTAAAACATATGCTCATGAGCTCCTTAAGGGGAAACGATATTTTAATATTATATGTAAGTGTCACTTCTATCATGTAAATGTGAGCGCCATATCTGCACAGCAAATGTAATGGGGCTAGCATTTCTGTGAATTGTACCTCCCTGTCAAATGTAACTATGGCAGCAACACACTACATTTTAGCCCGAATGGTCTTGCTGGAGGAATCCTAGAAAGAAAGTACATAGCCCTTTGCAGAACCTCGTTAGTACCAAAACAGGCTGTGATTTGTCACTTTGCCATTAGCAAAGGCAGCAGAATTTCAGTTTGTGTTATTATCACTATCACTACCAGCTGGGAAATGAACACTTAGCTAACAACTGCTATAAAGACAAAAACCAGAATTGGTAGCCCCAAGAAAGTAGTTTGCCTTTATTTTTTTTGTTAATCCAATTTCCCTAATGTAGTTTGGTTCAGTGTAACAGAATATAAAAAAGAAGTGTGGAAGCACATATAAATATAAACACTCTAAAGAGTATATTAACTTATCTGACATTTGTTAGAAAGAGTGGAAAAAAGTTTCCATGAAAGGAAAGAACAGTTTACATGAAACAACATGTGTCTTCAGTAACATGATATGGATTAGAAAGAAAAAGTAACCAAAACAAAAAGTAACCAAAAAGTCAGTGACTCTGTATTGATAATGAAAAAGTTAAAATCATAAACATGAAACAGAACCATGCTGTCTTACCTTGCCCTTTGAAATAGCTTTGTAGGCTGCCTTTATGATTAGGTAAGACCAAAAACAGTGCAGAATTTGAAGAATCACAAGCAACACATTGAAGACCCACAAGGCAGGAAAATTGCCCAGAGCTTCATACAGTTCAAATAATGTTGTGTTTAATATCCTGGAAGAGAAAGGGACAGAAAACTAATGACACTTTCCTTAAGCCAACTATCTAAAAGAAGCCCTTTTTAAATCAAGGTGACAAGTACTTGATTAGATGGGATCACACATATAGCTGGTTCTCAAAGTAACAGAGACTCTGACTGAATCACACAGGTGTCTCCAGAAACACCAAAATCTTGCTTTTAGTGTTTAACTTCATTTTGCAAACATCACCTACAGAAAACAAAGATCCTCAGTGTGCATTCTTTTTCCATTTTATAAAGCTGGCAGGTGGTGTTTGTCTCAAATACCTCCTTCCCTGATTAATAACAAAGATTACTTCATTCCTTTTTTTTTTTTTTTCAAATCAAGCTTTTCCATCTCAACTGCTTCCAGTTAGGGTTTGGTGCCCCTGTATTAGGACAGGGTAAAAGCATGTAGGGGACTCTTACACCGCAGTGCAACGCACATGCAGCACCATATTCTTCGAACCACGCTTCCAGGCTGTGACAGCGAGCTGCAACCTGTACCACATTACACCAGACACACCTGTACCAAGAGCAGGGCAATGCTTCCTGGCTATGCCCAGCTGAAGCCCTCTCTCCCAAACCCCATCTCAAAGCCAAGGGGTTCATGTTGGTGTTTGTACACAGCTCAGGATGCCTTTGCCCCCCTGGTATCAGTGACACGAGCGATGTGCTATGCAGAACCAAAACCAGACCAAGACCATTCAGTCAAAGCGAGGCTTCAGCAGCTGTAAAACCATGGCACACACGTGGCAGGATTCAGCCTCTTAGAGGGTTTTCTAAGAATGGGTGGAGGCTTTTGCTGAGTCTTCCAACAGAAACTCTTTAGTGGAACCTCAGCACCAACAGGAATCTGAGGTCAAAATAATCAACCAGTGAAGGGACTTAACCCTGGACCTTGAACATCCTGAGTGTCTGTACTAACTACTAAGGCAGCTCTGGTGGCCACTTTTTGCACAAAATCCAATTTGCACACCACTTAAGTACAAGTAAGAGCCAGGTTTAGCAGTCACATACAGGAGAGGTGGACAATAGGGATACTTTGGGGCAGCAAGGCTTGGGTGCCATGTCAAAGAAATGTGGGCAGTACTAGGCATTTGAACCAAGTTTTTGAGAATCAGCATTTCAGATGGACGCAGTAACAGTGATGTTACAATAGGACTTCTGAAGCTTTGTGAATACAGCACTAATCATTCTGTCCAAGTACTCCGCCATAGCAGACAATTTCCGACCTCAGCAAACAGCCTGAGAGTAGAGAATGGTCAACAGACAGTAGAAACAATGGCATTTTTGGAAACAAATAACCATCTATGAATGCCTGTTACTTAGGGGGAGAAAAAGGTGGCAAGATGAGGATTTGTCAACCTCCATCTGTTTTCCCTGCTGTGTAAAAATGCATTAAAAAGTCCATTGGCTTTATGTTCTTTTTTGGTTTTAGATTAACTGTCACCCGCTGACGTGCCACTAGATGGCACATTTCATCAGCAAACTGCTGCACCCACTGGGTCTGCAGTCCGGAGGGGCCTGGGGGCTTTGTGGGGGCTGCAGAACAGCCCAGCTCCACCTAAAACTTCACAGCACTGGGCTCGGCTGTTTAAAAAGCCAGCACATTTGCTTATTCCATCACATCCTTTCCAACAACATAAAAATCAGCTCAAGTCGTATTAATAAGTAGTATTAATAAGAAGCATGTACAGACAGCAAAATCAGAATATATCATTAAGTGATAATGATTTACATGTATAAAACAGCACTGGTCAAAATCAACCAGTTATTTCTAAGATATTGGCCTTAATAATGTAGTGCATTTCATAATAAATTTTCTACCTTTTTATTTTTGCCTTCTTATGCTAAACTGCATGTTTGCTTCATAATTTATTGAGAAGTGGATGTTTTATAGCCTTACTATACAGCTGTGTTTTTACTCTGTCTTCTGTTTATGAAGTGTACTCTAGAAAAAGAAACTGTTTTCCAGTTTGCAAAAACCTCGTCATATTATTGCTTCTGTCAGCTAAAACCCCTCAGTCTCAGCTTTGTGTAATCCACTCTGCCAATGGTAGCACAGCAATACCCCCTTGATAATTCAAGGGGACGCTCTCATGCATATCAAAACACAGCTGTAGTCAGCACTGTTTTACTTCACCAGCACTTACTTCAGTTCCAACCACCATATCAAATTCACACTTGAAATCAACAACTCCTGTACATAAAGCTATGTAAAGCTCACATCCAACTGTCTTTGTCTAACATTTTATATGCTCCAGAATTGTAAATCCAGTTTCTACACACTTCTGTTTATATTTTCATTCACTGGATCAAATTCACCCCTGGGAACTTCCATAGCAGTCAAGTAAAAAAAGTAGCATTGGAGATGCAGATGGTCTGTTCTTGTAGAAGTCTAAAATATCAGGAAGACAGCAAGGCCAAAAAGAGTGCTTCTGGTTCCAAAAGCAGTTTCACCATGCAAATGACTCATCTACTGCGTGTTAGGTATGGGAAATAAGCCTTCATTGAAAAAGCAGACCTCTTTCTCACCTGCTTGCATCCAGCAAACTAAGGACAGGATTGGAACTCTCCATCAAAGCTGCATAAAGGATCTCACTAATTGCTCAGTCATGCCAAGAGGGGTCAGAGACCTGGTGAACAGGCTAAGTGTGCAGGCGGAGCCAGGGCTATGTCTAAGCATGTAGAGCTAAGCAGAAGCTGAGTGAAAAATACAGAACGCTATAGAAAAAATTAAGGAAGGCAAATAAACTTTTTCTCTCAGAATAAATAATTTATTTCATATCAAAAGTCTGAAATAGGGGAGGGGGGGTGGGAATCATAAGGTTAGTAGGCAGAATACAGAGAGAAATTGTACTTGCAGAGACCGAGGAAAGCAGGGAGGCAAGAAAGGTTAGACAAATTTCCACCAATTCCACCACTGAAAAGGTTCAACCGAAGCTTTTTAACCACCTATACAAGTAACTGGGACTGGAAAAAGCAGCATGAGAATGGATTACATGAAGGAGAAAGTGCCTATGGGTTGTATATGCAAATAAATCTTAGGTTCAAATACTAAAAAAGGCAGACAGGCACTTAAGTCTGCAAACAGGCTGGCTGGAATTTTTCAAAGCTCTCCAGTGATTAATTCCCAGCTTTTCATAATGAATGACAGAAACTTTGATTCTTGGTTATCTGACTGGAAACAGCTGGACTTGATCTCACAGGGAGAAATTACTTTAAGCGGCAAGTGCTCTACCTCTCTGAAAACTGTGGTCATCATTTCCCAGGTCTCTGCAATTTGAAACAAAATGTTAAGTTTCTGCTTTTGAAAATAGGTTCTGGACTGCAGCAATTTTTCTGAGGCTCTGAGAGATTTTGATAGCTGGACAAAAGAATACAATCTCATGGAAGGTATTATTCTCTCTTCTCTCATTAAATAAATCCCAAGTGGGCCTGCGTACCTGGCTGTGTTTAGCATTTTGAATTAGGCACTGTGGCTGATGAAGGCAAATGTAAACAAATTCACCACTTAAGATCCAATCCACTCTCACAGAAATCTGTGGTAGCCTTTCAGGAATGCTGCCACAATATCTGAGCCACTGGGAGAGGTAATTCCATACCTTACTGTACTACCACACTAACTGAACACTTAGAATACAATTACCATATTTTCAGCAACTACTAAGCAATCAGATGCATTACATGAATAACAACACAGGTTTTTCCTCTACCATCTAACTCAAGTACAGCTCAGCAGTACTTGAGAGGCTGTTGGCAACAGGCCCACACACTGACTCTGGTAAGATTATACTCCCTCCCCTCAACTTAGTGGGCACATGCCCAGGCTCTGGGACAGCAGTTCCTAGTTCTTGGCAAGCTGATCACTTGTCTTGCACCGGGGATGGAATGAGAAAAGGGAGATGAAGAAAGAAAGATAAAGAAAGAGTGGGATGGGTGGAAGAATAAAATGCTTATTTACATTCATCTGAGAACTGGCAAAAACATGCCTTGTATGCTTCTGAAAGGGTCCCAAGAGGAAAGAAAGGAGGTGAGAAAGAAAGCCATGTGGAAGGAGCCAGCGTTCTTGCAGACAGGCAATAAATTCATGACGAACTCTGCAGAATGCAGCATAACAGGGTGATGGGCACTGTTATCACATACAACAGGAGCAGAAATTGTGCAGCTGAAATAAATGAGTGCCAGCCATGCTCTGCCTTAACTTCTGCAGCACCGTCCAGTGACCAACACACTGTGTAACAAGCTGAATGAAAGGCTTCCTGTCACTGTGGTGCAACAGCCAGAAGCCTCAAAGCATAACCAAGGACGGCAAAACACGGTAACAGCTTGTTTAAATAATTCACAATAAATGTCTCTATCTCCTTTACCATGTGCACATTACCCAACAGCACTCTATATTGCACCATAACCAGCTGCACTGGGACATCCTTCAATACTGCATTCATTGCAGAGTAAATAGATAATTACATCTAGGAGGGCATGAATGAAATTCAGATCATGTTTAGTGTAAGTAATCCAACAACACTAATGCCTGAATGCTTCAAAGTTTCTGCCTTTTGATTTTTTTCCTTTGAAAAAGAAACAATTGCACTTACTTCTGCCCCAAAACATAGTAGTTTATTCTCCATTATACCTGGTAAAAAGTGACCAAGACCAGAGAACAAAGAGTCAGGAGTTCTAAATTCTGCATTCAGCTGTTCCACTAACCTATTATGTGATTAAAAAAAAATTCTGATTTATTTACATAGTTTACTTCTTGTTGAAGGTGGGCACAATGTATTGGTATATCTTGTCTGCCACACAAAGACGCTGGGAGTATTAATTCATTAGCTTGTTTATAGAACACTATGGACTACTTGCTTAAAACATCCCATAAAACTGACAGGTAAAAAAAAAAACATCACTGAGATTCACAGACAAATGAAGAGGCAGTGGAGTGTGAAAGCACACATATGTGCACATGCTGATCAGCCATAAATCAGCTACATTTCATTAGTAGTAAAGATTTATCTCAGGATTTAGACTGAAATCTAATAGGACTTCATAACTCAGGCTGCTCTAGTTACTTACAATGACAATGCTAAACTAACTTTATACAACAGGTGACCTGAACACACAGCTATTTCTGCACGAGAGACTTCAGATGAGTTACCCAACTTTTTACTTGAAAAGGGTATGAAATGACATGCAAAATCCTCATTAAATTCAAGAAACTTAAGTCTACAGCACTTTCATGTCCTGGAGCCCTCAAGCTGGAGCACAGCTAAATATTTAATTACAGCAAATCCAGTACATAAAGGGCTGTACTGCCAAATTCTTTCCCTTCTGAGTTTCAGCTTGGCCAGCTGCTGTTAGGACTGGTCTATATCGCTGTTCTGCTCTGAACAGATGCTTCTTGGCTCCTGCTGACTGGAAGAACAAGCTGGTTTCCCTTCTCAGATCCTGCCATCTCTTAGGTTTTCGGTCCCCCAGAGTAGGATTTATGCTACTAAGCAGTGCATGGCAAGGATGAAGGGAGCATCAGAGACCCACTGTGAACTAAGAAGAGACTAAGAACCAGTCACCCACACAGCATCAATGAAATAGGGAAGGAAGGATGGGGAAGACAGAGAGATGATCTTTCAACAGCATCTGAGATGGATTCCACAGATTTTTTGGTTGGTGATGCTCAATACACCCTTCTTTTAGAAAGTAAGTTGATAGACCTCTGCAAAATGCAGTGACAGAAAATATATGAACTGTTGAGTCAGTATTCAGAACAACATTAAATCCACACGCTTCAACTTTACCAGTGAGCTCAGCATCATGTGTAGTTCTGCTCACCCACGCCAACCCCACATCGGAGGATTTCCTGACATGGTGCTCATACGAGTTCAGCTGCTGTAGAGATGGGTGGCTCCTGTTTTAATAGTAATAAGGAACAACACCTCTTTGCAGAAACCACAGCCCTGCCACTGAGACTGTGCTATTTTAAGCCCTGTGTAGATCAATAAGATTTCCAATTACTTAACTAAAGTGATGGAACAGACAGGAAATTATTCATGTTTCATGTGCTGTAAAAAAGACCATTCTGATCAAGCTGTCACTGTCCTGGGTTCAGCTGTGCTTTTCTCTTCACTCAATCCGTTCTCGTCAACAGTCACTGCCCATTAACTGATTTTTACAGCTACTGGTATGAATAATAGCATTTTTACTCTCGTGGACAGAGAAAAACAATAACAAAAGGTCAGAGACACCTTCGCAATCCAAGCTTAAATCTCAGGAGAGTCTTTCAATAGACATTAGGTTATGGAGAGAATTCAAATTTCCTAGCAGAATGTAATTATACTCAGCAAAATGTTGCATCAGTAATGTGCTCTGGCAAAATGCTTGTGGAAAGGCCTGCGATCATATGAGGCACAGAGAAACTACGTTATGCGAAGAATGACACCTCCAAATCTGAACATCTCCAGGCACGCATAAAAATTTCATATGACCAACAGAGAATACATATCTAGATCCATTTGCCTAGAGTTCATGCTATTAACCAAATATTATAGGAAAGGCATTTGTTGTAAACTATTGGAGGCCAGTTACCAATATTTGCAAACCAGGGTATCAGAGAACACAAAAGCCTTCCCCATGCCTTCTAAAAGTAAGTGCAGCACCTCTGCTCAAGGAATATTTCTTCCTCTTGCGTTTGGAGCACATACTGACACATTGTCTTATGCTCAGCTATATGCCATGACAGACATTTTGGGAGAAAAGGATTACTCAAATCATGCAGCTTAAGGAAGTGTAGTGGCACAGCATCTGCCAAGGACTTATCTTTCAAACAAAGGACTCAAGGATTATTGTCCAGTTGTGCAAGAAATGCCAAAAGACATAGATGCAAAGGGGAAAAAAAACACCAAAAACCCAATCAACTGTACCTCTGCCGCCATAAGCACGGTGTGGAGCATTTCCTTTGCAGCGAAGTCTGGGAAATCAGCCTTAAATAGTTGTCAATTTAATCCAATTTTCTTAATAATGATCTCTACTGTCATAGCTATTGTGCAGCATTGATGAAACCAGCTCACTTAGATAGATGCTGGGTTCCTCCCAAAGCATTTAGCCATAATGACCTCCTCCTAGCAGAGCACTGACGAGACTCTAGCTGCATCACGGCTGTTGATCATGGTGTTCAAAAGCCATTTACTATTTCAAGCTGGTGAGTTAACGATCATACTCCCATGCTTTTGCACAGCTATGATTTTTATGTCCCACATACACCAGCAGCCCACAGTGAACCAGTAGCACTGTTTCGCTTTTATATCAACTCTGTAGCACCACAAAATATCCTTCACCAACAGCAAACCCCGGTGCTACAGATACAGCCTTTAAGAGAAAAGAGGTGAGAAGAGGCAGGATTTCTGCACATGCTCCAAAAACCTACGGCCACCCAGACCATCAGCACCTGTATAAGCTGTCTGTGGTACTGCTGTCCCAGCACAGCTCTCCCCATCATGGAACAGGCAATGCTTTAAGATGTATTTTGGGTCAAAGTTTCCTTGCATATGTCTCTCAAAAAAACACAAAACAAAACAAACCAACCAAAAAAACAAAACAAGCCACAGTCAAACTGCAAATTCCCATGGTCAGCCTCTTTTTTCTGCCCTCCTTCTTGCAAATGATGCAACTTCAGAGGAGACCTGGAGAACTTCAGCTGACTATCATGGCAGAAGCAATCCTCAGTTCAGCCTCCTCAGGTCATCCTGCTCTCCAGTCACGACACCTTGCTGGGCTGATTCGAAAGTGGCTGATGTGTCTGGCCACAAGAACAACACCAATGCTGTTTCCCTTCCCATGAGACATTTACACTCATCAGAAAAATTCTGAGCAAAAGAAGTGCCACAGCAATGGTTTCTGCCCTGTTTTCAATCAGAGCACAGGTTTTAGAAACGACATATTTTCTAATAAAGGGAGGAAAGTGAGAACACTGGCTGAAGAGCCTATCCTTGACAACAGCAAGCATTATTACAGCTACAGGGTACAGTCTGTAGAAACTAAAAATGAGGATAAGAGAATCAGCTTTGGAAGTCTGAAGAAACCCTTGTTCATATAATTTTTTCCTGTTGTGATCACATGAAAATCTTAAAAATGGAAACACTGAGTAAATGCCACTTTTTGTTATTTACACTGCAAACCCACAATGGTGAATGACACCTGTAACCTTTCCATTTCTTATAGCTTTCCTGTAAATAGCTGGATAAGTATTAAGCCAGCACTCCAAAGACATCAGCTTTGCTTCATGTCGCACTTAGAGGCTTGAGTTCAGAAGTGCTGTAAACAATCTGAGGAAATAAAATAACCAGTTAGGAAGAACCACATAGATAGCACTTCGTTAAAAGTAGATGGGATGACAACATTATATATGCTTTGCTAAAGAGCTAAGACAAGAGTTGTGAGTAAATTTATGGAGACTTATTTAATTAAACCTTCTTTTTCATCCATAAATTGGAACTTATGAGTTCTTCAAATACACTGTAGTTAGCTTGCCAAAAATTTTATTAAATGCTCTTGATAAACTGATGGGTTGTAAGTTGCCTGCTGAAACTACAAACAGGCTGAAATATAAGCACATTAGATAACTTTTGTTAGTTCTACAGCATCCATTCACTGACAGCACAAATAAAATCAGGAATCAAGTACCTTGCATCAAAGTCATAATTTATTCCTTTAATATCTGCTACCCACAAACAACTTTGATTGTGCTCTGGTTTAGACAATATTCTGAGCAAAACAAGCTCAAAACAGTGTCAGAAGAGATTTATGTTCTTAATAAAAATGTAAGTTATTTTACCATAGAACAATCAGAGATGTTTGTCCAGCTCTATACATAATACTAGCCAGGCTAAAAAGGCTTTCACTGACTTCAGGATCCAGCAGGAGTAGCTAAAACCATCACAAAACACTGTGCTCATTCGGAGTCCAGACAAAGTCTGGGCAGTTGGGATTTATCTGGCTACCTAAATTCTTACCATGCAAGTAACCAACCAGTATTCTCGCTCTAACTAGTGCCTACATACAGCTTTGAAACAGTAGGATTCCAATGCAGGTTGGAGCTTCTGTTTTACTCATACATTCAGAGGAATGAAGCAGGGTGACTGTCAGGGTCCCCATGCTGCCTTCCCACAATGTACATGCTTCAAGGGTCAAATAGCAGAAAACCTTCCAGGAAAGAAAACCAGTATGAAAGACGACAACCCAACCTCCCTGCATGTTAAGAGCCAAAAGAGACAAAAACAGTCAGTATCAGCTAGAAAAAGAACAAAGCTCACAAAAAGAGAGGTTCAGCAAATCTTTGCAGCAGCTGCTACTCATGGGGGCTCTATGCTGCCCTGTTTGTGACTCAGGCTGCAATTTTG
This sequence comes from Nesoenas mayeri, assembly GCF_963082525.1. NCBI lineage: Eukaryota > Metazoa > Chordata > Aves > Columbiformes > Columbidae > Nesoenas > Nesoenas mayeri. Next base: position 23,877,026 of record NC_137545.1, read on the forward strand.
CTCAGAGAGAAGCTGATTCCCGGATAAAAGAAAGGAGAGAGAACAGTGCAAACTGGCAATAGTGGATTGCTATTTGGAGACCCAGTGTGTGCATTAACAGCATGGCTATATCCCACGCTGTTGTTTAACCAGTGATGAAACTCGGAAAGAGCAATTCAGCCAGTCAAGCAGAGACGAGAGAATGACTGGAAATAAATAACTAGGGTTCATTACAGCACACCATGGTGGATAGAAGTTAATTTTAACTCAGTGAGGATCATGCCATGCTTGTCTGGTTCATGCAGATATTCGTTGCCATGAAAAGGCAATTAGAAATCAGCCATGAGCCAGACTGTGTGTACTCTGGTGAGCTTTAAAAATGAAAGAACGACAAGGAACAAAGTTGTTCTTCCGATGACTGGCAGATGCATGCTTATGTAGGATTTTTTGGAACAAAAATCCCATTTAGCAACTGTACATTGCAGTTGATGAGACATTCACCTGAAACAGCTTTAAGTTGTAACAGTGAGAATTATTTTTGCTATCTTTTTCTTTGAGAGAACCTTTCCAAACAGACTTAAAAACAGAATATCCAGTTAAGACATACCTACTCACATTAAACAAGACCATACCAACTAACTAAAGTGGTTGACTGTCTGTCCTTGCTGTTTTTAATGTGGAACAAAAGTCCAGGCACTGACAGTATCTGAAGAGATCAAGGACAGGACAGAGTACAGACTATCTGGATTGTAACAAATTTGCCGAGATGAGGATTTGGGGGACAGCACATGCAGAACATGACCTGTGTTCTTTATAATCAGCTTGAATCAGGCTTTCATTTACATTTGTACAGTTAAGCCACTGTTCCACATTTGCCAGTGCACATATGTAACATGTGCCATGCTGAGACCTCATGGGTTGCCCGAATGCCAACACCGTTTCCCTGCTCCCTTGCCTTTTAATAGCAGTACTTGTCAGCAACACTTCCCTGAAACCCACTGTGTTCTACCTCTCATACAATATAACTGAGTCTAAAAATAGTCAAAAGTAGGGAAAAACAACTACATACTAGTACTAGTCAGAGCAACCTGAAAGAACTTGAATTTACCCAGCTTGGTGACTTCACATGGCAAACATCAGCCTACCTTTCCTAGGAGCCTTCTCCTTCTCCTTTCAAACCCAAAAGTTACACTTTTACCTGCAGTTACTTTAAGCAAATTTTTTACTCATATCTCCTGGAATGGAAGATGCCTGTTTATCCTCTGCACACCTCAAAAACTGATTAATAAATATTACAAACACATGGAGTTTCCCTTTCTGGATATTGAAAGAAAAATCTAACAATGGCAAAAAAGCAAACCACTCTTTTATCAAGAGAGAGAAGACTATGCCCATGTAACTACAGCAAAAACAAGCATTTGAGGCTCAGGGAAGAGGAATTGCAAGGCTTATGGAAAAAAAGAAAGTCTTGAGGTAACTGCTTTGTCCAGCTTGATTAGACTAGCTAAGGGCTCACATCATGTACATAAATTCTTTGGTTTGAGACTGCTTTCATTCCCCCTACAATCCTGTATCACCTGAGAAGGCATCATAGTGCCCCTGACCCATGGAGAGCTGTGTTTTATGTTGTGATTATGCGCAAGTGATTATGCGCAAGTGGGAGAATTTCACAAGCAAAATGTCTTGTCAGTGAAAATAGCAGCTTTACTCCTACATTCACTTAGCAGCAGGAGGCAGAAAGTGTCCTGGGGTTTTTGAATTATTGCTGAAATGAACTCCAGATGCCTGCAGAAAGACTGCTAAATATATACCTAATTGCCATTTCTTTTGTCTTAGCCCTGCTGCTAAACAACCTTCAAACAACAGCATTTGATACACTCTGAATTGTTTATTAGTACCTTTATGCAAAATTAAATGGCACTTGTGCGAAGCCGGAGCACAACAGCATGCCAGTGCTTCATAAGCCTGGAAGCCTGTCTTGGGTATTCACCTTACTGCGTGGGGGAAGTTTTCTTATAAATTACAGTCTTCCTTTTACATTACGCACACACCAATTTTATACCTCTCAGTTTTTATGCTAGAAAAAATTTACATATTTATGTAATATTAATCAGGCACCAAATTTTGCTATTTTGAATATTCAGCAAAGGAGAGCAAAACTATGCTTCCTGGCCTGCTGCCACTCCAATGACTCATCTTTGCTGACATGCAAGCTAATGGGAGCGAAGATTTAGAATTCCTGCTTTACAGAGGAAAAGGATTTGGGAGAGACAAGCTCACAGTCCCATGCTTCAGCCCTGCAACCCTGACTCACACACAATGCCCACAGTACAGCTGAGCTCTGTGATCATACGCCTATGTAAGGGTAACCATTAGGGGTACAAGCATCAAGGCTTTGGTCTGCAAATAAGATGGTCTTAAAAATCAAAGATCATATACACCACAGTGAACCATCTGCATATTCAAATAAATAAATGTGTTCTTTCATTGATTAAGGGAGAGGAGCGGCAGGGGCATCGCCAGTGTAATCACTCTGTCTGTGACAGAGGAGCACAGAGCACACTGTCGGCTGCTGCATTCCCGTAACACACAACTCCTCCGCCCTCACCAGTCTATACTGATCTTTTCCATCCCAGCAACAAAGCTCACCTACGGCTGTAACCTGCTGCCCTCTTTAGCCCAACATTCAGTACCAAGGGAGCTGACATCAAGCACAGAAGGTGCTGTTCAGCCCTTTTCCCTTTCCCTCTTCCCTACATCTACTCACTTTGACTTTTACCCTGCTTTCAGCACACTGGGCCAGTGCTACTCTGTAAAGCAGGATTCAGATGGTTCAATCTCAAGTGGCATGAAAGTGCTGCTGTCACCTAGCATATACAGGAACAGATGGGCACATTCAGAACACAGCACAAAATGCCACAGCTGTAAAGCAGGGCTCAAGTTTTGACACTTGCTAGATAACTTATCACCGTGCTGGTAATCTCTTGCGGGACTCTGCCAGTCAGACAGCATGAGGTATGTATTGGGGACCCTTATATGGACTTCAGCTCTGTGATGTCCGATTCCCACTAGCCACGTCATTCTTTAATTTATAATTTGCCTAGTCGTAGCAAGGGCTTCCTGCACAGTGTGACACTTGGCTGCAACAATTCAGAGAGATCACTCGAGACAGTGCGAACTCCCACTTTCTGAGCTTCAGTTCCAATTATAAACACACAGTTCTATCTATTTTAAACACTTCAGGTTTAAAGTGGGGACTTCCCAAAACTTGACTACCATAGTAAGGATGTAAAGGATGGGAAAATCTTGACCTTGCTGATTTTCAGATGTTTCAAGAGAAAAAGTGTATTGGGCAGCTGTTTCTAGTTAAATGTGTGAAGACAAATAACCTCCTTCTAAATTATGCATTCTGGACAAGATTAATCTGCTCTTTGTTGACTATTCAGCAAGGCAAGCACACAGCAGTGATCTGGTAAATTTTGTGTTTGAATAACAAAAAATTTCAAGTCAGCAGTTCCTTCTTTGCCATTTCAAATAATAGAGAGTGAGGTTTAAATGCTGGATTCAGAGCTAAACACATAAGGCAGCTCACAGAATATCAGAATGGCTGACATCATCCTGTCCAACTGCCCTGCTCAGGCTGGGTCACCAGTAGCAGACTGCCAAGGATCATGTCCATACAGCTTTCCAGTGTCTGCAAAGATGGAGAGTCCACAACCTGTCTGGGCAACCTGTGCTAGAGCTTGGTCACCCTCACAGTGAAAAAGTACCTCCTGATGTCCAAATGGACCCTTCTGTGTTTTAGTTCGTGCTCATTGCCTCTGGTCCTGGCCATCACTGAAAAGATCCTGGGTCAGTCTTCTTTCTGCTCTCCTTTCATATATTTATATATATTGACAATATCTGTCCTAAGCTTTCTCTTCTTTATGCTAAACAGTGCCACCTGTGTCAGCCTTTCCTCATGTGAGAGATGCTCCAGTCCCTTCATCAACCTTAGTGACCCTTTCCTGGACTCTTTCCAGCAGCTTTGTGTCTCTCTGGTACTGGGGAGCCCAGAACTGGACATGGTACTCCAGGTGTGGAGTGCTGAGCAGGGTTAAGGATCCCTTTCCTCAGCCTGCTGGCAACACCTCTCCTATTGCAGCCCAGGATACCACTGGCCTTCTTTACTGCAAGGCCATGTTGCTGGCTCATGTTCACCTTGGTGCCCACCAGGATCCTCAGGTCCTTCTGTGCAAAACTGCTTTCCAGCTGGTCAGCCCCCAGAATCTACTGGTGCAGGTCTTTGCACTTCCCTTTGCTGAACTTCATGAGGTTCCTGTCAGCCCATTTCTCCAGCCTGTTGAGGTTCCATCCCTCTGGACAGCAGCACAACCCTCTGATGCAGCAGCCGCGCTTCCCATGTTGGAACATGAGCAAACTTGCTGTGTGTGCACTTTGCCACATCATCCAGGTTATTAATGAAGACACTGAACGGGACGGGACTCAGTACTGACCCCTGGGCTACACTGCTGGTTAGTGGCCCCCAATTAAACTCCATACCACTGATCACCACCCGCTGGGTCTGGCTGCTCAGCCGGTTTTCAACCATGTCCTTGTGTGCTCATGCAGCCCATGTGTTATCACACAAAATCACAGAATGTCAGGGATTGGAAGGGACCTCAAAAGACTGTCTAGTCCAATTCCCCCGCAGCTTCTCTCTCAGCATCTTCTAGAAGGCAGTGTCAAAAACCCTACTGAAGTCAAGGTAGACTATATCCACTGCTCTCTCCTCATCTACCAAGCCAGTCATTTCATCATAGAAGGTTATCAGGTTGATCAAGTATGACTTCACCTTTGCCTTCCTCTTCGTAAACCCATCCAATCATCATCTGACTTCCCTGAAGCAGAGTCATGTACTGCAGTCTCCAGTGGCAGAACTGCACCGGTAGAATTGGGTCCTCCCTTAATTTCTCAATATAAACCAGAATGCAACAGGCAGATGAAATCCTATGAGCGGGAGTGCCACCATTGTTCCTGAGATTATGCAAGTAGAAAAACTAGCTTATTAATACTTCATTTACACATATTCAGTGAATGGCCAAGTTATCTTCAAGGAAAGACTGAGGAAAAGGAAGCAAAGCTGTTTAAGAAACAAATAATTGCTCCTTGGAAAAAAGTAACAAGCATTTTTAAACATGCAGTTCGTGTGTCGATCCATTTTCTCTGTTTATCATGGTCCTTCACCAACTCATAGTGCAGCAGGGACCAGGCATTATCACATTATCTTTGTAGTCATTAAATGCTAAATGAGATTTCTACATTGTACTGTCAAGCAGAGCTGATGACACAGCTCCCTACGGGCACCTTGCTCTTATCCTGTTTGCAGTAACAAAACCCCAAAGAGATATCATTATAGAGGATTTGAAAGGGAACTGTGGCAGAGAGGTTGACATTGGCATCTGTAAATCCTCTGCATGCTCGAAAAATTAGTTTGGTGGTTATCTCTCTAAATAAAACTCTGCAAAAGGTAACATTTTTGGCATTCTTGGTGTTTTTCCAAACCAAAACTGTCACTGTTATTGCCTTCTGATGCAATGACAGACCACTCCTGATCTCATACTGATACAGGGATTTGGGTTAGTTCTGTGCATGCAAGAGAAAGAAAGTATCCAGAACACAAGAGCAAGGCCAATGAGTTCTCCTAGCTCTCCTCATATATAGTGCACAGGTTACAGAGACACTTTAATGCGTTTCTACACTGAAGTACATCAGTGTATTTTCTAACTAGCCAGCTGTCTTCTGGGTGTTGAAGACCTGAGCTAAAAAACCGAACATTTACATCCTGTGTGTGTACCTACAAGAGAGAGTATGTGCACATGCAAGCAGCTGCCCTTGTCTGGGAAGAGGTGAGATTACAGTAATGCCTGTGTAACTACCTTATAGATGTATGTATTGCACAGCTTTCCCAGGACCCCCAATTCAAAGGAAGGGTGGAAAAGGAGTAGCCTGCAGTATTGCAATCTGCATGGCAATAACATCCTCATACTGACTTCATTGGGCCAGACTTTCCTTATCTCACCATGTTTTTCTTTAAGCTGAACACATTCAAAAAGTGTGCACTGAAAGCTAATGAGAAGATCCTAGCTTCAAGCTTAGCTTCTGGTCAGTGTTTTCAGTGACTAATATTTTATTTCTCCTCTAACTTCTTACCAACACAGGCCACCAACTGCTAACCTGGAAACTATGTGGTCTCCAACCCACTTCTACCTTAAAAGCAGCAGAAGCCCCATATATTTCTTGTCTAGCACACAGTAAACACAATGGCACTCTAGCAAATAAGCTACTTCAGTACCTGGTTATATCAGAAACTCTCCTTCGTGCTTTGGGAAACAGAGTAATGTCAATGAATCATGTTCAATTACAACATAGTTATTTTCAAGCTTGTTTGATGCCTAGCATTTGAGGAAAATGATATGCTTACTCACCACAAGGGATATATGCCAAGCCTACTGACAATGAAGACAATGGCAAATGTAAGGAACAGAAGGTCACTCAGTTTTTGACACTTGCAATAGTTTGCCATTTTGGCAGCCTGTAAAAGAAAGAAATGTCTGTTTACTTCCGTAAGGCCAACTGAGTTCTCTTGTATTGTGTATAAGCTGTAAGAAGAAGAAATCAAATTTTAATGAAATGGCTTATAGTTTCATTGGGCCACCTCACAGTGACCTTGCAACTCCTCTCCACCATGCAGGTGGAAAATGTTTTCTCAGAAAAAAATCTCAAACTGCATAAAACCACAGTACATATCTCATTTCTTCTTTCCCCATTCAATTTATCTGTTGAAATCCTACAACTTCAGATTCACAAAACTGTTCTAAACCTTTTATTGAACCCCACTGTGTTTAAGCTGTGTTCCCAAACTATTTACCTACCTGTCTCTCACCTTTCCAGTATGCTCCACTCGCATTTTCAGCATCCATCCATCTTCCACCTGCTCCATGCTCTCTGACCTTCTAGTGTTGATATATATAAACTTTGTCTCAAGTCCTGTATTGTGTCCCATATCCTATGTTCTCCTACAGCATCTCTTTGTTTCTGGCCTACACAAAACAGTTTCTACCTCTAAGATTATAGCCCTCCCCTTCAAATATTTTTCTAAGTCTCTCTTCCCCTCTCTTTCCAACTTTTACTCTCCAACTTCTTTCCCTACACCTATTTTTACATACTTATCTCACTTGTCTTCATGCAGTCTTCCAAATCCTCCTCAGTGAAAGAGTCTACTAATTACTCTTCACTCAAACCACCCATTAAAACACTGACCTTTCCTGAAGGTTCTTTGCCTTCTTCTCCCTGAAGAAAACAGTATGTACAAACAAGCTTGTTTTAAGACATTTATACTTCTTCCAAAGCCTTCATGTGTGTAAACAGTTACTTATTTTAAAACATCTGCATCAAGGCAGGGACAGTCTTTCTTTATGTTTTCTGTCAAACGTGTCCAGAGAGTCACTGCACCATGAAGAGCCTAATTTAGTGTCTACTTAAGTCACTGGGAACCCTTTCAAAGCCCCCTCTGAGGGGGCCTGTATCCTGCTCCCATACTGAGAAGATGCTTAATTGTACAGACTTTCCAGAGGGCTAAGAGGGAGCAAAATTACCACAACTATACATATACAACACTACTCTGAATGCAGAATTCAAACCAGAGAATTGTCTAAAATGGCAAGAGAAACTCTTGCATTCTGTCTTATATTTTTGGTACAAACACACTCAACCTGAAGTGCTCAATACTCATGTCAGACAATCTGGATGCCAAAGCCAACTTGCACTTTTGCATGTTATGTAACTTCTGCAATGTTTCCACATAAAATATGAATATAAAGGATAACCTCGCTAACAGAAAACAAGTTAGGAATATGAGGAAAGCCACCAGTGCTGCACGGAAAACATAACTCTTCTGAATCAGCTCTATATTCTATCGTAGACACAAAAGTGTCTCCTAGCAGTTTGTACTCACAGTCTGGTTTATGGAAAAGAGAACACTTTGGTGCCAACATGCAAAGCAGGAGAGTCAGAGTCAAAACCTTGATTTTTAGATGACTGAAAGTTCAGCTACGAATTCCGGATGTATTTCCATGGTGTCAGTCTAAAAGAGCTGGTTTCAGAGTGTGTGGAACCGATATTGCTATAGCAACTTGTAGTAGGATCATGCCATTTCTCGAAAACCATATGCCCGTTGGGCCATCAGTTCTCAAATAGTGAATCTAAAAATTACATTGATAAGGAAAGACTATAAAAAGAAGGAAAAGAGTATGTTGTTGGATGGAATTTGGCCACCTAAGATCATGCAACACAATTTTCAAAGCTTAAAACCCCTAACTACAACTGAATAACACAGCTCTTCCAGATACTCTTGCTAGTCTATTTAAATCCACTTATTTCACAGCGCAGCTATTTGCTTTGGTCTGAAGTGTCCATGCCCTGCTCGTTAGAAAAGTGTTTTACGAGATGGATGGAACTCAACAGACAGGATTTGGGTGAAACTGTCGGCTATGTGAGGCTCATATGCCAGAAACATACTAAATTGGCATATTTCTCATATCTGTACACTAGCATCAAAATTGTCAGAGTGCTCATTAATTGAAGCTGAAAAGTCTCAAGGTCCCCAAATAGGTGGGATTTTAAGTGCTTCAGCAGATTATGTTACAGTGTTTCCAACCCACACTTTGCACTGCAGTCCACTCATAACCAAGACCCCTTAAACAATTCAGCTGGGATTCTGAAAGCTGCCTCTCAGTAGCCTAGATTTCAGCTTAAGCTAATGTAATGGCTTCCTAGGCAAGCAAATGGCTCTATGTCTGGTCTGTCCTGCCCTGGCTGGGCTGCTTTGAGTATCCAATATAATGTTCACTCAGATCTAAGAGAACAGCTACGTACTCCTGAAAATCCTGCTATGACTCTTCTGTACCTGCAGACACCTTAAGACCTACAGAAAAAACCTCAAATCCAGTATTCTTAACAATATATAATACGTCCTGCAACGAGAATAGCAAAAATGTTCCATTCCAGCTTTCCACTGGATGTGTTTCATTATAAAATGGTAGGTGGAAACAGTCTAGTGGCCTCTGGAAATAGCTTTTCATTTTTACAAATATATACTATGTAAAACAGGTCAGGCGCACAACTGACCCATTAGGGTGATATATTTTACCAGCTTCTTTTGTAGCCTGGTAATATTCTTCCTCTGCACTGACTTTCCCCTCAGCAATGCTGGCGGTGTGCAGGAGTCCATTTCTCTCATAGGGCACCAGGGCTATGACCCACTGCCATAGCAAAAGTCTGTTGAGAAAGTTGTAACGGCCCTCCTAGTAAATGCTTCTCAGGAGTTGTCGTTCTCTTTCTTATACTTTAGCCTGGCTTCAGTATTTCTAGTCAGAACAGACTGAATGAATCGACTAGAAAGACCAGTAAAGTATGTGCCTCATGGGGAAGTATATCTGCGCATCATGTTGGAACAGCAGTAATTTCTCTCTGTCTTAGCCACTGAAGAACAGAGGAATTGAGAAAAACTATGTATCTCACTGTGTTCAAGGTAATCCTATTGCAGCTGCTTTCCAGTGGCTTTATAGTTCCACAGCCACCAGTCTGATCTGGAATGAACACTGTCAAGTACGTTTGTCTGGTTGTAAGAAAAGAGGAATGAAGAAAGCTTGGGTGAACCCACAGCTAGCAGAATGGATCTGCACACATGGCTAAAACACAAAAATAGACTGGTAAAGATGTAATTATTTCTAACAGGAGAAATCCAGGTTCTGTGTTGCTTTCTATCTCAGGCAGTCATGTGCCTTCTAGATTATAAAAAGATTAAAAAATAAAAACAGATTGACAGGACCATCGAATCAGAATGGCGGGATTTTGATTCTGTAACAGGTGATTCACACAGTGAGACTATTAATATATTCTTGCATAACAGGATCCCTGCAACTGCTTTAGTAAAAAATAACTTCAGACAAAATAGTTATTAACTTTGGCTTGATCCTGATGCAGAGGTCACAGCCAGCCAGCCAGAGCTGTCTAAAAATTGATGCAGATACAGGATGACAAGATCTCCAAATTGCCGTTATGGAAGTTACAGACCATGTTGACTTAAAAGAATTTCAATCATCCCTTCTTCTCCAAGGCCAACTGTTTAATACTGGCATCTGGATGTGGAAGCAAAGGAACCTGGAACATCCTGGAGCCCAGAGGCCAGCTCACTATCCATGCACAGAACAGCCACTAAGGTGTCTGTTGGGCACCCTCTGCCCAACAAAGCACACAGCAGAATCAAACTGTGACACCTCGATTCTTTTGGAGCCAGGGTTCTTGCCCCACACTTCACTTCAGAAGGGTCAAGAACCAGAAGCTTCTATCTCATACAGTCATCAGTTTCCAGATTTTACAGCTCTGAGCTTTTGAGTTTACCACATTATATTTCAAATTTGTGTGCAACCCTCCCTGGCATGCAATGCATTACCAGTGTCTGCTTTGTACAAGCAACTTATCAAGGGATAAGACGGCCTGAAGTCACAAACATGCACTGCTACAAGCATAATATATTTCAGCAAGGAAATATACTACATTAACCACCATTATTATCTTGAACCAGCTGCTTTGCTTAAGAAATACTTGTTTTGAATAGAAATAGATTCTACCTATTGACATGCTAGCTCTCAGAATAGTGAATACCATGTACAGACACTGATGATATACATATTTTCTCACCTCTAGGACAACATCAGCCGCATCATGGAGACATAAGGTCAAGGTTCCCACTCGTGTCAAATTGGTTACATATGAGAAGGTTATCAGGGTGACTGTTACAATGTGATGTGTAAACATGATGCCAAAATCCTAGAGCAGCAAGAAGCAGGGGAAAAAAATGAACCAAACAGAGTGAGATTCAGTACTTTTATACAAAAACGGATGGATGTTTTTTAAATACAGTATTATGGTTATGATACATAAAGATCTTGCTACATAAGTGCATTAAGTACCCTGCTATATATCTCACTTAGATTGAATAAAATAACGATTGTATGTTAACAAAATACAAAAAGGTTATTGAAAGCTGTGCAATATCTACACTTCTCAGTTCATAGTACTTTAATCTAATGAAGTAAACATTTGTGGCTGAAGTTACTTTCAAAAGCCATATGTATATACAAATCAAATGCCACCATATTTCTTACACACCAAGCAAAATACAATATGCAGAATAACACACCATTCACAAGAGTTCAAACAGCTACACAGGAATGGGAAACACATTTCCACTGCACCATGCATTATTGACAGTCACCTGCCAAGCCCAACTGAGAGCTTTCACAGAGCTGAGAATCCCAGTTCCAGATTTTTATTTGTTTCTTTAATGAAGTTGCTTTGTCTTCACACTGTAGCGGAGTCAGAAAAGTCCTCAAATGAGCTGATACAGCTCCTCCTACTCCAATCTAACTTGTTGCCTCCCAAATGATGCAGGTTCAGTGGTCTCCAGATCGCTAACTCTGAGTTATTTGGCCAGCAAGTAACTATTACTATTGAAAAATACCTGGAGCAGTGAAGCTCCTGCAACACCACATTCCCAGGTACACGTCAAGGGGCAAGCAAAGCAGAGAAAGAAACCCTGCTTGGCTTACACACTCAACTATTGAGAGAAAACAACCCACAGAGATGAGACTTCATCTCTGCAAGGCACCAAGTCAGTCAAAAGGAAGTCTTGCTGGGGTTTGCTGAAGTACCCACACAGCTTTGAGAAGGGATATCAAAACCCTGAAGATCACAGGCACGATTTGACCATGCACTGGGCGCAAAGTTACCACAGTCTTCAGCTAATGAGCCACAGCAGAGAAGCTGTAACTGAGACCCTGCAGTCTTTAGAGAGGCAGCATCTGGTTTGCCAAGGGACTGAAAGTACATGTTGGGCAGGAGGGCCCCGCAGAAAGTGCTGGTGATCCCCCACCAACACAGGGTTAACTCCAGAAAAGCAGCAGCTACAGCTGCTGGCTGCTCTGTCTGTCATACGCTGGGAAGGGGAACTGCCCTGTGTTACGGCACCTCTCTTTGGGAACGCAGCAGGCACCACTGCTTTCAAGAACGTGCAATGCCACTGTCTCTCAGTATCAGCACTTGCTTTTACTGCAATATACACCTGCAGTCCGTGGAAAAACCTGCAGCTTGAGCAGCCTCACTAGCTGAAGTGGGACAGGACCTCTGCCCAGCCTGTAACTTTATGTTTAATGCTACCAGGTGCTATAAGGTCCTATTTCCTCCACATACTCATCAATGGGCATTGCCAGTATCTCCAACACAAAGCTGATGCAGGGCAGGGAGAAAGAAAAGGACACAAAACAAAATAAAACCAAAGACAGAGAACTTGATCCTAGTTTGGTATAATACAATATTTCTCAGCCAGGCTATTTGGTCCCCAGCAGTGTGGAGCACAACCAAATACATTCAGCAGTCACCTCAAGCCACTGCTTTATATGCATTTCCTTAAAGCAGACTGAACAGAAAGAGAATTAAAGGCTCTTTCCCTTTCTAAGAGCCCTAAGGGAAAGCAGGGGTACAGCACCTTAGTAATTTAGGTAACTACAAACCCACACATGGGGACCATTTCACCGTACCATAATCAAAACAGTAAAGCACCTACCTTATGCTCTGGGACTAGAAGTAAGATACTAGCATTGCCATGTGGCCATACTGCAGCCTAGCTCTTCACCTGCTTCAGCTGCAGGTGCTACGGCACTGCTCTTCATCTCCCTTCTAACTGCAATTATCTTAGCACACAAGCAGTCCAAATGGGGGAAGAAGACAAGCAGAAAATTCTTGTCTGTTTTTCTAGCTGACACATTCGTGTTCTACAAATACACGATTTGTGGTCCCTCTTGGGAAATCTTCAAGGCATTCTTGACAATATAGATTATTCCCAAGTAGCCCTAATGCTCTTGGGCAGCAGTCTTCTGCACTTTTGCATGAATCTACTTACAGAAATGCTATCCAGGGAACTCCTTCTCTAACAACATTTCTTAAAAGAGACAGTTATCTGACTGCCAGCTCTGAAACGGAGATGCTGCACTGATCTACTGAAGATCAGTAGAAAAAAGTAGCAGTGATATAAATATGACTATTTTTGCTATGCTGGTCCCTTCTTTCCTGTTTGTGACATCTCTTTACGTCAGTAATTAATATCATGCTTTGAAGATGCTACCTGCTGGATTTTAATTATACATAAGGGTAATGAATACACAGAAATTCATGGTACAAGGCCCCATAATGTCAAGTGGTACTCGTGTTCCCAGCCTGCTTGAGCACTTTCACCCATACACAGCAGAAAAGCATCTATACAGGAAGGAGCTTTTAATTTTTTTAAAATATATTTCAAACTGTATGTAAGTTTGTGCAAGATGCATTTATTTACAGCAGATTTGTAGCCTCCACATATAACTGCTGAAAGATATCATGTGCCTGCATCACATAAATATGGGGCTAGGAACTGGAGAACGAACCTTCTCCTGACACCATCAGTGGGAAGAACACAGGGCAGACAATAGAGAAACCTCATGGGTCTCAACTTGTAGAGAAACCCTCTGGCATCAAGGCTTCTGCTACCCAGGTTTTTTTAATGTGACACACTCACTGACTAAACTGCAAAGTGAATATGGAGCATTAGTGCCACTGGAGGGCAAAACATCATCTTTATTAGTCACTCCAGCTTCTGGAAATGGGCTTCAACAAGGAAGAGGAGTATCAACAGCTAAAGGTTTCAACCATTACAATTCTTCTAAAGGTCCATAAAATGTACACAATCTAAATTCCTTTCCCCTGAAACAAAAGAAATCAGCTCTATGGCCCTTTTCTTACTGAGTTCAAAGAAAGAGATCTAGGATCTAGATTCAGTCAGTCAAATATAGCATAAATTTTCTAGACTCAAAATGGAATATTCAACAAAATTAGCACCTACAGATTACTTTATTGTGGGAATGAGTGAACTGTTATTTAAAAAAAAAAAAAACAAAACAAAAAAAAAAAAAAAAAAAAAAAAAAAAAAAAAAAAAAACACAAACCACAGAAGCTCTAGGAATTGCAAAATGCTTGGAACTAAAAGGTGTGAAGACCAGAAAGGTCTCCAAGATATTCTACGAACCTGTTAACACACTGAATGAGTGGAAAATTTTACATGTTCCTTTAAATACACAGATCAAATATTGTTGTATCAAACAATACTTCAGGTATCCAGAAAGTATACAAATAAGCTTCACTGCTTTTAATACTCATGAGAGGCTTGGGAGGCTAACAAAGTTCCCAAATCTAATGTTTTCTCTGTATTTTACAAAAGCAGAGTATGGCAAGCTGGACAGAGATGATACAAAACCAAATCATACTAGGTTTTGGTCTTTGCAAATGAAAATCCTTAAGGGTAGAACATTGTTACAGCAACACAGTAGATATTTATGAAGCAAAAACCATGCCATTCTAAAACAGTAACAGTTAATCTACTTTGTTTGTTGTCTTAATGCCAATAGTAGACATGTGCAACAGCCTAAAATGGTTTGCTCGCACCTCTTCAGCCAGGCAAAGATAATCTCGTGGAATTTATAACACCTAAATAAACAGGTATTTGAAAGTCAGCAAACCAATTGGAAGTCATTTTAAAGTCAGGATTTTGCTAATAGAGAAGAATAAAACAGAAACGGAAAATGGCAAGTACATTTCTCTTGAGCTACAGTGAGCAGGAGTCAGGCCAGAGCTGGGTGCTGGTGCTCACAGAGAAAACCTCCCGCACCTCGCCCTGAGAGGAACCCGCTGCATGGAAGTGGCTGCCTGAGCTCCTGCTGGGCACAGGGCTGCCAGGACACTGCAACACAGCCACTGCTGAATATAAAGTATATGAAATTATAACCAAGGTTTAGATAAAAGTATTCCTCTCGCTGTAACATGAAAACATCAACAGGTTTCTCAGGCTGAGAACTGTTAATCTGCTCTGTATAGGCTGTCATGAAGTATTACAATTACATCTGATGTTAGCTGGCAAATTTCCTGCTTTTTCCAGTTAAAGACAGCCTTATTTCATGCAGGCATCATTTAATATATTGCATACTGAATACATTAAAAGGTTTCCACAGTTTCCACAGATTTTAAACTATACCTGCTCTTGAAAAGAGAACTATTACAATGCTGCAAGAGCTGGCTGCTCTGTCAAGCTTATACTCCTTTTTGTCAACTACCATAAGCTCCTAGTACTAACATTTTTCAAATCATGGGTTTCCTTGACAGCTTCCACTCAGGGTTGGCCACAGAACAGTTTTACTGTGTGACACCAGTGCACGGCCGCCTTTCTCCAGTCTGATCTTCCTAGTTATCAGTTTCGCTTACATTGCAAAAATAACTGTCTCCACAGTCCAAACTGGTCAGTGATCTAGTAAGTTATTTATAAATATGGCATCTCCATTCTCCCCTGCAGAGTGCTTATAATGAATGGCTTCTGACATTGCACTGCAGATATTGTGCTCCTGCTGGACACTGGACGTTCTCAGACACAGCAGATGCACAGGACACTGCTTTGCTCTGGTGCTTGGGGTTCAAGCACTGCAAATCAGCAGCAGGGGTGTCACTTAGTTATTACCGCTCCACTTCCTGTCCTCCTTCTCCCATTCTATTTCCACAGCAGGCTGCTGCAAAGTCTTCTTGATAACAAATACAAATCATTTAAGAGACTTGCAAAAGATTGTTTACTTGCACCTATGCTATGAACAGGACCAGGCTCTAGCTCTGTGCTCAGCTCACCATAGGGAACAAACCTTCCGGGTCATGAGGGGAAAAAATATAGCATTTGCTCACGAGAAAGGTATTACTGGCCCTCCTAATGGCCCTTTTCAAAAGTGCACTTCAGTGCTGAACCAAGATGCTTCCAATTTTCACATGAGCAAAGTGACTAGTCAGGAACTGATCAAATATTCTTTAAACACAAATTGTACTGCAAAATTGCACTACTGTTGCACCTGTAATGCTGTTACATTTTCCTATCCCTCAACAGGTACACAATGAAATGTGACCAATGGCACAGTGCAGAGGGCTGAATATGAATGTTGGGGGACTGATTAGACACAAAACTTTTCTGCAGCAATAACCTGAACAATTCTGTAACATTGCTGCAGAGATTACGTTTTGATTGATATATTAACAAATGACTCTTCAATATTGCTGGCACCTGCATCTTACATATGCTAGTCAATGTTACTCTTCATTTAAATTCATCTCCACTACCATACAGCTCTGCTGAGCACAGTTTTTCTGCATCTGTTTTTTGAAACGGTGAAGCTGTATTCATTTCAAGCTCATGATTAACAGAATGTTTAGCATCTACAGATAATGCAAGCAAGAGATTTACACGTATTCATCTTACATTGGTGGTTTTGTTTACTATTTACCATCCAATATGAATTTAAAATTTGTGGATGTTTTCTTGAGATATCTACTTCTGGAAAAATTTGAAAATTCAAATAGAGGGGTGTTTTCCTACATCCATAGCTCTGACAGAAGACTCTTAGGAGCACACTGTGTTTCCAAACAGCAGCTAAATTTATTCAGGATATATTGTATTCTTCATTTACTCTTTTCAGAGTTATGCTCCTGCTAAAATTCTACTGATGGATTTTTCCATTAGCATAGCCTACAATCATTTAATTAAATTACAACAGAAGCAGATACATAAAAATATTATAACATCTTTCCAAGTGTTTTAAACAAATAACTTTGCAACATTAAAAAACCCTGCAAGAATAGCTCAATGGACTGGTATTATAGAATGACCGTCATGCTCTCTGTTCTGCTATGGACTAGCACTCTCTTTGGAGGAGAGAACTTGGACAAAGGAATATGGAACGGGTTGCTACTGATACTGGAAAAACGTTTTTATTGGGCCAGAGTTTTATTTTCTTGATTAATAACCCATTAACAGCAATGCTCTGATTCTTGAAATTATGTAACTGTAAAGGTAAGATTAAACGTAACATCACTTTTTAATATTAAATGTATCCCAGTTTTTACCATCCCTTTGCAGAATAAATTGAAAGCCCTCACAGATTTTACCAAAGCGATACTGTGAATTTTTGAGGCAGTCTTGCTTTGTCATTGATATTTCATCAATATTTTCTTAGAAAAAACAGTATATCCACTAGCTACTACATGTTCAATTCCATTCAAGTCCCTGTATGAGAGCAGAAGGGTTTTTTGGCTGATGCTATTTCTCCTTGAGTATTTGTTTACTCAAGGTTCTTCTTCCCATGTACAGAAAAAACCCACAGCATAGTAACAAGGAACAGAGTAAGACAAGCACTTTAACATTAATTTCTCAGTGATGGATATCTGCAAGACGTGGTGACTAGAAACAACTGTATTTCTAGTTCACTGCACAGGTAATACAGGTATTCCCCGAGTCAAGAAAGATGCGTGCTTAAAGTTTTCAATTTTTTTAGTCTCACTCTTCTTACCTTTCTTTTGATGTCAATGAATTGAGAAAACATTAAGGACCAGTAGAATGACAATTCAACTATGTAGTAATAATGAAGGTCAGGCATCAGTGGCTGAAAGATGGAGATGAGAAAAGGTTAATAAAATCTAACTGACATTATAGGCAGCTCAGGTATAGAGGAGACACATAAACATCCTATATAAGAAAAGCAATCATGGTTGACTCTTTCAAACTTTGATGGCTGTGGAAAAATAAAGCTCCGCAACCTACCCTCCTCTTACGTTTTAGTCTTGACAGTATTGTAATACCAAAAAAATATTATGTTGTCTGGTCAAAACCTAGAACAAACTGAATTCTGAATACTCCAAAGTGTTTTGAAAGATTACTTGAAACATCTTGCTGTACATCAGTAATGTGGGTTTAAAGCATAGCAAAAGAAAGAATGCTGGAGCAGATTAGAGATAGGTAATGCTAGTATATAATCTCATCTGCTCACGATGAAAATGTTGTGAGCTTTAAACAGGAATCTTTCAAATATAAAAGCTTACTTCTAAAAAATTTAACCATTTTCTGGGAACATGTTAACATTCGTTAAGAAGAAAGTAAAATAAATTTACCTAGGCATCTTGTTTGACACACAACATGGTTACACAGATGTTTAAAAGTAAAACAAAACTAAAAACTCACAGGAACTTAACGCACAAAGAAAACCAAGCTGGGGAGCTTTAAAGAAGGTAACTGGTGGCACACATAGTCTGTTAAGCCCCCAGCCTAAGAGAGTCAGTCCTAGGAGCAACTCTAATTTTCCTGTGATGGTGTTTCCATGCTAGTCATGTCTTCCATTGCTGTGATAGAGAAGGGCGCTGGCACAGGAGAAGCTCCCAGGGACATCTCCTGAGAGATTAGATGAATGATCTCTAGCGCAGTTTGCAGCAGCACAACCATGCACCTAAGCAGGGCATGAGCTATTTCCATGGGCAAGAGGCATTTCAGTTGCCTCTTTTACTCCCATTCCCTTGTGCAGACCAATTCTTTGCAGGTTAAACACAGTCCTTAGGTGCCCACTGCCTGGTCTATGTGGGTTATTTAAATATAGACAGATGTTTATGCTTTATGAAAAATGTATACACTCAAAATCAATCTTTGAAAGACATTTCTTGGTCCAATATAATCCTTTTCTGATTTAGTGAGACTGACAGTAGGCTTTTAATTAGGTGTAATCAAAAAAAAGGGAGGAGAACATGAGTTAGCAATGAACCATGACTATTATACTCATTGCAAGAGAATTCACCAGGGAAAATTTCTAGTAAAGTAATTAAGGTTGTCAGCTGCTTGATTAACAATAGCACTAGTATTTCTCAACGCATATATAATGCTAATGTAGGGGGATTCTAAAGATATCGTTTCCCTCCATGAAATGATCCATAGCATGTGTTTAAGTTCGTTTTAATGTTAGGTTTCACTTCTCCATAGACTTCAATAGGACTACTCTGTGCTTATGGATACATTGTCACCCAAATGATCCATTTGACTACATGTACAGTGAGTCCAGCTGGATTTCTGCAATGCTGTGTTGAGTAACTTACAGAGGATTTGTAGCAAACAAGAGACTAGGAGTTTTATCTAATTAAGAAAAAAACACAACCAAATTGAAAACCCTGATTAGCACCCAGTAGTCATTTGTATCTCCAGCATAATGACTATGGTAATGACTTTTATTTGATTATTTGCTTTCTGTTGGACCCTCTCCACCACTATCATGTTTTTAGATATAGTAAGTTTAGTTGTCACTCTCTAAAAGTTGTAACCAACCTTCTGAATGTCCTCATTCTTCTGATAAGTCTGGGAAATATATGTTCTTTAACCAGAAAGATTCGTGGTCTTTCGTCATAAGTAAATCTCTTCTTGCACATAATAACACCAACATACAGGACTGAAAGGCACCAGTGATTGCAGTTATATCCATTCTGATAAACGATTGTTCCTAAAATTGCTGAGGGATGAAGATTCAACACTTCCCACATTCAATTTCTTCTGCTGCTTCCCTAATGTTATTCAGTTCACCCTCCAGTCCCTGGTGTAATTTAAGTCATTATTTCTTCAGAGGCTCAATGACCAAATTCCTTCAGCCCTCCTCAGATCAAGATTTCTGATCATTCTTGCTGAACTTTCTCCACTGACCTATTTCCAACAGGTACACAACTTTCAAGAACTGTAGCACCCAAACCTAAATACAGTTGTCCTGTTTAGCCTGCCCAGGGCTGTTGGCTGTCACAGGGAATTCATGTGTCTTTCAAACAATACTCTTCTTCATACTTTCCAGTTTGGTGATGACTCTTTTTTTTTTCCCCTCTCCCTGCCTCTCAGGGGAAGAAAGGAAAAAAAAAGGCAATAGGTTAGACTCCTTAAATTTGCAATTCAGTGTAAATTATATTTGAATAGCAGCTGGTACAATGTCTCAGTGATCCCTACTGGGACTCCTGGATGCTGAATTAAAAAAAAAAAAAGAAAAGGCAAGCTGCAACATTTTAAGGAACTCAGAATTAGAATTTAGGCTAATTAAAAAAGCTACCACAAGTTATTACAATTTTAAAGGCCATCTTACTAGGTAACATTTGAAACCTTTGTTACCTCTATCTTATAACAAAAGGAAAAATTATACTTCATAACTTTAGTCTCTTGTTGCCTCCTGTTATACAAGGGGTATTAAAGAAACAGGTGGTTCTTTGTTTTCCCAAAAGGGTTTCCAAAGTCCATTCCTAGGCCATATGCATGATGATAATTTTTCCTTGAAAAGGCTACCTTACTGTTGTTGTTATTATTAATAATAATAAAATGGAGCATTCAATTAATTCACTGATCCTCACAACATCCATGTTCAAAGTTTCTCGTATCAGACCAGGAGGCAAAATGAGGCAGTGGTAAAATGAGGCAGTGGTACAGCCAAGGCAGAGTTCAGGAGTTATCTTTTCTGAAAAATACATTGAATCCTTTGGAGCAGGTTGACTGCTCTGTTGAAACACATCCCATACTTTAACAGCTAGGTCCAGTAACACAAACTAATGGAAAGCACAGGAGAGGTTTCTCAAAGCTCTTTGGGTAACCAAATTTTGCAAGCCACTGTTCATCCAGATAATGATAGTCAGAATTTCTACCCTTCTGCTTTCACTTGTCCTACTCCTTTTTCCCCTGGCAAAGAACAGTTTCCAGAGTTGGTAATCCTGGTGTTACTGCAGCAGCTGCATGTCGTTAAAGCAACTGTCCTGCTGCGCAAGATGGCCAGACCTTGGACCTAGGAATTAAATAATCCTGGAGCTAGTTAAAACCTTAGCAGTGTAGTAAGGAATAAATATACAGTCATTGTTCTTTTGAAGATTGTTTAAAGGAAATCAAATTTCAAACTTAAGGAAAATTTTTAGAGGACTGAAAGAGGGAATGAGAGCAGCAGGACAAAACCTGAAAGAGCATTTTTACTTCAATGACGGCATTCTTCTCCTCAGTAAAGGAGGTAAATTAGTTAAGTCCTTTCTTTGAAATTAAGTTATATACTTGGACCTAGAGCAGAGTGAAAGGCTGATGCTTTTTGAATCCATGAGAATACAGACATTGCTGAAGATAAAGATTTGAAACCATTTTCAATTCTCTCATGAATTTTACCTTCTTTCATTGTAAGCTTCCATGAGGCCAGGACTGGACAGCCTCTATGTAAATACCTAAAGGAGAAACTTACCTTCTCTCTTTAGTCTCCTCTTTGATCACACAAGCTGTCAGGGATTAGTTCTTACCCTGTGTGCAGTGTAACAACCACAAGAACTATATTGGCTTTTCCCATCCAACTGAATCTGAAGCATTGCTAAAACTTTCAGAATCCTCAGAATTTTGTAAAAAATTACCATCCTACTGCCATTGCAGATGTCTGCTTTCATGGTTAGATTTCCCCGATCTCTTTTCAGATCCTGTGCTTTATTTCAAAACAGGTGTGACAGCTGTATTCATCTTGCCTCTCCTGAACTTGAGCAAGATGTGGAGCATCTAACAATGTTCTGAAATACTGAGTAGCCCATTCACATTAACATATTGACAAAAAGCTCCACCATAATAAAAACAGAGCTCTGGTAGAAGTGTCATGGTTGGTTTTAGGCAGCACTGTAACTTTTACCTGATATGGATACCCGTTCCAGCACTGTCTGGTATTCCAGAGCCAGGGTGTCTGAGAAGAAAGAAAACAAAAAGGTCTGTACACACTATTTTGGGCAATGCAAATGTATATGGTTAACAAAAATGAAGGACAAAACTACAGAAACAGCTTACAATTTGCAATTTTTGACAGAAGCAATGAAAATTGAATACAAGGTGATTCCTCCAAGATTCACAGCATGAATTAGAGCAACCTGCCTGTTCACAGAGGTTTTTGGTTGGTGTACCATGACTTCATATGAATAGCTTTTGCAGGCGCGCAGGTTGAACATAATCAGCTTGTGCTCAGGTGGTCAGATCTCACCTTACCTTCTCAATAGCATGGGAAATCTTAGTCCTTGGCTGCTCAAATATTTTTAAAAATGTCCCTTGCATGTGCTGTTACATATAAGCATCCTTCTTCCATACAGGATCCATCCTTCAGCCCAGCCACATCAGCTCAAGACAGAAAATCATACCTTTTGCTTTCCTGGCTAAAGACAAGTCCATCCAGATATGACAGATCTTGCTATCACACAGAAAATACTCTGATATCTTAGGGCAACATGAAAGGTGCCAGAGACAAATTTATTGTAGCATGCATCTTACAAGCTCTTGCCTTGCAAAAACCTAGGCAAACTTAAAGACTTTGGGACAAGCAGCCCTGTTATGCTTCTTGTTTCTTGGCCACTTGCACAAGATTTATGTGATTATTTCTCTTTCAAAGCCACAAGAGAGCCTTTTAAACCTTCTCTTGTAAGCAGGTTGCTTCTTTTAGAGTTCTTTAGTTTTTATCTCCTTTCTGTGCAACTAAATGGACTTAAGAGAGAAAATGCCATACTGGCAAGCTCTTCTATGCAACATACTCAATCATTAAGTATTTCTATACTGGGTAATAAGAACGTGACCAAACAAACAGCTACCAAGCAGCCACACTTCCGTTTTAGTGCATGAGCAGGAACAACTCCTTTCAGATATGCATGTCTTTCAAAGCACAGCTGCATCTCAGGTTCTGGCACATTCAGAAGCACATGTCTACAGTGCAAGTACTCATCCACTATGTGCCTCACTAGAAACACGAAATAAAACTGTGTATTCAAGATCTTTGTGCAGCTCCTTTACACAAGCTTAACTGCTCTACATCCAAGTATAAAGGGAGCAGAACATCATTAGTAGGTCTCCTGGACTGAGGCACACATACCCTTATGGCTTCCAGTGCTTCCACTAGATTACATTTTTTAAAATAAATCCACATTGCATGAGAAGCAGCATTTTATTGTTTTCATCACCAGGTGGAGCAGTTCAGCTCAGGCAAAGCCTAATAACAAACCCATGCAAAATACAATGGGTGAGCATCAAACCAAATACAATGAACACTAAGCAGAATGTTAAAGCCCGAGGCTGAGGATCAGGATAGTAGAGTCTTTATAAGTAGGAAGGATTTGTTCCATATCAAAAAGACATGATGAAGTCTAGCCATAATTACAGCCCATTCCCAACCACTACTTAAGTTCTATTGTGATTTGTCTTACAGAAGGTCCTTATAGCCTTTGTTGGTTAATAGTGATGTAGTATCATAACTAAAGGCTCTTCCTAGTTTTCTGGATGTGTCTTCACTCAGAAAACAAGATAAAATATAACTTCCACACTCATACCCCCAATGCTCCTGAAATGAAAAGGAATAATTCTTACAGTAACCTGAGCAGTATGCCAATATTTAAAGTAACAGACCTCTCAGAATTTCTGATATGCCTCTCACAGGATGCTGTAAGTATGACTGAAGTCCATCCAAACTTCCCCTTCTCTCTGTTAGGAATAATAACTTCATGAAAGCAATTTATTTGTTCAAATATCTCCACAGTAGTTACTGTGCTGAGTTCTCATTTCACACAACAAAAAAGATCTTTGGAAACAGCCACAGCCCCTCTGCAAGTATTACTAATATACAGAATCTAAAATATTTCTGACAGCTGCCTAAATTAGATGCATACAAATATTGTAGGATAATTCATAGTTTTCGCCAGGTTTGAAAAGCTGTAACTGTCTTTCATATCAGATGCAACATGAGATAAGAGATGATTCCTACCCAATTACTTTGCTACCTAAATTACAGGTGCTAGCAAAAAATGCACATTTTTCTCTTTCAAATATTATGACATCTTAAGGCTTCTTCAGAGAGATGCTTGCTGTAGGAGCTGTAGATACAGAGGTTTATGTGCAATTAAAAAGCTGAATGCCAAATAAAATAGGCTTCACTGGAGGAACCCATAACCACAAAGCCTGAAAGGATACCACAAACTGACAAACAGTATAATATATGTATTAAGCCTCAAAGACCAATACATTGCAGAACATCTGCCTCTTCTGAACCACAGAAAGCTCAGAGAGCCATGCTGCCATCTCAAACAAAATGCTTCTGAGTAGCTGTCTGGAAACATAATGGATCCTCTGTGGGCAACAGTGGCTAAGACAGCAAGGCACATCCAGCACCTTCCTACCCCTCTTTCCTCCCCAGTTTCCCCTCCCCTTGACTTGCCCTGGCATCTCTGAGTTCACTCTAGCAGCTGTAGCAGCGGGGGACTTTGGTTATGTTTGCCCTGGAGGGTTTTAGGAGGGAGGCAGAGAAAGAGCTGGGTTTAGGCACAACTTTCCCCTCTGGCCCCCACAATGAATACAGTCCTAGATTGAACCCTAACTCTTCCATGTAGACCATGGTTACAGTTGTAGCAAGAAGCATCTTGTTTAGTCCTCTGTGAACCTCACAACTGTGGGATACTCTGTGCAGGCTTCAACAGGAAGGAGAGAATAAAGCTCACACAGTCTGCAGTGTGACACCTTGACACACGGGGGAAAGGTGAGTTAATCAGAAAGGACCCAATACCGGCAATCTCAGGGCTCAGCTGAGCCCTGTGTGTGCTGACAGGACATGTCTGTGCACCTCCTTCCACCAGCAAGCTCACTGTGAAGCAGAGCCCAGCTCTTCCTGAAAAGTCCCATGATGGACAGGGAGAAAAGGTCAGTGACTTGGCTTTGCAACAGATCCTTTTTTGATAAACATAATGATAAAAAAGGTTCTACTGTTTCCACTGCCTGTAGAATGGCCCGGTTCCCTTTTTACTTCTTGCTGTCAGTACGTGAACTCTGGGGAAGGGATGAACATGAGGGACTGGAAAAGAGAGGAAATGCAAAGATCCTTATAACAAAAAACATCCTTAAACTAAAAAACAGAATACTGAAATCTTCAGTACCAATTATGTTAGGCACAAAGTACCAGCACTACAACGCTGACATCCTCCTTTACAGAATATAAAGGAGTTCAGATGAAACTTAAGCTTTTCCACACTTTGGTGCAGTGCCTCATCGGTGCAGTATCGATGACAGGGGAGGATGAGAAACAGCTGTTGAATCTGCTGTCAACAAATCTATTATTTTTGTTTCCTTACAGGAATATCTGTCAAAAGCTCCATCAAACCTCTCCAACTCTGTGATTAAGGGGACTAATTTTAAAGAACTCCTGCAGAAATAAAACTTCACTTGAGACAAGGGAATGACTAAGATGGGGGGTGGGGATGAGGAGAAGAAAAAGAAGAAAAAATTTAAAAGGTGGGGGGAAACAAACAAAACCAACCCACAACTAAACCAAAACCAGAACAAAGATCTGAAACATCTGCATACTTAGCCAGAAGCCTCAGGTTGTTCTGTATCCCTTGTCCCATTCACTTATCTACAGAGAAAGCCCTGGCTTTCAGAAGCCCCAAAGCAATGATATTCTGCATGTGTTGCTTGAAGTGCTGCTAGTAACTAGTATGTGAAAGGTCCGTTTTGATAGTAAATGGAGGAAAAAAAAAATACTACAATAAAAAATGCCTTCAATTTATGATATGTTCCCTAGACAGCTGATCTGGCTGAAAGGTATTTCTGTGTGTATTTTATCAGGGAAAAAACCGATGCACCTGATTAAGGATTATTTTAAAATAACAATGTAAATTTCAGTTCATCATACAGTAATACAGATAAATACATATATATTAAAAAAGAATACTCCTCTCTCACCCATATGTGCCCAGCAGAACCCACTGAGCATTGGAAACACACAAAGGCCAGAGGGCAGGTTCTCAAAGAAACCAACAAGAGCTGTACAGGTCACAAGCCATCAGATGTGTGTGTACCAGGCATGTCACGGGTACCAGTGAATTCCACGTATATTTTATAGAATCAGCATGTCAGCCACTATATATGTACATATATACATATGTAGGCCAAATAAATTCGCAAAATAACTGCTTTTGGGAAGACAAATTACTTCCACAGTTCACCTCACTGGAAGTGGAGGCATTTTTTCTTGTACCCAGCACAACCAGAAACTCCAATATGTAAGTGGCACCAACAAGCATGGGTCTTGCTTTGCCCTTGGAAGTGTGAGCCTACAGACAAACAAGAGATGTGCAATAAATGAACACAGCATTGCAGGCATTCATTTTTTCTTTTCGTAGTCCAATAACTTGTACAAGTAACATATTGAAGAAACACTTGCAGAAGTATTCCACTAAGCCTAACGACAGCAAAACCCTGCGCTCCACAGGGCAGCTTCTGCCCTAGCAGGTTGGAGTATTGGATAGAGCTGCTACATATCTGATTTACATGGGCATGTTGTAACTTCCAAAGGGCTTTTTCCTAAATTCCCAGGTAAGTAAGAAAAATCTTTGCCTTTTCCAGCAGATAAACAAATACAATCTGCCTGCTGTTTTTATCAGAAGTACAGCATGTAAAAAGCCAGGAACATCATGACAGAACCCCCACATCTTACAGAAGTGCAAAAAAACACATTTCAAACCAAAATGAGAGAGCCTCAGTCCAAGAAAAGATTTTAAGTTGCTTTTGAAATTAGAAAACATTTGATGCCATAGAACAAAACCAGCACCATACAGAAATCCTGAGCCCTCACTGTGTATATGCTCACTACTCTGCAACCTGAAAAGGCCAAGATTTTATCTGGCTTGGTTACAGCTTTACATAATTTGTCTCTGACAGCTACAAGCAGCATTAAGTGGAACAGAAATTAGCACTATTAATTGAAGTCAAGATAATACATACTTTTGGCAAAGTTCAACCCACCTCATTTATTTTGGGCTGATACAGGCAAAGATGTTTCAGGGCATTCATATCTCTACTTCCATCAAGCTACAGCAGGTCCTTGCTCTTGATGGAAACAAGCGGTACAACTGAGGCCGATTTCATCTTCCTTTACTTAGACCCCAAATGCTATGTGCAGTTTGCTCTTACCCACAGGCCTAACATGAGCTGTCTGATACACACATATAACATATGACACACACATACGCTTTTCCTTGCACTGCTGGCAGAACACCGTCTCCTCCTTGCCATATCCAGAGCTTACACCTTGTCTACCTAAAAGTGCAATTGTAGCAGCAGGGGAGGAGACTACAATCTTTCTGTTGACTGCAAAATATAGAAACATTCAACACTTTCCACCTCTTTTGTATTATCCAGGAACTGAAAATATAAGCACCCTTCATAACATTTTTTTTTTCATTTGGTTTTGTACATGCTTAAATTACATAGAATCTCAGCGTTCACTTTTTTCCCCACTTATGGCTAGGGATTATCACAATTTTTTTCTTTTTCAACATATCAATAAGCATTCCTCTTACACATCACTTGGTTGAATAAGCACTCGCTTAGAGGGGAATTACTTAAATTGCTTGCTTTCTTTTTCTTTCTGCAACACCTGCATCCTCTTGGCACGGTATGCTGAACGGATGCTGAAGTTAGAGACAAAGTCAGAATACCAGGCAGCACAAAGCATCCTTCTATAGTTTCCCATGCCACGGCTCTATGTTCTAGTGTAAAAATGGCTCCAAGAGATTTTACAATAAATTAATCCCTTAGATGCAAATTCCACAGTGACCCTGGGTTTTCTTTCCCATCTTCTTACTTGGTTCAGTGGGGATCAGTGTAAGTGTAGACTACTGCAGCTTTTCTCTCTTAAGAAGTGTATATCCATTAAAACATCTGCTTTTGTCTATATTGCACAAACTAATACACTTTTTTTTCCTCTCAACTACAGAAAAACTCATTGGTATTAACTGTTGTAAAACAAGTAACAGTTTTACAAATCACAGAAAGTGACCTTTCTTTTTTCACAAGTATCAATATTTCGCAGCATTTTTTCCTCCAGCAGAAAGAAAAAGAAACTCCTCCTCATTTTCCTTGATTTTTAGAAGATTTATAAAGGAGCAATCAGAACGTTCTGAGTCAGTTTTTCAAAGTTTCCAAAGATTATAATCTTCCACTAAGTTTGCCTGGTCTCCAAGGGCTTCAGATTTATGGTGTCTTGGGAACTTTCTCTGATTACCTAGAAATATGGTTTTTTCTTGTCATCTTCCAAAAAAATACCCTGTCTAAGACAGGGTCTGAACCACGTCAACATCATCCCTTGCTACTGTTGCATTTGCCTTGCTACTACTTAAGCATTTCTCATACTAAAGTCTCATTGATTTAAAAACCACATCAGACAGTTTCCAGTCTTTACGGGCCACCGGCGACAGGCACTGAGGGCACAACGTCAGCAGCAAACGACGCCAACAGCACGGGCTGGAGTTGTTGATGGCAGGATGAACTGCAGAATGATCTGACTCTCTGCAAGCGCCAGTGTCTAGCCACCTACACATCAAAATTAAGTATACTTTCATCTACCCACAAAATCACTAAGTTCTGACAAAACACCATGCTGTGAACAAAGAGAACTCAGCAAAATGACAAAATTCGCGGCTACTATTTTGCACCAATTCTGGCATGTTCTTCCTTGCAATGCCTATGATTTGGCCTGGGATGCAGTTACCTCTCACACCAGGAACAGCATTTTAATAAATTCTTCACAGTCCCATGCAGTCATTCATATTTCTTGGCACAGCTGACAACAGAAGTGAAGACACATTGCTGATGAGCCTCCTGAGGTTCTCTTCTCATATATTGTGACTAAGCAAGCTGTTACAAGTTTCTGCAGAACTGTTGGGGGTTTTTGTTGTTGGTTTTGGTTTTGTTTTTCTCTAGACATTAGTGCTTCGTATATGCAGAAACAAGGCATTTCGGGGCAAAATGCTTTTGTACTGAACAGCGCTCAGCCTTTCCTCTCAGTAATCTCCTCTGCTGATTTCCAAACATAATTAAAAATGATACTTCTGCTAATTGGAAACTATGAAGTATATGGAAGGATGCATAAAAGGCCAAGATTAACAATAATCACTGGAAGATGCACCTGACATTTTAAATGCTAATATACGTGTATGCACAAAAATATTTTTAGGAAAAAAAATGAATTCAAGTTTGGATTTATTTACATAAAATGATCTCCAGAAAGGCAGAGAAAGCTCCATGCACCACATCCATCCACTTTTCCCTTTAAAAATACGATGTATAAAGATCTGGTGTTTATGTCTTGTGCTGATAAATATGTAATTTCAACTTCCAAATGACATGGAAAATGAAGGTGGCAAAAGGATTCCTAGAGTATCTGGAAGGGTCCTAATATTGAAGCATCACATGCATTGAACAGAACTGAAGAACAGTTCAGCTGGAGAAGCTGGCGGCTGTATCATCTCCTCCCACTGCTCTGACCAGTCCCCTTACCAGGATCAGGCATCCAAATATTTGCCTTCAGGTGCGCGCCTTCTTCCCTGCCACTTTGTAGTAAGCAAAGCTTCTTAAACTTTTTGCCTTCGTTTGTAATGGTAACATTTTCAAGCAGTTTTGTCATGAACAAGCTGGGCAGGCAGTGGTGCTGTGACAGATCAGAGCAGCTGAAGGTCTGTATTTAAACACTGCAGAAGCCAGGCTGAAGTTCCTATTCCTTTGCAGGTGCCAGGTTTCCCAGTGATGCTACTCAGCGTATTTTGTAGCCGCTCTACCTGCACAGTAGGAAGAGTCCATAAAAAGTAGTGGACACATTCAGCCAAGCACTCCAGATGCCTGGTAACACTTTGGTGAAGAAAAGCAGCTCTAAACATGTGAGCTTTACAGCTGCCTTGTATTTTTTGATCACGGACCCAAATCACATCGGTCAGCCTAGAATTTGCATCTAAGAGGATATTCATTAATTTATCTTATTAAAACAGACAACATGCAACCATAGGTCTGGAATTAGTTTGTAAAGAGAAGGTGCTGAGGTTTACACTAGGCAAACCATACCAGGGTAGGAGGGTGACCTGTATAAAATTGTACCTTTAAGAGACCATCAAAAATTCCAAGAGCAAATTATTAAAAAAAAAAATTGGGCAGTTCACACTTGGCAGATCACTGCAGAGCTGCACAATTTCAGAATACTCCTTGTTCTCCTACAGGATACAGCTTCAACAAAGCCCCAGGGCTTCCAGTGCTCTCTATGGTCTGGTACTACGGTTACTCAAAGGCATACAGGAAAGCGGTTAATAATTAAACATATTATTACATATCTACTTTCTGTAATTATAGTTCCTATCTGTGGCTGCTCTGCCAGAAGACTGCATCTGTCTGACTTTGCCAAGCCACTGACTTCCACCCCCTGTGCTGTTGGGAAGTGATGACCATGTCCTTCATCATACTCCTGACACCAGCTTTTGGAAATCCCCTGGGAGCTGCTTTCCTTTGCAGGATTCACCATGTGCGCAAGGGCTTGCTTCACTGACATATAACATGCTCCATCACTGCCTGCAGCCCACAGAGGGAGACAGAGTAGATTTTTAACAATAACAAACCCAATCCTTACTATGTGAGCACCAAGGTACAATTTCACACACAAAACCAGATGTTTAAGATTGTGGTATTTATGAATGTACATTGCCTACTGGAAAAAAAAAGTAGTATAAAGAAAAACCAAACAAAAGCTCTCTCCAACTTCCACTTCTCCAGCTGTTGTGTTTTGCTGTACCTTTGTACAGGCACATCACAGTGAGGTCTCAAAATCATCCCCTACAGCCTGAAAATTAGAAATGTATTACCACTGCAGAACTTTTAATAGGAAATATACAATTTCTCTAGCTTCACAGGGCCAAGATTTATCCCATGGGTCACAAGACGGTGACTGAATCACATGGCGTCACCATGGGCAGCTGGTGAGGAAGACTTCTGGCAATGAACTCCTCACTCTCAGTGCTGCCACTGAAGCCCTGACAGAAGAGCTGGCTGCTGTCACAGAGACACCACCAAGTGCCACCCGAGGACCCAGGGAGCAGAGCTCCTTCACATGGATTGCTGGAACAGGCAGGCCAAAAACCACCCATCTCCAGCCACACCAGTGTGATTGTCACTAGATAGGGATCCATTTCTAAGCACTTCAGTCACTGGGCACAGCTAAAATGAGGCATAACTCTAAGTAGCAATGCATAAGGGCAGACTAAAGTAGCCTCTTCCCCACCCGCTCCTGCAACTGCTGCATTTTTCTGAGGTTAGTGCCTATTTACTGCACCAGGGCAACTCACCCACGGGGCAGCAGATGTCTTCACTACTGAACCACTTCTTGGTGTATTTAATAATACCAAAAATACTAAGTACTGCCTAGAAGAATCCCAGTGAGAAAATCTCTCTCATATTTTCCTCTAAAAAAATGGGAGTGGGGGAAATGTTAATAATTTTAATATAAAAACAGTTTGCAAGGAATTCTTTCCTGCTCGGTTCTGAGTCAGTGGTCATGATAACATTTACTTAACTAAAGCAAAGAAAGCCAAAATAATTTCCCAAATCTTTAAAAATACGTAAGCCTGCATAAAATTTTATGTTCATTTCCTCTTTGTTTTTTACCTTCCCCTTCATCTGAGGAAGTGCACAAATACAAACCCCTTTTTGTTTCCATTTGCCATTCTCTTGGTGGATCCATTCAGACACAACTTGCTGTGTTTTCCTGCAACGGACCTATTAAAACAGCTAATATAGCAATAACAGTGGCTGGTAGTGATGAGAGCAAATGACTACGCTTATGTTTTATAACTGCGAAATTTGTACTAAGTTTTAGTATAAAACCATAACTTAGCAAGGGGCAAGAGGAGTGAGTTTGCTCTGCCTCAGTTTCTTGAGTCTACAAATCTTGGGGATGGGACAACAAACAAAAACGAGAAATCCCAGGTGAAACTCTTGAAGTCACATGTGAGATAACAGCAGTTAAAAAACAGTAGCAAAACTCTGAATTAGATTTGAACTTAAAGCAATATTTCCCTGTGCTAACTTCTGTCACTGGAAGGGAATACAATATGGAAAAAAAAAAAGCTCACCAATAATATATTTATTTAACTGCAAGCTTCTTTTCCCTGCTACTTCAAGGCTAAAGTGAAGCAGCTTTATGACTCAAAGCCCTTACAATGTAAAAATACATATTGTTCTAAAGGTTACACTAGTTTAAATGAGGTTACAGCTATCCTGCTCCAAGTCACTGCCTCAACGCTGAGCTGAACTCAATAATGGCAACTCAAACCACCAGTCAGATTATTAATAACCTGTGCTTGTATCCAAATGTGTATTCTTTGCTGAGGTTTAATTAGCCATGGAAAATAGGACTGCTTCGTTCATCTGAATAGCAAAACATGAAAAGCTCCTGGCAATAGAGGAGCGCTGTGCTAAATACTTTGCTACAGGTACAAATGAGCCACCTTAGTTTTCCAAATGAATGAAAACTATTTTTATCACAGAATAGCCCAAATAAAACACTTCAGGAAGCACTTCCTCTAGATCTGCCATTTTTATGTATAGCATACTGAAAAAATTTATCTTCCAGAAAGCTGGGCTGCCAACAAGATGAATACTGTGCTGAAGTCAAAATTAGCAACCAGTCTGCAGGGGAACACCAGGGCTGGCGGCCCCTCTTTCACCAGCCAGAACAGCAGTGCCATGTACAAGCAGTAAAGATGCTGTATGGCTCAGTACCAGCTTAACTCTCCAAATTGCTGATTACAGAGCATTTACTTATTACTCTGATGTTATTAAATACCCCCAGCTGGATTTCAAGCAGATAAAGTGAAATTCAATTGTAGTTTTGTTTTTGTTTTTTTTTTTTAAATGAGTGTGTTGCTTTTCCTCCCACTGCTTATGTCAAATTTGACCCCACTGTCTGCATTTGAAAGTCCTGTTGCTGTAAGTGTCCTATTACTGAATTAGGAATATCATTGATATTCCCCTTTTGCTTGCTCCTTTCAAAAACCCTTTATTTCCTTTCAGCCACAAATAAATTCTGCCAGTTACTATGTAAACTTCAAACAGCATAGACAATAAATTATTTCCTGTGCTGAGTGGCCTTCTCTTATGAATTGTCATTGTTGAAAATGCATTCATTTTCCTTGTTGATGTACGTTGAAGTGTTGGAGTAATTTAAAATTAAGTTTCTCCGCTAACTTTGATCTTTCTCACAGCATGACTCATGATTTGTATCTCAGACATCCAAAGCACTCTATTAATCTCTCCTAAATGCCCTCAGAAATTTTTATGTCCTTTTGAAGAGATATCCAAAACAAATTCCTTTTCCATTAGACAGGACCTAACTTTGTTCTTACGGGAAACGCTTTCCACTTATGATGCTTGTTTAAAATGTAATATGGCATTTCCCCTTTTTCACAACAGCACCTTCCTTCAGGAGACTCTGGCACAAGTGCTCTTCCCTGCTCACACAGTGAATTAGACATTGCTTTATTTAGCACCTAATGCTCACCCCAACTTTCACTGAAAGAAGTAAGACTATTATTGGATTTAAACATCCGAAAGTATTTTAGCTTAACAATTTTCATCACTTACAGATACTCAGCAGTTTCTTTTCCAATTAAAAATAAAAATAAAAAGTAGCAATCAAGAAAAACGGTGTAAATTGATTTTACAGCAAGTACAATCTGCCAAAGGCAGGCTTCATTTCCTCCCTGAGTGGCACATGT
Source organism: Nesoenas mayeri (assembly GCF_963082525.1). NCBI lineage: Eukaryota > Metazoa > Chordata > Aves > Columbiformes > Columbidae > Nesoenas > Nesoenas mayeri. The sequence continues at coordinate 23,910,575 of NC_137545.1, forward strand.
ATCACATTATCCCTCTGTTAATAGCACAGTAGAATATCAAATACCAGCTATTTGTTCAAAAGGCTCCAGAGTGGCCTCTCACATTCTTCATTTAAATGAGAGTATTTATCCAGTACCAGGCAGATAAGCTCCCTGAACAAAAGTAACGACAAGGTTTCTGTAACAGATAATGTAACAACCTTTCAGGTACAACACAGGAAGGAAACATCAACAGATGCAGAGTAGACTAGAAAAAGTGCCCAACTGAGCACCTGCTTCAAATAAATCAAAAATGAAGGAGACAGAGGGTGGCAGCAAGGGCTCTACAGACACACCTCCTCCTTCCAGCTCTTGCCACAGCGTTGTTTCTTAGAGTCAGTTCTGCTTTAAACCAAAGTGGTAGACATTTCACGTACTCATGCTTTGGTATCACTGCATTAAAACCAGAAAAAATTAACCTGGTTTAAGCAGTCTTATTCTAAGAATCAGACAATCAGATTTATTCCGAAGAGAGGCTATGTTTCTTATATTATTCTGTTCTGCAAAATATCCAGAAGCAATAGCTTCATGAAAAATTAGATGCAACAGGTATGGCAAGAGGACGTGGAAATGATAAGATGAAATACTGACCATCCTGATGCAGCTCAGTTTTTTTCTGCTTCAAAAGACCTAAGTAACATGCACCAAGTTCTGTGAATAGCTTTCGAATGGTTCAGAAACTCCTACAACAGAGTCAAGTCTGTTCTATTGCTAGAAAAACCAAAAACTGTCCAGGGCATTGGATATTTTCAATACAGCACCTTATTTTTCAATTTGGCAGCTCTTGGTGTTCTGCAGTACTTTTTATAAAACAGAGGTTAGATCTACCCAAATCAATACCTACCCATGGATGAATCTTTGCAGTAATATCAATCCAAAAAGTTAAAAAAGCCACAGCTACCAATTGCTACCTTGGGGAACTCAGCTATTACAGGTGATCTTTGGTGTAGGATAACTTCCAGTGGGCAGAGCTGTCAGTTCTTTACAGCATGAATGACGTCCTGTGATGATTCCCATACAACATTGAGGAAAAATAAATTTATTTTTTATTTCTAATGACAGTAGCTGCCAAGAGTCCACATGAAGGATGTTCTCTGTGCACTGCAGAGACTTGTGTGAAGAATTGGAAACTATTAATTTCTGCATTCAAACTTCATCATTTCCTCCAGAACAATATCATTAATATTTTAACTAAAACCCCATTTAGACTGCAGCACACTCTTTGTTTTGAGATTATGAAAAGATAATGTCATGGTCCTGAGGCAGATGAAAATCCAGAAGTGCAAATAAACACACTTGACACCTTTGTATCTGTTGGGTTCAGAAATTGTGCATTATTCATAAACCAGAAGCGCGGGATCAGCCCAGCCAGAACAGAGGGGAAAATCTTACACAGGGATCCTGTGAGAGTGAGCTCAAAGTAATATTACTGTGGCTAAAAGTAAGAGTCCACCATGTCCTGAAGGTCTTTTAAAACATTTTACCATGATTAATCAGAGTAAACAGAGTGACAGCAGTTGCATTTCATTTGGTCCTGAAGCTGACTAAAATAAACCATCACCAACTTATCCACTTAGTGACCAGAAACTGAGACACATTTTCTTTTAGGAGGAAGTGTATGCTAGTGTTCCCAAAATTGTTTTATTTAACAGCTAAAATAAATGGAGATGTATTTGATGACATCTGAACATATGATAGCATCCACAGACCTCCGACTGTTCTGAAAAAAATCTGACCTATCAGTGATAGAAGAGATGAAAGACACAGCATACAGTGAAGCTATTAAATAGTTTAATACTGAAGTAGCTGCAAAATTGCAGCAGAAAGATAAATAGAATGAAATTTTCAAAACCAGAATGGCCAATAAGACACCTCACAGGTAAACATCCCATTGTTCCTATGTCCCAGTCTCATCTCCCACAGACATAGGAACTCACAATCTTCACCACAGAGATGACTCTTTTCCTCAAATATAACAATTCTATGAAGCTGCTGTGCATATCAACAACTCCTTACTTCCTGTAAGGTTAACAATCACAATAATGAAGACATACAGGTGAACTGTAATCCAGAAACAATCTCAAAAACCAATCACCACACTAGGAAGTGATAAGTTCTTTTTTTGTATTTCAAATGAAGGTGGTCTGACTTTAGGCTCTAAAATTCTTGACTATAAGCAATCTAAAATGTCATTTACAAATGCTATACTACTCTCCCAGGGCTGTAACATTTGCATGTATTTTATTCCAAAAAGAGGCAGAGAACATGCCAACTCAGCTGAGTGGCAGAACAAAGCACACTCTCGCACAAGAAAGCATGAGGCAGCAAGGTTCTCTCCAGGCACACATAGAAACTGCAGGCCACCAACAGAGCATCCCCTGCTGTCACACAGCGATGGGCGAGCTCAGGGTAACCACTTCATTGTCTTCTTCTGAAACATCCTGCAGTTCCAAGGAAGAGGAACTTTTGTAACAGTGAAACTGTACCTGTTGAGGTTTTTTTCCTCCATACTACACTGCTGTTTTTCTAGCTGCCTTCCATATATTCGTACCACTTGAGTAGGTTTTTTTGGGTTAAATTTACACTTCAATAAGGCTTTCCTGTTGTTTCACAATCTAAGTGCACCCATAGCAGTTGCAATTATCCGGCAGACAGTTGCGTTGTAGGGGATGACTCCTCAGGAAGGGAGATGCAGAACTGACAACTCAATCAGCTGCACACATACAGCAGCTTGTCGTACCTGGCATTTTTTAAACACAGTATCCTCATGTCATCAGCTTTACTTCAACACTAAATTTGAAAAAGAGCAAGTCAGCAGTTATTTGTTTCTGCAGGCAGATGGTCCTCTTCCCAGTAGGATACATACCTACCTTGCAACCTGAGGCTTCCAGGTCTCCATATAGACTTCACAAGACCCTTACTGCAGGGAATTCATACTCTTTTGTGAGTTTGTAATTCTCATGGGCAATTAAAAGAAGGAAACTGAATGTGAAACATCACCATATGTCACCAGGAAGCTTAGCTTCCAGATGTTTGTAAAGGTTTTTTGTTCTACAGCATTATACAGATACTGCTGAGCACCAAGCATCAGCAAGCAAGTAACAAACCAATCCTGAATTCCTCACTCTGTTTCTTTATCACCAAAGCTAATGCTAATTTTTCCATTTAATGGGAGCACAAACAGATCATTAACTCTTAATGAGTCAATCCACCATTGATTTAATTGCAAATATTACTGAAGATAACAAAAACGTTACCCTGTTCCTATGCTAGCGATAAGCAAAGCAGTCAGTTTAATGTCATTACAACTTAACATCTCTTTGGCATCAATATTGGTGTGGTGCTATGCAAGAAAGAGTTTTGTAGCCTTGTGAATGAAACAAATGGTAGTGCCAAAAAATCTCAGCTGCAATCAGAAAGGGGGAGAATTTACATATACATGATCAGAGTGGAAATATAATTAGTTACTTATCTTTTAGGCTTAAATCTAGTGATTTATAAAGATACAAACAATGTTGTAGTGTATTTATTACCAGGATAAAGGAACATGCTTCTGGGCATAGAGGTTATTATGCCAGCTCCTAGGAAGACCTAGGGCCATATCATATTTTCATAATCACACTTCACAGTGATGATGGCATTTGGGGCCAAAGGCCTCTGTGTAAGCACCAATGTCATTACATGACAGATCAACTGGGACGCAGGTCTTCTAAGCCATTAACTTGCGCTACCTTGTCATTCATTACCTATGAAGATTAAAATCTTTTCAACACTAGCGGGGCTCTGGTACCACTCACACAAAAATGCTGGTTTTGTTTTAGATGATTTCTTATCACTGTCTTCACTCTGGATGACTCTTAGGCTAATCAAAGAGTAAATACAGAACTTGTAAAATCTACCTTTAAAATCATTACTCTAAGCATTTATGTTCTGTATCTTGTATGCATATATCTAAATACCACATGAAAAAAGTGATTTGCATTTTGTTCCACCACTTAATTTAAAAACATAATGGAAATGAGTTTAAAAAGTAAAACCAAAAGCAAATCCTACACTCTAGTTTCATAATTACAAATTATAGGAAAACTGTGAAACAGGAAAATTAAAAAAAAATAAATAAAATTGGGCTGAACTTGAAATGAAGCACTGAAACACTTTGGTGAAGGGAGTGGCTTCCGTACATACTGCCAAAACGCACTGAGGCTTGACCTAACTTCTCTTTCAGAAACTTACAGACTAGGATGGGATGGTCACATCTAGCATTTGTCATTTTTGCCAAGAATGAGGGCAATAAGGAGCGGACAGGAAGGTGAATGCTTTGCATTAAAGGATTTTGTGAGCCACTCACTCTTTAGCTCCAAATCATTTAAATCTGCTGTGTAAAGCAGTGAGTAACAAACTTGGCACTGATGAAAGAAAAGGTTCATCTTCTATGTGAAAGGTATTGTCTCTGTCTGTTTCCTCACACGGAAGGCTAATCATCACCAAATCTCCCCTTGAAAATGGTAGTATTTGAGGCAGAAAGTGAACCTATATTTACATTGATTCCCTCTTCTCATAAAGTATCAGAAATGACAGAGGTGACTTCAAATCCTAATGACGATAACCTCTTTCAGCCCCTCAGCGCATGAGCCACCATGCTGGGAAGGAGGACAGAGCATCCTGCACCAGTGGGTCTGCAGGAGAGGGGAGATCAGCCCAGAGCAGATTGTGCTTCTGATCGTGGGGCATATGCTGAAACACACAGCGCTCTGGGGCACACGGGGGAGCGACAGACCCATCAATCTCCCGCTGTCTGCTTTATTCTCATTATCTAGAGAGTTAACAGTTCATTTTCATTAACCCTACAGTTCTGGTTTGGAAGAGGAGAAAAGACATTTCACTTCAACAATGAGAGAATGGGAAGCAAAACTCTCATCCCACGATTACACCACTCGGTAATATAAATAAAATAGCTACAATTGAAACCATTATATCAGAGAGGACGTTTTCAAGAAGAAGCCAAAATTCGTAAGTAACATTTAAAAAAGAAACCATTTCATCTTTGAGATGCTTTGACATTGAAATCTCATTAATTACTTCACTAGTAAGAGACAATGACAGCAAAATCTCCAATAAAATAAAACCTTATAGCTTTGAAATATTCAATTAGAGGAAAACAAAGGCTAAAGGGCACACAGGAGCTGGGCAAGGAAGGAATGTCTAATACGATAATTAAATACTAGTAACTATGTGGTAAATACTTTACTGAAGTCTGTTGGTCTCCTACACATATATATTAAGACATGATTTACAGGTGAGGCAATAGTTTGGCTGAGTATCTATAAGGCTGTGAGCTGTTCCTCTACATGTGGCCTATTTGTGAGTAAGAAAGCAACCGCCCTGCCTTCTCTACTCTCTTACCAACAACTTAATTATCTCACTCCACTGTAAGTCTTGAAAAGGGCACATTATTTCCTTGATATTGCAAACGTTTGTAAGACATACCAATCATACAACTACACTCTGCAGTTAAAATCACCTCCAGAGTGAAGAAGGCAGACACCAACAGTAGAAGTTGCACTTCTACTGTTTCTTTAGGCCCAAGAAAAGGACAGAAGCAGAAAAATCGAAGCAGCTGGATATAGTGTGTGCCATCAACAGGACACGTAAGAAAGAAGTTCATTCATACAATGACACTTTATGAGTGACACGTTATCACAACAAAGGCAACACTGACAACCTACACCCCATTTAGTTAGGAGTCACCAAGGAGACCAGCGCGAACTCCATAACAGCCTCCTGCCTTGAGAGGTCAGCGGTGGAGCTAGCAGGAGGTGAGACAGTGCTGTGAAGCAGCTGCTGTGCAACCCAGAGGCTGTGGAAAGAACTCGTCCATATGGACAGAGGGAGAAGAGTAGAAGCACAAGCTTTGGTGCACTTTGCATTGCTGAAAGGATTGTATACAATATCAGTGCCTGATCATGACACCATAGCCTACAACAGCCACATGCAGAACACCCTACTGCCAATCCTCCGCCTTCCCAACCTGGAGGATTTTCCTGAGTTCACAGTGAACTTTATTGAGCAAAATGTCCATATCTAGAGCATCCTACAGACACCACTAATACAAAAACTTATTTAAAACATACCAGTTGATAGGTTCTGTTGGAGCAGAGCAAACTTTGAAGACAAAGCTTTATGTCAGGCATTTTTACCCTGCGAACTGCTATTCTTTTTGAAAATAATGTTCAACGAAAGTTGTTGGGTTTGTTGTTTTTTTTTTTTTTCTTTTTTTACTTTATTTACGACTTAACAGCATACATCTGTCACTGGAAAAAGACATAACCCAAGAAAACAGTTCAATAAAGAGATACAGCTTTCAGTGAGAACAAAGTTTTTAAATCTCCAGCAATGTACTCAGCAATCACAGCATGGCAAAAGAACTGATGTATCGTGCAATTATTAATATAAAGACTTATGGGTTACTTTACTGGGTGCAGAAATTTCTTTTCTCTACATCAGCCATTAATTGGAGTCATGGACAGAAAGAAAGACAAGCTTGTCACAGCATTTTAGAGAGAGCTCTGATTGCTCCAAATGACAGCTTTATTAGCTTTCTGTGCTTTTGTAGGGAAGTGAGAAGCCAAGCTGAAACCCCAGGCCGCTTCCTCCTTGTGAGATGCTCCAGCCAGGGAAATGTAAACTTCCATTCAAAAATCCACTAACTTTGGCATGTGTGCCACACTGACAGTATCACATCTTCGGAACTAAAACAAACAAAGCTGATAAGCCTGCTAACTAGTAACTGCTTATCAAGCTTGGGCACGTCTTCCCAAAAAGCCAGATATATTTGTCAGCTCCACAAAGCCACCAAAGACCTAATGACATTCTTTGCAGGAATGGTGGTTTGTCAGAGCACCCTGGTCAGATATTCCTCAGGCGGTTTGGTGGGCACAAGGAAACACAGGCACCCACGCTTCTGCTGATACTGCACTGATGAAATAATATTGCTTCCTGCAGCAAATAGAGAAGGTGACAGCACAATATAAAGTAGCAACGATTCATGGGCTGAGTGCATTATGAGAAATGAGTTTTCAGAAAGAACCCAAAAGGTGAAAACCACCTCTAGGCAAAGGGCCAGCAAAAAACAAAGGACCTCGAAACTGGCTCAAAGTGGTGCTTAAGTAATTGACGGGCTCAATGCCAGCCTTGTAGGCCAAGATGAATTTCACGCTCACACTAAGGAAGGACATTTAAGAGAGTCAAATGAGCAGCAGGTTGCAAGGAGACTAGGTCAGCTCAGGAGGGAAGGACACTAATATAGAAGTCAGAGTATTTTGCTGCCTGGCAATTCAAGAGCCAGCAAAGAAACTATAGAAGAGGCAATGCATTGGGCATTGTGTTTTAGGGAGAGCCTTTTGTACAACTGAGTTGGTTCACTTTTCTAAAGGGAGTACCTCATGACAGTAAAAGTGATAAGACCAACTAATAAGTAGCACTCCCCACTCCACATGGCAAAACCAGCTCTCTCAAATCATCCATCTTAACTATCCAGAAATGGGCAAAATAACCAATCTTGAATGATTCTGTTCATTTGAAAAACATACAAATGCAGTTTCCCTTTTAAAAGTATACTCTTATTAGGTTTGGATGTTTGAAAGATACACTGTTTCAAAACGTCTTATCCAACTATCCGAAGTTATATATTAAAACAGGAATGTGTGTAGTATTTACTCTTTGTCTCCCTGTCCCAGTGAGGGAGGCTGTGTCGCCGTGATGGAACCGCACCCCTGGGAACTGCCACTGCACTGGGGCTCACCCACCACGCTCAGGCTTCCTGACACGGGATCTCAGGAATGGTTTTAAGAGGATCTTGTTATTGGAAACGATGCAGATCTCTACTGTGCCATTAGCACAGCAAGACACTGCTGACTATGAAATGGACTTTCCAGGCAAAACAGTGTTTTGAAGGCAAGACCTTCCTATTGAATTTGTAAGAGAATTTATTATGCTTAACTTTTTTCACTAACTTCCTATAAGGAAGCAATGAAGTGTTTATTTGCAATGGTTCCATTGAGAAAGCCCAGACAAATGAAAAAGGATTATCTACTTTGGTACTATAGCGAAGCTCTGAAAGAAGTGTCTCCCTCCAGACTTTGGGGTCTGGGTTTTATTTCTTCCAAACTCAGCTTCTCCCTTTAAGTGGAGCCAGGAAAATCTTCGGCAAAAAGCCTGTCCTTTCTTTTAGTTACACCATGTTACTATACGGAGATGGTGTAAATATAAATAAAAACACAATAATAATTTTGTTAATTTACATACATTCCCATGTGAAAAGCCCGAGTATATGAAGCAGAACACTGGAATAACGACTATAGCATAAAGTGTTGCAAGACTCATTTACAACACTGTGTGAAAGTGAGTAATTAAACATACATGCACAATTACATAATGTGCACGTTCTCTTTGTAAAAATTAAACGTGTTGAAAGCTAAAATTACAGTAAAATTACACAACCAATCCTTGTTAAGCAAGCAATGGTATACCTTGTTCAAACAACCCTACTATGTCAGCCAGCCTGCCTCAAACTGCAGGGATCTGTTGAATTGGGAGGAAGACACCCTGCACTTTGTATGTCAGCTCAGCCTCAGAAGCAGCTCTCAATGGCTTGGAATGAAGCATGCATTTACTGTATTCCTCTTAGTCTTTAGAAAAGCTGGTATTCAGAGGTTTTGCTAGAACAGACACTTTTTTATGTTGCGACAGATTTGCTTTATTAATCATAGGTATGCTTTCTAGTAGTGATTTTGTGATCCTTGCTAATGGTGTTCGTGGCAATCTGTAATATGCTAGAAAAACTCAGAGGATAAAGCTTCCGTGTCCTTGTGTATCACAGAATCCTATAAACCCACAGTCACGATCTCTACAGACTTGCAAGCTGAGTAACCTTTTAGGTTGTCACAATTGCTTATTAAAACTATTTTCATATTTAATACCACAGACATGGAGGGAATCAAAGGCAGAAAACAGAATATCAGATCACAACCACAGAGCATGTTAATGGACAAGGAAGGAAGAGGCTGCATGTTCCATGCTGCTCTGGTCCCTGGGGAGGACCGGTGCACACACTGTACGTCACCTCTCCACGCAGGACACAATCAGTCCTGCTGGAAAAGGCTGACCTCAAGAACTACAACCTCAAAAATGACAAGGATTTTTTCTTTTTTTTTCAAATAGCTACTTTTTCTTACAATGCACCAGAAGCATTTAGGATACATTTTCTAGTGTCAGATTTTTGTCCAAAATTAGGGAAGATACGCTTACATGAATGGACTGAGACCACACGTCCCCTTAATTTCACCTCTCAGAATTACAGAAATATGGCCTGACTTGCACAAAACCTCTGAGAACTAGTCACACTGTAAAAACAATTTGCACCATAAATCCATATTGCTGTCTATGGAAGTGTTAATAGACCTGTGCTGGGGTGCTTAAAGATATCAATATAACTTCTCTATTTAAATATCCAGAAATGCAGCATTGATGGGAAACCTCATGGAAACTTCACAGTATATCAGCAAAGAATGGGCAAAAAATAGCATTTTATAAAACACTAATGGATTTTGTTTGTTAATAAAAAGCAACCTCTGCCAGAGGCCTTTAAGTAAGGATGATACAGAAATTGAGATGAATACTCTGGTAAACCTTGCTGCCAGCTTAATGCCTATAATGAAAAGTAATAAAGTGAACTAGGCATGTTGCTATACCTATTTCTTTTTTTTTCCTAGCCCATTAAATATTGATAAGAACTTATATACCTTGCCAATGCCAGTAGCAACTCATCTTATGAATTTGAATTAATTTTTCATTTTTATTCTTTGTGAACACGTTTTATGCCTGTGCTTTATATTATACCTATACAAGGCTGCAAAAAATCTGTGATGTGTTATGAAAGCATAATAATATAAGTGCCTACCTTTTTCAGGAACCGTACTCCATAGGTAAATATATAAAGGTAAAATGTAAATCTCCACCTGCAAAAGGTACAAGAGATTAACTCTGGGATATCAGGTTTACATACTTTAAAGTTCAACACATGATTTTTTTACAGCACTGCCAAACCACCATGTCCTGGACACAAATTTTTGGCCAGTTTTCTGCAACTTATATTACCGAACATTGTGCTCATTTGCCTGCTTTTTTAAGGCTTCCCATTAGCCCTCTGAAAACATTGGTTAGTTTCACCTTAACATGACAGGAAAAAAAAATTAAAAAAAAAAATCAAGGGTAATTAAGTTTTTAAAAGTTTAATGAAAACCAATAGGATGGTGGAGGACAGAGGACAATTTGCACACCTATTGCAGTGAAGTTCACTTGTTTTAAGACACTAGGACAATGATAATAAGAGATTTGATAAAGGCTTTGATGGGTTATGTCAGAGCACTGCACATCCAATACAGTTTTTAGTAATGAAAAGCATCATCCACAATGAGCTGGAATTTTGCTTAGCAGATTCTAGCACTTCACTCTTGCTTTATGTAGTGCATTGGTGTGATACAGATATGCTGGATACAGATCCACAATTTAAATTCACTTCCAAAGAGTTTCCTTTATAAATATGATTCTACATTTTCCCAAGTACACATGAAATAATTGCTGGGCTTCCAGTTTTTCTTTTCTCATAGAGGCAAACTAGATGCTAAGATCATGATGTCATGGAAAACAAGAGAGAAATGAGCAGGAAATTTAATACAAAATTATCTTATCTTTGACTTTCTTGCTTACCTAATAAAAGAAGACATACAGAATATCATCTATTACTGGCTTAGGAAAAAAGAGTCAATGGAAGTATTATGAAATAAAATCAAAACTTTATGCAGTGTAAATTCTCAGAGGAATTATTGAGGTTTTTTCTCCAAAGTGGAACAGCCTACAAAAATATGCTTGACATAAACACCAGTGTGGTACTATTCATAACGTTTATCACAGGATGAGATTTAGTTTCCTTTGTGTGAGGCAATACTGCAGCCTGAATCATCTTCAATTACATATTTTACAGCACTTACAATTGGCAAAACTATTAGCTTATGGTTAATTGGCATTGAAGCGAGTTCAGACATTAATGGAATGGTTTCAAAACTGAAAATGCTCCTATGTAAAAGAAGGTTAAGCCAAGTCTTCCTCTTCAAAGTTACTTTTACAAGTATTTAAAAAGGAAGACGTGTCATACATAAATAGCCCTCTGACAAGTTGAGTACATCAATGAGATTTAAAGTGTGATACTTCAGCTGAACAGAAACTCTCTCTTAACCTGTAGCAGCCACAGTATTGCACAGATTAATTTATTCAATTGATACAATACAAATACCAATCCCTCCAAGCGTTCAGCAACACCAGCAACACTGCTCGCAGCTTTCATGCTGGCAGTTTCCTCAAGATACTGCAAAAAGAGAGCACTCGGGTGCAAAAGGTGAGTTGTGCTGGTAGAAACCTTCAGATCACTTGCATGGAAGAAACAGCAAAGACAGCAATATGAAGGAAACCTGTCATTTAACTTCAGTGTTACATACGTCATCTAGTGAAAGTTCGAAGGCTGTCAATGAAAATAAAAGTATTGGGAGGGAAAAACTGTCTAACCTAATCTTGCTACTGAGCACTCCCAGTACCCCTCTTTCATTCCTATGTCTAAGTAGTTATGACAAATTCCTCACCAAGAGTTTTCTTGTTTTAAAAATACCCTCAATAACACCTGTATTTCACATTTCTCCAAGCAAAAATCCAAACATATTTGATGACATTTATAGTTTGATGCTGGGAGACGTAATATTCCAAAAGGAGTTCAAAGGCAGTCAAAAGTATTTCAAATATGTTAATAGTTAAGATTAAGATGGTGAGTCTCAGGGATTTTCCAGTGTGCATGGACATCTGAAAGACACTGGTTGCAGCGTTTGCTGGAGCTATCACGTCAGGAAATAAAAAGGTCCTTTCCTGAAACAAGCAAACTCAGTAATGCTAATTTCCCAGTTTAACTTTCCACCCACGCTGCAAAGTACTGCTGTAGATCTGCACCAAAGCCACGCGTCACCCTGTTGAACAATTCCTGGAGCTTTGGAAAAGATCTTAGAGCCAAGAGCCACCAGGTACTATTTGGGTCTTCAAAAAACAAACAACTTGCTACAACTGTTCGAATGTTACAAAGGTGATACATGCATATAATTATGTGATAATATCTGCTATTGGTCATCTTTCCTCTTTTTCCCTAACCTGGCAAAGAAGGTTACTCAGATTGAGCATCAGAAGACAAATCAAGGCTCAGAACTGGGCGACAGGCAAGGCTGGTCAAAGCGCTAACTTATTAAAAACAGAAGTAATATTGGTAGAAAAAAAAATAAATTGCTCATTCCTGCTGAGCAACATCCACAAAAGCTATCCAACAAACTTCTGGCTTGGTCAAAGTGCAATAAAATAAAATTCAGAACAAAGCAAAGTCGGAAATGGCACCCAAAATGTTTATCATCATTAATCAGCTAATTCTGGTGGCAGCAGAGCTACAAAGGACTTTCCACTGCTCTGTACCAGGCAGCCAGCTGCCTTTTGTGTGGGCTTCAGGGGGAAGTTCTGCTGGCTCAACAGCCCAGTTGGAATGTCAGTCCCACACAAAGTCCAAGGAGTTTTCCACGTTGCTTTACCACTACTTGCGGATAGTTTATTGCTGCAATTAACAGCCAAACATCCACTGGACAAATCAAACAGATGAACACAGGAAGGTCTGGAAGAAAATTAATTCTAAGTTATTGAAGTATTTATTATTATACAGTATGGGAATATATCTGGTCTAATTAGCTAAGTAACTATGTTCAGCACTTTAGTAAATGTTGCACATTAACTGCTATCACCAAAGACCTTAACAACTGGAGACACCTCATTTGTAACTGTCTTTTTACATAAAATAAAGACAAAGATGTAACTAGATGCTTGTTGCCTACAAATTGACATCCATTGACATCTATAAAATCTACATTAAACTAAATCAACAGTAAAGATCATTTACCAAATCAATGACATCTATGAGGCATTACAGTCAGAAGACATATACATTCCACAAGTGATAAAAATTAAGGTACGTTGTTTCCACCAGCTCCAGCTGTAGAGTAAAAAAAGGTAAGGAGTCTATCTGTAGTTGTCAGCTATATGCTATGAGAAATTTAATGGTAGATACACCAATAATCCTTTGCACAAGGTCTTGTACAGATCACTATGTCTTTGAACACACCGGGAATTGAATTAACATTCAGTTCTCTGCCCACTTTCCTACCTTGCTGCAGGGAGACAGTAACCTAAAACCCCACGGATGCTTTGTTGGCATGAGCAGCCCTTGCTCGCCCTCAGCTGCCCCTTTCACTCGCTAGCCTAGCAGTAAGAACATCTGCCAGGCTTTGGAAAACCTAGGTTCAATTTCCTCCTCTGCCGCATCTCTCACATACTCCTGAAGAGTTTGTTAGCCACAAAATCATCACATGTAGGACCATCTCCTCCTGTTAAGCTATTTTATGTAGCAGAAAAATCTCCATTACTTGGGAGGAAAGGGACAGGTACTGGGTTGCAAAGCTGCATTATTCACTCAAAATCATGAAGACAAGGCCAGAATATATCAGATAAATTTTTCATGCAATGTAGATTTTTCCAGCAAGATTCCTCTAAAGGTGAACTATTAATTCTTCTGCAACAAGCACTCTAACAAAATCCTTCATTCACTATCTACGGTACATACTTTTTTATCCCACTATTTGGGTCTCACTGCAGAAGAACAGATGCAAGTGGAGGGAAATGGTTATGATTATGAATCACATCCACTCACAGTACAGCCCAGTGTCCAAACCATCTCAGTATTTTGGGAACTTAGGCAAAATGCTCTTTCTCTCTGCAGAGGACATCAGAGAAGAGAGGGACACCTTTTTTAAGTGTGAGGTTATAAAGTCTCATTCCCAACTGAATCCACAAAGTGGTAGCTGATTAAGAAAGGTCTTTAATTTGTCCTGGGTAACAGTCCCAACACTCATGGTTGGAGAAAGCCCTCAGCCTGAGCACAGCCTGAAGAGTCTCAGACCCCAGGGAAAGGAAGACATCTGGCCAGTGGCATAAACCCTCTCTAGCACCCTCTCTGATATCCTGCTCAAAGTCCTTCTTAGGCACCAGGAGCTCATGTGGAACATCCCCAGGTCACTGGGGACAGCTGTCCTTTGTGTGACGGTTGTCTGCAAGAGGGAAAATAACCAATGTTTCTAAAGTAGCAGTAGTACAGCCCAACAGAATAGGAAAAGCAAGGCAAGATCTGTACTAAGTCATCTTTTGTTCCCCTCTCCTCCCAGTAATATGCACTATCCTGTTAAAGCAATATAATAGAGGCCACCAGGTCAAGCACCCCATTGTGAGTGACCACCATATCAATTCACACTCCACCGGAAAAAAGACAACAGCTGAAGCTGCTCTGAAGTCTGAGAATTTGCTCTGGCCCTCAGACCTGAAACACTCCTTCAGTCAGTTGTACAGAGACACAAAACCTGAATGACCCCCTCCCCACACACACACACAAAGTGTGCTGCTAGAGAGCCTTCTCAGCTTAATTTAAACCCAGCAAACCCAGATGAAAGCACTCAAGGAACAAGTGTTCTGGAAGACATGATCTGTCTGCTCACAATAGGGTTTACAAGGTTCACTTCAGTCCTGCACTAACATGCCCACAAGGCTTCCAGATTGAACCTGGCTTGCATCTGGCCTGCTCAAGCTCAGGGGAAGACCTTCTAGCACCTTCCAGTACCTAATGGGGCCTACAAGAAAGCTGGAGAGGGACTTTTTAGAAGGGCATGTAGTTAGAGGACAAAGAATAATGGCTTTAAACTGAAAGAGGGCAGATTTAGATTCGATACAAGGAAGAAATTCTTCCCCATGAGGGTGGTGAGGCACTGGAACAGGCTGCCTAGAGAAGCTGTGGATGCCCCATCCCTGGAGTGTTCAAGGCCAGGTTGGATGTGGGTTTGTCCAACCCGGTCTAGTGGAAGGTGTTCAGGCCCATGGCTGGGGCACTGGAACTAGAGGATCTTTAAGGCCCCTTCCAACTCAAGCCATTCTTTGATTCTATGAAGGGGATCAAACCTGTTCACATACGGCCCTTCTGGCAAATCCTTAACTGGTGCCTACCAGTTGGTGTTGTTTCAAATATGGATGTGACACGTGGCAGTGAAAAGTCAAGCTAAAAAGTGACTCTTAAGTAACAAAAAAACCACCCCTTTTCTAACATAGTCTTAAAACGAATGCTGTATGGCAAGAGTGCAGCAACAGATCTGACTGCTCTTGTTCAACACGTGAGTGCATTCCTGAACCAGAGTACAGAGAGTTTCTTAACCCCTTGCTTCCCCAGTTGTAGCTGTTATTTACAGAGATGCTTTTGCCACTGATTTGCTATAGTCAGGGCAAATGTACGAATGCCACCATTTGAAACAGTTATCATTAAAACCCCTCTCCTATTTATCAACTAGCTATGGGCTCACCACATTGCTTCCAGTCAAAGAAACTGGCTTTCTGGCTCTGAAAGCTATTTTCAGAGAAACTGGAGACTGCTGAAGTTTTTCCCATGGAAATCCACTTCGACAAAACTCCAAGTTTACTGTTGTCTGTCACCCAGTGCTCAGCTCCCGACAGTGGCTGACTGACCTCTGGGCTCAGGCTTTGGGCTGAAAGCCAAACTGAGCCTAATGCAAACTCCAGAGGTACGGGCCCTGGTTCTGGAGATGAGAAGGCTTGAGCCACCATCATCTCACTTGTTCTCCCTTCCCTGTAATCCCCATGGTCTGGGCTATTGCAATTGTGAGCTGAGACTAAACAGCCTCTTTGCTGCAATGATTTCCTGTGGCTGTGCAGAGTGTTCACTGTGAGAGTGCTTAAAGGAGCATTTCTGAGGCTGAATTTAAACGATACTAAATATGTTTATTTCTTTTAAATGGGAAGCATTACTAAATTTCCCATGTGACCACTGTGACTTAAAGCTGTCCATGTTTTATCCTCATATTACACTTTTCTGCTCCCCTAAACACAGTACTAGAGCCTTCAACTTTCCAATTCACTCAAGGGGACTTAATCCAATTAATGCTGCTCCTGACATTGCCAGTGGTAAGCATTCCTTCTAGACAGTGATCTCAAAGCTGACTCTGAACTTTTGGATCAACTTCTAAATATTTGTGACATTGTCTACTGACCTGTTACAGTTCCCATTTTAGGTTAAAAACAAACAAAAAAACTCCACACACAGACAAAACCAAATACCAACAAACAAACAGCAACCCTTCTTCCTTAAAACAATTTAAAAAAACAACCCACAAATATATGATTTTTTTAGGTGATGAACCACCCAAAAATACAAAACAGAGCACAGAAAAATAATGTTTAATCCATCCAAAACCTAGGAGGACTGCTAGCACACCTCAAACATTTAATAGTCTCACAAATTCAAGATTCAGACCTTTTGTATTGTATCACATGTGTTGATCTTACAGTATTAAGACTTCAATCTTACAGTAGTTAGGTTGCACAAAACTGCACTTTTGTGTCAGGCACATGACAATTGAGGTGTTACTGTGTTTCACTCTGAGCAAGCTTTTTGAATGTTTTGCCTTCCCTGAAAGAAGCCCTAACACACACAAGAGACGACCAGTGCTACCCCACAGGACTGCAAGGGAGTTGTGGTTGATGACTATTAATATTTCACAGCCTGCATCACTATCTAGAAGAGCAGAGCAACAAATTGCCACCTTCTCAGACATCAGACTTTTAAGGAATTTAGAAAATCAGAGTTCTAACTCTTTTCCAGGCAGAACTCAAAGTAAAACAGAGTGAAGGTAATTTGATAACCCAGGTGGCACATGCTCAGCATTTTGCCTGGTACACATGGACGTATGTTTTTACTTGCAAATTTTCAGAGATGTCCTAAAGAATTTCTTCTCTAAGTTCATATCTCACAAATCTCCTTCATCTAATAAAGCTCTTTTAAAATAAACTAAGAGCTTTATTAAATCCTACATCTGGGCTGTGCTTAGGTCATGACATACCTGTACACTGAAAACTCAAACATAGAGCAGATCAGAAACACAGCCCCATGGCATACCTTAATATGGTTCAGAAACCAGAGCAACTCTGCTGCGAACAGTCTGTTCCCTCCACTAAATCTTTACTTATCTTCATTCCTGATAACTAGTCTCATACAAAGCTGCAAGTGTGACAATATGTTTGATGGTAGTAGCTCCACTGCTCCAATGTGCTGCCTCCCAAGACTTCTGTAATGATGATTTGCTGCATTTCCGCAAAGCCAGGCAGATGCAAGTGGATTAATATACAGTGTTAATTTAAAAAAATAATAATTTAAAAAAAAAAATCTTGTTTCCCTTTTTGGCATAGTACTGCTGTTGAGTTAGACTGGAGCAACCATGCAAATGGTACAAAGCTCCTTCACCATGGTTAAGCAGAAGTTATTTGAGGAAGGAGACAGTTATATACAGCTCACTCAGATGTGCGAGATATCAGGTATGATAAATTGAGAAACTTTCTTGCTTTCCTTTTCAATTTTCTGGCTTAGGAGTTTATTGTCATCTGATTTTCCTCTTGGCTGCAGTTTGAATCAGTTATTTAACATTTAATGTTACAGTGCCACTTGAGACTAGTCCTGTTCTATATCTGTATGCTCAAAATGCAGCTCTGAAAGTCTTAAGAGCAAAATTTAGTAGTGCAGAAATAAGGAAAGGAAACACGGTAGTAAATTTCAAAGCGATGCAGTTTTATAAATAATAAAGCATTTTTATATAATTAGACCAGTAAAGATGCATAATATAATAGGTGTTTCAGTAATTCTTTCTAGGTCACCTAGCTTCTGTTCAATGGTTATGCAACTGTTCACTTCTGAGTGCTTCGAGGACCACATGAAATAAAGCTCTGACAAAACCTCACAGATCCATTAGCATTGCCAAGTCTTGCCCTACAAAGAGGTACTGCTATCTAGAATGCTCATGTGAAGAGCACACAGAAAACACAGATGTCACTGCCACACACCCTCCCCTGTGCTCTGATCAACAGAACTGTTTTCTCATCAGCGATGTTCAAGGCGCACAGCTGACAAGTCCTGGAGAGAAAAACCCACCCAAAGTCTTTCCAGCTTGAGCCTCTAGTGTCCATTCCTACTGCTGATCTCCCAAGTCACCTGTTTCCAAACACGGCATTTCAGCTCCCCATGGATATCAAAAGAGCTGCTCATTGTCCCAGTCTCCTCCAGTTCTAGAATGATAAAAAATAAATATCTGCCAGACTGTATTTGGTTTTCACCTAGCAATGTTGTCCTAGTCATGATGGCCAACATATACACATAAGGCAACTTTTGTGACAGGCAGTTATCTTCAAATCTCACCCTGTCCTGAAATTTATTTTCTGTTTTGCATCGTGAAGAGGTACATTTACTTAGTGACATATGTTCCTCCCCTTTCCCTACTTCTCAGTTGTAATTTGTTGCATCACTGAAACTTTAAAAAAACTGCTACAAGAGGGTTGTTACAATGAATGTGTGTTTTTTGTTTTTAAAGATTTAATATATTATCCTTTGGTATTATAAGCACACTACAAAGAAACAGGAACAGGATTTTTTTTTTGTATTATTTTTCATGTAAAAGTGCTGTCATCAGAGCAACAAGAATAAAACTAAAGAAGCTGGAAACCCAAATTTACTGAGAAGTACCATCTAACCAAACTATACTCATTAGTCTGAAAGTATTTAAATAACTAATCATAAGGGATAGCATTAAATATTTCAAATCACAGTTTCTGCAGCACCTTGTACTGAATATTTCCTGATAGTCACAATTTCAGCCTGTTTCAGGGCCTGATACTAGAAGATTTAACCTGCAAGCAACCGGGACTACACAAGCTGATGAATTACTTGACTTTTCTGCAGATATCCATGACAAAACTTAACGCTCATGTGCTCTTTTTATTTCCCATCTCCCAGTTCAGGGAGGTGAAAAACAAAGCATCCCTGAATGGGCGAATGCTGGTCACCAGTCAATACAAACAGAAGAGCCCATCACACTAATGATATCGGTAAAATGGAATGAGTGGCATTACATGGACATACGTGAAGTGCAAAACATGTAGCTTACAGACGAAGTTACAAGAAATGTCTAGACTGCAGCCTGGGGTCTGTGTTCTGCCACAGCAGGTCTGTGTATAACAACACTGGTGAGACACCAAAGCAGAAGACAGAGGCTATATTGATCACTGGGCTACCATATACCTATGGCTACACCATAACTACTTAGTACAACTACAACAGCATCATCCCAAAAACCATTAGGGGAACCAGCAAGTTTCTCACCTCCACCAGCACAGCATACATATTCTACATGTTCTTGCTGAGGCCTTTGCCAACATCAATTCAGCCACAGGTCACCACTTGTATCTTTTGAGCCTAACAATAGTCTAGTGACACCCATCTTGCTGTTCTGCTTGTACATATGAAGTTGTGCCCAAATATCACAAAAAACTATTCTGCCAATCAAAAATTTCTTTCCATGTAGGTACAGGGGAAATCTTTATATAAAAGCATTTTGATAGACAGTCATATAAACGCAGCATTAGGCAAGCATCAGCTTGACCCAGGTCAGTTTACAGCTTTCAGCTCTCAGCAAAGAAAATTGAGGAGAAAAAAAATAAATCAGAACAATATATGACAAGCTGCCACATTAGCTTACAAAATATTTACATCTGAAGGAAATATTCAGTTCAGCTTTCTCTAAAAAGCATTAAACTACATTACCGGACGACTTATGCCAAAATCAATGTAGTTAAATGTATTAAACAACATGGAAGCTAATTCTCCACTGTAACTCTGTGTCTCCATGAAGAGATGCGCAGAGTCCATGTATCTACAAAATGAAAGGCAATCAAACGCAACATAAAATTGTGTAACAACATAAATATGAGGGAGAAGAGAGAAGTAAAGACTTGCATGCCAATTCATTCATTGCCATGTAGAAAATAAAACCTTACTGCCACTACCCTTCAGTGAGCAAGGTATTTTGATAGGGTTTGGCTGTGACTAGCAACCTGTAGTGAACAAGGCATACTCAAGGTTCTTTCTTTTGGTAGAGACTGAAAGAAGGAAAGATACCAAATAGTTTGGGACTGAGTCTGCAGTTTCCTGTGGAAGAGAACAAGCTGCTACACAAGGCATCCCTAAGAGTTCCCACTGGACCAAATCAGATTCAGGGTGAATTCGGCAAACACCATTTGCTGGTGCTACACATGCAGAACGGCTAACAACTCTGAAGAGCAGAAATGGGAGTAAGAAGGGTATCTTTATAAATTAGCATTTTGTTCATGTTTGTCTTTCTTTTTAAATGAAAATAAGAATGGAACTTGGTGGATATCTGCATTTACTGAAGATCCAAACATTTGCATCCACATAAGAACGGAGAATTTATTCTGAATCTGACAGTTACTCTTCAAGAACAAATACTTGCTTATAGTGCACCTCAAAGTTATTACAGCCTAAGACAACATTGCTCACATCACTTTCATATTGCAAATACACAACAGGTTGAAGAAAAGCATAGTTTGGATAGGTAACAAAATGAACACGTTAGAAATTGAAAAGAGAACTTTCTAGGATAAGATTAAGCAGTAAGGAGGTAAAAGGTACAAGGCAAAAATTGGAGAAGTAACCATTAAGGTATATAAGGGAAGCAAACATCAAACCTACAGGATAAAAGCAAGGAAAAGAGCATGCTGTGAAAGGGAGGAAGAGAAATGTTTTTGCTGTCTTTCCCCTCTTCCTCTCATCTTTTAAATCCAACATTATAGATGAAATAAAGAGCTGACAAGCATTATTGTATACCTGAGAAGTAAATGCAGTCATTACCATTAATAAATACAAACTATTTTACGCTATTTGCTATTCTACTTGGGCAAGAATGATTTTACTATTAGAAGGTTAATCTAAAAAAAATAAAAAATAAAACCCCTCAAATTTTGGCAGCAATAAAATATTTTTAACAAGAGAAGAAGAAATATCAGTACCTGAAATCTACCACTTAGGAGAGATGAGTATCACAGGCAAACACACTAACAAATGGTGAAGAAGAACCAACCCAATGCTTCAAGTAGAACAAGAGAGACAAACTGGGAAAAAACTCTGTGCTAAATTTGCAGAAGATCCTCCCCAAACCATCAAGAGTCAGTTTTTAAAGCCTGTAAATCCCATCTAATAAGCATCAAAAGGTCTCAAAGTCTACAGCATCCCAGACTGAGCCCTTGCTTTCTGGGCTGTACATCCCCTATGGCTCTTCTGAAAAATCCCTGCTCTGCCTCCATATTTCTTCACTTTCAAGCCACTTGTCTGCAGCGTTTGGCAACTCCATTTAAAGCCAAGGCTGACCAAAGAAGGCAGTCATGCTCTGCCATAATCAAGAGCCAGACAATTCAAGCTGCGTGGAACATAAGAAAGCAGCAGCTACTGCAGTCTTTGCAGTTTTCCTTTAGTTGTCTTAAATTGTTATGTTGTGACTGTAATTTTGAACTAGTGTTCACATTAACTAGAACTTAAGAAAGGATTATTTAATTTTCATAACATAAAATAATGATGAGCACACACAAACCACAAGAGAATGGAAACCTAGTTAATTTATTACAACCTTGCTTCATGTGCAATGATAATGTTAGCTGATGGTATCTTTGAAGGACCTGCACATGAGTTAATTTAAATTTATTAATTGTGTTAAAAACTGTGTCTCAGAAGGCAGTAAGGGCAGGGAATTCAAAGTTTTAAGTAATCCAATTTGAGGGAAACGCAATTTCATGAGACGCAAAATGAAAAGTGCTTACAGCACAGTCTAAAAATACATGAGCACAGTCTGAGGACATGGCATGGACATCTTTGCCTGTCTGCTCCAGCAGAACAGCATGGGAAGAAGGCTGGTGATTCCTAGACACTCAACCAAGGTTTTAATTTTCCCCTAATCTTATGTTTGGGCACAGAGATGTCCTGAGGTCCAGATTAAAAAGAGAAAGCAGACATCATAGACCAGAGTCACACGAGAGCATGGCAGATATGGTAGGAAAGGAATCATGAGGGAAATGTCAACCTTGCCCAGTTCTTTGGTCGGTTTCATACCAGTCCCAAACTAACTGGAGCCTCTTGAGCAGCATACTATGGAGTTGCAAGAAGACTGCTCCTACCTTCCCTTTCACCAGACTGTTCAGCTTTCCAACGCAGTGGGATATCAAGGCAACAAGAGCAGAACCAGACCCATTTACTATTCAAAATTGAAAAATAATGATAGGAAGAGTTAAATAAAGGGTGTAAACACAGCCATAGGAGCAGCTGTTCAGCAGAGAAGCATTCATTCTCTCGGCCAGTGTTTATCTAACAGAGCTGGCAGCAGGCAGAGGTGCACCTAGAGCACTGCATGGCACAGCATGCCCTGCGCCACCACACCACGCCCTCCCACCTTGCCCCATCAGAAGGGGCTGGGTGGCTGTGGCAACGTCCCCCCATCACACCGAAATCTGAGCTTTCACATTGGATGCAAGCACTGCACATACCTCCCCGGTTTCCCTTCTGTTACTTGCACGCACACACCTTCCCCACCACCACAAGCAACAGTACTCCAGCATGCTTTATGTGACCACCTTGTGACCCACAACAGGAAAATCTGACTGACAAGCACCCTATGTTTTTATGCAGGCTGAACTTTAACCCCAATAAGTATAGTGTGTTGCCCTGTGGAACAGCTGTACCACAGCTGTCTGGCACAGGCAGGGCAAACAGGAGGCAAGGACACCGTGGTCAGGGAAGTTGCATTTCCTAGAGCTGCCAGGGCAGCCTGTGCCAGCCTGTGCGAGCACTCTGCAGCACAAAAGCTCATAATAAAAGGATGTATAATTAAGCTCCTTATCCAGCCTGGATACCCAAGGAATGTGACTAGTCCGGAGCCTGATGCAGAAGCTCCAAGAGGCAAAGCTGGAGGCATAGACCCCCAGCAACTCCAAGCGCAGCTGCCGGGCGCCATGGCCCAGACTCTGCGTTTGGAAGCGGGAGCGCCGAGCGAGCCGTGCGCTGGAGAGCAGGGGAGCGCGAGGTGTTTAGTCCAGATTCAGAGAGCAAGTGCTAAGGCAGAATTAAAATTGCTGTCAGTGGCTGCACTGTGCCCTCACAACTTTAAAATTAGTACAGCTTTCCAGCCATTCACTTATTCATGCGTCCAGGGACTCAGGCTACAAATTGCTATATTTTATGTAACTCAAGTCAACCAGTACTGTCTTACCCTCCTACTGTTGGATTCAGAAAGCCATCAATGAACCAGGTCTGAATGATATTATACAGAAAAGCATATTTACACTAAATAAAAATCTTCATCCCTCTTCTGCACTGACTTCACATGTGGCTTAGAGAGAAACATAAATTCAACTCAGCCTACCCAGGTATGAGACAAAGGAATTGGTAATGTACAGAGCTATTGAGTGCTACTCTCTAGGAGCAGGATTTCTGTCTTAGCTTTATACACCCAAACATGACTCTAGGCCTTTTTGCACAGCTCTAGTTTCCCTGATGGAAGTCTCAGTATAAGTGCCTCATTTTTTTTTACCTTCTCTTGAGGCCTTGCATTCAAGTACATTTCTCTTCCTTTTCTGTGATTAAATATAACAGTCTTAAGAGAATAACAGGTCCTTGAATGTAGCAATACCAGAGTTTAGATGTAACTCTAACAGTACTGTGATAAAACTGCAGTATTTTACATGCTTACTATAGATAACAATTGCCAGACCGCCTTTGCTACTCTCTACACTTTAGTTGCCACCTGCTAAATACTAGATTCTCCTTTTTGGCATCTGTGACTCATGCCAACTTCCCTACTTGTGCTCAGTGAAGGTCACATCTTTCCTGTTCTGGAACAATTTCATACACTCCAACTCCCCTGATGTTTCATTGAAAACCTACATCATCCCTCACCAAGCTGCCTGTTGTGGGCTGACCTTGGCTGGATGCCAGGCGCCCACCAAAGCCCCTCCACTGCATTCCCTCCTCAGCCGGACAGGGGAGAGGAAATAAAACAAAAGGCTCATGGGTGGAGATAAGGACAGGGAGGTCACTCAGCAATTACCATCACAGGCAAAACAGACTTGACTTGGAGAAATTAGTTTCATTTATTACCTGTGAAAAATAAGAGTAGGGTTATGAGAAAATAAAAGCTATATCTTAAATCACCTCTCAATCTTAAAACACTCTCCTCGCTCCCCGCGCTTCTTCCTGGACTTAACTTCACTCCCAAATTCTCCACCTCCTCCCCCTACATGGCAGAGGAGGACGAGGAATGGAGCTTGTGGTCAGTTCCTCACCCGTTGTCTCTGTCACTCCTTCCTCCTCAGCACAAGTACTCCTCACACTCTTCCCCTGCTCCAGCGTGGGCTTCCCAAAGCCTCACGGCCTCCTTCGGGCATCCACCTGCCCCAGCGTCGGGTCCTGCCCGAGCTGCAGGTTGGTATCTGCTCCACCATGGACCTCCATGGGCTGTGGGAGGACAGCTGGCCTCACCATGGGCTGCAGGGGAACCTCTGCTCTGGCACCAGGAGCAGCTCCTGCTCTCCTTCTTCACTGATCCTGCTCTTTGCAGGGTTGTTCCATGTATTCTCACTCTTCTCTCTAGCTGCTGTTGTTGACGTTGCACAGTTTTTTTTTCCCTCCTTCTTAACCAAGTTATTCCAGAGGCACTACCAGTGTCACTGATGGGCTCAGTCTTGGCCAGCAATGGGTGTCTCTTGGAGCCAGCTGGCATCGGCTGTATCAGGGGAAGCTTCCAGCAGCTTCTCACAGAAGTCACCTCTGTAGCCCCCTGCTCCCAAACCCTGGCCACACAGCCCCAATACACCACCTCACAAATCTGACTGTGCCGACACCTGAGTCCCTGCTCCCTGCTGTGCCCAAATGCCACAATCGCTATTGGCTCACACAGCTCTTCTTCACCCCTGTACTCCAGTTTCAGCGTGTGTGATACTCCATTGCTAAAGACATAAGATTAGTCTTCACAACACTTTTCTAAGCAAACTATGGATAAAATCCATTTATCAGCACAATACCAAATACCCTGGTTGCCCAAATAAATAAAACAATGTCTTCAATTACAAATTACTGCTGAATTATTTCCTCAGGAGAGCAATGAATTCCACAAAAGAAACATGAAATCCTGTTTAATTACTTGGAGTGTGAAAAACTATTTTCAGTATTCAATTTTGAATATGGTCCTTTTCTTTTTCTTTTAATACCTCCTGATTCTTGCACAATGAGATAGGCAGTTGCTGTTCCCCATTTATTTTCTTTATGCAAGTCATAATTTCCACATGGTTTTATCTTGTACTAAGGCAACCCTCTCTCTTCTTCCGTTGTCTCTCTGATCTCCTGCACAATCCTTCTAGCATCTACAGCCACTGTGCTGTTATTTGCATCTGCAAAGCACCATACTTTCACATTGCTTTTAATGAATATTTTAATTTAAAATGGCAATGGAACAGTTTGTTCTGATTCCACCAGTCTAGCAGCACACTGGGAAACCATGTGCAACCAGCTCCATGTGATTCACCGGTAACAGCTCCATTCCCTTTAAAGACAGCTTTCCCCAAGCAGTGTAAGAGCTAGCCTCTGTTGCTCCCCCTTGCTCTACACTACATCATCAAATCTCTATCACCTGATGTATGAATCTTTACTGAAACATTTCACAGAGTTCAAGTTTGCAAGAGACCAACTAGTTTGGATCAGTTCACATCCACAGCACTCAGAGCTGGAACACTGAATAGCACAGACTCAGGACCTACTGAACATTCATACGAAACAGAGCTCTCAAACATCATGGTTGAGACAGACAAACGACAGGTGCTATACCGTTAGCTCGGGCAAATTCTCAGCTTGACACTGGCACTCAGAGAAATTAAGTCAAGCACAGCAGCTTTCCCAGTTTCCCCTTTACAGGTCTAGTTTAACATGGTGGTGTTCTGAGTTAGGAGCTTCAGGGAGAACACCTTTTTTGCCTGACCTTTAGCCAAAGCAGGGCTATAAACACAGAACCCAGCTATTGTACTTGAAGAAATACTCCTACTCTTACTCCTCCTGCCCAATTGCCTTTATTTTGAAGTCATAATGCAAGAAAAGAGGAAAAAAAAAATCACAACCAGACACAGAAAGGTATACACAAATACACATTTCCTACTCCTCAATGACATCACACAATACTGTGTTCTTCAGACACCACTAACAGAAATATAAAATAGCTGCTCCAGCATCATAACAGTTTCTGTGAAGCACCAATGAATACTTCATTTAAGGTCACAGGAAGCTAGCTGAAATACTGAAAAGAAGTAAAAAAGTTAAGGATCAGCAAGAAAAACATGCCAATGCCACACTTTTTTCACCTGTATAAATATTTATCAGCTCTACTAACTCTTTCAGTACAAAGTGTTCCAGAAGAAAGAAATCATAGTAATTACTTAAAAGACGGCTGTAACAGTAGTTACATATACAGTCCTCAAATTATATTCAGCCCTTTGAAGGCAACCATGAGGCTGATGTGGCCCCCAGTGAAAATGAGTTTGACACCCCTGACTTAGAGGGGACTATGCCTCATGGCAGAGTTTGCTGCTATTTCACAGTGACTTCCAGAAAATGTCTATATTCCTTAATGCTTTTTCTTTCAATCAAGACTGCTGTCCCATGATCATGCAAAAGCAAGATGCATAAACACAGTTTCAAGTCCTTAGGAGAAACACTATGTTCTCGTTAGATGAGACAGACTCTTCTCTCCCTTGCATCAAAACTAAAAGGCACCCCACTTACAGCTACTTTAGTATCCAAGCTTCTTTTACAGAAGAATGAGGAAAAAAGAATCTTTGGCTTTTCCGCATGCACTTTTCCATGTTTTCACACGCAGACTGTTGCATAAACTCAAAAAACTCTCTTGGCCATATATTTCTGCCAGCCACTCCTTGGAAACTATGTAAATGTCTCTAATAAACCGCTTGCTTAAATGTACATAGCTGTAGGACAGACAAGTCATGAGCATGATAACATTCCAAAGTCCCAGGCTAGTAACTTAAGGTATCACAGGTTCTTTCCCTTTGTTTCAGACAACAAGAGAAAAGACAAAGCAGTTGCTCTTTCCACACTTTTCATATTAGGTCTTTGAGAAAAGTGGACACACCTACACATTGGTAGTGTGAGCAACAGTGCAATACACTGAAACTGGGAAGAACCTGGAAGTGGTTTGGGAATTACTACTGTATCAGATTTCTGACATGTCAGACATTAACAAAGACATCCATGGATCCTGCATTCTGTTCTGGTAACCAGCAAAGTCACCATCCATAGTCTTCCAAGAGTTACATCCTCCCGATCATCTCCACCATACCTTGAAGGCTTTAGCCCACTAGCTTATACTATGCCTGTAATTCCCATTCCACTATGTTCAGATGCAACATTCTTCCTCAAGGCGTTTTTGGGAACTTATTTGTGGTCAGACATTCAGCTTTTTTTACAATTTAAAAAAATAAATTCTGTGGTAAAACTATGCTCCAGCAGAGTTATTGCAGCATTTGATCCAATTTATATCATCTGCCTATAAATAGATTGGTAGTTCTTTGCAGAAACAACTTTTAGCCTTGTAAAGTACTGCAGATGCTCTCCATGATCAACAAAGAAACCACGTGACCTTCAGAAAAGGTTCAAGGTAATCCACTTTCTGTGTTTTCTCATGTGTTCCATAATCAAAGTACAGAGCACAAGGTCTTTACCCTACTCTTGTTCAGGAGAAAGCCTGTCTTTATGTTAGGCTGTGCCATGGGGACAAAGAGAAAGAAATAAAAAAACAACAGAAATGCACAGCAGTAGACAAGTCCACTCAGCACATTCACTTCACCACTTTGTCCTCTGCTTTATGCACCCTGGATCTTTCAAGTTGAGTAAAAGAACAAAACTGTCCAAATTCCCACAAGAGAAAGAAAAGCTATGGGCAGACTCTCCCCAGCAGTGTCTGAGCACTATCTCAGGTTTTACTAGGTAGATGTACCTGTTCTAGTGATTACAAACACTCTGCTGTTAACTCCAAGTTTCATGTCAGAATCACCAAATCCTTGAGAAACAACCCATTGACTTGCTAGTAAAATAATCCTCAGCATCCCATTTATTACTGTCTTTCTGACTAATGCTGGAACATGAATCATCACCTGGTAAAATAATCTATTCCATATTTCATGTATTTTCACTATAACACCTGAAAATCTTAAGGAGGTATTTGGTGCCGCTGAAATCTTACCATTAATGACCTCCACAGCTCCAATAATTGAATGGCACCTTCTCTTTCAGATTGACACACGAAACTATGGGGTGATTGCTGGTTAAGGTCCATGCAAAGTAGTTTATTTTCACTACAATGCTGTGGCACAAATGCTGTCTAGAGACAAGAAATTTTATCATTGCCTTTTTCTTCACATAACCACCATCTGCTACTACCCAGGACATCTGACAAAGGCTGGCAGCAGATGAATTATTCAATTTGGGGGGAAGGAAAAAAAAAAAAAAGGTGTAGGTTTATGGAGCTTCTCTGCACTCCATTTAGGACCAGAATTGAAGTTGCTTAAAAAGAAAAACAAGGGAAGGGGTAGAGAAAGTGAAAAATCTGGGACAAGAAGAATCTAATGACTTGGTTACTGGTTTAATCTGTTTGGACCTGGATCTTGGGTGTCATTCATCCCAGCCAAGTGTGTTTATCATTGAGTTTCACTTTCAGCCTTTGTCCTATTGAAGCTCCTCTACCTTAGATAGTAATCAAATTATTCATTTGGCAAGACTGATAAGGCAGTCAGAAACAGCCTACAGCTCTTCTGGCACAGCTGCCTTCTCCTTTGCATCATGGGAAAGACACTCTGGGCCCAAGGAACACTTTTTCTAGCAGTAAATTGAATAGTCTCCATGCAAAAAGAGCTGGAGCTCTTTTTTAAGCAGCTCCACGTTTGCTGTGGGTTCTGTCACTTCTCTTCCCAAGTCACAGTCAATCAATGCAGTTGCCAGCAAAACTGAAGTCTTCTCTGGAAGGACAACAGCAGTTCAACAGTTGAAGGTGTAGGTGTGGATCACTGTCATTTTGCCCACTCTGTGCCTGCTTATTGCATGAAGGCATATTTCATGCCCTGTCAGGGCTACGAAACTCTCCACTGGCATCCCAGCTGCAGAAGACTTGGAGTGTTCCTCTTCCCACAATTGTAACAGAAGCATGTGCTTTATGCAGCCCGGAGCTCTGAAGCAGCTGCCATACATGGATTCGTCACCGAAAAAGCCACCCCATTAACTCAATAGCCATGAAAAGGCTATAGACCTCATATAGAAGGATTTATTTGCTCCCAACATACCGAAGTGAAGCACCATGCTTAGTGCTCTGATGAAGAGATTTAATTAGACAACCACTCAACACCCATACTGAGAGGAAAAATGGGTATCCCTGGCCTCCCAGCACTATTCTGACTGCCTGCCAACAACTCCATCCAGCATGTGTGGCAGGATGGCTGGTGGCACACCCTGCACCGCTGGAAATGCCATCAGGGCAAAGCACACATGGTCAGTGGGATAACACCACATTCGCGCAGCAGCCTGTACGTATGGAGATGGAAAGCCAACTCCCACTGCACCTTCTGCAAACCCCAGGCACAGAGAACCCGAACTATCCACTTATTATTATTTATGCCATCTTGCTTCTTTTTGGACATGTATCAGCATTACTATTAAGTACACATACTGCTGGCACTTAATTTTGTCAGCATACGTTAATGACATTCATTACAGCTTGACCTTACCTTCACTTTGCATTCATAGCTCTCATCTGCATGTTTTTTTCATGATGTATGCCACAAAGGAGCAAGTTCAGCACCTATAGCTTTCCTATATGTGCCTATATTTCATGGTACATTTAAGTTTTTTCTACCTCTAGGTCAGCCCAAATGTGCTGGCAGTAACACAAGAGAAAGAAGTCTTTGACCTGAGTTACAGAAGCAGCCAAATATACTGATCAAATCTGTCAGCTCTAACAGTAATACAGTTTTAATTTTTTTCCAAGATTCCACAACCTTTCCTACAAGCTAAGCAAACAAGACTATGTATTAACAGCTACAACCCTTGTAGAAAAAAGGTTGCTCTTCACTTACCTCAAAAAATCAGTAGCTCTAAGACCACCAGCTGATAGCAACAGGATGACTAGGTTTATCCATAATCTGACCCTGCCTGGCTTCATTAAATATTAAATAGTGTGCATTTTTGCTGTAAATATCAAGGAAAGGATTTAAGCATTCTGACAGTTCAGTTCCTCTGTTTATTAAAGGACAATCGTCTTTAGACAATTTATTTCCTTCTTCTAAAATTAAAAAGGGACTCTCATTCTCTGAGAGACAATATACTTAACATAACTCTTCTAATTTCCCTCCTATTCACTCCTTAGTTGAAAGTATCAGTTGCTACTCGAATAACATTTCATCCACAGTTTGGCTTTATAAAAAAATGCTTTGATACATTATTTATTCAGGACCGTATTATGAACTTTCCTTTATGTCTCCACAGGAAAATAAAATTTAAGGAAAACACTCAGGAAAGCTACAAAAGGAAAAAGTATGAAATAAATTTAGAAAATCTGCATTAATGATACAACAATATATTGCACAAGTTGCTTATAAATATACAAACACACCCATCCCTCCCGCTCTGGCTAGTCTGACGTGGTTTTATGATTTCTTTACTTGCAATTTCTTAAAGAAATAATTTAAGAATTGTTAGGGGAAAAAAACAAACAAACCAACCACACTCTCTTGGAAAACAAGATTCACTAAGATTTGCTTTCTAACTTAAACAGGCTTCCTCTATTTCTGCTGACATTTCTGCCTAACAGTTCTTTCTCAAGCTAACAAAAGAGTTTTAAGCCAGCAATAACACAACCGCTTGACCAATGGGTGTAATAAAGCCAACACCTGTTTCTGGCCTCAGCATTATTTGCCAAGTCTCTTGATTTCGAGCACATAAAATTTGCCTTAAACGTGTGACCTTCCACATCAAAGGAACAACATCCCGCAGTGCTAGAGGGCCGAGTCTTGGAATTAATAAGTCTTTCAATTAAACTAGTGTGTTCTTTGTGTTTCGTTACAAATTCAATGTCTACCAGTCCTCCTTTAAGTAAAACACGTAAATATTTAAAACAGATTTAACTTTCCACTCTTTTTCAATGTAGATTAGTATGTTAAATCCAGCTGACATGGAAAAGTAACTCAGATACTAAAAACAACAGAGTCTAATTAGAAAAACAACCTTTAGGTAGATAAGCAGTTTGAAGAACAGCTGGGTGCTGGGAAAGATTCCTTAGAAGTAAATGCTAGCAGGTGAAAAATAACTTCCTAATTAAACTGTAGGAGCCTTTAGCTTCTCAGAGTTCAGTGCACCCAAGAAAATGGGCTAGTGAAGGGGACAAGCCTGGGATGAGAAAAGCAAAGAAGGGGTTTAACAACCCAATTGGCTTTTATCTTTACTCCTCCATCTCAGATCTCTGTCAGGTTGTACAGCTGAAGATTGTGCTGTAAGGACACCTTCCCATTCTAACATCAGGGTATTTGTTTCAAAGGATCAGGCTGGCACCCTGACAGTATAAAATCACAACCACCTTATTTCTGAAAGCTTTCCACCACTGAAAGTACACAAAAAGTACAAGCTGACTCCTTCAGGAGAAAGAAGATTGTTTTTCTCATATAAGAGGTTATATTCTACCCATTTATATCCTTTTCTACCAGACTACAAAAATACCCATGAAGAACAAAGGGGAAAATGGATAAGGACACAGGCTCAAGAAGACTCAAGAAGAGAACGTGCATCCTTACATGCTCTCGCAGAACTTCGTAAGAGTGCTGGGCTTTTCCTGGTTGCGTCTTTGTCGAAACCAACGTTGAATGCTCCAAACATCCCAGTCCAGCTGCTTGGAGAGGCCATCCAGCCTCTTCTCATCTGGATGCTAGAGAACAGAAAAGTTAGCAGTTAGCTTTGTTTTGTTCAGCCATAGTTTATTAGTGCCATATCCCACTTCATAAGGTAAATATTTTAGCTAAATAATTTACCTTTGTAATAGCTGTGAAAACTTTTTCCAGAATAGCATTAGGTTGAGCTTTCTGTGGTCCGTTGGCTTGGACTTTAAGGCCTAAGGCACACGGTTTAGCAATGAACCTGTGAGAAACAGAAGAGTGAAGAAAGAAAACAAGTGAAATCCTTCAGTTATTTACTTCATTACTGTTATCAATCAATGTCATGTGGTAGATGCATAAACATTATAACTCTGCCAACAAAAACAATACCTAGCCTTATAGCTCAAAAGCAAGCTCATACAGGCGATTACATTGCAAAATAAGTAACATCACTTTGAAGGATGAAAGGAACTCCGCAGTGCACATGAAACAGAAGATTTTCTTTCATGTCATGAAAAAAAAAAGGGATAGAACAAAAGCATGAGCGGAATGCCTCCTAGAGTAGCACCAACTAATGAAAAGAGCGGGGCAGCTTGTAGACATGAGGAGCACAATACTCTCCTCCAAACACAGCCTTTTCCATAAATCAGTTTCCAGAGTAGCTACTGCCTCAGGACTGCTTTTGCACAGCGGAAATTCAAACAAAGTCCTTGAAGGCAGCAAGCACTGAAGCTGCCCAGTCAATCTAATTTTCTAAACCATAAAGTTTAAACAGCACTGAGCCATGCCTCAAAGACTTTGCTCTTCCTTCAACTTCTTCTGCTAAAATACGAAGCTGTCACAGATCTGAACATCAATCCATAATAAGTTCGTTCAGTTTATAAACTGGAAGCCCCTGATATCTTTTAGAGATGAATTATATAGCTTACACCACATACACTCAAAGAAGACCAGGGCACTCATTAAAAAAAATGAATTATTTGTAACTATGACTCCACCTCTGGAATCCCCATGAGCTACAAAGTCTGTATAGGAATCACATTCATATAACAGTATGAACTTCTGCCATCTTTTTTCAACTACATAACTCGATTTCACTTAGAAGACTCGTTTCCATTTTCCAGCAGGGACCAAAACAACACACTCAGTAGTTAAGAAGTAGATCCATTTTTACTGAGCTGAATAACCACAAGCTCTTAAAAATCATGGAATTCTTATCCACACACAAGTCCCAAGCACAGTTTTGAGCTACAATTGCTACGTTTAAAGATAGCACAGCCACTTAAAAAGAATTAAGTCCTAAGCAATGTTACAGTGGTTACAGCAATAGCATTTGGTAAAGAAAGATGTGTGATTCCAGATCTCCTTGTTTTTCTTGGCTTTTTTATTTTTCCAAAGAAAAACCCTTGATATATTGATAAGATTCCCACATGAAAGCCAATTCTATAGCCCAAAATCATTTGGGTCACTATCTGTGAGGGAGGTGGGAGGTCATACATCCAAAGACTCATGCAGTGTATCAGCGAACTCACTATTCGATCCTTGTATAAGAGGAAAACAAACCAGCAACTTATTACACTGTGTAAAAGCTTTGTCGCAATCTGGATTGACTGCAGATTGCAACCATACCACTAGCTCCACCGCATCAACCAAATCAATGGCACTGCACTGGGGGTAAATTCCTCGCTTTGGGGTTCAGAGCTTTGACAATACCAGTTTCAGTGCTGAGCAGTCCAGTTTTCTGTCATGAAACAGAAGTATATAAGATCTGTATATGTTATATGTAACTACACTGTAATCTAGCTGCACTGGAAACTTTTAAATTACTATAAGACGACAAACGAAGAAGCGAGAATTGTATTCTCTAGTTCAACATGGACGTAATCAAACCAGTTCTGGCCAGTGCTGTGAGTGGATAACCAAACAGGCAGCTGAAGCAGCTAACAAAATGCTCATAGAATTTGGTTTCAGAAATTTACTTTTTAACTCTAAGGATTTGTAAAGCACTTCTAGTCACATAACAAAGGAGCTGAGAACTGTGGCATCCATGTCTACCATGCTTTGTATCAAAAAGCTGAAAAAAACCCCAAATTACAGTCTTTTCTATTAAATAAATTCAGACAACTTCCTGAAGAGAAAGCAAGAAATACAGACAAGAGTCAAGCCTAAGACAAACAGTACAGGGGATGTCAGTCAGTATTCAAGCTAATTTTACCAAGTCCTACAAGGAAACACTAATAAGTAGAGACAGGGCAGAGAGTACTGTAGGTGGCATAAAAACGCATAAAAGAAGCAAAAGAACTTCATCAGCTTCATGCTTTCACAAAAGAACTGAAGCTCAGCCTTCACCATTAACAGCAAGATCAAGAAACTTTCACTAAATAAACAAAAATAAAAATTGTTTCAAATGGATTTTCTGGGCACTTGCAAAGTTAGTCTCCTCTGAAATAAGACTTGATTTGGAGGGGGTTTTTGTTTGTTTATTTATTTGGGGAGGTGTAGTTTTTTGTTTGGTTGATTATCAAGACAGATATATCTTTCAACTTCTGTTTTGCTCTTCTCCTGCTGAGTGAAGGAATGAGATAGCCATGATATAACTCCAATAGAAAGGCAGCTCCCTGAACATGCTAATTTAAAAGAAAAAATGGTAAAGTCAAAAGCAGATTTAAAAGTTTCAGCTACAAAAATTCCACAAGGATCAATTCCAACACACTTCATGCTGAGCTGATCTTCATTTAAATCTAAGCAAATCGGCTGGGTTTGCTTAAATGCCATTCGTAAAATGATATGTCTTGTTAACAAACAACCTAGATAAATCCAGAACAAAGCACAGATACAGTGTTTGTCTAGATTTTAAAAAGAGAAGAGAATTTTAATATTGATGTTATACCTATTACCCTTTTTCTGCTTTAATCTGGTATTTTATAAACAGGAACATAAAGTTTTCTTCCTTTGCTGCTTATGTTTTCCACATGCACTGGAAGAACGGGGACATGACCTGAACCAGAGCTCGTCCACAAGGACAGCAGAGCCCAGTGAGGACGTGCAGAGGGTACACAGCTGCAAGACACAGGATGATCTTGGCCAGCTATGTCTGGGAGGAAGAGACATGGAAAGTTTTTAAAATAACCCCCAAAAAGTCTCTCTCCTGATATGCTCTTCTAATCTTTCTCCACTTTTTTTTTTTTTTTTAAAAAAAAAGCAACCTTTAAAAAAAAATCCCTTCAATGAATTGTTAATTCCTAGTAGGACACTCAAGTAAAATAGAGCAGTTTTGAACAGAAACATTTTACATGCTTGCAATACTGAGCAAGTCTGACCACCAATTCAATGTCCATGGGATTGCCCTTGATGCAATTGGTAAAATTTGAAGTATTTTTTTACTTTTCATACAAAAACTTACTGATTTCAGGCTATACTTTGCAGTAGGAAAACTGTTTCTAAAGGTTAAAATAGAATTTTAAAGTAGAACTTATCGATAGGATCCCAAATGTCACACCAGGTGCTATAAAAAGCACCCTTAACATAATTCTCACTGCAAGTTTTCTGTAAGAATTTAAATAGATTCATAAGTAAACAAAACAGAATTAATGTTTGATACGTGCACAAACTATGAACATTTTGCCAAATGCTGCACTTCTTAAAAGCACTATTCATTTTTTCCACTTCCGCTTAATACTGTAGTATTCAATTCCCCCAGCAGTCTTACTGAAACCCACAGGACTATTTATTGCATAACATACTGCAGTTATGAGGGAAGAACTATTGTGAAAGAGTAAGGAGAGCAGAATTGAGTATATTGCTCTTTAAAACATGTAAATCTGAACAAACACCACACTAATACCTCTTTTTCAATGGATTCCAGTACACCTGAACTGAAAGCTGACATTCACAGAATCACAGAATGATGGGGGTTGGAAGGGAGCTCTGGAGATCACCTAGTCCAACCCACTTGCTAAAGCAGGGTCACCCAGAGTAGATCGCACAGGAACGTGTCCAGGAGGGTTTGAATGTCTCTAGAGATGGAGACTCCACATCCTCTCTGGGCAGCCTGTTCCAGGGCTCCAGCACCCTCAAAGTAAAGAAGTTTCTCCTCATATTCAGATGGAACCTCCTGTGCTTCAGTTTGTGCCTGTTACCCCTCATCCTATCATTTGGCACCACTGAAAGGAGCCATTCGATTATACAGAAACTAAAAGACAAGCATTTTTTGCTGAATGCAGCCACATCTATTCTGCATCTAGAGATGAAAGACCAACATAAACAAGGGAATTAAACTCAGAATTCAAGAACCTTTTTACAGGCAGCTTCCTCATTCAGAATCTAAAGCCACTTTAAAACCCAAAAGCCCACAGCCATCCACCGTGGATAACATGGGTCACTGCAGAGCATCCCTGTGGAACGTGCTGGGCCTTTGCTGGCCCTGAACCCACAACAGCAGCCTGAAGGCCACAAGCACTTCTGAGCGTCCTGCACCCCCAAAGGCAAGTGCTGGTTTGCATTTTGGATCTTGTCTGTTTTTCTCAAATAGGTTATTTACAGCAGCGACAGCAAGGCCTCATACTCCACCCCAAACTCAGCAATCAGATTTTCCTCTACAAATGGTCAAGAAACCCTTTGCAAAACGATCCCCCACCTCCCCCAGAGCATAAAAAGGGGCACCATTTCACTAGGAGTACGTAAATTTGATCGAGAACAAGCATCCTTTTGGGTTTCCCACTTTCAGCTGTTACTACAACAGATGAATAAGTAGCAAAAGGAGAAGTTACAAAACAAACAAGTAAAAGTGAACGGGAGGCTGATGTTCATTAGCACTAGAAAAGTCTGCTTTTTTTTTTTTTTTATTTTAAGTATCACATGAAGGAGAAAAGTTAAAGAGTGAGTCTCTGGATTGTACTACAAGTCAAACAGCCCTACTTGCAACATGTATCTTTGCCCTGAATCCAGTCAGAAGCTAATACATAGCAACCCTTCAGTCATCTGCGGCACTGGAAATACGCCTGTAAGGCTTCTCCTACAGAGCTTGTGAATGTGGTGGTCCCATACTGGCAGGTCATCTGCCATTCCTGAGCTGACCACAGTGGCTGCCCCTTAGCAAATCCATGTTTGATAGTTTCTCAGCAGCTTTGAAGACGCTCAAACCACCACTGATCTCACAACAGGTAAAGAGGCCTGCAGAAATTTTGGCTTTCCAAACAGGGCCAAACAAAATAACAACGCACACCACACAACATTAAGCTAACTGGGCTAATGAATATTTGATTCATCTAGTTAAATACGCTTTTTTTTAATGGATGAAGAGATATAAAGAAAACATTAAATGGCTTATCCTGACCTTTCAGTTTAAAAAATACCAGTCTTGAAATAATTGTCGATGTTAGCTGGCAAGTGATACATGTTCACCTTCCCATGCCCTTTGAAGTGATAAAACTGCACTACTTTGCAATGCTTATATTTCAAATGTTTCTGCTCTATTTAGAAACTCACTTCATTTCACCAAAATTCTCTCTAGAACAAGACAGCGGGAATCCGAGAAACTGAAAACCATGAACCTTTCTCCAGTTTTATTGAGGTAAATAGGCAAAAGACAGGCCAAAAAAAAAAACCAAATACAAAACCAAACCACCAAAAAAACCCAACACACAGCCAAAAACCACCACAACAAAATAAACCCCAAACCCCCACAAGCCTCTCTGCTCCCCCAAACTCAAACCCCACGAGCTGTTAAGAAAGGAGCCCAGGGATGCAGAAGCAAAAGATTGACTGAATAGAGAAGTCTGCTACAGATTTTTTCCCCCTACTGCAGGAAGATAGCAACTTACTGTGTAATGCTTCATTTTACTATACTGTCCTAATGGTCCTAATATAATTTGCAACAAAAGCTATGGAACACATGTCAAATTACCTTTACTAAAGGATAAGGACAAGATTATTCGCTCAAGAGACTCTAAATCAAGATGAGTTTCTTTAATGTAAAAAGGTGTTTTACTCAAGAGACTCTAAATCAAGATGAGGTTCTTTGATGTAAAAAGGTGTTTTATACTCCTGCATCTAAAACTGACATACCTAAAATAAGTCACCATTGTGAGGGACGGAGCTGCTCGAAGTCTTACTAGGCCTCAAACCCAGGAATAACTGCCAACAAAATAAGCTTATATTTTTTTTTTTAATTTATGGACTTTCATCAGATTTAATAAGCTTTCCTGTCATTCACATGCTATACGTTTTGAACGCCATATGTCAAGGTTTCTGAAATCTGATAAATTTTTAATTTAAAACTTTCAAACTATGTGCACTGAGACAAGTGACCTGTCTGCTCCTTAACCTTGAAACATCTCCTGAGTATTGCAAGCAAAGACTGAATTAGTTTCATTTTTTGACCTATTACATTCACTTCTTAGTTTTGCATCAACCTTCTTGTTCCTCCTGAGTCTTGTTAAAGCAAGAACTTCCAACAGGCTCCACAAAAATCTTCCCACAAATTAGAAAACCTTTTTTTCCTTGATGTGTTTCAAGCAGACAAAGCATCTTTCCTCACTTGTTTTGTAGCCAACATCAGTACGGAAGACCACCTGCAAATTTTCATCAGTGCAAGGAAGAAAAGGTAGGCTAGCGCACATTTCACACTTGAAAAAAATGTTTATTGACCATTTCTTGAACCATCCCCTTTTGTCTTTCATTGTTATCAAAAGTAGGTCATATTTTGGGCCAACAGACAGGACTAACGGCCTCTTTTTACAGCCCAGAACTTAAGGAGCCCGTTCATCCCCTAACCACCAATCTGTTTTCTGGGAAGGTACCTCAGTCTGGCACAAAGCATCTGCACAAAACCACCCTGGAGACTGCTCCTACATGATCTGTGCTAGCAGATTAAAAATTTCATTAAGCCATCAGGCAGAACCTTGGCTACAAAGTCCTCATAAACACTGAGAACATGCATATTTACTGTAGCCTTTCACGTCCACAAAGACATTTATGTTGGTCGCTTCCTGGTGCACAATTCAAGTTTGAATCTTTCTTTCCTGTGCTGAGGTTTCATCTATATGGACAAATTTGAGAAAACTACAGTGAATGTGCAGTGTGCAGAGCACCTCCAAGTCATCTCCAAGTTTAACAAACACCAGTTTGAGCCAAGTGGTATAGTCTGGTTACATACAGCATCTCTGTGAACCTGGTAAAAAGCTCACTTGGACACAGACATAATTCAAGTGGTGCCTGCACAAAAGACCACTCATGTTGCTAACACCAGACAACTGTGAGCTCTGTAACAAAAAAAAAACCACAAGCAAGCTATTCCTTCAAATTAGGCACGTCCAACAAGTCTCAGAGTTTCCTGTCAGTACACTTACAAATATCAGGGAAGGCACTTATAACCAGCAAAACCTCCTCTCTGTGCTAAAGAGGTGCCCAGATCAGTTTAGAAGAGTCTGGCTCCCTTTTCAAAAGACTGCAGAACAAATTTTCCCAGCTCATCTATTTTATGCTCTCTAAACACAGATTGTTCCAGGGATTTATGATTACAATTGTCTAACTTGTAGGACAGTGCTTTCTGTTTTGTAAACAGAAACAATCTAAATTTTCTCAAACTACAAGGACTAGTGAAAGCAGAAGAGACTTGTTTCTGAGCAGATGCTCAACAGATTTACTGCCACAACACACAAAAACAACTGCTGAATTTGTTATTTTTGTATAGCTGACCTACTTAATTCAGAAGTTGTGTCACTAATTTTTAAAAACGGCAAAAATATCTTAACAGTCCTATGACTTCGTCTTTTCTTTGGTTCAAATTATCACACTCACTAGAAGGGTAAAAAGGATTGCTGAAAAATCAGTACTTTGTTTTGGTTTGCTTGTGTGTTTTGTTTGCTTTTCTTTCCCCAAAGGTTTTGAAAGCTTCGTATTAATATTTTGACCTGAGAAACCTTTTCAACAACCCAACATGTTTTTGACCTCAGCATTTCTACAAAGTATTCCAAGTTTCATTAACAGACTTCAAAAAACCCGAAACCATCCAACAAAAACCCAACCAAACAACCCCACATGGATCACCAGTGTCCTGCTACCTCTTAAACAAAGGGCTGGGAAGCTATCTGAAATTCTTCCTAACAAAGGGCATTGCTCATCCCTCATAACAAAAAAAAGGTACACATCAAACTGGCAGTAGAAATGGCATCTGTTACAATCCCCAGCTCCCAGGAGCATGGCTGGCAGCAGCCTGCAGTGCCAAGGGATGGTGGAACTAATGGCGTGGAATGAGAAGCTGCTCATCTCAAAGAAGGAAGCGCAGTCCAATACTTTATGAAGTGCAGGCGTTTGCCAGGATCTAGTGTGGGCAGAACCCCAGAAGCCTGTGGTGGCAGCAGCCGATGCATCACGACACATGGGTTCCATTGGGCTCCCTCCATCAGTCTGATGCCCCCTGGAATACCAGTCACCGGTGCTCACATACCCCCACAGCCCTTCTAATGCTACAGCACCACTCTCATGCATTTTTCTGCGTTTCGATAGAAAATATTCTTTCTAATATATCAAAGATGGATATAAAAGGCAGGCTAAAGAATAGCACTACACCTGTAACACTTGATGCAATAGAGTCCTGACATGTACACATATTAGCTGCATAAAACGGCTCCATCTGTGCTCACAACAGCAATGCTTCACCTTCAAAAATGTTTTAGTAATTCTTCAGCTGTGAAGCAAACTGCCCTTTAAATTCAGCACATTGCTCTAGCTAAAGAGTATTCAGCATCAAGTGTTTTTCCTACTTTGGATGCTACACAAGTTAAAAAATGCTTTTGTACAGATCGGTTTTAGAGAACAAGATTTGGTCATAGTAATGTGCTTGGGAGCAATAAGGGACTCAAGAGCTTCCATCCAAGAGTATTTTCACAAAATAGAAAGTTTTACTTTAGTCAACAATCTGTGAAAGGTAGCTGTGATTAAAAAAAAAGGATTTAGTAGCTATATTTCAGCTTGCAGGCTTACCAGTCAGTGTAGTGCTAACACACACCATTTTAAGTAAATAAAACAAATTATACCCATTACTCAACAGCAGTATTACAAAATGCTTTGTCCTACACAGTTACTCTTAAGGAACATGATTGATGTGACTGACCCATATCATTCAATCACTGTAAAACTGGGAGGGGGGGTTTTGCAGCTAGATTTCTCACATTTATATTGTCCTGTCTTACTTGTTTTGACTGAATATACATGTCAAAAAGTCACATCTCCCCACTGTGCAAAGTCAAAAATACCCCCTTTTTCCTGAGATTATTCTCCAATCACAAAAACCAGGACCAGCAACATCTGTTTGGCTTGAGTTACCTTTGCACACCTGCTAGCTCCCATCACAAGCTGCAGGCCAGACCGTGCTGATCACCACCCCGATTCCAGCCCCGGTCACACACACTGCTAAACCCTTTTGTCTCACTGAGCCGACAAACCTATTTGACCGTTTCACACATGGAAAGGGTAGGGAGGAGCCCATCTTGAGCTGCAGGCTAGTTCACCACAGGGCTGCGTGGAGCAGAGGGTGTCCAGCCACTGATCTGGGAATACGCCAGCACAGCCTCTACCAGCAGCACTCTGGTCACTTGTCCAGTTAGTAAGTTACTATGAGAATGGGACACAAACAAGGCCAACAGCTTACAAAGAGAAGTAGCCATGTTTTCCAAACATGGAAGCAATTTATTTTGTTATTTTTTAATATTAATGCATAAAGTTATAAGCATTTCGGTTCCTTCTCTGTAAGACCAAAGAGCTGAAGCAGGGAGGAACTACATGCTCCCTCCAGAATAGCAACAAGAACTGCACAAATGTAGAGAAAGGTCACAAATAAACATTTTTGCAGCCAGCTGTCTAATGTTTTCTTTCTTTGTAATGTCTAAAAATAAAGAGTTTAGTCACTGTGTAACTTTCCAAGCGCAGATGAGGCAGAGGGAGAAGAGAACAGAAGGGTAGATGCACTCCAGTCCCCCCATCTCTCACACACAGTGCCTCTTCTCAGCTGCGCTCCACTAGCACCACCAAGGCTGGGAAGGTATGGGGGTTACAATGCTGAGGGTGTCACCCTCACCATTCTTGCACACATCAAAATCAGGATACACAAGTCAGTGTCACTGGTAAAATTCAGGTCTCCAAAATCCTAGCCCACTGCTAAAGGTCAGTGGAGATAAAAATATTCTCCCAACTTTTAAAAAGCTTAGGGATCTTCTAGACCAAAAAGGCATCTTTGCATACAGCAGTCTCCAAAGAGCTGTACCTCTGTCCCCAAGCTGCACTAGTAGCTCGCTGAGCCTATGCAAACTTTTGACACCCTATGGCAAAGCTTCCCACTGTAAATTGAGACTATGTAAAGACAACTATCTCCATTCATTTCGAGCTTCTCACCCACCAGTTTCAATTCCAGTCCCTTACACACTGGGTAAAAACGAACTGTCAATCCCAAGGCATCCTTTGCATGCCATTCCTAACCTTATAGGTTCATCTCCTACTCCCTCCTGCCACCTCCTAAAATACAGAGCCAATACCTACTGCTACTTCAGCAAGTCTGGCACAACCAAAGCAAAGAGCCAGGCATAAAACATCTATATATGAAAAGACACATAGCCCAAATGGGATTACATGTCAGGCAGACAAGAGGCAGGAAGAAAACATAGATAGAAAGGGAAGATTAACAATTTACATTTTAAATTGCAGTAGGTCACGCTAATACAATGACTCTATTCTAACCCACCAGGCACTGCAGCAGTACTTTAATGTTTACTTTGGTCACATTTTCAATATGTGAGCAAGGAAAAAAAAATAAAATAAAAAAATTGTGAGCAACACCCGTGTCTACATTAAAGCCATAGCCAGAGCATACCATCCACCGGCCTCTTGGCAGGTACGCACTCTTTTAATGCAGGTCTCCTTCATCCACCAAGGCAGCTTCCAAGATGCAATGGGAAGCTGCAGTTATCTGCCACTTGGACATGGCCCAAAAGTTGCTAAGCAGCTCAGAGCAACTGTCTAAAGAAGTAAAAGCCTCAGCAATCACTTTGATAAATAACAGAACCCTGCCCACTAGAAAGCCAATACCATTCCAGGTTTCTCCATGGTAGTTCTTAGTCTGGTCATTAAGTGATAGCTCATCTCATCAATGTCCTCTTATATTCTAATTTATTTCCTTTACTCTGATCTATTTACTACCAGGAGACAAAATAATGAAGGATGTAGTTAAAAATCCCTAGTGATCACTCTAACAACAATCAGTCGATCTGATATTACAAAAGACTGTACCAAATCACAGAATAGAACAGGACAGTTCAGCAATGTCTTCCTGGAAAATATTAAAATGTGTTTGAAACGTTGAGAAATTATATTGTTCACCTAGAACAGAAACTCACGAAGGTACATCAGGTTAGCATGCATTTTTTAAAGGCACAGAAGACAGAAGATGCTTTATACTCAATGAAACATTAAAAAAAATATATAATTCCTCAAAGTGTTTCAGTGCTTGTCTGGTTCAAGGACCCCCCTGTGCTGTCTTCCTCCAGGGGTTCTGCAACCAGCCCCTGAGCAAGGGCAGGTGCTGCATGACCAGCGATGCCCAAACTTCTGCCCATCTGTGCAAGTGTGCATTTGTGTTTGAGCAAATGACGCAGTGTGCCTGCATATTTACAGGCATGCTCTGTTGCTGAACATTGTCATCATGCTACCTGGGAGAGGCACAAACTTCAGGTCTTGAAAGAAGAGCACACACCACAAAGTTCTTA
This sequence comes from Nesoenas mayeri, assembly GCF_963082525.1. Taxonomy (NCBI): domain Eukaryota; kingdom Metazoa; phylum Chordata; class Aves; order Columbiformes; family Columbidae; genus Nesoenas; species Nesoenas mayeri. The sequence goes on from NC_137545.1 coordinate 23,954,392, forward strand.
CATATTCAAAAGCTTCCTCTTTGTCCTCTTGCAAGTTTGGCTCCTTCACACTGGGTGGGCTGTCCTGGCATACAACAGAGGATTTAAATGTGTGCCTCACTATTACTGACAAACTAGTACCTCTGGTGCAAATCCCATTTCTCCCTACATCAGGAGGTAGGACATGTTTCAGGAACTTTCCTGCTCTGAGATGATGAAAGCACACACCAGATCTTTTTTCTGGTGAAGACTATTCCCTTTGAAGAGGGAATAGGTCATGGATACCTCACAGTCAGATGGCTGTATTTCTGCAAGAACTTGAAATAGAGGTGGTTGGTTTGACTTGGAGTTTAGGCTTTCATTCCAAGAGCTAGGTCACAAAATCATCAAACCTTTTGAGGGAACTTCAAAATGAAGCAACTTTCATCCTGGCTGGCAGGTATTAGTCACCTTTACTGCAGCCCTAGAAGCAATAGAAGAAGTCTTTGAGAAACTGAAGACTAACTCTGCCTACCTCCTCAGGAGAGCATCGAGTTTTTAGCTGGATCACTGACTTGATCCAGTTCACTCCATTAGCACAGCATCACTAAACTGAGGTGTAAACAGACCCACGTGTGAACTCTCTAGAAGCTCAGGTTAAGCCATCACAGGACCACATTCAGATTCTGCTTTGGAAATCTGACTTCAGTATCTCTTAAAAAGTATTCTCTTCCGAGAAAAGGGATTAAAAAAAGTATCAGGATACCTATAATTCAAAATAATTATTATGAATTAGTTTTTGTGGAAGACGTGTTTCAACAAAAGAGTTGTAAAAATACTGATATGAATGCTGACACCTGAAACATCAAAAACCAGCTGCAGGACCTCTTTTGAGAAGTAGTTTCTACCTGCATTGTATGATCATTAAATACCATCCAGATTGACCAAAACATCAAAACATTCAATGAAGAAACAAAGCAACTAGTTATCACTAGCTCCCAAGCCTTCCTGTACATTTTTGACCTTCGCCTTTCTATTCTATTTCAAATTATTTCTCAGTTTTCTTAATGCTTTCCTGTTTGATTGCCACCTCAGTAGGGCACTCTTTTGGAAACGCAGGGAGGCAATCTGGAAGGCAGCTGTGGCTCTGCATCCACAGGCACAGATGAGCTTACTGACCCCCTATGCACCCCATTATCTATCGGGGAGAGGAGAAAGCAGCATGTACTGGAGTGCAGGATATGCTGCAGCATTTGAAATGCAGAGCCTTTGTCTTCTGCCTTCCATACTGAGGCTTTCCCCAAAGCAAAACCTGCCATTGCAGGCAAACAATGAGTCTTGCACACAAAATGCTCATAACACAGCTGACAAGCATCTCATTGTACTCCTAATATGTGATAAACAATTAGTGATCAGACAAAGCAGTGCAAGAACAAATCCTATTAACAAATAATAGGATTTGCTACTGGATCACCCAAACACTACTTTGGAAGTGACTCCCGGGGCTGCTGCAGCCAGGAACGGCCATCAGGGAAGGAAGCCCTGGGGCACGACTTGCCGGTGAGGGGCACGGCCACCAGCCAGCCGCCGTAACATTGTCCCCAGTGACTGCTATTAGATGACATAAGCAAGTGATGCTAAGATGGCAATGCAAGAGGCGGCTCTTTTTCTATTAGACTTTGAGGGGGGGAAAAAAAAAAAAGTAGACAAATTCCCAGTGCTGAAAACCAGGCAGAGCACCTATCTGTCCTGGTAGGTCACAAAATACTTGTAAGATAATAGTTACTTAAAGCTTTTTAAAGTGGCAAGTATTTGTTACTCTTAGTATTTCTGTGTAGGGGTGCTATGTCTTTTCATCTCCTTGGGATCATTAAAATTGTCTTGCTTATTTATTTGTTTTTAACACACCACAGCACATGCTGCTTGGGATAAAAGCAGCTTTTTCTGCACACCACAACCACCACATTACACAGGAACTGGACTCTGCTCTGACTTGGTTTAGTACCTTCTATTAGAATGTAAAACCAGAAACTAATAACCAAAATTGGGAGCTCATGTGAATTATAACCATGTCATTATAGAAGTTTTTTAGACAGAATTAGAAAAACAACTAATCAATTGTAGACCTTGAGTTTTCTTTTTTAAATGGGAAGAAACATGGTTCCTGAGACTGGTCATCAAGTAACAGTTCTTATCTAGTATACTGAAAAAGTCAAAAGGAAGAACATTCTTCCTTTAAAATAAAGTGTGACCAAGCAATATAAGGTTACAGCTTGATCAGAGCAGCAATGTGGATACTCCTGAAGGTGCAGGTTAAGCCAACCCAACCACCAAAACCCACCCAGCAGAACAGAGACGTAAACACGCTGCCTCTCTGGGGATCACCTCATCCATAGTTCTTTAGAGCTTGTCCCATTGCCTCAGGTACTGCAGTAAACTGAGCATTCTGTTGCAAGTGCGGAATCACAGGACAGCTCAGCAGAAAAAGCATGAAAGCTATTTAGAGTGGTATCTAGTGTGCTGTTCTGCCAGCTCAAATGGAAGCGACAGCCAGTCTCTCAGCCAGCTGGGTTAGAGATTAGCCATAATATATTGATGCATTTGAACTGTGCAGTGCTGTACACTTGCAAGAGGAGAAAGAAAGGAGGAGATGAACGGGGTGGGGAAACACCTGGGCAGGAATTGCTGCGGGACTCATTTTGAAAACCTGCACAGCCTGCTTGCCCAGGCAAATATGAGCGTTTATAGCCCACCACATGAACTCAGCCAGAGTGCTGCTAAGACCCTCACACTCCCCTGTTGCACAGCCTCCAAAACATTCAGCATGCACATCACTAAAGTATCTGCACAGCGCTTTGACTTCAGCAAGGCTTTGCAAGCATTGAGAACACTTGGTAATTACCAACTTTACACGGAATTATATATCAAACTCTGCCTTCCCTTGAGAACAAATTAGACATGGCAGCTATATCCAGGATATATGAGGAAGTATCATAGCCCAAGACTGTAGCTCCCTTAGAGTGGGACTGGAAATGTCTGGCCAGCAGATACAGTTCCTCAGAAGGATACTCAAAGCAGCTCCCGCAAGTGGGCACCTCCTGGGCTGACAGCCACTTTCTTGACATGCATGTCAGTCACCATCCTCTAGAGAAATATTACTGACACAAGCTGGCTCCCAAAGAACACGCTGCCTCCACATCCACTGCCAGGAACGCAAAGAAAAGCAAATATCCTCAGAATGCCCAGAACTACAGCGTACTCACAAATTTTACTTTAGAAGAGGAAATGGCAGTGAATTTACTCCACTGCAAGATCAGTTTCTACCTGTGGGGATATCTTTTCAGCTTCAGAAAGAAGCATGTGTAAAACCAAGGAGGGCTGCGGAATGTCGTTTCACCAAGGTCACAGCAGCATGCCAAGATTATCCTTTTGCAGGCCTATCATGGGTGAGTATGGTTGACTGACACATACAGGCCAGCTAAAGGGAGAGGCAACCTCTGAGAAGTTCCTGTGAAGCCTACAGAACATTCCCCTGGTCGAAGCACCACCTTTGCTTTGCTCATTCCCCACCACTGCAGCCCCCTCCTTGCTGACTGAGAGCTGGAAACTCTTGCCCTCTTCAAGAGCCTCTCCAGCAGGAAAGAACCAACATTGAAGCCACAGCCAGAGCCATCAGGGAGCAGAGATCAGGAGCAAACAGTGAGAAACAGTAAAGCTGAATGGAGCTGTGCTCCAGCATTACTGCCTGTGGCTGGGTGAAAAACAGCCTCAGGTCAGGGAGGGTAGGAAGCCAGGGTGTAACTGGGAAGGATGGGTTTATGCAGCCTCCTGATGCAGTTCCAGCTACATCTCAGAGCAGCTTCCGACACAGATGTCAGTTCCCTGGCATTCAGTTGGGTATGGTTTTCCTGCAGCAGATGCAAGTGGATCAAGAAGAAAACCAGTTATTAAAGAACTCAGAACAGGCAAAACCCTTGTCAATCAACAACGGAGCCCTGCACTTTAGTTAACAAATGCGTCTAGAAGGAAACTTCTCTGTGATTAAACATCAGAAGACAAACATTATACACATACCTACTCAGGGACTGAATATCCCCTTTCAGATGTCTGTTGTGTGATTTATCCAGAGCATCTGGAGAGTCAAAGCACTGACTGTCCGCCTGTCATGAACTCCCATGCTATTATAGTATTTAGTAGTAATCCCTGGTCTTTCACTGCTAAGTAAGGGAAGAAAAATAAACAAACAAGCAAACCAAGGAAAGGCCAGAACTAGTTGATGTAAATACAAATAAGAAGCAAAACCAATTAGCTTAGAGATGTTACTAAAAACTTGACCAAAAAAAAAAAAAAGTCTTTTAGCCCTGTTGAGCACTGTGTACAAGGCGGCATCACAAGAATTCTTTCACACAGGAGTTGTAATACCACAGGCAGGACAGAAAACCAAGCATGTAATGTCACGCAGCTATCAAATACACAGAAAACAAAATGATGGAGGGACAGGGCAGAAAGCAGAAACCCCCACAGCAAAGCTGCAGAAGTAGGTGCCTTCCCTTACATCCTCACCATACATGCACATTCCCCAATGATTACAAAATTTCACATTTTAACCCACCGAATTTGAACATTTATTTTAAATGCAGCTGTGCATGCAAGGAGCAAATATAAATAAATAAAAGCTCTTCTAAAGAGGCAGATTTATAACCAAATCTGTCTGCAGAGCCATGCAGATTGAAAAAACTAGGTCAAATCTTTTGCTAGTCAACCTCACTGCTATTCCTCCCCGGCCCTCCTCCCCTTCAGCTTTCAGTATTTATTGAAGAAATCAATTAATAAGACTGCAACAGACCTGCCATGCAGGTCTCAAATTATTTCTGCCTGGTACATACCAGGGGGGTCATCGATGCAACTACAGGTGGAAGGGGTAAAAATTAAATTGTTATAGTCTTTCCAATTCACAAATCCTAATCCTAGAGTGTATGTACTCAAGGCTACTAGGGTCCATTAGCAGGCAAACAACAATGCTAGTTAAAAAATAAAATGGGAGAGAGGGAGGGGGGCAAGAGGCAGACAAAGGTAGGCTGGAAAGAGGCAAAAATAGAGGAATTGCTGTGCTTTTGCTGTGCTTGCAGCAAAACCACTATAGCATCCGCTGCTTTTAATTACATCTTGCTAGTGTATTTTCTACAGCTTTGTGAGTTAACAGTTTAGAAACCTCATAAATATCTCCATTTTGACACTAGATTTTCAAAGAGTAACTGTAATACTAGTTTTTGTATCTACTAGTGACCCTGTGTATGTTTTAAATAATTATATTTTAGGAAAAAAAGACTCATACTGCAATTCATATATTCACTGTCACAAAGGCATTAAGCGTTCTTTTTTTAATCTTCATAAAACGTAGGGACCAAGTTGGTCCAATTTCAGCTTACTCATTTTTATTCATTTCTCTCCTTCTGTTGCACACAGACAGAAGGCATTCGGTTTCGTCATTAAAAAAAAAAAAATCCAAAATCCAAAGATATGCAGTTCTGCATCAGCCAAATACTAAACCAAATCACTCTCCAACTCCATTTCAACCACACGCAATATGCTTCCTGACAAGTTACTGCAAGAAGGCAAAGAAATCAGCTTCCTGACTTACTGCAGTGACGGCCAAGCCAACTGGTTTGACAGGCCACATTCCACAGCCTCCACACGCTGAGTGCCCCAGGTCGCTGTGCTGACAGCTGAAGGCTGGGGAACACTGGCATGCCCCAAGGGCTGGGTGGGAGAACCAGTCCCCATTCTGAAAGGCAAGTGTCCTCTCTGAGGACATGGTGACAGCGGCCTGGGACGCTGCTGCGTCCCCTGCAAGGGGGACTGAGGTGCCCTGCTGACTGCAGGGGGGAAGGAGCGCTGGGCCAGGGGAGCCTGTGGCTGGTAGGCAGAACTGTCTCATTCATTTGCTTTGATGGAAAAGCCATTGTGGAATGTGGCACTTGCAGACCTGGCTGACAAAATACACAACCAGTCTACGGCCATTTTAGCATGAATTAATGGAAATTGTCATAATTTCTCTTTCCACACAGGTGCTTGGTGGAGTTTCTGTTAAACTAGTAAAGACTTTTTCTCTCACCAGTAAACCCAGGACTAGCACAGACAAACCAGAGAAGCCATTTGAAGCATAGTATACAGCTGAGCAGCAGACCACACAGAACACATCCTAAATACAAGAACACGCACGGGGAGCCTTTATCTTTGATGTGTCTTTGCCTTCACCCTTCCTGCCGTTGGCTAAATTCCTTTGAAGCCAAGGCTATGCTACTCATAACTCATCTACATCAGCCCCATCTGGCCTTTGTTTCTGAGCTGGCTCTTATCTATAGCAGTCACTGTTGAACTTTCAGAGCCTTGGATAATTTTTCACCCTGAACTCAGCAAGCCATAAATAATTACTCCCTCAATACCTTAGATAAACAGCTATGGAAATCCTGAAGAAAAGGTTTGGGGGTTTCTTTTTGGTTAGTGGGTTGGTTTTTTGTTTGTTTCATTTGTTTTTTTGAAAACCATATTAAGAGTGGGGACCAAATGAGACGCAAAATGCAACCTAACAAGCTCTGCTTGATGTCTACTGGATCAGAAGGTAAGTAAAGAAATGGCAGTGTCAGAATTACTGAGGTGGATATGAGAATCTGGACAAAGCACAGTAGCAAAACCAAGCATTTAAGAGGAAACTGTCAAGCTAAAAACATTCTGGAACCACTACACAGTCACATAGCACTATCCAGCATACTTTGACTCACTCCAAGCAAAGCCAATACTCTCTTTTGAAGTCCGTACCTTAACGCTCAATCCTTCTTCTTGAGCAGTGCTCATGCTTGATGGTCTAATAGAGATCTTTTGCTTCTATAAAAATTCAAAAATTCATTTTATATTAATCCTTTCAACACAGGTCAGATAGAATGTCTGTATTTACCCAAATGATACTTCCTTTATTTTTCATTTTTTAAATACTGTACTAGGATGAGAAAAGCAAACTGAGATTCAGAAGGGGTTTTTTTTTTTTCCCACATACTGTTCAATAGATAAATTGTACAATAATTTATCAGCTTCATTTGGAGAAGTATGATTTTTTTGTTTCACAATTCAATCAGAAACTGGTATAATATATAGATGGCTAGCAGAACAGCATTGTCAACAAGCTTTGCTTCTTATATGAAACAAAGCTTATTTTTACTTTTAAACTACCAGCTGAAATTTCAGTGTACTCAAAAAATCAAGCTGGAAATTACTTTTTCCAGCATTTATTTAAAAAGCTACCCAAACTAGAACTTTATTCAATTCAACAACAACTCTCAAGAACCCTCAAACTGTATTGAGTAAAGAAAGCAAAATTTTTCAGTTGTTTAAATTACTTTTGTTAGATCATTAAAGCATCTTATGACTGATATTCTAATTAGAAACTTAACAGAAAATCTCCATTACAAAACAGGAGTTTCTCAATAAGGAAATAGAAGTTGTGGATTTCTTTCCTAAGCCTCAGCTATTGGGAAAACATACTACCAGTCTTGCAGAGAACAGCTCTTGTCCTTTATTGGGTTCTCGCCATAACGAACATCTGCTAAGTCTATAAATTAATTGCCGAAAACATCTTGTGCTTCTAGATGATCCAGGCAATCGCAGCTGCTCTGGGTTACTAGAGAACATTACCATTTTTCTCTCTCACACAGGCACACATCCACACACACATCCTCCCTTACAGTATAGCATAAAGCAAGAACAATTATTTCTTATGTCAGAAAATAAATCTTTATTGCTAATCAAGTCATCAGAGCAGCACACAGTAAATTTCCCTAGATGATTTAAGCAGTCATTTTTGTACCATAGTAGCCTAAGGATATGAAGGATGCCTCACCTAGCTGATCGAAAATGCTCTCTATTTTCAGATCAAGAATTCTTCTATCAGTCTTCTTGGTTTGTCAAAAGCAGAGTTTGGTAGGCAGTTGCAATGGGCTCTTTCCAGTTCAAAGAAAATGCTAGAGTCCACTTCAGAGAGCTCTTTGCATATAACAGTATTTGTCCCCACAAAAGGCTCATCAGACTCAAATTTCACCTACTTGCTACATCTTCAAGATTTCCTATTCTTCCGGGCTATACTGCTACACTAAGGTATGTTGCCTCATCTCACGCCCAGCTGTGATTCCTCTGGCCTTGGAGCTCCCAGTTCAGCAGACAGAAATTGGCTCATTTAAATACTATTTGTAACTTCTAAAATTGGAAATCACCTGCTCTACTGAAAGTTTTACACACACCTCCTGTATTTCCTTCTGGTGTTCCTGTTCTCACTGACCATCCAGAGCTCTAGTGAATGATGAGCGTCTGACAGAAGTAACAGTACCTACATTTTCCAGCCAAACCTGGAATGTTATTATTGACCTAATTTGGAAAGAGTAGCAAGAGTGCGGTCTCTCACAAATGGCAGATTTCTGGATGCCATCAGCAGAGACAGATATAATCTGTAATCATTCTGGGTCACGTTAGCCAGCTGGCACCTCCTTTCTTATTTGTTATATGTGTTTATTAAAGATTCTGCAAGAAGGTGGGGGTGGCACCTGGGCATGCTACGCCTTTCTGTGTGGGAAGGAACTGCAATGATCCAAACACTATGGCCTTCTACTGCCTACTTTAAAAACAAACAAACAAAAAAGTATTTCATTGCTTCTTAAGAATTTTCAGATCTGTCTGATGTACAACTTGAGGCAGACATATCACACATACATCAAGCCTCCTCCTTTCCTAGGATAGAAATGTTTTGATATACCACTGAATGTAGAAGTGCTTGTGAAGGGAGCAGTTGCAAATGCACATTGTTCCTGGTGGGAAAAAATGGGCATGCCTGGTCACACTGCATTCTTCCCAGGTGCATGAACATACATCATGGCCATGTTTCCCCTCACACTGTATCTTTAGTCTCACTCCACTCTTCCACATTCCAAAAAACACCTGCATGCTTCTTCCAGGTCTACTTCTCTGCCCCACTCCCACCTCTAGTCCTCAGCCTCTCCACTAATAATTTTACCTAGCGAGTACAGGAGGAATCCGGGGAGTAATTAATTCCCTAAACTTTAAGTTCCAAGTAAGCAGTAGAAGTCTCAAGATACTGAAGAGCAGCAGATTGTCATATCACAAGCCATGTGGTTGCTGCACTGTGTCTCCACAAAAATTATTTGCATTACTCACAAAGGAGGAGGTTGACTTGTTGTGATCTGTCATTTGAGATGCAAATACTTATCGATGGCACAGAAGTATTCCAACTTCTGTTTTTATTACTCATTATTTTAACACTGTTAGTTAAAAGGCTTTGAAACACCAAAATCACTCAGTTCTGCAGTAAGACCAAAAGAACTGACATTTTATCACTATTTCATTTGTACCACAAATAACCTAGCTGCACGATCAAGATCTAAACCTAAATCTATGAGCTGAGAGCTGAAGTACACTGCAGTAGTGTACTATTGGCATAAATAAAGCCTAAGAGTAAATCAAGTCCTTCATTAAAATTATTATAGAACAATAACTTCGTAAATACTACCTTCTGATTACCCTGTCCTAAACAGCATTCAGGTGTCCAAAAGCAGTATCAAAATACAGATTTTAATGTGTTCCAAATTTTATTTCTTTTTAGCAGAATAAAGAGGACACGTTCCCTTGGTACAGAGCACTGCTGCACACAGCAGCACCCCTCTACCCATGGATCTCCATGCCAAGCGTTATGCTGCTTCTATGGAAAAGCATCAGCATCTCCTTCTGCTTTACACAGCCGTATTACACACAGACAGCTACACAGCTGTCGTGTTATTACTCAGATCTTTCTCAACTGTTCATATGTATTAAGATCCCTTTACAGACCTGCATCTCAAAACACCCTTTCAAACCCGCAAATATATCATCATCACCATTATTACAATATTTTCAATACAATTTTAGAGGTAAGGAATGAGGGTATGACTCTTCTAGGCACACTGTGAATGCATGGCAAAGCATGAGAAAACCATTAAAATTAAGATGGTCAACAGTTTGCACTTTCCTACCATGAAGAGTATTTATTTCATTTCTTTTAGGTAATATGCTAGAAAATTTCCAGGCAAAACAGTATTTAAGAAGGTGTCAAAAAGCAAGAGCCAAATCTACAGTGGCTACTAAAGCTTATAGCTCCAAGTACCTTTTTTCAAGATTAGGGTGCCCTAAAGCAGATCTCCAATAAGGATTCCTACAAGTTCTGCATGTTTTGTAGTTAATTTTCTCTTGTTCCATGTCTCTCATCATCAAAGCAGGAATGAGACTGATGAATGGCTCTCCTTCAGAAGTGGATGCTTCATAGAGTTAATGGCAACTGTCAGTCACTGGGACCTCAGTCTTATTTAGGAGATTGGGAGAAAAGTATCCCAGAAAACTCAGGTGTGAACATGAAATTTTCCATCTTCCTTCCTCTCTATCCTCATGTATCACAGCCACATTCTGAAGTTATTCCAGAACAGATGCAACTGCACCTGTAAGACCATAAACTGTCCAAGGGGAAGGAGGTTTAGGAGTTCAGCAGAACACCCCACCTTGCAGCAAGTTCTGAAAGCTTTTTGCTATTTGTGACAGTTCTCATTAGACAATGTGAAAACATTTTAGAAGCAAGCACCAGTTACTGTTCTTAAAATCACATCATAAAAGGATCCCAGGCCCTAAGACTACATAATAGATCAGCCAAAATCATCAGCAGAGAACAAGAGCACACTAATGTTCAGTCCTCTGCTTTATTGTAACACTCAAAGTCAGACCTCCTGAAGCCAGAAGCCTTGCTCTTTCAACATCAACAGCAAGACCAGACCAGTATATTTCCAATCACTGCCTGACACACTGGAGGATGCAGAGCCCACTCCTGAGATTAAGCTTTTTGGTTGATAATTGCTCTTCTGTGGTCAAAGCTGAGGGGAGACACTTACCAAGCCTTCACTTGAAGAGAATTTGGTTCAAGGGGAACTGTAAGAAAACACAGTGTATCCAGTGTGCTCCATTTTGCTATTTGTTATGCAAGTGTACTCATTCAGAGGCCTCTTTATGCCATTTAATGTAAATAAATACCTGCAGCACTACCAGGCAAGGCAGAAAGAGCACTCTGTTGTGAAGCAGAGTGGGAGACTTGTTGGGACAGTCTTGGAGGTCATAATTAAAACCTATTTAATATTCAAATGTACACACACACCCCTCCAGTTGTATTCTCTAAATTACAATATCACAACATGTGCAGCAAATATCATCATCATTAAGGATGACACTTTTTCTGTTTGTGTATACTCAACATAGCTCTTAATAGATGCTTATATTGCAACTCTGGCAGGACTGTAGTTTACATAAAACACCTGAGTTTGTGTTAAGCTACTTGCCACTTGGACTGACAACACCACAGCTGCAGCACAGTACCTGTTAGGAATACTCCTTCCAGACCACCCTAAACATGTTAAAAGGAGCTACAACCACTGCACAGATGTACCAGACCACCTTCTCCAGCACAAAGTAGCTTTGTGCTGGAGCAGAACCAGGACAGGACACAAGCAAGCTGCCCATAAGGTGCTTACCAATCGCCTGCCACTGGGTACCAGACCTGACAGCTCTAGTCAGTATTAGAGATGCTCTTGTTCAAACGGGACCGAGGGAAGGAGAAGAGAGGCTGTCGTGTCATCCCTCTGACTGACTGATCACCTCACACCAAAATGGAGCAGAGGCCCAGCTCTTACTCTGTCAAGAAAGCCTAAGTCTTTGTAGTTAACATCAAACGCTAACTAACCTTCTGTGTTTGAGATTTTAAGACAGAACAATGCTCAATGGCTGCACAAGCACTACTCAGTCCTGAAAAAATATCAAAGGGGTAAGGGGCAAACGTGGTACTTAGTCGAAGAAAGAAAACTGGAATTAAAAAAATAATAATTTTCTTTTTATATATAGCCTTTATTTCTATCTAGGTATGCAGATTGAATGGGTTTTGTTTCTTAATTGCTAAAACAGCAATCAGATGGCTACAAGTGACTCTACATAATGACACATAATTTCTCATCATTCAAAGAAGTTTTATGCTGATGTAACACACCAGAACTCAGCAGAAGCTAATTTCTAATTTATATTAGCAGTTCAGATTCAGAACCTTTGTATGTAAATCAGTCACGTTACAGAGTAATATAGATCCTCAACTGGTATAAATCAGTCTGACCACCCTCAAACAAACTGTGACTTACAACACCAGCAGACCTTGCCAGTATGCAAATAATCAAATAAGACTACGTGACAAAGGTCTCTTTATGCATGTAATACAGTTTCACAAAATTAATGCACTCTTTACACTAAAATTCATGTAGAAGAGCAAATGCTAATATTCCAAGAGAGACAGCTAATCTGATGTATGTACTCCAGGACGTTTAATAGGAAATTGTAGGAAGTGATTGGGCAGGGATCATGAAAATCCCTGACCATTGTAATCTCATTTTTTCACGTATGACTCAGGATTTACCAGCCCATGTGCCCAAAGCTTTGGGAGAGATTAACAGGAGCCCCAATTGAAGATAATACAGCTCTGAAAGAGAAGGCCAGATGCAAGCGGTAACACCTGGACTCCAAAGATTATTTATATATAAAGATGAACTAATCTAGCTTTGTATTTGGAATCTCTACAATTAACTATATCAACAAGAACGAAAGTTAAGATGCTGGAAGCTAGTGCCTTGGCTCTTCATTCCAACAAGCCTTCCCCAAGACAGAGGGCCACCACCATAAACAAACAAAAATAAAATCAAACAACAATCCATAATAACACCTTCCTGTTCCAGTCAAGGTCTAAAGTCAGCCACAGGTATTCAAGGGAAGCAAAAGTCTGTTGGAGATTGCACACAGAGCACTGTAAACAGAGGGCTGAAATCAAGGTTACCTTATCCTTGCTCTGTGAATCACTTTATGGACTACATAGCTGGCAACATCCTTGCTTTAACAGATATCCAGATATCTCCTTCTCTGTATTTGGTTTCTCATCATGCTGTGTTCTAGTCTGAGTCCTGAGAGAGGATGACAGATTATTTAGCAGATGTCATTTTCTTAGTCAATATACTTGGGTTATTTCCAAACCATTTTTCAGCAACTGTTTCCTGGTATGGATACAGGACTGTGTAGAAAGAAAATGTGAAAGAAGCTATGATTTTTCTTACTAATCACTTTGAGGGTTTTGCGATTAAGATGACCAACATATTTTTTTGCCACCAAGCTGAGACAGATCCTTGATAATATTAGGATCAACTTGAACGCCCTCCCCGGCCCAAACCTGTCTTCCTACATACCACTACACTCAGCAGGCCTTTTCCGTGGCTGCTTTTACATTTAAATAGCATTTTGAAAGCTAAGTTAGGAGTCTGTAATGTTCTTACCACTGATCTTCAATAAAGGTGCAATGGAAAAGCAGCCCATCTGAAGGACAGAGTTGCTACGCACTGTACCGCACTGAAGAGGGGCAAAAGACCTTGTTTCCTCTCTATTTCAGTTGCTGTATCTTCTGCACACAAGAGCTGGGCAGTAATGGATAAACCTCAAGACAGAAATTTCAGATCTACCTTTGCCACCAGCAGCTCTGGAGAACATCACACATGGACAGACAGCTTTTTTCAAAGCGGGGGTGGAAACTAACCAGAGGAGAGCAAATAAAAAGAAGAACTGCGATGGGAGTAGATACAGGACAAGAAAACATTTATGGGGCACACAGAAGAAGAGACAAACATCAGAAAGATGCATAGCAACAAATACTGGAATAAACCTTACCTTTAATTTAAATATAAGAGATAGAAGGGAAATTTATTTTGAGATGGGGTCACAGCTGTAAGATGAGAAGTGAGAGAGTTAAAGTGTCGGGAATCATATGCTTTGCCCAAAAATAATGCATTCTCTTTGAACCATTAACAGGTAGCTTCTATAGCAAACATGAAACAATCAGAATCCTAAATTCTAGCTGTATGTGCATACAGCCCCGTTGCTTCAAAGATGTGAAGGCTGTCATGATTCAAATTATAAAGGAAAGCATGGTAATACAACAAGAACAAACAAAACAAAACAAACACCCCACAAACCACCAAACAGAAACACCCCAAAACCCTATCACCACTAAATCCACCTTCCAGAATAGGGACAACAATTTAACTACAATGCACTTAAAAGTAAGTGTAAACACAGATGCTTCATGACAACTTTGCGGTTTTCTATTTTTTAAGGCACCTTCCTTGAGTAAGAGATTTGTTATTAATATCTAAAGTTCTAAGCCCCTGCAGTATATGCCTGAGTTATTCCAATCAGGAAACAAGGCAAAACACAAATAATGCTATGGTAATGGATATAAAGTGCTACTTTCTCATCAAACCTTGAAGTCAGCTCTCAATGGGAGAATAAGCAAAATGATGCAGTGTTCTATTTCTGCTAGCACACTTTTAATCTTGACAACTGAAGGTAAATGCCAGGCTAGAGGTTTGAGCTCTTGCCATGATTCTAGCAAACCACCAGCATATTTTCATGAAAATCAACCTGTTCAGAGATTTTTTTTTTCTTAAATAAATTAAAATACAAAACAAAATCACAACAAAACTTCCTGTGCACCATGCATGCAGATACAAAGCAAATAACTCTTAAATTAAGAGCTGGTCAAGAATGCTTGCTTCTGGGGGCTGGTAATGCTACAGAGATCTCATTTATATCTCTACATTGTTGTCCTGTAACCAGACCCATTTATCAGCACTGGCTGAAAATTAGGACATCTGTTCCTGATGAAATTTTGACATTTCTAAATTTCCATTTAATTCCAAACTGGAAGAATACCAAATACTTTTTCACATTTCCTATAAATGCTCTAGAAAATAACAATTCTAGGTTAGAACAAACGAGAGTTTCTCTACTTAGGATATAGGGTGTGTTTCTTCTGTCAAATATCAAATGTTTCATTATCACCCAAGAACTGTCATTTTGAAACAGCTCATTTCCTAGACCCATCAATATTTTATAACTGCTCTTAAAGATTTTTTTTAATTTAATAATTTTTAATAAAATAGAAAAAAGTATTGCAGTGTGATATGATGCCACTGTTGTGTATAAATTACTCTGAGTCACACACACATATATATTTAGCACTATGCACATATTACCTCTATAAACAATTAGTGAATGTGGAACCGAAGACTGGCTTCTCTCTTCTTTTTCCTAAGACTGATTTAATCTTATTATCTTGAACACAAAGGGAATAAAAGCTTTTCCGGTAAGGCATGTAATCACAATTTCCTGTCTTCTAAGCACCTCTTTCTGTGAATTTTTTTCAAAAACAAAATTATCTTGAAGGTATTGCAGTGTGGAAAAGAATCAACTTAAGGGGAATAAAACTAAAATTATCCTCAAAATTGCCTGTTATAATCAAATTTAATGCTGTGGGAGACTCAAAGTATTGATCGTAGAAGGAAACAGAATGTGTTTATACCACAGCAACTCAGGCTTCATTTTGGGTACCCACAAGGTAATTCCTGTCTTAGGTAGAGGAGGTCCACATCTATTTCTTGATTTACATCCCATCTGCTCACATGCCAGACTACAATAAAATTGAAAGACCCATTCTACAGCAAACAGGAAATCCAGATGTTCATTCAATCAAGTGTTATGTGCTCTGCCCAAATTCAGTTTCTCCTGCAGGCTTACAGTGAACTTCAACTTAATCCTCACCTGTTCAGGTTTCCAATGTAGTTTATACACCTCCTGCAGACACAGGATCCCAGGAGCCCCTTGGAGCCTTGCATTGTGAAAGTGTGCCATTTAGTGAAGTTTATGGTCTCACAGAATCACTGAGGTTGGAAGAGACCTCTGGAGATCACCAAGTCCTACTCACAACACAGTCAACTAGAGCAGGACCATGACTAGTTGGGCTCAGAGTATCTCCACAGATGAAGACTCCACAACTTCTCTGGATAACCTGTCCCAGCATTTCACCACCATCCCAGGAAAAAGTTCGTTCTCAATGTTTAAACAGAATTTCCTCCATACCAATTGCTTGTTGCCTCTTGTCCTTTCACTGAACATGACTAAGAAGAGTCTGGTTCTGCCTTATTTACTCTATCAGGTATTTGTACACACCTATAAGATCCTCCTCAGCTTTCTCTTCTCCAGACTGAACCATCCCAGCTCTCCCATTCTTTCTTTGTATGTCAGATGCTCCAAATCCTTAAGCATCTTAGTAGCCTTTCACTGCCCTCACTCCAGTATGTTCGTATCTTGTAGAGTGGAGACCAAAACTGGACTCATCACTCCAGAAATAGCCTCACCAGTGCCAAGTACAGCAGAATAATCCCTTCCCTTGACTTGCTGGCAACACTTTCCCCAATGCTGCTGGTGCATTTCTGGCTCATGTTCAACTTGTTGTCCACCAGTACTCCCAGGACTCCATTTGCAGTTCAATTTGTCATAATCACATCAACACAATCACTGCAGTGTTAATTTAGTACAATGGGTGTTGTAATCCTGGGGAGCGTTTGGTGCTGGAACTGTTGATATTTTCAGGCTACTCTCTTCTCATATCAGTTCTCTCCCTTCTCTCATACTAGGCGTGTGGGAAAAGTTGACAGATAAGTATCAACCACCCAATTACCACACGATTATTGCTTCAATACATACAAAACACGCTGTTGCTTGTGGTCTAACCGCTTGCTTTTCTTTTTTCAACAGCTTCTTTCCAACACAATGGCCATAAGCGGAATAAACACACCCAACTGGACCCAATCATCTTGTCCAGCAGCATGCTTTGGACAACCACAAGTAGTGAACAGCAGGAAGTTCAAAAAAATGGACAACTGTGGAAAAGCTTTTCAACGGACACACTCTCACTCATGACCCACTTATTACCTAAAACTTTGTTTTCAACAGAAGCAACTGATCTCACCAGTTGCAAGGGGGATTCTGGTCTCAGTGACTCACTGGTCTCATCTGCTGCAGAAGCACAAGGAAAACCACAGCCCTGCCAGTCAGCTGCTGAGAGGCTGGAGCCCTCCAGCTCCCCAGGTGAGCAGGTCTCCTCCTGGTTGAGAAGTGTGTCAGAGGAGCCCACCACCACCGACTTCACCCACTGCCCCCTCAAAATTTCTCAGCTCACTTTCATTCACATAGACTTAATTTTGCCTGCTCTGTCATGCTCTAATGCCTGCAGGTTTAGACGAGCATTCCATGTTTATGCCACTTACCTACAAAGTTTGACCAGTTGCCATATCAAGGCAACTGATCCTGTACTTCCTAAGGAACATATCTTGTTTGGACTGTCCCCTTCGCAACAGCACAGCAGGCTGTTTCTCTCCAGCTATGTGGACCACTGCATTTCTCTCAGCAACAGATACGTCACACGGTCACAACACACAAGCAAAAGCAAGCACAAGGGATATTACAAGAGATACTACAATGTGACACACTGATCTTTTCACATTACTCACTTTAGCGATCAGCAACTGCTTCTGGGTAACCAGTCTCTTTACTTTGCACCATGCAGTACACTTGGTTCCAAATAAGCAATTCCTGCCACGGCACGAAGGCGTCTCTCACTGGCCTGGGCAGTTATACTCATTTGCACCATTTGTCCAGGTAGGCAGCATTGGTGCAAAAGCAGCTTTCAGAGTTTAAAGTTCCGTGTGACTACAGGATGCGAAACATCATAGCAAAGTCAAGGCAAAGTAGAATGGCCTCTGCTTCCACCTTCTACCAGTGAGGATGGGAGCCCAGGGACACAGTAAGCAACAGTCCCAGTGAAAAGTTCAGGTATCTATACAGTGTCGTATGGAACTGAATGCAGTCAGCAACAGAAGGAAAAAGGGAGTGAAGAGATCCCAACTCCAAAGTGAGGATTCCAGCATCATTTCTATCAAGCCTTTTCCTCTTTCTGCTTGCAGACTAGAAAACATAAAGTTTATCTCAGAGGGTGGCAAAGGGGCAATGCATAGAAGTGATGACACCATATGTGAAAAACAGAAGAGCCACTTTTTCCTCCGGGTCACCCCATTACTGTCAAAAATAGAACAACCAGCTTGTTACAAAGGATAGGCAAATACTACTGCACGCATAAATAAAATACTCAAGAAGCCTCAGGATTCTAAGATTTTATGCTAATGAACACTCTCTGGGGTCTAACCTCTGTTTTTTGCACCAGTGTAACTATGGCAGCTAGATTTATTATTTTTATATGTAGTACTATGGGCTATCCCGCCCCCCCCACACACACACCCCTACAGGGGAAACCAAGACAGGGAAGCTTTTACTGCACTCACGCTGAGAAAACATGCAAGTAATTTAGATATATTGCTTTAACCATCCTAGTGTGACCTGTGGGCGCAAAGAAGGCTTTTCATCATCTCAGATCAGACTTTAAAGTGCATCATTTATAATATTAAAATTGAGGCTTAGGTTAGTGAACCTGAAAGATACTTCATTAATACAAGGTAGTCTGGAGAAACTTAGCATTCCATTCCTCCCTGTGCAAAAGGTCATTTGGATTAATAACAAAAATATAAATATATAAATATATATGTGTATATATATATATGTATTTATTATAAAATACACAACACAGCTAACTGGATGTTATGCTTCTTTATGGCTGTTAGACATTCTTAATAATTGTACAGACAATTACCTTGAGAACTTAAATTTGATTATGCTACCTCAGTAACAGTTATGTAAGACTTCACAATTGGTCAAGAGTATGAAAGCTTACCAATGACAAAATTTGCCATTTTAAGACGTATTAACTACATAGGAAAAAAAAAAAGTTACAGTTTTCTCTCTGCTTTTGGTCCAGAGGTCACAGCTTTGTGTTACAGGTCCACCGGCATTATGAAAAGCATCTCTAGGATTATAGCTGGCTATGCTAAATATTCCAGCTCTCCTGCCGCTGCCTCAATTTGACTATTTTGGAATAACCAGAAAGGTATAATCCTTATGGGAAACTGATGAATGCCAGATGATGTAATTAGCCTTCTGTAAGGACCAAGTGCTAAAAAGACTTTCTCACAGAGGACAGAAGATCTCAGCCCATCTGATTGTCAAAAACTTTGCTCACATTAAAGCAAGACACTAGTGATTCCTCCTCTCTCAAGTGATCAGAGACCCACACGCTTCCCTCCCTCTCCATTAACCTGGATGCCCATCCCTGCTGCATCCCCAGTATCTGTAAGTGTGCAATGAGGTAAGGGAATCACTGGTGTAGAAAACCACAGAGGGATGGAGGTGTTAGATGAACACCTCCAAGGAACTGCTGATACATATCATGTATCCAGCTGTCCACAAGGAGCCAACTACAGTCTTAAGCACACTACTGAGTATCATATAAGATTACATAACTTAGGAAAGCTACATACTCTTACACGGTAACTTTAACTTTCTTGTCAAAACCCCAAGACCACCTTGAGACGGACACAGAAATCCCGAATGCTAATTAACTGTTAAACTACTGTAGACATGGGATATTTAACAACTATTGGAGAAAAAAAAAAAAGCAAATATGGCCAAGTAAGCACTGTTAGCTCAGACATCCCCTTCCTCTCTACCCTGTTGACAGATAACAGAGTCAAGAGAACAGATTTCCCCAAATGTTAATTTATGAAATGCTTTGTATGGACAAACAAGACACATCTGCAGATGTGTAGAAAGAGGCAGCATAACAAAAGCTCTTCTTTTTCCGAGAACAAATTCTTAGCAAATGTCTGTTAATCAGCAAAAGGAGCAGAAGCAGGAGGAACCAGAAGAGTCACAGGCAATTTGGATCCAAATGTGCAGTTACAGGAATCCAGCCAGGAAATGAATGGGAGTTTCTAACACTAACTGGAACTGCACTCAGACAAAACCCCAGGAACAGCAGCTCTGCCCCAGTAATAGGCTCCCAGTACCCAGCAATGACCTGTCACTGAAACCTTTCCCTCAGCCAAGCTGTGGTTTGGCTGTTGTACTTCTGCCACCTGGCTATTTTAGAAATCAGTTTTAATGGAGCTCAACACGCATTTCCCACTGAACTCCCAATTTTGAGATCGACACTAATGTGGTCCTTTACAAGGACATTTAACTAGTATGTATTTTATCCACTACACCTTATCTTAAAGGAACTTTCTCAGCTTATATCCGAACATATGACTACATTACACAACAGAGTACCAGCCAACCCAGACACAATCAAGACAGGTGAACAGACACAGCACTGGTCAGAGCTGGTAGGACAGAGCTCCACCCACGCCAAGAAGACAACAGCTCTGCAGGTAAAAATAATCACTTTGTTGTGAGGTATCTGCTTTTGTTAGCAGCTGAAGCTCAAACACTGCAATGCTAGGAAACAAAAACTGGTTACATAAAGGAAAAATAAATGACACAAAATAACTAATGAAAAGAAAAACAAAAAGGGACGGTACAATGAGCAAAATATAAATTTATTTTAAAGCTATTTACTGGTAATACTCTATTGTTACTATTTTTTAAAATGGTTTGAAGTTTAAACAAAATAGCTTTTTCGGTTATTTTATTTACATTGCCTGTGTCTTTTCATAGGAAGTTTTTTATTTCAATGTCTTATTCCATTTCAACTGAATTAAGTATCTAATAAGCAGCAATCAAGCACAAAAAGACCTCACACATCATCTTATAAAAAAAGACCCAAAAAACAGAGAAAAAAGAAAACTGAAAAAAACATTGTCAGTGAACACATGCATCCACTCACACAGAAGTGAGTTATACCTGAATGATCAGATTTTGCCTCACACACAGGGAACTAAGCAAGAAATCTACAGATATCACAGCCTACGAACAGGTTTTGATAGAACTGACGATCATTGCCCCACTCAGACTCCTCAGAGGATCACATGGGCTGCTGGAAATGCAGCAAGCTTGTACACTCCCTTCCAAACTCTGTCTCTTGTCTAGCCTCCTTGTTGTAAGAAAGTACCGATAGTAGATGTCTTAGGGATTACAAAAATTAAATTTGTATGTATACACCACACACCAGAAACACTTGCAAGGCACTAATATACTGTCACCTGAATAAATTTTTACAGCTAGCAAAATACATATATACTCATTAACATTTTTTTCTTTCTCTCTATACACACACACCCCCCCAGTCATTGTATTATGTCACCTTGATCCACTAGGAATTCCACTGTGTCATACTAAAATGACAATCAGCTGAGGTTACCTTTGAGGCTGAATTATCATTATAAAAGCAAAATGTCATGCAAAAGCTGTTAATTTCCATACACTCAATATCTAACCGTGTCTTGATCTGAGAGATAGTAAATGATAAGGCTGGCTCAGTTTAAATCAGCACTGCTGGAGGGTTGTTCCTATATATAATCAGGCTATCCCTGACCATATGAGCCATTCCATCACCTGACGAATAGCAGATTCACCTTTGAGAACTGCCCCCACATCAAGGCCAGAGGACAATAAAAGCATTATAAGCCTTGTTTGCTGATTTATGGAGCTATTTCAGATCTGAGCCCAAACTGCTGCTTATAAGGTGAGCAAAATAAAGCATGCTGCAACTACAATGGGATGGGATATGATAAACTTGAGTAGATGAGCCAAGTGTAAAGAAGGCAGTAATATCAGACAACTTGACTCAGGAAATTGCTGGACCACATCAGAAATCTGTCTACTTTGCAGTTCTTCTGGAGGACTCAGCAAATTTCTCCTTTGGAAGAAGTCTCTAAAGCAGAGGTGTGTTACCCTCTTGTTTTGTGTCCAACAAGCAAACTGATTACTGAGCAAACATTATTTTCATATAACCACACACCCCTCACAGAGGACATGCTTGGGATGATAGGACCGGGTGCTGCTGCTGAGCAGTGAGGCCTAGCGCAGAGGGAGAGGAGCCATGCGATCCCATAAAATAAAGAAGAAAAATTGTATTTGCCCAGAATGACAGATGTTGCTTTACCTTTTTAGGTAAATCAAAACTACAACACCCTGCTATTAGTAAGGCCAGTTTCAATTCAGCTTTCCCTGCACTAGAACTGGAAAGGATCTAGCAAGACAGAGACTGGTATTATTGAGCATTTATGTTATCTTCTTACAGCTGAAGGCATTGTATGGTACAGGAGGGGATCCTTAATCACGTACATGCCTTTTAAAAATTGTAAGACACACAAAATGGATGGATACTATGAAGAAATATGTCCCCACATTACCACTGCATTGCTCAACTCCTGCCATCTTCCAAATTACTTGGTAGCACTATCTTTGCACTTAGTTATTATAGTTTTCTAAAAATGTACTTTGTGTTCAAAGAAAGAGATAAATGAGAAGGAAGAGAAAAGACAAAAGGCTGTTAAGGTATTTTAGCACCTCATCCATAACTACGATGGCCTCAGCAGATAGATCCACTAAATCTCATGGTTATGAGATTATACCTCAGAGCAAAGCTTATTTCAAGAGCACTCATCATCATCAGATCCAATTGCTGAAGCGGTTCAGCATATCCTTAATGTTCTAATCTGCTCTTTCCTTTCATGCAAGAGTGCTGGTCAGGGAAATCAACAAAATGTAGTTTATGTGAAAGAAAAAAAAGAAATAACATTTCAGAAGTCTCTAGATTCTTTTCTTGACTTGGTTAGTTGACTCACTAAATCAGTAACACAAATTAAAAAAAATCCCAGTAGGATTAACTCTGTTAATAATAGGTGAATATATATGGAAAAAAATTTCCAGGTTCTGTCATTTCAGCTGCACCCACAAATACATACATATATAGAATATAAATATATATGTATGAATGAAGTCAACTTTTAATCCTTAGCATGACAGGTTTCATTGCCCAGACATACCAGGAACTTTGTAAGCAAAGAAACACAAAGTCCAAATCACAGCTCCCCTGAACCACATTTCTTACTACTGTGAAGATCCATGAAGTTAATAAAACCATACTGCTCCAGCAGCCTAGCAGTCAGCTGCTGTGAAGGAGTCTGAAAATAATGGATAGAAAATACACAATCAGATTCTTAACACCCTGTGGCTGCTTACCTACCAGTATAAAGAATTGCAAGAGCACCTGTATTAGCTATCTTATTATACAAAACAAAACAGAGACAAATATTTCAGTACAACTGTGGATTTAAAGTACCCCTGAAGGTTGTTTTAAATGTTTTACAGCATCTATTTTTCTTTAGTTGCTACCATTACAAAACCGGGGACTGTTACACATCGGCAACAGCTTTTTCCGGGATGTAGCATGTACAACAGTCATCCACAGCTTTAGTTTTGAAAGGAAAAATTGTAGCTGTTTAAATACACGGAAGAATGAAAAATGATCACTTTAACAGATATGCTTGCTTCTCTTTTATTCTGGATCTTGTATAACTTTATCAATTGAAATAATTGCAAGCCTTGAATTAATGATATGCATGAGGCATTTCTGTGGCTCCCAACAAGCAAAGCACAGAGGTCTGACAAAATAAATTATCAACGTGCAACAATAAGGCTTGTTCTTCCCACCATTCAAATCAAAGACAATCCTCCTGCTTTGGTCAGTGGAAGCAGGTCCAGTCACTTTTGCTCAGTCTGCTTTAATAAAATGCTCTACATTGAAAACCACAATTGTACCGTGCCACGCAGATTAATCTCACACAAAACAGTCTTATCCTACTCTCACAGTGGAGTTTTACAAATGATTTGAAAATAAAAAGGAAAAAACGTAAATGTTAATAAAATCTTCTAGGACGACCCTCACCTACTGTCAGGCTAGCAGAACTCATTTCCAGATCTAAATGTCAAAATTATCCTAATGAATATAGGGGAATTATGAAAACATACTGATTTTCTCATCTGTATAACTAACATTTAAAAATATAATGTACTGCAAAATTTAAAATTACTTTAAATGAATGAAGAGAAAAAACAACAGAGGGAGAGGATATAGACTACTAAATAATCAGAGTAGCTTCCATAATGCTAACAACAGCTGCACCAGAACTAACAGAAGTTTAGGCAGAAATTGCCTCCCTGACTAACTGTTCCTTCATCTAAACACAGACCTGCATACATACTGCAGTTCAGATGGCAAGAGATGCAACATCATGCACCCACTTTCAGCACTCAAAACCACACATTGTACAAGTTATAAAGCAAAAAAACCTACAGACTAATGATTTGACATTATCTAAATACTTGGCACTCTAACTGCAACTATATTGCAGTATTTAATTCAGGATTAGTGGTTAAATCAACTTTTGATAACCTCAGATTTTCAGGTAGATCACAAGTTTTGACATCTTTTTCAGTGAATCTGTAAAGCAAAAGAAAAGTTAGCAACCCATGACAGCTTATTTCTCAAAACAAATATGGTCCTCTCAACGGAGTCATAAAAGCAGCCAAGTTTTTCACAAACCAACATTATAGGTACCACATTCTAACCAGGGTGAGGAAATGCCTAGGAGATGTGGAGTGATACCTGGCAGATGAGCTTTTTATCATTTTTAAAGCATCTTTATAGCATTTCTCTGGCATGTGATAACTCCTGGTCTTCCTTTATCTCGCTTGACTACCCTAACAGCATTGCCTACGAAGACAGCACTGAAAACACGTAGGAGTTGGCACAGGCAATCGTTCTTTTGTTCTCTGCAGATGGAGGGAACACCACCTTTGTCAGGCAGCACAGAAGTCTGTGCCAGTGAGCAACCCACTTCGCTTCAGCTGCCCCTGTGACAAACAGCCTCTGCTAAACACTCACAGAAGAGTAGTCATTGCTGACCAACCACTAGTTTGACGTCCTATGTTTAAGTATACATATATACACATTTATATGTTTGTGAAATGTGTATTTTGAATTCAGCAATCTCAGAGAACGGCGAGTTTAGGTCAGTGATGAACAACGTCTGGAGCGGCTCCTCACTGGGATCCTGCATCCCGACAGCACTGGGAGTATTCCCGATCTGTGGCACGGAGCGCTCACACCGCTTCCACACGAACTGCCCGGGCCAGCCTCTGCTCAGCACCACAGCCTGACCCCGGGGCCGCTGCTCACCTCCAAACCTCCCATTCCGACCGCAGCAGCCGCCGCTCGCCCCGCGGCCGCGCAGCGGGGGGGCAGCGCCGGCTTCGCCTCAGCTTACTCTCTACAGAGCGACCCCGCGGCGGGGGCACGGCCAGACTCTACAGCCGGGACAGCTTCCCGCCCCGTCTCCACCGGCGGGAGCCGCCCTCCTTGCAGGGCTTCCCTGAGGGGGGCGGCCAGAACCCCGCTGCAGCCCGTGGGTAGCAGGCCCCGGGTCGCACAGGTGCCGAAGGGCGCTGTTCTACCCGCCCTCAGCGCGGGGCCAGGGCGCCGCGGCCGCCGCAGGTGGAGAGGAGCCTGCGCCCATTCCCGGGGAGACCTCGCCTCCTACCGCCCGCGCCGGGCCGCGCTGCGGGCAGCGGGAGAGGAGCGCCGGCTGCCTCCAGACCCCCTCCACCTTCCTGCAGCGGGCCCGCTACGTGACCGGCCGAGAGGGGAGGGAAAACGTAAGAGCCTGGCAAGGCCGGGAGAGAAGCGGCGGCGGGAGGGAGACGCCGGGCAGCCAAGGTTCCCCGGCTGCCCCTCAGCGAGCAGCCGCGCAGCCCGCCCAGTCCCGCCGAGCCCGCGGCGGCGCGGGCGGCTCGGCATTACCTTTCGAAGAGCAGCCGGATCATGAAGATGCAGAAGGCCAGGGGGAAGGCGAGGTAGAGGTCCTCCGCCTGCGGGAAGGCGGCTTCCTCCGTGCTCTGCAGGTCCGCCCAGGTGACGTTGTGCGGCAGCCAGAACCGCTCGTTCCAGAACCAGGCGAGGATCCCTGCCATCTTTGCTTTGTCTGCCGCGGCGCCCCGCGCTCCGCTCCGCCCGCCGGCCTCCCTCACCGCGGCGAGGCGTGTGCGAGCGGCTGCCGGGCTACAGGAGGATGGAGGCGCGCCTCAGCCCCGCCGCCGCGGATGATGCTGCCGAGCGGTGCCGGCTCCCCGCCCCGGCCGCCCGGCGGGGGCAGCGCCGCCCCGCCTGTCACACGGCCGCGCCGCCCCCATTGGCTCGCTCCCCGCCGCGCGGCTGCTCGGCTCCCTCGGACCCCGCCGCGCTCCGGAGGCGGCACCGGGCTGGTCTTGCCGCCGGCCGGAGGCAGCGTCCCCCCGGCCCTCTTCCGCCCCCAAAACCCCCACCGAACCCTGAACCAGACATTGCGCGGCCCGAGCGAGCAGGGACCATGTCCTGGGGACATTCGCCGCGGCTGAGGCTGCCGGTGGCAGCGCGCTGCACCCGCCGGGACGCAGCCTCCGCCTCAGCGCCGGCTCGGCGTCCGACCAGCCTGGCGGCGCCGCGGATCCGCGCCTTGTCACCCCGCCTTGTCACCCCGCCTTGTCATCCCCCTTGTCACCCCACCGGCCTGCCGGGCTGACCCAAAGCTCCTTTTCTGAACTCGGCAGGGCCACACGGGCCGGTACCGGCTGCCTCAGCCTGAGTAAACCCCGCCAGGAGCACCGCTCTCTGCCCTCCCCTGGTGAGGCGGTTAAATGGGAGCGAGACCGTCCTGGGTGACAGGGCCCTCTGGAACATTTAGTGACTCGACTCTGTATGCATGTACGGCACGGAAGGTAAATGAGGCATGGAAAACTGTCTGAGGGCACACCACCCATCAGCAACAAAACGGAGGTTAGGACTGTGGCTTTGCACATCCAGGTAAAAAAACCTTTTTGTTTTTATGCATATTTTTACAAGCTGCAAGAGGAAAACTGTAATTGTCTCCACCAGACGTTACGGCAAAGGTGACTGGCAGGCTTTAGTGTAGATGTAGCCACTAGACTATGTGCATAGTGGTCTAGGCTCACACAAAACTACTTCAAGTAGTAGTTATGCGTAGCTATGCTGATCCCGTAACATCACTATTTTGTCTGCCCTGCCTCGCTTTACTTTAGATGGCTTCAGTTTTCCACTGTATCATCACATTCTCTCTACTGAATACTAAGATACACTGACTTCTGCACATGGCAATACTCCAGAGTTTTATCATCCTGCCTTTGGGTTTTCTGCTAGCTTGCTCTTTTTTCCCTACTGACTCTACTTGCCCTTGCTGAAAAATTAATTGCACAGCTCCTTGTGTCTGCACTGAAGAAAATTCTAAGTTAAACACACGACTCTAATGCTGTGAAAAATGCTATACCAATTCAAACAAAACAAACCATACCATTTCTGTATATGGAAAGGATTTCCATCTAGGACATTTCAGGGAAGTTTCAGGAGATGTTTTGGCAGGATGGCTGAGGAGCCATGAGGGTGAACCTGCCACTGGATGTTTCTGTTTTGCTTAGGCAACATCCTAACTGTCCATAATTATTGTGATTCAGTTCTTGTGGTTGCTTACAGGGGAGAGAGAAAAGAGCTGGTAGCTGAAGGCTGCTCCATGGACGCCTGGTCCTTCAAATGGTCTGAAACAAAGTGTGGGTTCTAGCACCCCTGTCAGATTTGGCTGCCCCCATCTCTTCCTTCGCTGTGGTTGGAACAGTGCTCACTGCCCATCTGAGCCCTCAGCTCCCCAGCAGTTCCAGCCCTATGCGTAATCATCTCAGGATCCTATAATACTATGAGTATCTGACTTGAGCTATCTGTCAAAACTCAGGGCTTTGCTGTGATTTCAGTTCAGAGGGCAGACTGACCGTGAGAGCTGCACACCCCTAATACAGCCTTCTTCACTTACAAATAATTTCTTTGCTGAAATCAGCAAGAACTTTTTTAGCCAGTGCCAAAAACATAACTGTCTAATATCTCCCTTCCTTCTCCTAACCTCTGCCTTGTTCTCATGGCCAGATTTCACCCATCTTCCAGCACTGTCTCACAAACACCTGAGCTAGTTCCTGCACATATAAATATACCTCTCTTCAGTTACAATACCCAAATTGTCCAGATACTCAATTTTCTGAATGGACTTGTGTAAAGCAGCCTTAAAGGGAGATATGAGTGTGTGTCCTCAGAATGACCTCAGAAGCATAAACTTTGAAATCTATTGATGAAAAGCTTTTTATATATCATTATAATAGCTGACAATACACAGATAACCATTTGCTCCATTAACGATAATTGTGTTTAAGGCAAAGTTAATTTTAATTAGAAAATTGGTATCATTATTCTGCACCTGAAGGTGACCTGTCTTTTTGCAGCATATTTCAATATTCCAGTCCATTTAGAAGTATTTTCAATATTTATGTTTGTTTCCA
Source organism: Nesoenas mayeri (assembly GCF_963082525.1). Classification (NCBI taxonomy): domain Eukaryota; kingdom Metazoa; phylum Chordata; class Aves; order Columbiformes; family Columbidae; genus Nesoenas; species Nesoenas mayeri. The sequence continues at coordinate 23,982,610 of NC_137545.1, forward strand.
ATAAAATGAATTAGTTCTTTCCCAGCCAGTACCGAGGCTTGCAAGGGCTGGTGCTCAGCATTGCTCATGTACACATACAGAAAAGGAACTGATCTTTGTAAAGTGAACCTAACAACAGTAATAATCTGATGATGCATAAGAGCTTAATTTCTGCTGAACAATTAGTGTAATTGCTTTCTGTATCAGACTAAAATTATGGCAGGACAACAGATCTCTAAGCATATCTGAAAATGAATGACATTTCTGAAGCATTTGGGAGGATGACCAATTAAAAGCTTTTAATTGAATTTAAATTGTAGCAGCAATTATGTAGACATAGCCAAGACAGGATTATGGAATGAGGATGCCTGAATCTTGTGCTTTGGAGGAAGATATTACCAGGTTTTGTTTTTCTGCCCCCTAAAACTGTTATGCCACAAAAGGGACTATAGAAACTGTGGTTTGTTATGTGGTCTTATATCCTGAAGCAACTTATTCCAATATAGTGCCAGATCTTGGCCAAAAAAAAAGTATAAAGAGCTGTTTTCTCAAAAGTCCAGCCTGGGCACTCATTGCAATATACAAGAGTTGGTAAGAACTAAACAAAAACATATACACAATTCCCCCAAAAGTTACTGAACTTCTATTTCTACTCCAAAAAGAAAAACCTGACAGATGCATATCACTAGATCAAGACCTTGAGCAACTGGTAGAGTGGCCAGTCTAAAGTGAAGGACTTCATCATTTATGTCTTGTTTGTTTAGCATCAAGAAGCCAGGTTAGATCTCAGGTGCAAAATAAAAGGTTCCTTAGCTTTAGGAATAAAATTATTGTTCTTAATCTAATAAAGTTCCTCCTTCCAGCTTAGAACAAGTGTATTAAGTGCATTTTCACACAGCAGAAGACTGACTTCCTTTGCCCACCAGCCTCACTTCTCTCCATGGCCACGAAATTCCAGTAGCCTCTTCCCATCAGATTAGGAGATTGCTAGTACTTGATTCTTCACAGGTCAGAATAAACCATGTGACACTTTCCAATGTAGATGTGTTTTAATATATGGAAATTCAGAAAGTTTTCTGGAAAATGTAAATTTGTTTTCTATCAATACTGAACTGCTTAAAATAGCCAGTAGTTTATGTTGTCTTAGGCTTCCACACAGATACAAACACACACGCACAGCAGATAATTTTTAAAATGTGTAGTATTTAGACATTGCTAAGATAAGAGAGTTGCTTTAAGTATTGGACACATATCAGTTATCAGGACAGTGTTACAAAAGGTACTGCAAAAATTGCAAAGAAAAGCAACATGTTTAAATTCAGCTGTTTAGCAGAGAAATGTCATTTAAATTTTCAAGCGCTACATTCATGCTGCAAATATGGCTTGAATTAAAAGCTTGTAACAAAACCTTGGAGGTTTCTTTAGAGGATATTGACAGTGATCTTTCCTACCGGGGGAGATGTTTGAAAAGCAGCTTTACTAGTTTACAGTAGGTAATAGCCCACTACTTTTATTGTTATGGCTTATCTATCTATCTGAAGTCAACAAGAGTATGTATCACATCACTAAAACACTTTGAGTGAGTTTGGTAATGTGTATTTGTTAGCACTCTTGTGTCTGTGCCATACTGCTGGCCACCTGGAACTGTTCCTCCACCAAAACAGGAAAAGTTGCAGCAAAACCTTGTGATTTTAAAGGACTGCTAAAGAATTGAAAGCAACCAGCCAAAAATGTTATCTCATTTAGCCTGCTGTAACTCTGGAGTAGTGCCAGGCTTACACACAGGGAACTGCGATCAGACTCTGGGCCAGTCCACTTAATGGACTGGATAGTACAGGTGCCAACAATGCGATCCACTGAGACTGATTTTTTGTCACCCAAATCTGAACCAGGTTCTTCCTGAGCAGAAGAGATGGCTATGGCTGACTTGTGTAAAAGCAGCAGTGCCAGTCCCATTTCCCTAGGTCTGTATCATTAGGCCACTAATGCTGCGTCTAGCAGAAGGGCCAAGAACTGCCTGGTTGTTAGGAGATGGCTCTGTGCCCTGCTGGGAAGGGTAGAGGACCATGGGCATGGCCCTGAGCTGTCATTCTAACATGTCTCCTACCTGCTGGTCCCAGCAGCTGTATGGACTTCCAGGTTCTTGTGCAGCTAGTTTTGCCAGCTTCTCCAGTAATTTTGCCTAAGAAGTAAAATCAAACTATCAGAGCAGCAGTCTTCCTTACAAAAGCTATTCCGGGCCAGTCAAATCAGTCCTGACTCCTGCATGGGATTGCGTTATTCTGAAGAGACCAGTCTGACTTCACCCAATTACAAAATGATATACCTCAAATTCAAATCACTAGCAGAGCTCTGTGCAATAGCACTTAAAATACATCAATACCGTAGGTGTCCCTGGGTTATATCACTTCACAGCCTTCCAATTTGTTTATCTTGGCAGAAAAGCAAGTTTTGTCTTTTGGGAAGACAAGCAATGGTAATTAGTTTGGCTGTTGTGAAAAGATGTGGACTAGTAGTTCTAGCTGAAAGAGAGGTTTACCAGCCTCACGAAGGCTTGTGCTTGTCTCCAACTAAAGTCAAGACCTGAAGCAGAACTGTTCTGTGAGGGCTGGTCAGAAGAGGAGGAAGCAGGGATCACCTGAGTCACTGTATTTCTCCATGCATCATTTGTTTTCATTGTTCACTTTGGTTTGGCTTCTTGCTCTAGTTTTAAAGAAAGTGTGCCAAAGTGTACATCCTAATTATGATACAGTCATAGTTCACTTGATTTCAGTGTTGCTTAACTGAGAGAGCTTATGCTAAACTGCACTAGACCTTATTCAAACTACAGTAAGAGCAGTCAAAATCTTCTGCAACAATTTTAACTAAATTATCCTGAAAAAAAGACTTCAAATGAGGCTTGCACAACTCTTAGCATAGACAGGTGGCTGCAAAAAGTGCTGCTTTTATTATATCTCAAACTAGATACACTGCATTGCACTTCAACTGGCATTTCAGAAACATCTGCTTCATGCCTCTTCATGTGGCCAGGTTTGCCTATAGAGTCACTATAATTTACTTAGCAAAGGGACTTTTCAAACCTTGAAGTGGTCAAAATTTACTGTTCAGGATACTGGCCAGTGTGGAGCTGTTACAGATCGTGTCTCCCCAGCACCTCGAGATGCTCTGGGGGACTGCAGACTTTCAGTAGCCAGGCCTCGTTTCCATGCTCAGTAAAATCTGTACACTGAGCGACCACATTGTTGTGCCTGACTCAGCAACGAATACACAACCTGGAATCTGTGCCAGCTTTACGTCAGCCGTGAGGGGACAGACAATACCTGACCCTTCACGCAATGAGAGAGCTAATCTGGCAGAGAAAGTCAGCTACTACAATGCTAACCCATCACACTGTTCACAGGGAATTTGAGTTGCCAGTGGGAGCTTCTGTGTGATCAGTACCTGCCGTCTCACGGCTGCAAGCTGTGCTCCAGGCCTGGCAGCCCAGGGGTTATTTACTGTCTCAGCAAACCACAGTCAGAACTAAACTCACTTATTTACTGATCATCTTCAGCCAGCTTCCAAGTTAATTAAATTCTGCCCAGAAGAAAATTCTCTTGGACATCTCAGCTTTTTCTTCAAAGCTCTTTACATCGCTGTCACAATGTCATCTGATAACACTTTGTGTTCAGACATTAATGAAGCCAATGCTATTTAGTATTTGGTTTCAAGACCTTACATAGATGTAAATTATCATTTGCCTAGGAGCTAGATGACAGGTAACTTGCTGGCAGTGGATTTTTTTTCTTATTACATAGTTTTAAACATCTTCTTTATAAATTTTGCTGTACTTATTTCACAGCTGTGCAGAATTTCTTTTTTTTTTTCCACCAAAAATGTAGGTTTGGATTGACTGAAACTATCACTGATTTCATGCTGAATTTATCAGTTTAGCATTTTCATTTTCCTAAATCGTCAAATATATTATTCTGATGTTTTCAAACCAAAACATCCATTTTTTATTTTGTAATGAGATCGCAAGAGTAAAGTTATTTCATTTTTTAAGTGAATTGGAAGTAAAATATAAATCAAAGGATTGGGTAAAATCAGACACATCATAATTATATGATACCAGTATATCTTCAAAGCTCTAGATAGTCATTAAAGATTCCCTTAGCTATGTTGACGGTGTCAAGGCTCTCAAGATTACAGGTCATGTATTATTGCAATTACATTGTTTAAGTGGAAAAGGTACCCAAAAACTGAACTGATAACTCAACGGGCCACACTCCCTGCTGGGGTAACTCTAGATCTGCTTATGCTCTACAGTGGACGCAACTTACTACTGTGTTCTGTATATACAGTCATAATTCTGCAAAAGGAAGCTGACACACCACCTTGTCTCCTTTCTCTGTCACAGAGCGTAGCTATTACGGGCACTGACATGGTAAATTAGTTAGGTATGGCTTTAAGCATCTTCTGAATTGGAAATATAATATTCTACTTCTGTTTTCTCTGGAGTTGTGGAGAGGAAATAAGAAAAAACCAAAACACACAAACACCACCTCCCTACCTTCCCCCCCCCCCACCCCCCCAACCCAACAAAACAAACAAAACCAAAACCAAACCCACACACACAAACCCCTCCCCCCTAAACACTTGAGGCTTCCCAAGCTTTGTTTCTGCCCCAGCATGCATTCTGTCTTTCACAAGTTCATTCTGAATCACTAATCAGCAGAAAAATAAGAGGATTTTCTTCACCCCAGTTATGAAAAGGGGATTGCTTTTATTCCTCCCATGAAAACAAAAAGCACCCATGTATTTCACCTGCCAGATCATGTATATAGGTGGCATCATTTTACTTTTCCTAGTGGGCTACACTCTTACACAATTCAGTGGCTGCACCCCATTTGTATTCTCCAAAGTTTTTGGCTCCCTCTTGACACCCAAAGCAGTGTCCCACACAGTTGAGTTGACTGCTCAACCCAGGCCAATTGCCGCTTTTGTCCTGGCACAGTTACATGGACACAGCAGCAAAATCAGCCCAGGGATTTATCATTCCTTCAATTTATTCTCATCCACAGTACCTTTTGGGATCAGTAGTGGCCTATTTAGCAACTGTATTTTTGATTTAAAAGTATAAAGATTTATACATGTCAGTCCAAGCATCCAGAAGAGGAGACAAGAGGATTTGTTCAGAGACACATCGTCTTGCCTTATACAAAAATAGGAAGGCTGTATAAATAATGTAATATAAATACAGAGTAAGAATGAGTATGTTGGTTTGTGCAGTAGACCAGTAAACCTCCTCATCCAGAAGTAGACATGTAGAGGAATCCAAGTGATTTTGTCCTAAGCTGTGCTAGTAAAAGAGGGAATAACCTCAGCCATCCCTCCTGTACCCACCAAACATGACAGGTGTAATTTGCAGAGCATCAGAGCTGACCTCACTCTACTTTTATTTGCAGTAAGGGAGAAAATTTGCATGGGATTTAGTGTAATCAGTAAAATTAATGTTGGACACACCTGAAAAATGCATGCAGTAGCTACTACCTCACTGTTTGATGTATTAACTGAATACTGAGGAACTAAATGAGTACAGAAGGTCCCCAGCCAGAAAAGCTGGATTGCCAGTTTGTTACTAGGCTATAAAAATTCACAGCAAATAATCTGGAATCCTCACACTGATACTGCACAACATCTCCACACTAGTCATATATCTCCAAAGGCTGAAGGAAAAATACCATAATGCTGTCTGAGGAATATTTACCAGAAGGACAAAGCAAACTTAGAGAAGTTTTTTCAAGGATTTTACATTTCACAGGGCTCCAGACAAACCACTAAATTTGTTTTATGGCAACTTCACCAAGAATTAATTTATCAAAAACTTATTTGCAATGCTAGCTTTTTATATGCTTGAAACACCAATTTATAAAAAATATCCAGAAAACATCAAACAGCAGGAATGGTTTTTTCCTGGACCTTTGTTTCTAAAAGTTTTCTTGTTTGTAAGAAAGGCTACATTTTCTAAAGCAATACATAGTCTTGAAAAGGTTGAATTATCTCCATTGCTTGGTGATTATTTTGTGGGGTTTTTTGCCCACTGAATTTAACATCATGGGGGGAAAAAAAATAAAAAAGGATGCTGGCAATTTTGCCCCACGTGCTTCCTTCTGTCTTGTGTAGGGGAGAACCCTGGTGTGATCAATGCTCTTCCTGCTCTGTAAAGCGAGGCCATTTGTAAAGAGGGAGTATCACAGACAGATGGACAGACAGACATCCTCATGGAATTTTGTGGAAGACAGCAAAATTGGTAAGTCAGTTTAATGAACCCCACAAGAAGTACTTGCAAAGACATACAGCTCTAAGCTGCATACCATGATCTAACTATATAAGCATTCTACCAAACGGGATTAAAAGTGGTTATTAGAAACATACTTTTTGCATAACTACTTGTGTTTTAAATATCTATGTAGAGATTTTTTTAAAACTTTTTTTTTAAGAAAATATTCCAAGCCTGTAAGGACTTTGCCTCTTTTTACCTGAAGTTCCTAAAAGCATGTAGTGTTGAGATAAGAAAAAAACAGTAGGTATTAGTGGGTTTGTGTCACGTATGTACAATCCATCTCTGAAATCACTGGCAGTTTTGTTTAACATTGCGATAAACTCCTGCCCTTGCCCCTGCTCTGGTTTGGACTTATCTACAGACTGCAGTCCCTGAGGGGCGTGCATGCTCCAAGCAAGACCTTATCTGTGAGCCATGGTCTCTTGAGGGTATGTCTGCTGTGGCATAGACTTATCCCCAGCCACAGTTGCTTTGAGGTGTACCTGTTCCAGTGTGGCCTTCTCCATGGGCCACAATGTCTTCAGAGATATATCTGCTCCAGCATGGTCTTACCTACAGCCACGGTCCCTTCAGAAGTAAACATTCTCCAACATGGCCTGCTCAGCAGTAACTAAAACATCTGTGTGTTATCAACACTGTTTCCAGCACAAATCCAAACCATAGCCCCATACTAGCTACTGTGAAGAACATTAACTCTGTCCCAGCCAAAACCAGCTCAGTGGTCTTTATCACTCCAGACTAACCAAATCCAAGTATCAAACTACAAACCAATCAGCACGACTACAAAACACTTTTTGTGCTGGTGCTGCCTTCTTACACTCTAACTTTTGTCACAGTTCTGAGGAAGCCTCTCCTTCTGCACAATGAAGGGAACCAGGCTATAATTTGGGAACTTTACAAACATAAATTGTACGTTGGAAACCACTTTTTGTCTGCTAACCCACTTCATAAAAGACCAGAATAAATACGGCTGCAAAAATTCAGGAGCTTTCCTGCTGGGTGAGGTCTATATCAAGACAGCTAAATTAAATAGGAGAACTGTGAACCAAGCAAATTAGGTTAGCTGAATAATATCGATTAACACTGGCAGGCTTAAAAAAAAAAGACAAGTTTTTTTCCAAAGTTTCAGTCAAAACAATGGCTTTTTCTTGGAAAGGATACTCCATGTGGAAAAAAAAATGGTATTGCTTCATGTTGAATATGATCTTTTAACTAACACGCTTATCACTGTCATTATTTGCTATTGTTTATCAATAAAAGAGGTTTTCATTTACTAAAACCCCAAGTAATTAAGCCTCAGGAAGAAAATGCTGCTTTTAGAAATAAGAACTCATCACAGAAACAAACAAATGAAATAATGCAAACCACAATGCACTCATTTCTAGCTATGCATTTAAGATATCAAGAGAGGATGAAGATCCAGCTGGCTGGGGCCCAGAGTGTTGGCGGGAGGAGTAGGAAAGGGAATTAAAGGGACACAGGAAGGAAAATATTATCTTTCTTTATCCTGTTGCACCTTCCAGTGGATTTGATCACCAAGTACAACACATTTTTGTTCTGCCCTCAGGGGCAGCTGGGGGATGAAGACAAACACCCTGACACGATGCCAGCTGATACCTAATTGCTTGGATGAGGCCAGTGCTCTCTGGTCTTGCCACAAGTTCAGGTTCTTCAGTCTTTTTCTCTGGAGCTCACTTTCTGCTGCTTGGGAAATCTCCCAGCTGTGGTTCAGAGCAGAAGAAAAGCTGCAGCCCTTACAAATGGGGAACAGAGCTGAGATGGGTTATACCCTGCTGCCTCAATTATGGAGCAAAATTTTCTTGTACCAAAGTGTCACCATAACAAGCTTTTCCAGGAAATGGTAGGAGAAGGCAGACAGCGTGCTGTAGTTGCAAAATTTCAAACATAGAAGAACTCTTCACACGAGCTATGATTAAGCAGAGCCAGACACACACAGCTGCACTGCATTCCAAAATATACAAGCGCCCCCCAAATTTGCCTTTCTTTAAATAAATGACACTTCTTTAAAGCACATTAAGTTCCCTGTGTTATGTTTTTTAAGTTCTCTACAGCACAGCTTTTTTTTTTTTTTTTTTGGGGGGGGGGGGGTACAGGGAGGGGGCAGGATGGGCCCAGTTCTACCATTTTTATGAAAGTGGCATGTAGTTTCTACCTTGAATTTCCACTGTAAAGCAAAATAAACACTTCTGGCATGTCACCCACTCCTCCCAGCTTGGTATCATCAGCAAACTTGCTGATAGTACAATCTATTCCCTCATCCAAATAATTGATGAATATATTGAATAATACTGGTCCCAGTATCAACCTCTGAGGCACTCCACCACATACAGGCCTCCAACTAGGCTCTGCCCCATTGACCACAACTCTCTGGCTTCTTTCCTTCAGCTACCACAGTCCACCTCACTACCCGATCATCCACACTGCACTCCCTCAGTTTAGTTGTGAGGATGCTGTGGGAAACTGTGTCAAATGCCTTACTGAAGTCAAGACAGACCACATTCACCGCTCTGCCATCATCTATCCACCTCGTTATGTCCTCATAAAAGGCGATGAGGTTGGTCAAACATGACTTCCCCTTGGTGAAGCCATGTTGACTGCCCCTAATGACCCTCTTATCCTTGATATGCCTTGGGATGGTGCCAAGGATAAGTTGTTCCATCAGTTTCCCAGGGATGGAGGTGAGGCTGACTGGTCTATAGTTACCCAGGTCCTCCTTCTTGTCCTTTTTGAAGACTGGAGTGACATTTGCTTTCCTCCAGTCCTCAGGCACCTCTCCCGTTTCCCAAGACTTGGCAAAGATGATGGAGAGTGGTCCAGCAATGACCTCAGCCAGCTCCCTCAGCACCCACGGGTGCATCCCATCCGGACTCATTGATTTATGGATGGCCAGATTGCCTAATTGCTCCCTAACCCAGTCCTCATCAACTGAGGCAAACTCCTCCATTGTCCCGACTTCCTCTGGGGCCTCAGCGGTACGTGGCTCCTCAGGACAGCCTCCGGCAGAGTAGAGTGCTATGTTACACAATATGTTATAGAACAAACCCATGGATTAAGAACCGTAACACTGAACACTAAAAGAAGTGCAAGAGCCTGCAGGGAGGGGCTGAGTTAATAACAGTGTGGATAGTCGCCATGTGAGGGAGCTCTTAGTGTCAATTTGTCAACTTTTAACCACAGTTGGCAGTAGCAATTTTCTCCTGTTTTTAATTCCACCAATCAATAACCATAAAATGACCCAGCAGTCCATGCTTTGCAGGTGTTCTTTTGTAACAAGATAATATTAATTAGGTATTCAAATCCCTAATTGCTGTTTATTTTTTTTTACTTTCTGCATCCATGATTTTTAATGCTTTCTTCTTGCAGACATTTTACTACATTCTAAGCCATTTTTCTTTCTCGCTTGACTGCCTCTCTTCTGTCCTTTCCTGTATATGTGGTCATTTTTCCACTCTCTTATTATTCAAACTTAATGTTCACTAAATTCAAGCTGTAAAAAATGTATGTTTTTACTGCACTATTATGTGAGATGGTTAATGGGTTTATTTATTAGTGTACTCACAGAATTATGATATTCTGTTTGATTTCATGCTGATTTGTTTACAAAAATCAGGCCAGGAACTGAAAGAAACCAGCAAAGAGTTTATAGGCAGAGGATATTTGAAATGGGAATTAGGAGAGTACTAAAATATGTTTTTAAAAAAATCACTCACCCACAAATACTGGAGATATTCGGTGTGTTTACCACAACATTCTCAGCGTGTGTAGTCATCTAGTGAAATTGAGCATGGAGCGCGGCAAATATAAGTATGAGCAAGGATTATGCCAATACCAATTGGATTTGGAACAACACTGCAAGATTTTTTACCTTTAAGGATGCCAAAGGTACCAGCCATAAGGAGTGCCTATTGCCAAGGAGATAAATGGATTTGTGGGTTTTTAAGAGGGGAGAAAAGAAAAACAAACCAAAAACCAAACCACTACCAACCAAATACAAACATACACACAAAACCCCCCTTGTTTTTTATTTTTAATCTAGCTCAGTGCTTCCTGTTTATTCTGCAAAAGGTTCGGGCGACAAAGACAGATGGAAAGGACCATCAGAAAGGCTGTCAGCAGCAGAACTTCAGAGGAGCAGCTGGGCAGCACTCGCAGAAGAAGCCTGATCCCCGATGGCACCTCTGAGTGAGTTGGGGATTAGGGGAAGCTGCTATGAAGGGAACTGGACCTGGCAATGGCTGATTTGAGGAAGATTTATGGTTTGCTTGACAGTAACAGAGATCAGTGTCTTGTCCACAGCACAACCACTCACCTTAAGGGCCACTTCATATGCCATTTCCCACTCCAGTAGCTCAAAACAATAGAAAAATATCTTACCTAACCACCACTCATAAGTGAGATGTGCTAGTAGAGTAATTACCAGTCAGCCCTTCTTGGGCTGGCCTTGCCGTAACATTTGGCTGGAGACACAACATCATGATAGAGGAACTCCTCTGTTAATAGAAACTGGGACCCAAAGGTGCTGGAGAGGCCAAAAAAAAATCTGCTCCTACTTCCACCTCTCTCTTTATGCCACAGCTACAAAGACCCAGCTGACAGTGTCTCTACTAGCTGTATGGAAGTACTGTAATCAGAAACAACATCCATCATGGATAAGCAGTTAATTGTTGCCCTGTCACTGCATTAATGATGTTTCAGGTGAGTATCATCACATTATTCCACAATCTTTTAATAGCAAATTCTGGTTTCTTCTCACCTTGTCTGTTTCTGGTGACACATACCAAGATGGACATTAAGAAGATTTTTTTTAACAATCTTTCCATTACCAGACTAGCTATTAAAGGCCTTTTAGGGAAAAAAAAACAAAACAAAACAAAACAAAAAAACCCAAGAGTATAATAGTATAATTTGAAGGTACTCTAGTGATTTTACAAGTAGAACAAACACATCTCTCTGTACATGGTGGCTCAAACTACATACCTATGCTAACTGCATACCACTACTCTTTCCATGCTCCAGTAACTAATTATGTGCCAAAGATTGTCTAGCAGCTTTGACTTGTGAGTTTGTTGTTTTTCTAAGCTTACTATTCCTAATTCTTAAATCCTATGACCTTCTACTTTTAATATCATTCCATCTTAAAAGATGACTCTAATCAACTGCTTCTCAGCACCCCTCTAATCCTATCAATTTTGCCCATTAAGTCACCAGATGTGTTTCCTTCCATAGACCTGTCGTCTGGTGACTCCTAGAGATCCTTTTGTTACCGTAACTCCTGGCCATATTTCCCAGTACATTGATTCTTGCCTTCTCCATCATTTCATTTCACAATAGGTTTCTACGTCTCATTGATGTCAGGACTTGATAAGGAAATGTTTTACCAGCTTTGAAAGACCCCTTCTGCTCAGCAAATGAGCTACATTCAAAGAGCTGCATAAAGGAGTATAATATTTTAAAAATCTCAGCTGGTGGGGCAAGATTTACAAGCCAAAAGACAGCTTAGTCTTCCTGCAACTCTGAGCAGCAGCATAAGCATCCTGCTGATTTTGAAGTTTTCCTGTTGCGTCAGTGAAGCCCCACTGCCTCACTCAACCTTAATTTTTACACATTTAAAATATAAGAAACAGCACGCTGCATTTTTTTGTTTTTCTAGGACACACAAAGGTCTGCCATTGCTCTTTATTTTGAGACTAAACCTTAAGTAATTTCACAGAGGAAAAATAATTTTATAATGAGCTACTTTACCAACCTGAATGCTGCGTTACTCACAGCATTCGCCACAGACACCTAATGCTGGCTCTGAAGTCTCTCAAAGCCTCTGTTGGGCATCTCTTTTTCTCTGATAGTCCTGAGTTGTGCAGTGATGCTGGTAGCCATGTCAAGACTTGTGCAGTTTCAAATATCTTCCTAGTCAGATAACCACATGCATCTGCAGCTCTGCTCATCTGCTTGTCTCCAGAGACAGCTGCGTATGCCTGAAATGCAAACCAGAAGCAAAACGTGTGTGAAAATTTATGCCAATCAACAGCAACTGCAGTCAAAACAGTAAGCTTTACCTTCCCTATGTGCGAGGGAAATGAGGGAGACAGCACTGAATAAATCATTTCTGTTCCCTATTAAAATGTTGTGGTTATCCTATCCTGAACCAAGCCTCTGTTACTGCAGATGAGGCCACAAGTCTTTCCTTCGCAGCTTCTGCTCCACACACAACAGGGTGTCCTCCACAGTTCCTCACTGCATCTCATACTTGTGGGCCAGCAGGCAGCAAAGAACAAAACAGAGTGTGGGAGGGCTGACACTGAGTCAAGAAGAAAAGACAATGCATATTCAGAAATATGCAATGAAAACAAATGCAGAAGACATATGAGTTGGGGAGGTGGCTGATTACATGTCTTGGCATTTTCTGCATAACTGGAAATGTATTGCACGTAGGCAAGATGGTAACATCCCATCCTTCATGCCACCCGATTATCAAGCCTGGTCAGGCAGCCCTTGCAAGTCTGAAGTCAGATCTGAAAGATTCAAGAAAGCATAAGCTATGTGTCCTAATTGCTTGAGCAACAGAGATCCAGGACTGGAGATAAGGGATTAATAAAAAGAGGAAAGGCACGCCACTGGTGAATTTATGTTAATCACAGGCAAAAGAGCTAAGGATGCAATTTTCAGGTCATTGCATCTCTGCTGTTCCCATGGCTGTAGGGACTTAATCCTCATCTATCTTGACTGCACATTGTATGGGTTAATTGGCATTTCGGTATAAACTATAAGATGTGAAGTGTGCTAATAAATTATAAGAGTCTTTAAAAAGTATTCACTGCATAGAAAATTAGTAATGTATTAAGATGAATAATTTAGTTCTGAAAGGCATACTACATTTAAGCATTCATTTTAAATCACTTAAAATTTCAGCAATAAACACCTACAAATCACCTTTTCTGAGAATCAGCAAAAGGACGGCCAGAAGCTAAGGAAGATTAGCATTTGAAGGAAAAAATAATTGCTTTGCTGCTTCATTATGCTTCAGGCTCCTAAGACTGAGATTTACTCAGAACACTGGTTTTGAGTTGTCTTTGGATGCCATAACCTGGGGAGAAGGGGCTGTGGCTCACAGGGCAGCCAGGATGGACAGAAACAATCTCCTGATTGACTTGCACCCGGCACTGCTGTGAGGGTGCCCTGTGCCCCTCCAGGACGGTGTCCCTGGGGGTCACTCGGTAAGGTGGCGTCAGTGTGGGGCTGCTCACGCTGCCACGTCCTCCCAGCTGCCCCTGGGCTCCCATGGGTGCTGCTGTGTTGCCTCCCGTGCTGATGGCAGATACACCAGCAGGGTGAAGGTGCAAGGTGAGGGGGCCCACTCACTTTTGCAACTGATGATTAAAGAGGAATACAGCAACTAGATGTAAACAATTAGAGTCACACCCTTCCAAAGAAATCTGCAGACTGCAATGCCACCTGTGTGAACATGCCAGGAGGGAAATGTGCCGCAGCGATGAGCAACGGCTGCAGTCCACGTGCTGCCATCCTGCCCCAGAGCGTCCCACACTCATTCACTTGGGTGGACTCTTTAAGGTGTCATTACAGGTGTAAGTCCTTTTCTGAGAAAGGTTCCCGCAGGGAGAAGCTGTTTTATTCCAACTGCTTTGCATACATTCAAGTAGCAAAGACGCAATCTTCTCCTGGGGCATTCCTCCTGGCTTCACACTAGCAGACAATTTAGTAAGGAATGTACAACATCTACCATCTGTTAAAGTTAACCCAAGGGTCAGATGTCTAGGAGTGCATTATACAAAACTGAGGCCACAATTTAAAAAAAGCCAAACCATCATCCCTGGGGAGTGTAGTGACCAGGTTCTGGCAGGATGGCAGCAGGCTGGAAATGAATCCTTGATATTGCGTAACTCCCTGAGTGGTCTGGCCCACCTGAGAGACAAACTCAGCTCTTTGGAAATCTGGCCTCCTTGCACACATGATGTGTGGAAACTGGGTGCTGGAAATAGTCAGCGTTTTGGCATGCAGGAGTTTCAGGCAGTGGCACATGCTGGCAGGCAGATCATATCCATCTTGTCAGGCTGGGAACTGGGAGAAAGGGATACCCCACCGTGAAAAATCTTTCAGCTCAATTGGCAGCTGTTATCCTTATGTACCCTGTGGCTGTGCTTACTCCATGGAGGCTCTGCTAGAGAAAGCTTTAACATGCGCTGTTTACTAACACCTCTTCAAATTCTAGTGTAAACCAAGCTGTTAAAAGTTTGCAGTCATGATCTGGTTAAAATTACCCTTAGTATAAAGTATAAAGGGTGAGAAGCTAACACATGATAAACCGCAGACTGTTATCGTACCAGAACAAAAGCAGTTACTAGGTGATTGTTCACGATTTAAATGTCACATTAGGAATAATTATATCTGGATGAAGTGTATTTGTTTTTAAATAACTACTTTGTTTTGAAATAACTGTTGTAAGCAGAGCGATTTGGATTCTGAAGTGTTTTAATCCCAGACATCCAAATCACAAATGGTTTCAAACTACTTCCTTCTACCCTCAGCTGTCCTGCTCCTCACTAAAATGGACTGTCCCAGCACCCTGCTCTTGTCCCAAACACGAAACAATCTCCCTGTGGAAGAAGACCAAAGATACCTCAAAAATTCAAGCACCTACAGCCAGAGGACACTTCAAATTAAGAGGATCTTACAGAGCCCTCTCCTGTTTGAGGCCTCAAGGCACTTACTGCACAACAAACCTGTCTTTGCTGGGAGAACCCATATGCAATCCCTAACCCCACTGAGCTACAGGGCCTGCAGAAGGACAGAGCAGAGGCCCTGGATCAGAGCTGATGACCGCAGGAGGCTGAAGGAATGAACATAGGTTGAGTCAGACCTTCTGAGGATCCAGCCCAGCGGTTTTGGGGCAAGTACAGCCTTCACAGGTGGCCTGGAAGGAGGCTCTGCAGCTCTTCCTCTTCTCCTGACACACAGTGCAGGTCATTGCAAGCAGGACTTACAGAAGAAGAATTTCAGCTTTGTGAATTCATGTCTGAAATTCATCATCAGGCATGTGCAACTGCAGTATTTTGCATCACTGCAATTGATTAATTGCCAAAACATTTGAGGCCATTAATACATTTGCAAAACATAAGGTCAAGAACTTAATATCTTGATATGTTCCAGAACAAAAGAACTTGGAATCTGAATTGGATCCAGGATTAAATTTTTGTGTCAGTAGTCAGTACAAGATACTTCAGAAGAACATGTAAGACCTCTGCAGTCAGACAGGGGAAACACCGTGTCTTCCACTCTCCCCCTACACGTGCTTTAGATTTCTTCCTGATGAAATGAAGATTTTGTGAATCTGCAAAAAGTACCTTTCAGAGGGCTTTGTCTGTAGTTAAAACTCTAGATGTTTGTTATCCAGTGACACTCTTAATTATCATTTGTCAGCCTTCATAGTTTTCCTCATGCTGGTGACTACAAAGGTTGTATTAGGTGTCCAGTGCAGAGACTTATTATTTTTGTATGCCCATCCTTTAATTTAATTGAATGTTGCCTTGTTCTTGTCTACAAAAGTAGTGCAGACAGAAAGCTTCAAGCTAGTTCATAATATTATTTTTATTGACCATGCTTTTATTTATCTCTGCATTAAAGCAAACAATTAATTTCTTTTTAATTTGCCTCCATGGGAGAGTTTTTCCATTCCCTTGACTGATCATCTTTTTCTGATTCACCCCTTTTCCTGAAACCACTCTAATTAGCTCTGTGGTATCCTTTTTGACATGAAGCTACCAAGACCATGCAGCTGATGCTGCAGTGTCAATAAAAACAATGACAGATTTTTTTCTGTCACCTGTATCTGCTATTTTTTTCTTTCCTTTAATTACTTATTTGGACTTTTGGCCACAGATGCTCATTGAGAAACTTGCAGTGATGCTTCATTTTAAGTTTTAAATTAGTTTGGATCCCTATGAGACATATGATTAGTTTAATTTTTCTCTTCTAATCTACAGTAGATTGCATATCTGAGAACTGAAAAATATGTTCTGTCTAGTCTGGGGAACTTCAAAGAGACCATTTTTAAATGCTCCCCTCTCTCTTAATAAGCTCTGCTTTATTCTCCTGGATAATCTCCTAAATGACAGCTTCCTATATAATGTCAGCTACTTTTCTATTGCAGAAATAAACTGGAATGATAAAAAGCAAACATCAGTTTCTTTAATACTTTTCTACCCTCCTTCATGCTACAGTTTCACAGCAGAAAAAATGCAGGAAAATTACAAGGTTGGGGGGATTGTTGGAAAAGTTTTAAAAGCTATTTGAATATAGTATTTTCTGGCAACTATGAAACAAGCCTATTTGCTGTAAGTTTTTTAAAATCTTGTTTAAAAATGTTTCTAGGGGTGCCAGCAAGTCAAGTATATTTCATTAGGAGAAGGTACTCTAGCCTTTCTTTAAAAGGTATGGCAAATAACTCTTTATTAGTTACCTAAGTTAAACATAATGATGTCACTTCATGAATATATTAACGGGAAGATTTGGATGACTTCAGTACCACCAGATCATCTGTGCATAACCTCTGTGTTTGATACTTCCTAAACATAGCAGCCGTGGCAAGTCTTCAGTAACGCTTATGTGAACAATCTGATCAAAGGTTTCTTTGGAGTCAAGAACTAAGTGCTTTGCTCTACACAAAACCAGCCATTCAGCAGCACTTCTCATCATGAATACACTATAAAATACTTCTGTGAAACAGGGTTAGCTGGGCTGCCTAACAACTGGCCACATAAATATTTGTGTTAGAATACTGAGTTCCTTCTTTATGTTAATTTTGGTTTTCAAAAAATGACTATGGCTTTTATTTCGAGTACGTTCTACTGGTGTCTCAATCCTGAAGATTAGTGAGCCACTTAAATGCTTACATCCATTTATTGCTGTATTAGGAGGAAAATATGTAAAAACATAGAAAAATGATAATTTGATTAAGGTGTGAGAATAAGAATGGGGACCAGAACTAGCTTGAGAAGCAATGAACAAGATTTCATACTTTTATGTCTGCAAAAGAAACAAGACATGGCTTTAGGCAAATAATTTCACATTGCTGTAGTTCTGCTTCCTCTTCAGCTCTTAAATAGGGATAATTTTAGTCTGCAGGACAGGAAAAAAATAATGAAAATACAGTCATTTCCACAGTAAATAGATAATGTGGTAGTGTATAGTATTACAAAACTGGCCGAGTCCTTCAATTAACTGTCACTAGGATTCTTTGTAATTAGGCTTGAACTTTGAATCCCATGTGCATCCAAATCACCTTTGTCTGTGTACAGTTCAGGCACCATTTTCAGCTCAGTCTCTGGCATTTTCAAAGGAGACAAGATGTGGCAGCTCAGATCTTCCATGCTCTTAAACTCCTCCTGGGACCTGCTAGGACAGCCCTCAGATGTCTTTCTCTGTGACTGGCAAGCTGCTGGATAGGTTTGACCTCCTGCAATATTCGCCTCGTGTAGTAACTTGTAACCCTTTGTTATACCAGATTAATTGATCACAGAGAACAGCAGCCCCCCAAGATACTTGTTAGAAGCACCATTACACCAAGTGACATTCATTCAGATAAGCCCCCGTGCTCCTCTAGAAGCATGTACTCCAGTCAGTCTGCGCTTACCTTCCTTGTGAGCTGGATCTGCTGACTGCCTCAGTTGGATAAGCCAGCTCCCCACACTGCCCACCAGCAATCAGATACTGAGAATAAATGTACCTCTGAAAACTTATCCTTATGCAAGCCCCTTATCACCTGTTCTACACCAGCAAAAAAGGGGAGTTCTACCTTCCTGCAGCCAAATTTAGTACATGTTTGTGCATGTCTAAGTGCTCATACTGAGGGTGAAATAAAAGCAGCAGTGATGCTGAGTACCTCGGTGAACTTATTTAGTCAGCAGTAGCAACGTGGACTGTGAAAGTAATACGAGGGGGTCTCACTTTCCTGTGCTTCTCTTTCAGGTTTTCGGGGGGAAGAAGGGAGCTCTGCAGAGACCTCTAGAAAGGTGGCATTGGTCCTGCTGCTACTGCTGAGCCTTCCAGGTGTGCAGCACATTCCTCTCTGCCAGTTGATGCTTGTTGGAACTGATACCAAACAAAGTGAGTTTGAATCAAAAATAATTCCTTCAGAAGGAGCTGTTTCACGTCCACCCCTTTTTTCTTTCTCACAGTCTTCCTACAGCAGCTGCAGGCAATGCAGTTGTTGGTATTGCTGCCAAAAGTCACTTGGGAGCCTGATCACTGATTTGGAAAAATGATGCTGTTCAACTGTAAGATGTCAAATACTCATCAACAAGCTGTGGCTTGTCTGCAGTCATCAGCACTGTCACTTGGAGCATCATTCATGCTGGCCATGGTGTTTAAATGGTATCATTGAATTAAAAAGAAGGGTAATGGGATGACAATGAAGGAGTTGCTCTTTATAAATTTGTCCACTCATTCCAGGATTTTGGAATATGGAAAAGTTGCCTATAGTATTGACTTAACTAATAGTAAGACAATTCCTCCTATGAGGAATCAATCATTTCTATAGTAATTTAGAGAAGCTGGATGTATGGAATCAACTGCAAGTTAACAACAGCTTGTTGCAAAAGAAGGTCTTTCAAACAGGCAGCCTCTCCAAACCAGGTTCTTTCTGGGTGCTGATGAGAGCAGGGAGACTGCCCTTCAACATGTGGGAGGTATCTCTGAAAGCTGGACTGCTAAATAAAAAAGTGCATGAAACTTCTGTCTCATAGAATCCTAGGATGTCCTGAGTTGGATGGGATCCGCAAGGATCACTGAGTCCAACTCCTGTCCCTGCATATGACAACCCCACGGTTCACACCGTGTGTCTGAGGGCATTGTCCAATCTCTTCTTGAACACTGTCAGGCTGGGGCCGTGACACCTCCCTGGGGAGCCTGTTCCAGTGCTCCAGCACCCTCTGGGCAAAGAACCTTTTCCTGATGTCCAACCTAAACCTCCCCTGGCACATCTTCCTGCCATTCCCTCGGGTTCTGTCATTGGTCCCTAAAGAGTTCAGCAGCTATCTAGCCGATGATACTTATTTTCTTTGAAGCTTCCTTGCTTATCTTGTTTTATTCTCTCTTTAAAAATGCATTAAAACAGCAAAATATGAAGTTTGACTTTGAATTCCACTTGCCACACTGTGTTTGAGTTCTGTGCCAGCTGTATACCACACACAGGTGAAAGTGACTTCAGTGATGATTCTTTATCAGTACTGTGTTGTACCCACTTTATAGCTATATATACTATTTCTAAGTATCTTACTCAGAAGCAACGCTGACCTTTTGCAGCCTATTAACATGGGAAACCATTATGGTTAGTCTTTCCTTCCTTCATGTGCTACAGGACAAATATACTTCAAGTGACTTTTAACATCTCATCAACTTCTTGTTTATTCATTTGTTTTGTTTATTTGTATGAAGAGTGCTTGTTTTTCATGTGTAATAAAACTGTCTCAGGTTTGATCATCATGTCAATAAGTCAAGAGCTCCAGAGATACAATACTGGTAGCAGATGCATTTTTTGATTGTCAGTAATTTGAAAGATAAAGTGATGAGATAGTATATCAGCCCATATCCCTGTGTTTCCCTGTAATGCTTTGTGGCAACATGGAGTCTTCCTCATAAGTCACAGTACAGAAGACATGTGGGCACAAATAATTTAGGATTCTATTAACTTTTCTCACCAAGACATAATGTGCTGCAAATATTAATTAGGTGTCACTGTACCCCTTTAGGATGTCTCAGTACTATGAAGTCAGTTCCAATGTACCATAAGACATGTTTATAACGGAGTATCTTCAGCCACTATTGCTTCAATATTTTGCTGTAATCATCAGGTAGCACTTCCTCTCTGAAGTATTCGTGCAATTACATGCATCTACTTACACTAATGCTCGTACATCTTGGCAAAAATAGACTCTGAGATTAAAACTGCATAGTTAACCTTGAGTACTTAAGGCAGACACCCTCCGTATTTTCAAATCTGTGAATTTCTCCCATTTACTGGCAGGTTCTTACAAATATATTTTACTGACCATGTTACAATACATATTCAGGGTCCTTTTAAAATGCACATTACTGACAATCTAATTCGGTATCTTGTATGCTTTATTACGTACATTTATCTTTTTCAGGAGTTAGGGAGGATGTCTGTGCTTTCGTCGCTGAATATAAATGTTCTTTTGGAGCTGACACAGGTTTTTATTTGCAACCAATTAGAGGTGCTGAACTGCCATATTGGTCACACAGTTCATGTGTAAATATGTACCAAGGACATGTGTGTCAATTCATGTTGGTACTAAAAGCTGTATTTTCCTGGTGACAGAAGCATCTTGTCATCTTCAATAGATGCATTATTGTGCCTTACTATCTTATGATCTAAAAACCTCATGTTTTTTGCTGAATACATGTCTGAGTTAGAGCCTAAACTTAATGAAACTTGGGTCAAATGAAAAAATCTCCCACTAACTTGAATGTTCAAGGTTATTATGTCCTACAATGGCAAACTCCTATTTAAGGAAAATGACTTTTTTTCCCAATATAAAATAAGCTCATTGATCTCAATATAGATACACATCCTGAGAATGTATTTGATTTGAAAATCACTTAATGTTGGGAAATTCTCACTATTCTCTCTTCTGTGGCATTGCAATATTTGATCTATATTCAAAGTTTAATATTTTTAATGAGGATCTAATTTCACCAGGATGCATCCTAATCCAGATGTGAGATGGAACATACTGCTGGGAAGAGCTAGTAAGAACACAGAGATGTGAACGGTGCTGCCTTATAACTGTAGGTGAGTTCCTCTTGTATCTATCCTGTTGAATTTGCTTTCACAATAAGTACCTTCTGCATGGTGCTGAGAAGCCCATGTGCACATGGAAAGCTGATTTACACCTTGTTATGGTTAACAGGTGGTTATCCTGAAGGAACAGCAACTTCCAGCGTATTTGAGATGCAACCTACAACACGATGTGTTTGACTTCACCCATTTATTAAAAGTTGTGGGGAGGAGGTTTCCTCTTCTTTTCACATTCAAACCTTTGAAATTACTTAGTGCCAGGTCTGACCTATGGTCAGCAGCTCTAGTTGCATTTGGCCGTCCATCTGGAATGGCTGTGTTTATCTTAGCCTCTTTGTAGCAAATAACTTTGGAGGACAGCAGGTACCAAACCTCACTCTCCCTCCCACCAAATATTGTCTTCCTGCAAAAGGACTTGATGACTTACATCCGGAAGACCCAAATACATAGGAAGTTAAAGCTGCATTCACACAGATTTTTCCTGGCATTTTCTGCCCGCCTTAGGAACAGAGGCTGAGGTATCACCTAGTTTCCTTCCATTTTGTAGTGTAAAAGGGGACTGTGTAAGGACTAAGACATCTTGCATCTCTCTGTTTCCTTTCATGGAAATCAAGACACAACAATTGATTACTTCCTGTAGTAGACGCCTTTCTAATACAGAAGTATTTTCTCACCAAGACACAGAATTTGACTTTTTCCCAACTATTTTTCTAATCTTATTGATACGAACTCCTACATAACATGAACTTTACACAATAGAATCAACAAGACAGGGACAGACAGGAGGCTAGTTTTGTTTCTTCAGCTGCTAATATGCTGCTGTTACCACTTATCAAAAATCAATTGTGTTTATTTCTTGGTGCCACTGTAGTTTGGAAAGTCACCACTAAGATGCTTATATACCAAGACATATGGAATGCCTGAAAAACGTAGGGCAAGAAATGAGGAGCTTTAACTTCTCTTTCTTGGAGCAGAGTTTTGAAAACAAGGGAGGAAAGAGATGAGAGGGCAGATGATCACAGGCTGGGTTGCTAAGGAGAACTAGCAACAGAGGTGGCTAAATCATCTTTAGGAAGGATACTTTCACATCTCACTGGAAAGTTTCCTGGGGAACTGTACTTCACTAAATTAATAACAAAAACTACACAAGTAAATAACAGTCCTACACCTTACATTCTGTGTCAGGTAGAGTTTTACATCACATGGTCTAAAGGAGGTGTTCTTGCAAATAATTTTTTATATAATTAAGTAGAATTTGGTAATCCAATGCAAAACACTGAATACTGCTTTTACTTGAATTTACTCACTGTAAACGAACTCTGTTTTCAGATATAGTTTAGGCACAAGATGGAGCCTCCAATTCCTTCAAAAATAATTTTAAAATTCTCAAGGAATCTGCATTCAGATATACGCTTTCTTGGTTTTCTGGGTTCTTTCAGACCTGGCATTGCTTCAGGTTGTTTTCTTAAACCTGGAGGACAGCATTTTCTGCAGTCTCTCTGCTTCTAAATGGTTATCAGCCAACATTTTCTGAACTAGGATGACCTTTTCTATTGGTATTGAGGCACATAAAGTGGATAATCATAGCAGAGGGAGACAGAAAAAATCTATTTGGTGAGCAAGTCCATTCTCCTTTATGGACAGACTGCAGTCCCAGTGATGGATGTATCAGATTAAATTGTCACTACAATTTGATTTTGCCAGGCATCTGCAAAAATGATTTATTTATATAAGGAAAAGCTTCAAGTGTAGAAGAGGGAATAATGTCTCTCTCTCAAAAAATCAGCTCTCTTAAAATTGTTTTTTCTTGTGGATATTTTAATTATTCTCTGAAACAGTTAAAAACTTTAATGATTAGTGCAACTGCAGAGGTTCAGTGTCTCTGTTGTATCCACCATAATAAGTACCCATCAATAGCAGGAAGACAAAATAAGAGATAGAAATGACACTTACTCAGGGCATAGAATCCAGTAGCACCACATCATTTTTCTAGGTTGATTGATCACTTTTCACTCTGAGGGAAGAGAAAAATTTCAACCTCTTAAATTTGAATTATGTTTCTAGGAAAAGCTAAAGCCCATTAAATCTGTGAATTCATTACCAGAGCCATAAAGGTTGATCAATGCATAGAAAAGGACATTTGAGACAGAGTGGAAAAGCATACCACTGTCTCCTTGGCATGTTACCACAGATCAAACAGGACCAAATCAGTCCAAACAATAGGAGTGTACAGGCAAAAGCTTGCCCAAGCCATCACATGGGTAATAATGTTAACTGCCAGGAAATAAGTGATTCGCACTATGTGATGGCTGCATCAATTGGCGAACTACCTGCTGTTACGTCATGCAAGAAAGGTATTTATTGAATTTTCCCTCTGTGATTTCAAAGATCATGCACTAAAAAATTCTGTATGTTTTGCACGTAGGAACTCTTGTGATAAAGTATCCTATCCACTGCGCTGTAAGAACTGATATTTTGCCAGTATCCAAATAACAGCTCTTATTGATTGTAGATTTGTCTCAAACAGATTTGCACTGCTATTCCTTTGAGACCACTGCTTTTAACTGCACAGAGCCATCATGTGAATATAGAGCTGGGAATCACTCTTCAGCTCCAGTCTCAGCATTAACTCTGTAAACTTCAGCACTTTATTTTTAGTCAAAGCCTGAAGAACTCACTGAAGAAAACAAGTATTCCACAAACTTAATACAAGTATGATAGGACTTTTGAACTGCTGGAATAGCTTTAGTAGAATTCAAGGAGTGTTAGTGGGTTCTGCAGAAAAAGACCAGGATCAAAGACAAATTAAAAACAAGTTGATTCAATAAGGGATTCTGCAATGCAATCTGAAAATACTTCAGTAAGTCAAGAGATTGGATATATTCTTCTTCTCTTCCTTCCATGCAGCTATAGAGGTTTGTTAAAAATGCAGTGCTTATGAAAAGTACTATGGTATATTTGTTCACCAAAGTGACTAGAGCATCCTTTTAAAAATCCAATTTTATGGAGAAGTCAAGAGGAGAGCTGATGACCCTATTGCCTGTACCTTTGTGTGCCTCAGCCACTGCGTTATTGTGCCTCCTGAAATTCCCTCTAAAATTTCAACATCAAAATGTAAAGTTCAAATGTAAAATTGCTTCACCGGATACTTTTATCCACAAAACGTAAATATTATGTATTTAGAAATTTAATTTAATACATGAAGTTCATACAAGCAGTTATCTCTCCAATACCATAGGAAAAAGGTCTGGAAAAATGACAGAGATCAACCCTCACTCATCTTGATTGCCCAGAGAGAATGGAGAAGGAGGGAGGGAAGCTATCAGCTTGAGTTCCCAGGAGGTCACTCTCATTGCTGTGGAGGCTGGGCAGGTGACAGCCATCTGACAGCCACCTTCAGCCTTCCTCTAAGGAATCAGCTGATTAGATGCCAATGGTTTCATTTTCATTGCAAAGGTAAAATGAGCATTGGTCTTAAAAGTAATCTAGATCCTTGGATTAGTCTGGGAGAAGAATAGCTGAAAAAGACTGTTGTGACATGACGATTTCAGGTGAGAAGAGCATCTGAAGGCATTTGGGTGCCCTCTGAACCAAAGACTAAAGTTCAGAAGGGGTAAG
Source organism: Nesoenas mayeri (assembly GCF_963082525.1). Classification (NCBI taxonomy): domain Eukaryota; kingdom Metazoa; phylum Chordata; class Aves; order Columbiformes; family Columbidae; genus Nesoenas; species Nesoenas mayeri. The sequence continues at coordinate 24,007,383 of NC_137545.1, forward strand.
AGACTAGGGAGATACAAATGCCTAAGCAGCAATGAGGTGAAGGGGTGTTTAAGCAGCAGGAATCAGGTTTTGGGATTTTAATACGAAATTCAATAGCTCAAAGCTTGACTGTCACTGTACAGGACATAGAGAAGTAGAAAAGTGCAACTGGAACTACTGAGTTAGAGAGCATTCTTCTGTTACCTGGGTGTTGAGAAGGGGAATTCCACTACTGCTGAAGCAGGTGCCTGTGCATCTAGTATAAGAACCTCACACTGGCATCACACTTTGATCTGGTGTGACCCTATCTGCCTTTTTAAAATAACTGTTATGCAAGGCAGTGTCCACCCCAGGGTTACTTTCTGTTTTCCTTCCCAAATGGAGCCAGTGCTGGTCAGGAACAAAATAATTGGTTCATGACATGAACTAGAACCTGGGATTCCTTCAACAAATTCTTGGGACATCCCACCCCCAAAAAATTGTATTCCAAAACCAAAATGCAGACAAATGGCAAGAGACAGGTTTTAGATAACCTTGGTGGAAGTTACAATAATGCTGATAAAAATAAATACATGCCTTCGCAACTATGGTTTTGGAAAATTAAGTTATTTTCATTTTCTCTTTCCCTCACTCTCTCCAAGACTTGAATCATCATAATGATGACTGGAACAGAAAAGGAGCTCTTTTTTCTTTTTAAATTTTATGGCAGTCACTTAAATTGCCATAATGATGTTGCAGAAAGATTACATAGTTGATTCTAAGATTTATGGCCTACGATAAAAATGTCAAAGCACTTCTTATAGTAAAAACCGTAAACAGACTTAAAACATACATGACAAAGAAAAACTGGGGACATAATTTTCAGAGTTGGTATTTCTTTAGTTTCTACTTCATTCTCAGCTCCTATTTCAATAGTTTATCTCAAGTGTTATGCAGTCCACAATTTCTGCTTTCTGATAGAGGATTTTATTAAGTCACTTAATAATGAAATAGATATAAATTTAAGCTACATCATCCTAATTTAATTAGTTGCTTTGCCAAGGGACTATTGGTACAATCAGAGAAAATTACAGCCCTGCTCTGCTTGATAGCGCCAGGCTGAAAGACTGTCCTGCTCGCAGCAGCACCTGGTGCTGACACCCCCGTCTCAAAGGGGCTGAACAAGCAGCCTCCAGGCAAGGGCACTCAGCCTCCCCATGCCCCCAGCACATCTCCCGTATGGCATATCTCAGCCAACATACCATAGGAGAGTGGTATTGGAAGGGCATAATTTTTGGAGAATCTGTTTCATATTTGTCTCCCTTGCCTGTGCCTCAGCTTGCCCCTGCTCCAGAAAGGCAGGAGGAGTGGACTCTTCTGGGAAGACCTGGGTCTCTGTTCTCCAGCCCTCTGGGCTTTGAGGAGTGTTTGAGGTCTGAGGGCAGGCTCTAGGCTGGGGTATCTTTTTTAAGGGAAAATCAAAGCATTAGAAATAATTTAAACAAATCACTCATCATGCCAAATACTGTATTGAAGAAAGATAAACTGTGGAAGGATTTCTCTTTTTGGTATGATAGCGGTGCAGCTTTCTCTACACTTCCAAAGAGCTGTGCAAGACAACTATTTAACCTTCCAAAGTGAATGGTAGAAGCAGAAGGTGATAGGGTAATTCCAGTAACTTGCGACTTCTCCAAGTACCTTCACATTAGCAATCTGTCTGGCTTTGCAGTTCTCTTACAAAGAGCTTTGTTTACTGCATCATATACCAACTGAAATGTTGCACATTCATTACACATGCACATATAAACCATGGAATAAAGCTGGTGTGAATGAATACACCGAAAATTTTCTTGAACAAGGAAATCTTCAGTGATGCTCTCTCCTTCTGTTCTTTCTTTCAGTCCATTTTAATACAGACTTTTATAAGGCTTGTTTAACAGACATGTAAAATATAGGTGTCCTTGAAACATAGCTTAAAAAACAGGTAACATGATGAGACCAGGATAAAGAGTATCCATAAATAAAACAGCAGTGGAGTGAATACACATTGGGAGAAACAGTATGCTCACACACGATTCCTGGACACTTTTCCCATCGCATCTGGTCACGTTCCAGAGGTAGGAAGAGCCAGGTACAGCTGTGAACTCTCTGGATTAAAAATGTGATGAAAATTTTGAAAAATTTCACTAAAATTACACAAATTATTACTGAATATTTTAGTTTGATCATGGTTAAGCACAACAACATAACTAGTACTAGATGTTAACCCGCATCAGCTTCTTTTCAAATATTGCAGCACCCGTGAGGTCCTGGTCCTAAACTTTAGCGCTCTGCTAGACGTGACAGACCCATGCCAAGGAGCATGGCTTCTCCTTTGACTACGGGTCCCACCAGCAGCCCCTGTCCTTTGCAAAGCTGATCTCCCAATGGACAAAACTGAGTTAAAATGAAGCCATAGGACTGCCATGGCCCTGAGTGCATCCCCAGGCAATGTCCCCTTGCAGGGGTTCCGCTGCCTGTGCTGGAGGCCCGTTCTGACACTGCGTCCTTGGTGATCTGGACCAGGCTGCTGTGAAGAACTGTGAGACACCTTGCCCAGGGCCTCTGGTCCTTGGCTTGGAGACTGTGCCTAACCTTGGACCCTTGCCTAAGCCGCAGGTCTTCCTGTGCCAGGCTTTTTTCCTTCCCCATGCTGACCCTGCCTTGTGGTCTGGAATTCCTGACTCAACCTTTGACCTGCCTTGTTCCTACAGACTCACCCGGCAGTCATCAGACTGTCACCGACCCAGGCTGCCACCCCTGGGCCTGCCCGCTCTCCTGGCTGGGGTCCTGCCAGACTGTCCACGGCTCCCTATGGCTCCCTATGGCTGCTGCCCCCGGCTCGCTGGCCCTCGCAGGGCAGCCCAGCCCTTGCTGCTCCCTGATAGATGCAGCTTGTACACAGCCACCTTCCAGAAAGCTCCCTGTCCGGGAATACAGCCAACACTAATGCTAAACACAAGATGTATTCTCCCTTGCATGCTCCTAACTGAACATGCGCTTGCTCCCCTGGGCTGGGGTAAGTCCCAGAAATAGCCAATGGGGAAAAGTAATCAAGGTATGTGGAAGAATAAGGAGTGGTATTGTAAAGCTATGGTGGGATAAAGATGAGATACCACATCTTTTTATAGAGCCCTGATACTGCTGGAGAGCATAAACAAGTGCTTCAACACATGGACTTTCTTCAGTCCTAGAACAGAGTCACTAAACCTCAGGCAAAATACAGGTAGGGAACTACTTGGGGTTTAAACCTTTTAAAAAAGTTGAGGGAAAAGGGTGATTGGCACCTGCGAGGCACAGATTCCTGACAGCAAGGAGGGCAGCAGAGAAACTGTCAGGGCTGTATGATGCAGAGAGTCAGCAGCTCTGGAACAACAGCAGGCAGGGATGGTATGGCAAAATATTATCTGTACTGAATTTATGATTTTTAATATGTGGTGAAATTATGTTTTTCTCTTCTTAGACTCATCTCTGGAAAGCAGCCCAGGATGAGACTGAGAAGCAAGAGCTGTTTCTGCTTCAGAACTGAAGAATTTGTGACCTAAAGGCTTGTCTTTCCTCTTCATCCCCCCAACAGCATCAATTAGAATGATAAGAGATCACTCCCTCCCACAACCTTGTTTCTGAGAGTATAAAGATGTATATAAGCTACAGTTCAAAAAAACATCTCTGATTCTGAACAGACTATAAGTAGCAGAAGGATGTACACATCCACCTGCTAAAAATAATTCAAGCTTCTGCAAACTGCTTAGATAGCTGAACTACTAAGCAAAGAATAGGCAAGAGTGGGAATTAAAAATTAACCTACCAATCTAGTATTGGATGGTCTGCAGGAGAGAAAGGTCCATTTGCCTCTGATTACAGAGTGTACCTGGCCCTGTCACCCAGCTGAGTGGCAGCTACTTTGAAATCAGTTCATTGTCTTCTTGCAGTCTGAGGCTCCTGCTAAATGATGCTTGGTGGCATTCTCTGCAGAGAGACTGAAGACTGATGGGGTGGTGGAGTCTGAGACTGTGTTGACTCTGCAGCCAGAGGAAGCCTGTCTGTCTGCTTGTGGTATTACTATTCTTCCATCAAACAAGTGGTTCTAGCATCCAGGCTAGCCAGCCTAGCAGCTTTCAGGGGCACTAGGTTAAAAATACTTCAAAACTTGGGAAAACACAGGCTCTTTCTGTTACAAAATTTCTGATTTAAAGGTAATGCATCAGGAGAGTGGAAATGTCGCCTGAACCTTGCTGAGGAATATGAGATCAGCACTAATATAAATCAGTATAGCTTACTTTCCTGATTCATAACGCATGTGTCAGGTTGCAAATACCCTGGCTGATGGCAGTTTGCCTGACATAATTATCTAGTACTTGAATCAGTGCCCAGCTCTGCAGAATGTAAGATTTCCATTTAAAAGTAATAGTGAGTTTTGAACCCTGAGGCTTGTTCAGAGATCTCACATCATCATTGGGGTGCATAGGTGTTTAAATATGGTTGGATATGTGCCCTGAGAACACAGTCCTAATGGTGATGGTGAGTGAGCAGCACTATTTCTAGCCCATCACAGTCAGCAGGGGCAGTTTCCTGAAGGGTCTCATCATTCATATGCTGATGCTTCACTTGTACTGGTGCCAGTGAGCCTTAGATGCTAGGGCTGAGTCCTGCACCTCTTGAGAGTCACCTGCATGTTCTCTGCAAATATACCTGGCTTTTTTTTTTTTAATCTGAAATACTGGTCAGTTTGGGGTGAAAAACATTTTAACCAATTTAAATTTTTTCTCCTGCTTTTTGACAAATTCATACACCAGTGCTTCACAGAAGTTACACAGTTGGATAAATACTTTGCCAGAATTTTCAAGCAGCTTTGAAGAGGACTAGTACTATCTGTAGTGCAAATGCTAATTTAAGCAAACAAAACCAAAAGTATTTATTAATATTGCGGGAAAATCTTGGATAAGCCTAAAGTAGTTAATTCATTTTACAGCCCAGAAACTAAGGCACTAATCAAAAGTATAAGTCTTTATTATTTGATTTAAGATATTTGGCAGACAAGATCTGAATCTAAAAAGTAAACATCATTCCTAATTTCTCTGTCTGTCTCTATACATATGCTGTTTAATTGTTCAATACAGCATTCATACAGTGAACTCTATCTGAGAATATCAATAAATATGCATGCAATTGGTTTGAAAAGCAACCTTTTCTGCTGTTTACTGCATTAAAAATAGTAGCATTTAACTGCAGCAGAAGAAATATATCTTGCAAATGTTATAACTCCTACATACTTTGAGTTTACATATTGCACTGTTTCAAGCAGCAAAAAATACTCTTATATAACTTCAGAAGTATAACAAAGAGCCAACATAAACTTGTCCCTTTAAGGGGGAGACAACAAAAAGCCCTTTATGTATTGTCACTTACTGGAAGCCTTGGGAGAATTAACAAAAATAACTCATACTTTATTCCTTGACTGACAAAGCAGCGGAGGAAATACTCATTTCCTTTCCCACTATTAAAGGCTACCATGTTTCTGCCTCTTAGAGAAAAACTATCAGAAGTAAAAGCAAATACAAAACCTGTTTGGTCTTCCTTAACCATGGTATTAATAGATTCTTGGAATATATTCAGATATCTGCTTGGTAAAAAGCTTCTAGCAGAGAAAGCAGCTCCTGCCCCTCAGCTGAGGTGGAGTAAATGACCATAGGAAAGGCCTTCACTGATTATAGTGCTTCAGCTTTTTTTCTGGGCAACATCTGAAAATATATGGGTATATTAAAAATTTCCAGGTGATTAATGGAGCCTACTTGGCTTACAACTTAAAAATGACGGTGAGTCTCAGTAAGTTTCTGGTCTCCTTCCTTTCTGGGAGCTGGGTAAGGTGCCATACGTTCCTTTCGCTGTCTCTGGTTGGAGATTACCTTATCTCTCATCTCTGATATCTGTGAGACTTATTTCCATTTTTGTCTTTTTTTTCAAAGAGGCATTAATTCCTAGGTACTCACGACCTTTGTTATTTGATTTTTTTTTTATTTTTTATAGGTTTGCACATCCCATCTTTTATTCTGCCTTCAGCTTCTTCCATTACAAGTATTCTAGTTCAGAGTTTTCTATCAAAAACCTCCACAGGTTACCAACACAATCAATTATTAGAATGGTTTGCACTACTAAATAACAAGATATGGCATCAGTGGAACTGAATCCAACACTGTTTCACTACAATCCCTTTCAGTATGAATGGTATTACATTAAAATTACTCTCAGCTATCCCACTGAATTAAGGGAAAAAGACAACCAACTTCATTATGACTTGCTCAAACCTGCGCCACGCAAACTGCAACCTAGAATATTTATCTAAACAAGTCTGACTTTGTCAATCAGCTGCTTAGCTGCAATCCTCCTTTAGCATATCTGTTCCAGCAAATTGAGAATATTAAATTACATATTTTTGCCATCAACATACATAAGTCTATGAAATATTTTACCCATGCCCTTTTTTTGTCACCTGAATATACTCTTTTGTCCCTATTGAAGTTGTGTCTGTGGCATATTGCAAGCCTGATATCACAGAAACTACAAGGCCAATATAAAATTTTATGAATTCTTTTGTTTGCTTTTTAAATCCACACATAGCCTATAATTTTTGGTACATTTTTCTCAAACATCTTAAGGGTCAGCACTCTGCTGTCTTTTAAAACAAAGTTGACGTAGGGGTGGGATCTTGCTTCAGAATCGGTAAGTAGAGCTGGGCACCTCCTGTCCCAACTTGTGGTAATGGCTTTAATGTTGCAGGCTCTGCTCTTCAGGTATATTTTTAGCAATCAGAAGCCCATATTTTGTTCATTCACTCACAGAAGCAAAGGCTTCATTGCTTTTCTTTGTTTTCGGTATGTTAGGTATTGCCCTTGTTTGTGCCAGTGTTGTTAGAACCACCTGCAGGTCTTCCTGTATTTTGGGCTCTGCCATCTTTCTCCCCTCAGGGCTGTGCTGGTTCTCAGTCCCACATGGAACATCGGGGTGTTTTCCACACTCTAAATTTTTCTTCCTAGATGGAAGCACTTCAGCTGTCCCAGCATGTAAGCAGGCTAGCCAAGACTTTGGACTACTGAAAGACTGGGAATGAAGCTTTTTTCATGTTCCCAGCCACAACCTAATGCACTGTAGGAAACCCGAGTAACTTCCTAAAGGTGCACAGTTTGACAGATTGCATATTCCCTTGTAGTTCCACTTTCCTTTGGTTAAATGACATTGGACTTACATATTTAAAATATATATGTAGTGCATTGCTCAAGTCTTTGTAACAGAATTTTAAGTAAACAGTGTCTGATGTGCATGATGTATTAACAAGTTTTTAGTCACTATAGGAAATGAGGTGATATTCCAAAAGCATTTTTTTTTTTCACTGACACTGCAGATTCAGATGAAAGCTCTGCTTAAGTATCTTCCTATTGTCTTCCATGCTTTTGGAGATTCAGTTGTCCCAGAGCTTTCAGCTGCCCTTTTCTTCCCATCAAATACTATTCTTGCCTTTTGATTGTTACCCCGGACCCTGCACATCCCAGAGCAGCTGTGCCTGCTCCCCTGGCTTGTAGCACCCTCTCCCCATACAGCTCTCTCTGGTGCCACTCAAAGATCACATCCCAGAACTACAGCACTTCAGCTGATGCTGTGTGTGAGTGGTATGACCTATATTAGTGAGTACTTTCACATAGCGCTATGCCACGTGTTGGTGTAACCACTGGCAAGACCAAGCTGTGCCTACGCTAGGACTTGTTTACCAACAGTGATAAAACTGCATTTTACTGGCACTGGTTCCTGCTGCTATAACTGGTTTTGTAGGTGCAATCATACTGGCCAGAGTATCGGGTCAGAGCTCTGACTTTGCTGTATTTGCAGAGGGCACATTACAGGCTGTAACGGCAAAATCTGCTTAAACCAAGGTATCTGACTTCCATGCATGGTTGAGTCTACTACTGGTAATGGCTGAAACAAAATTAGGAGTGCTTTCTCGGCATGTTATACCTAGGGGGATATACTAAATGTAGGGCTTTTGTGGGTACAGCATCTGTGAATAATGATGTCTGCTGGGGATGTTTTGTCTATTTTAATGATATGCCAGTAAAACTTAAAAATAGGTTGTGTCTAAATTACCCAATTTCTGTTTCTTGTCTATTAAAAGCATAGTTTTGATGAGATTGGGTTTCTGTCATTCATGGATTAATTAGATTTTTAAAGAAATCATAAAAACAATAAGGGATGCATTAGAAAATAATGTTGTTTATATTGATACATTTAAAGCCTCCTTTTCTTCAATTACACAAAGGGTGTGAGACGCCAAGCAATTGTTAGAGGTCTTTAAAAGACTAAAATCTAAATATTTGAGTCAACAAATGTTTTTGGTTTAATACTGTGAACATTTGAGGAGATTATTACTGTATATTTTAGCTTTTCTTACAGATAGGAGAGAAATTAATTAGAGCGTTTAGAAATTTTAAAGCATCTCATTGCTCTCAGGAAGAGAGAGTTTTCTTTAGATTTGATTTCTATTTTTAATGCCTTAACTGGTATTTTAATCTTTCTAGAGTGGAGTCTACTCATTTGTTACTGGATTTTTGTTTCAGACATTTTTCCATAGCTTGTCTTGGTACTAGGAAGCTTTGTGACCTTTAATTGATAGATAGGAAAGGATGGCAACTTCTGAACTTTCCTCTTCAGGTGGATCATCATGTTTCAGCACTTTGAGTAGAGGGAATTAGGGCAACAGGCTATGCTGACAGTACTTTGGAAATTAATGGTGATTATGGCAAGCACTCCCAACAAAAGAAACACTCGAGACTTCCTAATGCTAAGCCCATGTTGCCAGGGCTCTGAGCATACCAACTGTATTTGCAAACCTCTGTCCCCACTCCTAGGGGTTTCACTGTTTGTACTCCAGGCTAGATTGGATTTGGGGCTGCTCTCCAGCCTCAGATCAGGGAGCTGTGAAAATAGCCGAGTGGCAAGAGCAAGCTATGAGAAGCCTTGCCTGGGTCCTCTGCTGTGTTCAAGCTCAGGTCCTTGCACCTGGTCCTTGCCTGAGCTACGCTGTAGCTATGCTTGGTGCTTGCCTGAGCAAGCTGTAGTAGTGCCCTGTCTTGCACCCTGCTGATCCTCACCTTGCTGACTGAGCCTCCCAGCTGCAGCCTGGACCTGCCCTGTCCCTACAGACTCTCCTGGCAATCATTGGACTGTCACTGACCCAGGCTGCCATCCCTGGGCCTTTCCCTCTCTCCTGGCTGAGGTCCTGCCAGACTGTCCCCTGCTCCGTGCAGCCACTGCCCCCGCTGCCTCGCTGGCCCCTGTGGCTCCTGGCTCACTGGCCCTTGCAGGGCAGCCCAGCCCTCACTGCTCCCTGAATGGCTTGCTCAAGCAGGAGCTCTTCATTAAACAGCTTTCTTCCTCCAGGATGACCTAGGTTGAGGAGCTCTGCCAGTCCTATGAAAGCAGAGCAAGCTGCCCTGAGAGATAGGAGCTGGAGCTTTTTACAATGGTGAAGTTGGACTGGGATTCTTGTTGAATTACTTGAGGAGAAATTTAGCCAGCAATTCTGGACAGTTTAATTTCTCATTTGCAAATCATAATGCTGGAAAGAAATCATAAAATATGAACAAGGTTTATTTATGTTTTACATCCATTTTGATCTCCCAGAAAGTGCTGCCCATGAGACCCCAGGTTCTCCATCAGAAAAAAAAAAAAAAAAGAGAGAAAATTTTAAACATAATCACAAATTTTAGTTTTATGGTTGGGTTTCATAAACACACACTCATGGCATTTAGATGGAAAAATGATTTCAGCTTACATCCCCAAATCTAAAAGGAAAATATTTTATTTTTAAAGTGTTTCAATCCAAAGAACTCAAGCACTCTATAAACATTACTGAATAGAATTTTGTAGCTTTCCAGTGAAGTATGAACTGTGCCTTCACTAATCCTATAAACAGAAAATGAGAAAAAGCAAGGGTCATTTACTCAAATGATAGATAGAATTTTATAATTAAGGAATTTGTTTTGGACTTAGTGTCATTTCATGACCACGTAACAAATGTAAAACTATGGTCCTGCTTAAATGGTGGGATATCCCATTCCCCACTGCTGGCTACTCTTTTCTCATGTCTCTCCTGTTGATCCTCTCACTTGCTTGGCTGCCTGGTGAACTCGATAATGTTTTCAGCTGAACCAAAATAAGAATTAGCTGTCAGTTATGTTCAGTCCCTGATCTTGGTGTGAGGCTGTGTGAAATTCCACCCTTAGAAAATGTGTGTTTTATTCCCAGTTGTGCTACAGACTTCTTTTATGACCTTTAGCAAATCCCTTAAGCTTTTTCTGTTTCCAGTTGTGAAATTGAGATAATTATATTCCACAGCCTTTTGGTATATGAAGATTAATTTTTTTAGTATGCATGAGACATTAATAAGCTACAGTGATGAAAGCCATGGAAGTTCCTAGGTCAATTTTTTTATGTTTGAATTTTATCCATTCACAGCTACAGGGATTTCATTCCCGCTAAAAGCTTCAGTAAGCCAGACACCTCCACAATAATATTAAACTGGAGTTTAAAAGCAACAATAATCTTTAGACCATTGTCATTTTCATGGTAACATCTTGGCGGAAATTGTGATTCCTGCAGGTTCCAGAAGGCATTTGTTGCCAATACATGAATGACATAAATATTCTAAATGTATGCACAGTTCTGAATTTTGAATGTTTGAAATGTATAATCATTGGAGTGCCATCATGATTTAGGTAATGAGCCACTGGTGCTTATGCTGCTGGAATGAGCTAGTAATTTTTAAGCTGGTGATTTTCAAGTTTTGGCTGGTTTGGTAGCAACAGCAAATTAACTGCAAAATGCGTTCTCATCTGAAAAACTGGATGGGGAGGATGTGAAGACTTGACTACTTTAACAGTGGCTCCTACCATCCAGTGCTAGCCATGCTGTTGAGGAATGAGCTCTATCAAGACTAAGGCTGTATCTGCTCTGCAGAGAAGCTCACAGAGGCTCCACTGTTCTTTTAAGTGACATCTTCAATATGCCTGTCAAGGTCACTCACATTCAGGATGGTTGAGATAAAGATGTGAGCATTTCCTATATCTGTAGCCTTAAAAATAAGACGGTCAAATAAAATACTTAAGAAAAAGGTTTGATGTTCACATGACAGACAACAGTACTTAATTCTGTTTCTAATAGCCACTAATTGCAGCGGTGTGTATTGCAGCACTGACTGTACCTACCAGAAAGGGAATGGAAGTTTCTGTTGCAAGGACCAGTAATAGCTTCATGTATGGCATATAAGGAAACAATTAAAAGGCCCATTTGATTATATAACAATAAACTCCAGTATAAGGGTTACTGGTTCAATAACCATTAATATTCAGAACACAAAATCTTCCTACCTGAGTTTAAGGAGTAAATTCACTGAGCAGAACAGCTTGCAAAGGTTTACAATGAGGGGGAAAGAAAAGAGACAAAGCCACCAAGGCCTTCAACTTAGGGGGGAAAAAGAAAAAAAAAAAAGTGCTTTATTTTTTAAGGTTACCATGCTCTGAAAGACATTAACCTCAGTGAGACTAAGTAAGAACATAGCTGACAGTGACTTCTGAGTTGCATATTTTCCAGTGTATTAAATAAGGTAGTTTTTAGAATGTGAATTGCCAAGATTCCCATGTCTTCTGCGTGAGCAGAAACTAACTTAAGCTGCAACCTTTGATGAAAACAAGCATGCTAGTGGCAATAACAGGCACATTACCTATTAACTATACATTAATTAGAAGAGAAAGGGAAGCTGAAAGCATTTAGTCCCCTCCCACCAGCACCAGCTGCTGTTGTGTCAGCCATCATATCTCATGATGTCGTTTAAAGCACAGCTGTACCTCACTGCTACCAAATTAGAAGCTTTCAAACTTTACATACCTAATTGCAGAGAGCTGTGGTACACCATGTGATGGTCATAACTGTAATATTAGACCATGCTAGGGGAGAGAGAGGATGGTTTTACTTCACTTGTTTCTCAGAAGCAGAAGCAATAGGGGAGTAAATTGATCCTGCTCACTCTGGTTTAGTGCTATCTCTTGTGCATGCTACTAGTGCATGTATCATTGCTTGTGAACCCAGTCCTCATGCTTGCCTTTGACTTTATATAGGTACATTTATATTCAAAGATAATTAATTGGTCTGAAATGTTATTGTAAGTACCAATGTTATTCTTGTCTAAATTTTTCAAATCTGGAAATGAAGTCTGAGTTACTCTGCTTTAAACTATTTTTTTTTTCCCCTCTATCTGTAGGGGGTACTGCAGGGAACTATCAAAAGGTCTGAGTATTAGCTTAACTCTTCCCCCATGGTGGCCTACAAGTACTGCCAGTTTTGATTGCAGCCTGGCTATGTAAAGCCTTTTTTAACTTTGGAATCAATTATTTGGTGACAGGACTCAGTGACTCAATCTCTTGAAGTCCAATGTATTCAAGCACTAGGCAACGCCAAATCATGTTCACATTGGACCGTTCTCAATTGTTTTCAATTTGGAGAATAGCAATTTTAAGTGAGCCCTTGCTCCTTCTCTGGAATCTCAAAAATGTGCAGATGACCGTTCTTTTCAGCATCTGAAAAGTCTTGTGGAAGAACTATACTGCCTGTAATGCTTTGAACAGCAGAGCCTTCAGTACTGCAGGGCTTTTCTCCGATGTCTGCAGCAGGGGACCTGCTTTTCAAAGGCAGTGTGGCCTACTGGCATGGACCACCCGCTTCAAGGTCTTGCTGTTGCTGTCTTTTATCTTATCTGACTCTGAGGCTCTGATATTTTTCTTGAGTTGTACCCTGAATGCACAGAACATTTCCCAGAAGTCCCTCTATTTATCAAATTGCTATCCTAGAAAGTTCTTCCTGTAAAAGCTGCAGGTGCATTCTAGAAATTCCCAAGGTTGTAGGATTAGTGGGACAAATTGGGACAATAATCAGGACAAAAAATACAGAAATGGTATCAGATGTAAACCAGCAGTATAGATAATTATATTGCAGGAGCATCACAGAAATTCATGGCTCAAGAACTAAAACCATCACCTACCCCCTTACCACAACCCATGAAAACTGAGTACAGATGGAGAAGATGGCTATTTTCCTTCAATAGTGAGTAACCCATTTTCCTATGCTGATTGATTTGGCCTGTGCTGTTGCTATCTTACTAATTTTTTTTTCATGCTATTGCTGGTAGAAAGGTCTTCTCTACTAATAACAAGTTTGTGTAGTCTTGGCATTAAGCTTGGTATTGAATGACAGTCTAATACTTACTCTTCCAAGTCTTGCTTTAGTTTTGTGGCAGATAATTTCTACTGTGTGTATATGAAAACATTTTAATCACCTAGTCTCTAAAAACTAGACTGAGAGGAATTGGTTTATTATGAAAGCATGCAGTATTTTTTCTACTACTAGTAGCCTCTGTACTGAGCTTAACTGTTTCATGTGAGAAAATGGAAGTTTAGTGCACAAATAACTCCCTATTTGCAAGTTGCTAATACACCTTCTGCTGAAACGTTAAGTGCTTGTGAGGGGTTTATGCTCCACTCAGCTTTCTCAGCAGCACAGCAAAAAAAGAAGTAACTTGCTTTCATTGTTGGAACAGTATTCTATTAACTGAAAGTCTTCATGGATTAAGCTACACAAAAACAAGTTTAGTTAGTAGTAGGGTTATGCTGAACTGAACTAAGACTGGAAAAAGTATCTAACAGGTTGTATTATGTGTATGTTTTTATAAGTTTAAATCACACTTCCTAACAAGAGATTCAGTTCTGCTTTTAATCAGTGCTTTGAAAGCATTTCTGCTCACATATTTTCATTATTAGTTCTAGTTACCTTAAATTCTGGTGGTAGTAGGAAGTGAGGTCTTAAAATCTGTGGAAATATTTTCTTACGAGTGTTCCAGATCTCTATAAATTTTAAAATACAAAACAGTCACAAGTCGTCACAAGACTGTGGAAAGAAAAAAAAAATCTGTACTAACAGTGGAGTTTCATCTAACCACAGGGGTTTTTATCTCATCTTTTGCAATGGGAAGCAGTAGAGAAGTTTAATTGTTTCTTGTAGTGAATATTTGTTTAAATCACTAGGTTCTCATCAGCCACAGGAAACCTTGCTCAGCAGTGCACAGTCCTTCGCGGCACGGGCCGTGCCACTGTCCCCGCACGCGTGGCATGACATGGCACGGTTCGGCCACCCGCCCTGCCAAGGGCTGCTCTGGCAAGGGGCAACTTCACGGCTTTGCGGGACTGGAGCCCTCGCTGCTGATGAAAACAGCGGTGTCCTTTTTCATGTCCTCAAATTTAAATACAAGTAATCTTGTAGCAGCACCCACCCTCTCGGCAGTGCCACTTGAATACTCGGGAGCTGTGCTCCAGCGATGCCTGTGTGCTGGTTACCGGCCTAACAGGTGCTTTCCAGCATCCTGCCGTATGATGGGGTTCCTCCCAGACCTGCCCCGGCCCCGTGCTCAGCCCTGCCGGGCTCCGGGGGCGCTGCCGGCAGGCCCGGGGCCTGCCCACGCTCAGCCCACCGCCCGCTGGGAGCCGGCGGTGCTTCCATCCGCGGGGAGCCTCGCCGGGAGCGGCGGGAGGAGCGGGTCAGAAGATGGCCAGCGGGACCCGGGCCGGCGGGGCCGCTCCCCGCCGCGGCCGCACACCGCGCGCTGCTCTCTCGGGCGGAGGCGCGCGCCCCCCGCGCGCCGCCAGGCCCCTACCCTAACCTCGGCCAGGGGCCGCCGGGCCCAACCGCCGCGCTCGCGCGCTCTCCCCTCAGCCGCGCGGGGCGAGCGGCCGGGCCGGCGGTGGCGCCCGCCTCTGCCTCCTCCCCCTCGCTGCCCTGCCTCCTCCCTCCGCCGGGCGGCCGGCTGCGCGGGCACGGAGCGCGGCCGAAAGGTGTTGCTGGAAGGGAAGTTTGAATAAGGTCGTCGGGTGCCTGGGCGCTTCGGCAGCATCATGGCGGAGCAGAGCGAGTCGCCGGTCCACGTCCAGCAGCCCCAGCCGGCGCCCGCCGCCCCGGCCGTCGGCTGGCCCATCTGCAGGGACGCCTACGAGCTGCAGGAGGTTATCGGTCAGTAGAGCGGGGAGGGCGGTAGGGGGCTTGGCGGGGCGGAGGCAGGGGGATGCAGCGCCGGCCGGCTCCGGGCCTACCGGCGTTCATCCTCCCGCAGGCTGGGGCTCGCTCACTGCGGCGGACGCGCCCGGCACTGCAGTGGCGCCGCCGCCGGCTGCTGCAAACTTTATCCGCCCGGCAGCGGGCGGGCGGCGCGGCCCCGGGGGGCGGCGGCTCCTTCTAGAACCCGCTGCGCCCCGCCCGGTGCGGCCCGGCCGGGCGGACGGTGCCGCTATCCGCATCGCATCGCATCGCCGGCCGCCACACCGGTGGGTGCCGCCGCCTGAGCCCCGGTTTGCGCTGGGACCCGGCAACTCTGCGGATGCGCTACGTATGCTTTGTGTATCTAGATGCGCACATGTGCGCGCATCCGCTTTATTACTCTGCATTTTTCCGGTGGTTTTATGGGGGAGGTAAATCTCACACCTAGCGTCCTGGTGGCTTCCTTTTAAGGTTTTTTTTAATATATACATTTTAGACCCCTTGGCTCTTCTCCTGCACTGTTTAATCTTGTGCCCCCCAGCCCAACTCCCTGTGCCCAGCGGCGGCATGTAAGGCCAGCCGGGGATTACAGCTCCGTGTCACCCCGGCCAACCTGCTGCTGTCCCGGTTTGCCGGGTGAGGTTTAACCCGTCTGCCGCCCCTCTCCTCGCGTTCCTCTGGCAGGGGCTTCCTGGTAGTGCGCTTCAGCGCTTTGTTCACGTGTCCGGCTAATGCAGATCAGATGTGCTCAATCTCCATCCCCTATATTTGGACTGGGTTATTTTGAATTTTCCTGTGTGAAAAGGTGACTGTTGTTAACAGTATGTGTGATGGAAAGTTTTTTGTCTCCTGGCCTAGATGTTGCTTGTTGCTAATGAAATACTTTGGGAAAACTTGCTTTTGTTCGTAAGTAACATTTTAAACATTCAGCAAATACTGCAGATGGCAGAGGCCAGCTCTAAGACTGTGACTGCTATTCCTTATGAACAAGACCACTTAAATGAAAAAAAAATCCAGGAGTCTTGCCTGCTCATGCTGTTGGTTATCTTCAGTATCACACACCAATTGCTAATTGTTGTTTGGCTGATGACAGCCAGAACTACGTGTTACTGATCTGGATTGCAAGTTGTGTGTACTCAGCTTTGTCATTAAGGTTTTATTTTCCACAGGCGGAAACAAAATAGTTGAGAAAAGTACTTCTTCCTTAAAATGGGATGGCTTTCTGTTGACCCAGGTGGTGCTTTTGTGTTTCTGTTTGCACTTCCTAGGCTGTGAAAAGGGACTGAGGAGGGATGAGGGTTCAGGTGTTCAGATCCCTGGAGGTGGCTGGCCTGGACCACACTGGTGCTCAGCATCAAGCAAGTGCTGCCAGTGGAGGCCCCCCCAATAGGTGTGGGTTTACAGGCCAGAAGATTTTGTCTTACTGGGTCTGGAGAATGGATCTAAATTAGCCAAGTGGAAGTGATTCTACTAGCATAAGCTATATCTTTGCTGAGAAATAAATCTATTTTAAAAGGTAAAAAGGCCTTGAAGGTGTTGGATTAATCCTTGTCTAGGGTGTGACATGAGTCATATGAGCTATTTAAAAAGTAATTATTTTGTGTTGCAGTAACTGTAGAATGCCTGGGTGAGAGTTTCATTTAGAAACTCCATTCCACTGTCTTCTTTCCCCTTAAAAGCTTTTATCTTTTGATATGTAAGGTGTATTTCTAAATATATATAAGCATACATCCATTGTACAGGTGGATGCTAAATTTGAGTAGAAAATACCTGTATGTGGAGAAACTTTATTACTAGTTACCTACTGGTGCTATTAAATGTTGATATTATTTCTTTAACTAAAGTGAATGCCTAGTGAGGAAATTGAGGTCAGGTTATATTGAATCAGATTCTTGGACACACTGAGCTTGTCTGACTTCAGTTGAACTTTCACTAAGCTTAGGTTGCTTACATGACTTTCTCTCAAACTGAGATTTATTTTGTACCACTTGACTTAAAAATCTTATGCTTAGTCAAATATGTCTTTTCCATTAACACCTTCTATGTGTTGTCTTAACTTATAGAAGACCCACTATGAGATTAAATATAGTCTCAATACTATTAAAAATAGTAAAAAACCTCAAATACACCTCACCCCACTTCCTCAGAAAAGCCCCGTATAAATTCTGTGCATTTGACCAAATGTGGACATAATTTTGGAGACGCTGGATGAATGCTGTTGCTTTTAATGAACCTGGTGAGGGACTCTGAGAGCATATTTTTTATACATGAGGGAGGGGAGAATGATACTGTCAGAACTTGCTTCAGCAACAATTTATATCGCTTTGCATCAGCCATGCCGAGGTTAATTGTATTGTGAATGTGGGTAGTTACCACTTGCTGAAACAGAGCCCTTCATCTCTAGAAAGCACTTCATATCTCTCCCTGAGGAGCTGGATGGCGTCTTCAGTGATGGGTTCAGTTACAACAGCCCTTTGCCAGTTAAATGAGAAAAATAACATATTGAAGTAAATTTGTGGGCTTTGCAGGAAGAAAGGTACACAGGGTGAGGGACACCAGGATGGTTTATCACAACACTTCCCAACAGAATAGGCTTTATATGATATGGTAACTAAAACACAGATGCAGAATGACTTCAATGGCCATGTAGGAGTTCTGCTGGTGATCATAAGATGAAAATCGTTTAGTCATGTGAGCTGTCTTCATCCTGTGGATTTAGCAGGTTGGAGAAGTTCTGCTCTTCTGTGTGAGAATGTGAACTTTTCTTACTGCTCATCTGTGCCTAGCCAAATGCTAGGTTGGTGCAAAAGGAATTGCAGTTTTGCATTGTTGGAATTTGCTGTTTGCCATGGAATACATTCTTAAATAAATGTGGTTACGTTATACATAATTTTAATGTGCTTTTCTTGCTTTATGGTGTGGGGTTTTTTTTTTTGCTACTGACTTATTATTTGCTGTTTATTTTATATTTATTTTAGACTATGGAAATGATGTTAGACAAAAAGCAAATTCAAGCGATTTTCTTATTTGAGTTCAGAATGGGTCATAAAGCAGCAGAGACCAGAGACAACTCTCAACATCAACAACTCATTTGGCGCAGGACCTGCTGATGAACATACAGTGCAGCAGTGGGTCAAGAAGTTTCGCAAAGGAGATGAGAGCCTTGAAGATGAGGAGCATAGTGGCAGCCATCGAAAGTTGACAATGACCAGTTGAGAACGAGCATTGAAACTGATCCTCTTACAACTACACGAGAAGTTGCCAAGGAACTCAACGTTGACCATTCTACGGTCATTCAGCATTTGAAGCAAATTGAAACAGTGAAAGAGCTCAATACGTGGGTTCCTCAGGAGCTGATTGAAAATAAAAAAAGTTGTCGTTTTGAAGTGTCATCTTCTCTTACTCTATGCAACAACAAGGAACCATTTCTCAATTGGATTGTGATGTCCAGCGAAAAGTGCATTTTATATGACAACCAGCTCAGTGATTGGACTGAGAAGAACCTCCAAAGCACTTCCGAGAGCCAAACTTGCACCAAAAATAAGATCATGGTCACTGTGTGGTCGTCTGCTGCTGCTCTCATCCACTACAGCTTTCTGAATCCCGGCAAAACTGTTCTATCTGAGACATCTGCTCAGGAAATTGATGAGATGCACAGAAAACAGCAATGCGGGCAGGGGGCATTGGGAAACAGAAAGGGCTGGATTCTTTTCCATGACAACACCTGATGGCACGTCGCACAATCGACGATTCAAAAGTTGAAGGAATCGGTCTACAAAGTTTTGCCTCATCTCTTCTATTCACCTGACGTCTCGCCAGCTGACTACCACTTCTTCAAGCATCTTGCATCTTGACAACTTTTCGCAGGGAAAATGCTTTCACAACCAGCAGGATGCAGAAAATGCTTTCCAAGAGTTCGTCAAATCCTGAAGTGCAAATTTTTACGTTACAGGAATAAAGAAACTTATTTCTCGTTGGCAAAAATGTGTTGATTGTAATGGTTCCTATTTTGATTAATAAAGGTGTGTTTGGGCCTAGTTACAATGATTTAAAATTCACAGTCCAGAACTGCAATTACTTTTGCACCAATCTAATATTTTGAAAACCAAGGCCACATGATACAGATTTCAAGTAATAAAGCTTTTTATCTTTCTCTGTCTGTTGCTTCCTTTGTGATGTTTGGGAGATTCACGTGCGTGTTAAAGAGAAAATGCTGGCTTTAAGAAGTGCTTCTTATGAAATGTTATTCCATGTTTGCTTTATTTTTAAGGTGGCTAGCCAGTTCTTTGTAAACTCTTGGCATGCGGTTTCATGATACATTTAATCTGCTCTAACAGGCAGCTGTTGAAAGGATTGCATTGGTCTGACAGAGAACTAGTTCTTCTGCCGCCTTAGTTTTCTGTCAGATCAGGTTCCCTGTTTGACTTGCTGCGTGGCAGAGTGATAGAGCTGATGCAAGGAAGAGGCTCTTCCTAGTACTGCCTATATACAAAGCTTTTCTGGAACAGGAAGAAACTGTTCTTGTTGCTATCTGAAAATGTTTAGCTTAGAGACTTAAGAGGAAATTCTTACATTAATTTAGATTGATACAGCTGGCCATGCACATACCCATTTGGAAGTCAGAAGAAGATTTCTAACTTAGGACAGGAGGATCCAAAGCAACCTTCCGGTAGGAGTTACAGTGATAAGAACTGTAATTGCTGTTAAGGAAGAGCCAGATTTAATTTAGTGAAGACCTGGGAGATCTCCTTCTGTGATTTCAATGCAGTAAGTTAAAAAGTGCAGTGGATTTTAATGCATGTGCTGGGTATTTTGTAAGCTGGATATGACTTAGACTAAAAAAAAAAAAAAAAAGCTAAGAAAAGTAGTACTGTGAGAAACATTCTTTTTCAGTTTGGGTTTATAACCAAGCATTCTGCATAAAATAACTGAAATAGATTCTCTGAATTTATGTCACCTACATATGCAAAATTTTTTTCTTCCTCAGAAACAATAGAAATCTTCACAGAACAAACACTTGAATGATAACATAAAAACCTGAAATTTGAATAGTGTTAAAATTGTATTTGTATCTTTCTAATTGTAATGGGCCCTACATCACATGGATGAGACAGAGCAGCATTAAATCTAGATGATGGTGTGGGTTATTTTTTGGGGAGAGTGGGGAGTATATGTGGTTTTTTTTCATTTTGTTTTTAAAGGTTTCTTCAATTGCTGTGAGCAAGTGGCTTCGCCTTGTTTTTGGAAAACTATATTGGAGTTGATGCACTTCTGTTAGACGTAACAGTGTTTGACAGCCTACGTTGATAATTGTGGAAGGTAGATGCTGTTAAGAAGCTGTGGATTATTTTGTGATTAGGCTGGGTGCTAGCTTCCATTATGTTTTCATCTCTCTTGCTGCAACTGACTTGGAAAATTAATTTGGCTAGAAAACAGACAGAATTAATTGGAAAATAAAGGGTTACTGCTATGTGATAGATTATGTATGTTGGCTGCAACTCATTAAAAAAGTTACTTTAGTTGAATGGAGATTTTAGTCTGGTTTTGCCTTTCTACCTTTGAGCTTCAAAATATCTTGTGGTTTGTTGCCTCATAAGGTGCAGTGTTGCAAAGTCAAACGTCTTGGGATTTTGAGTAGAACAGGTTACCATTTGAGACTGTTCTGCTGATTCTATAGTTCTTATTGTAAGCAGCCCATGAGCCACTCTCTAGCAGCTCTAGGGTCTTAACTGGTGTTTCTAGAGAGTGCTATTTACCTCTCCCCCGACCCCTGGTGTGTATTGCTAATGGCTCTTTGACAGAGAATAGACTCTTCTATATTTGTTGTTATCAGAGATCTTTGACTCCGTGGAGAGGTCTCTGATTATGATGCTCAGGAACTGATGTTGAAGCCTGTAAGCATGGTGTATGCTGTTTTGAAAAGCCTCTCTGTAGGGATAAAATTGCGGTTCTGTGTTGTTCTGTTGATCAGATGCTTGGGTCTCATTCACATTTTCCTAAATTTCTTACTCCCATCCTTAATCAGTTTTGTTTTTGTTTTTTTTTTCTTTTGAGTGGAAAAAACAGTTGAAGTGCTTTCTTTTGGAGTAGTATTAAAGTATATGCTGCAGATTATATTGGACTGTGCTCAGTGAATTGCTGCACAATAGCAACTAAAGGTATGATAAACTCTGGTATTTGCTCTTGCAGAGATTGGTTTCCAAACCTGTTGTAATTCTTGCATAAGAAGCTGCATAATTTGATAAGTAATAGTTAACACTACCTAAGATATTTATATTAAAACTTCGTGTGAAAAGGAAAATATGCCTGCCTTAATTCTGCTCTAAAGCAAATTATTCCTTACCAATCTTAAAAGTTGCCACAGCAGCCTAAATTATTGTACATGAACATAATAAATGTAGCCTACATTAATTATAACTTAATACATCATGTAGCTTGATAGAATTTATTATTTTGTAAATTAAAATGTTACATTTTGAGAAATAATTGGTCAAGATTTCCTGTCAGCTGATAACCATTTGAAGAAACTCTAGAAATGTTAAAGTTCCATTTAGTATTTTTGTAAGGAGTGACTTTTAACTCAGTTCTCAGAGTAAAGGTGGTCATGATACAGTTTAAAAATACCTTGTAGAACACTCACAGTGCTGTGCTTCTAATGAGGTTGCACAGAGCTTGTAGTTGTTAATTATTTGCCTTGTCTTCACATGATAGTAGTAGCGTTGGGGAAGGGAACTCTGTCTTGGTTTTTTTTGAACGAAAATGAACTTTCTCCATTAGAAATACCCAGATTGAAGACAAGGCTGTAGTTTTCATTACTTCTAAGAGTTTAGGCTTGTGATTCAATGATCAAGCTTTGTTATATAATATAGTAACTTAAAAAAAAAGTGATGCTATTGGAATTCAGACTTGTCATGAAGAAGAGGAATTATATTTTACAAGAACCTTAATGGCATGAAAATAAGGAAAATTACACATAACTTGCTTTGAGTTTGTTGCAATTGCAAATAGCCAGCACATAAAGATTGTTTTAAAGTTAATTTGTTAACTGGAATGGTAAAGGAGCATGTAATCAACACATCAGGAAGTTGGCTGTTGCTATGTGATGTTACTTTACAGAAAGTATGCTATTCTTTCTTGTTCTTGAAATCTGCCTGCCTCCTTTTATGCTTGGCTCTCCTGTCCCTATCCTTTCCTTCTTCTCTCAAATTCTTCCTGCAGATAAGGTCCAAAATCTCTGAGACCTGGAAAGTCCTGGCTCCACAGGAGTTGCTTGAGTGCTAGAAGAGGAGCAGTTCTGCTGGTGAGCATGTGGAAGTGTGAGGGGATTGCGTCATTTTGATTCTCATTAAGCCTTACAACAGCAAGGCTTTGCATCTTCAAAGTGAGACTGCTGTTTGTCACCAGCATTGTAAGGGTATTTTGATAGCAGGGGCCAAGTTCAGACCTGGGAGAGCAATTTTAGGTTGGGTCATGCGTTGCTGTGAAACAACATTAGAACTGTTTTACTTATTTTTTCTTTCAGTGAAAAATAACTTTCCCTTAGGTCAGAAACCAGGTTTTTTTAAATTTATTGATAATATTTTCCAGAATCTGCTTATCGAATGGAGCTTCTCTTTGTTAAATGGCAACAAAACCACATCTGTTCTGACTAGCTTGAGAAACAAAACCAGTGAACTCTCCATGCAAAGGAGATATGGGTGGCTGATATAGTGGCTACATGTGTAGGCTATATTTCATTTTTGTTGACCCTTTTGGTTCTCTCTCTCTTCCCCCTTCCTCCATTCTAAAATATTTCAGAACTATAAGGCAGCAGTAGATAATAATAGCAATTCTTGGCATTTAAAGAATGGACCTTAAAAAGCAAGTTTAGTTACTCTCATTAACTTCTTGGGTTTGCTGAAGTCACTGGTATACCACTGAGCAGCAGCAGCACAGAGGAGCAATCTGCTTGCAGAACTTGGAAGATAAATTTTTTCACTAGGAAATTTACCGATGCACAAACTTTTTTTTTTTTTTTCCCCCTAGAGGAAATGATATTAATACTTGACAGAAGCTGATAGTACTTACCCTGTGTAAATAAGTAATTAATTTATTTGACTGAGTAGATTTTTACTTATCTCTACCTTTTGCAGCACAGCCTTGCTGGTAGGGTGAAATCCTGACAGTTCTGCTAGATTTCACTGTGTCTTGTTAAGTTTGAAGGTCTTTGGTTGTCTGTAAGGCTTGCATGGTTGAAGCTTGTGGGTGTAAGAACATTATCATCCGGCAGCAGCAGAATGAAGAAATGCTGGTATAAAATCCTTGAGAGAATAATTTGCTTTAAAACTCTTTTCTTTATCAGTCTCTGTGTGCACCATACTAGCTTCTGTGTGGTTGCGTGATGCACTCTGCAATTGAAGCCACCAGTGAACACTGAATGCTTGTCTCCTGCCTTCTGTGGTGGGGTCTGGCTGCTGTCCTCCTCCGTTGCCTGCCCCAGTTGTCCGGTGGCAATTCCTTCTCCCTGCCACCTGCTGCCTCCCGCACACTGCTTCTGGCTGGAGACCATATTGTGGTATTTAACATATACCCCGGGGGCCTAGAGTGCTAGAGTAAAAAGAAGTTCAATACAAACAAAAAAAGACAACACAAAAACCCAAACACAAAACCAAAACAACCCTGCCCTGGGACAGAAAACATAATACTGAGAAAAAAACAGGGAGACCACACAGGGAGAAGCAAGTAATCATGTCATACCTGACGGTGTAAAAGTAACCTAATTTTTCTGGCAACTGCTGTCATCTGAGTTACTTTGTGAGGGTTGGCTGTCTTTCACGAGAGAATAGATATCTGAGAAGTGTCAGTAAAGGGGAAGGAGCTTCATCTTGATGGAGGAGTTTGCATGCTTCCTGGCATTTAGGTAGACTTCAGCTGACTGGTGACTGTTTTGCGTAAAGTTTCCATGGCAGTATAGAGATGCTGACAATGCTGCTAAAGGTGGTGGGTTTTTAAAGAGTCTCTCTGAAAAATTCCCAGGCGCGATTTTCCAGGGTTGCTATTTGTGACGGTCCTGCTGTTTGCTCCAAAGACAAGCTCAGTGAAGGGTTTGAACAGTGTGTGTTTGTTAGCTGAAGTATTAAGTTTGTGGCATTGATAGAATTAATGTTTCCAGTGCTTTGCCCCAAGGTATTTGACTGAGTATGTGACTTCATTCAACAGTTTGGTGAAACTCCACTATGATAAATTAGCTGTCTCCATTAATCCTTTGTCTTCATGATCAACAAATTCTGAATTGTTTTATTAGCCTAATTATTCCTGTGGATGTTTAACTGCCTCTGAGGTATTCTGATCAGAAGTAAAATATAGTTGAAACTTGATGGTCCTACAGGCTGATGTAATGATTATGTTACCTGGCTTTTAAGCTGAGCTATGCCAACACACTAAAATAGAAATGAGGACTAGAAGCAGACTAAAAATGGGAAGGTTTTCTGTGTTCCTAGTCATTCTTTCAGAAATAGTGTGAACTGAAGGTCTTGAGGGTCAAGATCAATGTTGAATGTCTGAGGGTTTTCTTAATAGAAACAAATAATTATTATGGATGTAAGCAAACTATGTGCCAAGTATACGTGCTTCAGGGTAGTAGTACAAAAATAGCTAATTTAACAGATTAGAGAAGTGTTGTGTATTTACTTGTTGATCATGGTTTGTGTCCTTTAAGAGTAATATTGACAAGATTTTAAGCTTGAGCTATAGCTTTAGACTTCTGAGAAGAAACATATTTAGATTCAGAAGGATCACAATTCAGTTATAATGTTACCTTCCCCTTCTACTACAGGGACTGAATTGAAACTTCTAATTTATTTCTGTTGGTGTCCTGTGCTTCCAGCCTTTGAACCACTTCAGACTAATAACAGGAACTTTATTAGAATTAGATTAGAATCACTTGATGAAATTTAATTGTATGATAACATTTATATTGCTCTGTTTTTTCATGAGAAGCAGGATAAGAAATGGGTAAGTTTTTTTTTGCTTGTAGTGTGTGGCCACGATAGACTCACATTCCAACAGGCACGTTCTGTTGGGGTGAACTAGCTAAAGATGCTTTGTAGCTCAACACTGCAGTATTAATTAGAGATCGTCATCACAGTACAGCAGCAATACTCCCTTTGTTTTGGTAGATTGCTGTTCTTCATTCTCAGAAGAGAATGATGCACTATGTGGTGACATCCGGAAGACTTGGAAAATATTGCATTCATGGTATTAGAATTGTTCCAAGTGTTTACTTTCAAACTAAATGAGAAACAATAAAATATGCCAACTAAATCAACACCAGCATTTGTTTATAGTGCTACTTCAGAAATGAACAGTCATCTCTTTTAAGAGTTTTTTCTAGGCAGGAAATCTGGTCCAGCATAGCAAATCTTTACTTTATCCTGCTTGTATAAGTTGGAGTTAAGCAGAGTTCTGTGGAGTTCAGGTAATACCCCATGAAAGTAACTTTTGGTTCCACGGTGAATACCAGATAACAAGTTGTAGTGTAGTTATGCAGAACCATTTCTAGTGTGAGTTTTGTGTTTTAGATACAAGAATTTGTGTGCGTATTGAATAATGGCTTCTGTGTTGATGATGAAACAACAGGGTGAATCAAAATCCCTGTTTATTTTCTGCAAATATTTTAACTAAAAATTAGATTTTGCAGTTTATCTATCTTAAGAGGAAAAATATCCAACGATGTGACATAATGAAGTATTTAAAGATCGTAGTAGAACAGGTGGTAGAAAAGGGGGTTTGTTTTTATTTTGCATTTTATTAGGAAGACCTCATTCTGTAGTAGGAGAGTATTGGAGAAAGAAGTTTCCTTACATCTGTGAACTTTGAAGGAAAAGCTTTATTTCTGAGGCAGTGTCATGCACCTACATTTGTTAGGATAACATGCCATTGCTGTTTTAGAGTATGAGTCAAATTAACTGCTAGGTTAACTTGTTCTTCCTGAATACAAAAAGGTACTTTATTTTTTATTTTTCCTTATAGATCTTTGTTGTATAGACAGCTGTTGCTCAAAATAGCAGTTTCTTCCAGATATGTTATTCAGAGTATGTTACTCTAGGGCTTTTCTATGTGGTGTTCTGAAAACTCACAGCTGAATGAGGTTTGGACAAGCAGGTAAGGAAGAGATGGGAAACAGTGGAAACCTTAGCTCTGCTGGTCGTGTTTCAGCTTGGATAAAATAAACCTGTTCAGGGAATTTCTGTTAGAGATTTTCCTCAGCTTTGCACTTCAGGCATGAGCCTGCAAGACATCAGCATGTCCATGGCCACAGAGATGTTTAAGGGACTGGAGCATCTTTCATTTGAGGCCAAGAGCTGGGACTAGTTAGGCAAAAAGAAGGCTCAGGGGGATCTTATCAATATGCATGAATACATGATGGGATGGAATGAAGAAGAGGGAGCCAGACTCTTCTCAGTAGTGCCCACAGACAGGGCAGGAGGCAATGGACACAAAAATGATGAATCTCATTCTTAACACAAGAAAACCTTTACTGCAAGTATGATCAACCAGGACAACAGGTTGCCTGGAGAGCTGGCACAGTCTCCATCTGTGGAGATACTCAGAACCTGGCTGGGCAACCTCTTTCAGCTGACCCTGTTGGAGCTGGGGCATTGGACTAGATCATCTCTAGAGGACACTTTCAACATAAATGATGCTGTGATTCCATGGTTTGAAGCAATTTTTGATGGTGTTTTTGTGTGAAACAGCAGAAAAATACTTGTTTGGCAGTTTGTTCTTTCAAAGAGCATCTTGAATTATAGAAGCAACTCTGACAAAAGTGTCTCTGCTAACAGGAAGGCATATTTGGAGAACATTTGTGGATTACAAATTGGTTCCATGATGAAATTTCTTTAGTATCTTAGTTGTGTCTACGTCTGTAAATTTCTGGTGAAATGGGAGCAGATGAGAGAATCAGTTAATATTGAGGCATCGCCTCTACAATGTGTTTAGGATTGGAGTTTTACTTTGAGCAAGACATACGCCAGTTCCTTGGACCAAACATACTAGCTGTCCTTGTTTTTTTGAAAATATCCAAAGACCGGTCTGAATCATTGTGTCTTTCTGGGGCTAGAACATGTTTCTGCTGAAGCAGAACTTCCAGTTCAGGTTCCTCCAAAAGGAATTTTGCACATTCAGGAGCCACTACAAAGCAAACTAAAGCTCTGTGAAGAAGATAAGTAGAGGGTATTCACTTCAAAACTGCCCTATTTGCTCTAAACCAAAATGCAAATGTACAGGCAACCAAATAGTAGTAAGTGCAGGTTTGTACTTTTTTTTGGATTTCCCCTCTAACTTCACTTACTTTATCCTCTGTTGGTTATTTCTCTGCTTTTTTCTACTCTCTTGAAATTTTTAATTTCTCTTCTCTCTGATGGGAGACTTTGCCCTTGAATAAGAACTGCATCCTGATACATGTATTTCTAAATTTCTGATACTTGAAGTGTTATAGTTAAGATTTTCCTGTGGAACTTTTGTGTTGATTGTTCACCTTAGGATAAAACTATACACCTTTGAAACAACAAACTCAGATACAAAATTTTTAAGGGAAAAGTTATGTCAACTTTCCCTTTCTCTTCTAGATACACTTCTTTGGTTTATGTTGCGATTTATTACCCAATATTCTTTTGTTGTGCAGCTGACTGAATGATAAGGAAGTTTATTTTAGCAACTTTTCAAATGAGTGTAGAAAAAAAGCTACTTTTTGTTGTGCATGTGTCTGCATGAAGTGTTTATGCTTCTTCAGATCAATGAAGGAAAAATGAAATGCCCCGCTGGTATGCTTTCTGGAGGGCTATTTAGCTAGAGGAGGATCTCTGGCACAGTCTCCCCCTCTTCTACAAGAGACCTGGAGATTTTGCTTTTTCTTTTTGATAACAGATAGTTTGAAGTCTGTGATTTAAAATGAACAAACAAGCTTTTAAAAAAGTATGTTTTTAGCAATGATGTGAAAAATATACTTTTGGTTTGACCTGGTGTCAAGGGTTAAGATTGCGGGGTGACAATAAAACCCTGGCAGATGTATTGTTAACCCCCTCTCCCCCCCACTTCCCCCTTTTTGCCCCTCCCTCTCCCCCCTTCCACTCAGGAGAGGCGATTGGGAGGAAAAAAGAAGGACAGAGAGAAGGGAGTTGGAAAAATTAAAGATATTTTACTAATGCTACTAATAAGAATAGAGAAAATAATACAAAATATACAAAACCAATCTTGAAAGTCTCAGCAACTGCAGAGCCGGCACCCAAAGTCCTGGATTAGACTCCACAGCCAACCGGAGCTGGATTCAGTCTGTCACTAGGCCTCAGTTCGCAGAGACGACTAGCAAGGTCCTCTCCTAAGGTCGGCCATAAGCAGAAGGGAAAAGAAGGAAAAAGGGACGAGATCCTCGTGATCTCCCATTTTATATGAAGTATTCACGTGAATGGAATGTTATACACAGTTGGTCAGTTGTTCCTCGTCGCCCCTCTCGCGAGATGTCCATCCATGCTTATCAATAAGTTTGCATTCCATTGCTAGGTTTTACCAAAACATGTGTCTGGTTCTCCAGGAAAATGCAGTTAATATGAAGGCTTTAGCTGACAGGCAAAATTCACTGAAAGAGAAACTTGTTTTTAACAAAACCAGGACACCTGGTAAGAACAAATTTATTATTCTCTCAAAATGTGAGAAAAATTCACGTAATGTTGTTAAACACTGTAAAACCAGAAACTTGTCAAGCCCTCTTACACATATTTCAAGATTCGGTGTTTGCTTCTTTTCCTCTTTTTTCCTCTGTGCAACACTATATGAATGATGATAAAATTTTAAATTAAAAAAGTTAAACCTGTTAGGTCATTGATGTAGTCTGTCACTTAACCACAGCATGGTTTTTTTAGTGCTAGAGTTAGATTAGGTTATGGTTGGACTCGATGATCCTGAGAGTTTCTTCCAACAACTGAAATGATTCCATGTTAAAATGGCAAGAAATTGTCTCTGTTTTATATGGACATTCTTTCCTATGGCTTTTGGTTCTATGAATTTGACTTTAAATTTTTTGTACAACTGTAAGGAAAAATATCTGAAGAGATTTACGTTATGAGCTGATTATCTGGCCTACATTGTGAGGATGAATGGATAATAATAAAAGACAGACAAAATCCATTGTAGTGTTTGTAATAAATTCTTAAACCAAGTCTTATCCGTTGCTCCAACTCTGTCATGCCTTTTGTTGGGAAAATGCAGAATGAATAGGGATTCGTTGGATTTATTTGCATCTAGTATAGTACATTTCTCCTTATCATAGGAAGGTCCCAGTGCGACTGTGCACCTGGGGCTGGCTCCTGCCCGCAGTGTGTTGGCTGGGGCTGTGCTGCTCGTTGTGCTGCAAGAGCAGCAGAAGCCTGGGTGGAAAAGCCTGCTGCAAGTTCTTTTGCTGCTCTTTGTTCTGTTTCTTCTTCCCTAACGAATTTGCAGTGTGAGTGAGTTTGGACTCTTTTTTATTTTTCAAAGAAGTGAAGATCTGATTACAAAACAAGCGTTAACTGGAGAAGGGCTTAGGCACCTCAGAGCTTTTCTTACCCCTCTTCTGTCTCATGAGCCAGTCTAACAGATAATAATACCTCTTGCATATGTGCCATTATTACCTGTGTCTCAGTTCTTTATTTTGGTCTTCTCATGAGTCCTTTCAGAGAAGCTTTAAAGATGATCCATGCTCCTGACCTCATATTCTTTTACATAATCTGACCTAATGACAATGTAACAGAGTAGATCTTTTTTCCTCTAGGTACTGGGCTTAAATGGATGTGTTTAGTTAGCTATTTTTCATCATGCCCAAAGAAGAGTATTCCTTTAAATCTCTTTAAGTAATGGATGGTTATGTGTAATAGTACTCGTTATACAAAGGCACACATATCTCCTAGACTGTAAATTTAGTGAATTCACGAGTTACCCTTATGTGCAAGTGGAGGAATTTTAGGCGTTTGTTAGGTGAGTACCGCTAAGCAACCTCTTTGCTCTCTGACGTGATACAAGCTGGTTTTTGGTGGCATTGAATTCTCAGTTCCCATTCTGCAACTTTTGTAAATTATAGTAAAATTAATATTGAAATGGAGTATAGTTTATTTTACTCTTATGTGTAACACCTTGTTTCACTTTTTTCATTTTTAACAATGGCACCTCACATGGAAGGTAATGTGATTGAGAGATCATTCCAAATATAGAACTTGACTTTTCACTGCTATGTTCAGTTTCATACTCCTTAGTTCATTAAGCTCCTAAAATGCAGTACTTTATATTATTTCATAATCACAACCTGGGAAAAATGATAGTGAAGGGCATATAAGTGTATTAGGTATATAAAATGATGATAAGATACCCCAAGCAGGCCTGAAAACCGTGATAGTTGTGAGGAAAATGTAAGTTCTGCAAACTGGAACAGAGATACTTTGGTTGCATTTCACTCAGGACTTGTAAGTGATTGATTTTATGGACAGTGCTGTGTGTGCTGTGACGAGGTCATCACCAGCACCAGCTTGGCCGGGTGCCTGGGACCTTCAAGGCTGATAAAACGGGGAGTAATCGGCCTGGCGCCCAGGAATCTGGAGGCTGGTAGGGAGGGGAAGAAGAAATCTCTATTTTCTCTCTCTCTTTTTTTTTTTTTTCTTTTTTTCCTTCTTTTTTTTTTTTTTTCTACTTGGTTCACAGGACCTTCAGGCCCTGATAATGACAGGAAAGGGAATGAATATGTGACCTGCTGAGTCACAGAGAATGGCTCCCTTGCCTTATAAAATGGTGTTAGTTATGCTGACCACATTATCAGGGGTCAGGAGCAGGGAGTTCCAGTCACACCAGTCTTATCCTGACACCTCCATGAGGCAAATTCCACTGATGACTGCAATTTCTGAAGTAGTGATGATATTGGATTTTTTAAATGCATACTTTTTTCACCTATAAATAACACTTCTTATGAAGATATTTGAGATGTGGAGCAGAGCAAAAGGAATTTAATCTTGGGTAGTGTTGATAATACAGGGTTTGCCTAGATAGTCTAATTTGGGTTGGTATAGTTGCCCTTCAACTTTATTTAGATGATTCGTCCATTTTAAATGACAAGGAGAAGACAACACCTGCTGCAAGTGGACTGCCCTTGTTTAGGTTTTCCTTACCTGCTGTGGTGGTGACATTTCCTTGATGTGGATTGCTTCTGAGTGGGAGGTGCTCTCATACCAAGTCTGGAAATGTACATGGCTCCCTGTGAGCTCTACAACTAGCATGTAAGAGGACTCAAGGCCATGGAGTTCTTAGTTAAAAGGTAGTTTTGATAATGACACACACAGATGAGCGTTAAACTGCCCAGATGTTTGGTATCAGTACACTTTCCTTTGCAACACATTTACACCTTTCAGCATCAAGCACTAAGGAGTGTTTGGAATCTATGCAGCTTCCTGTTCAAAGATGGGCAAAAGGAAAAGCATTGTGGTTACTGTCTGATACACTCCTAAAAGTTGACCTTCAGCCTTTTTAGCACCTTATCTTACCTAGAATACTTGAATTTCTTTGTAAGTACCTTCCTAAAAGAAGCACAGGAATGTATTTTTGTCATGTGGCTTATCTTATTTTTGTGATTGATAAGGCTAAAAGTTTCTCAGTATTGAAACGTCGGGCTGTCAGGCAGGTTGCTAACCCTGTCTCCTGCTGTGTTGTTGTTACTTTGAACACTAATCATGATAGCACAGGGGGATAAAAACGTGTTCTGCACTAAATATAGTATATTGGACTGGAAAACTGGTAAGGGAGCTGGGATACTGGCTGTCTTACTACTGTAGCTTCAAAGGCAAGACTGTGTGCAGTATGGAACATAACTGTATGCGTACCAGGATATATTTCTCTAGTAATGAGGCACAGCTTTATTTCTGCTGAGCTTCAACAAAATGTATGATCTTGGTCCACCCGTAAGTTATTGTTTCTCCCATGTGCTTAACAAACACAGTGGTTATGTTTTTGGTTATTCATCTATTTGCCTTGTTTTGATAGAGTTGCACTTAATAAAGCCTCTCTGACAAAAGGGAAAAAAAAAATTCTCAGGCTAGAGGTTAACATGAGCACTTGTCGGTATCTGTTGGGAGAGACAGGATGGGAACAGAGGGAAGTGGACAGTCTTGAGGTGGAAGGAGGTAGTGGCCACGGTCTCTGTTTTTTATTCCCCACCCCCCCTTTCCAAACTGTTCCAAACTTATTGCCAGGTTTACCTGAATACCCACACATAGTTAACGGTCATCCCTGGACATTCAGATCTGACCTTAGTGTGTTGATGACATTGTACCAAGCTGGCAAGTGCTGAGCTCTGTATGGCCGTGGGCAGAAGTCTCCTTACCAAGCAGGTGTCTGAAAGCAAAAAGCCATCACTTATGCTGATACTTTGTTTCAAATCTGAATGCAGATAAAAAAATAAATAAAATAAACTTATTAATTATTAAATAAATAAATTAAACTTATGTCTAATCTAAATATGTCTGGTTTCACTATCTAGCCACAGATTTCTTTAATGTCTCTGTCAGTCTGAGCAGAGCTCTTTTAACGTTTTTTAACCATGACTGGTGGTGATAGCTGATTATTCTTCAGATATTTCAGAAGAGTTACAGCAACATGTTGTGTCTGGGCATACTGGTGGAGGAAAAGAAGACTTACATTTTCCAGATCATCAGTACATGTTCTCCACTTTCTTGTATACTATTGATTTGTCTTATTTCCTGAATAATTAGTTTGTGATTGATAATTATTTGCTGTACCCTGATTTTAGAAACCTCTGTGTTCAAGAAGGTCGATTCCTGTTATCATGTGCTCATGGCAGAAGAATTTCTTTATTGTGTTCTGCAGACTTGACAGGGAGAGACTTGTAGCATGGTACTGCATAGCAAACCTCAAAATATTTCCTACAATTTATCTAGCCAACATATCTGATATAACCAGTCCTTTACTGGGGGGGAAGGGGGCGTATAAAGAGAATAGTTAAAAAAACCTACTCCTACTCCTGCCCCTGTTTTTCTTTTATATGGGATTTTATTGCTGATTGTGAATCCCCCTGCGTTTGTTTGTTTGTTTTCCTGCATGCAGAATATGATGTCAAGCTTGCTGTATCTTAGCTTTAGTACTGTTTGGTTCACCGCTTGCATAGAAATTCTCTTGCATATTTTCTATAATGCATCATAATTTTGACATGGACATTTAAGCTACTTCTCTAAGACTTCAGTGGGGTCACAGAAGTATTTGTAGACCTTTATAATCTTTGGAGAGTGTGGTTTTTTTTTCTGGTTTATTCATGCAACTTGCTTTTGAAAAGTAGTCTGGGATAAGCTAGACTTCAAAGACTTTGTGTGAGCTACTGTCCCACGAAAAGTCAAATACAGCAATTGGATAACCCAGTGATTCTGTAGCCATAATGGTGATGTTTTTAAATGTCCAGGTGCAGAACAAATTAATTTTGTATAGCTCCATGAAGAATTAATGAGATTAATGGTTAAATAATGAAAATGCAGAAGTAGCAGTTTTATGTATGGGTATGGATTTGATAGAACACTTAGTGTATTTTAAGTGAATTATGTCATAAACCTAATGGCTAGCAAACTAGTATTCAACTGAGTTCTGAGGGGAGAGATTTGATCTCAGCGTGAATTAAGAACACAAAGTAGGCAGGAGTTGTTAGTAAATTGTATCTATGTGGTAATCCTGAAGTTCTTAAGAACAGAAGCATTTGTTTTGTGAAGATGGAGAGGGAAATGATGAGTTCATTTTCTGTGAAGAAATTAAATTTCAGCAAGTTTTAGAGTTTAGTATAGTGGTCTAAATGAGCTTTAATGAGGTGATTTATAACTTATTTTTAGTCAGTGGAAGCAATATGAAAGAAAATGGGTAATACTGAAAGATCTCTAGAGTATTGTGGGGTAAAAGCTAGAAACTGAAAGAAATTAAAGTTTCTTTGTTCTCGGTTTCTTAACTGAAAGTATTGCTTTGTCACCAACAGGATTGATTCTTTTGAGACTGAAGAAATTAGTTCTGCTCAATGCTGCTACAGTATATGTTGAAGTACTGGTCAGTTCATAACACATATGTAGTAGTGCTTGAAATATGCTACACATTATTGCATGCATTATACAATATATAAAACAGAACTTTCAGAGCTTGTATATAAGCACAGGTGCTTTGCATGTTACATAAAAACCCCCATGATTTATGACTGCATTTGTGCAGGGATAGTTTGTGTTCACAAGTGCATTCTGCTCTATGCAAAAGGAGTCCTGCAGTTTTGTTGCGTATGAGCTGCATTTGAGAATTACCTATGGGACTCTGTTCTTCAGAACTGGACTGTTTGAAAGATTAAATAAAAATACTTTTATAGCTGTTTAATCCGTTTTCATAGATTTTATTCTATTTAGTATGGACTTCTTTCACAGACAGTCTTGGATTTGAGGCTGACTTAAAATTTGTGTGGTGTCAGCTACATTTAATAGAAGATGTCTGTATGTTGGGGAAGCAGAAGAGGTATAAAAATGCAGATGGTGTAGGTCAGCATGTGAGAATTTGTATAGATTCTGAGATAAGGTATTTAACCTTTTCCAATTACGACTGCTGCCTAACCCTTCAGATACCTAGTCAGCGAGAAAGCTCAGCATTGCCAACAGATTACATTATCTTCAGAGATTAGGTGAAACAACTGTCGGGCTGAGAAAGGTGTCTTTGGGTAGAGTGTCTGAAGGGACCTAATGAATGCAGAAATCTTCAAAAAAGGTTTGTGTTGGCATACTGTAGAGTAACATGGAACTACTAGAAAAAGACTTGGTAAATTATTACGGGGCAGTAAGTTAAATGAATAAATGAACTGTTACATGCTTGTATGAAGAAGGATGTGTGCATGTGTGATGTGCAAGTGGTACAGTCCAGTCATCTCACCTCACTGTCTTTTTGAGACCAGACTAGTGGAGGGTAGATAAAAATTAAATGTTAGTATCAGTTGTTGATCACACTTGTTCAAAGACCCTTCTTCTTCTCTTTGTCAGCTGGTGACAGGTTCCATGAAGGTTAAATGCCTGTATTAAAAAAAAAGAGAGAAAAAATACCTTTATTATTCAAGAACAACTTGAAGGAACTTACTCAGTTATGCTTAAATCCTGGATGAGTGAAGTTTTCTACATTGCACGTTGCAAATGCTTCCAAGAAAGCATACAAAAACCCTGCAACGTGCAATGTAGAAAACTACTTTTCGGCTATACCCTTTCAGAAGAAGTGTGGTCATATGTAATTGTTCTTGAGAAGGTTTCTATTGCATGAACCCAAATATTATAGTTAAAAGCATTTCGAATGGGTCTGCTGTGCTGAGGGCAGGGTGGTAGGGTGTGCATGTTCATAGCATGAAGGAACAAGTTGACTGTGAGGGCATGCTTGCACTAGAGAGAAGGATGGCAGCAAAAAATGTTGAGGGCAAGATGAAACTCTCTGACCTGTTGACCATTGTGAAATCAGAGTATTAGGTATCTTAATGTGGACTGAAGCTGCCTTATTTCTCTGCCAACTTCTGAAATTGGTGAAGAGAGCTTGTCTGTAGCAGGAGAAGGACTTTTCCAGTAGTGGAAAAAACATCTTTCTTACAAAGCTCTTTTTTTGAGCCTGACCACTGTTAATCCTTTGTCCTCCTTCTGCAGGAGACAGCTTGATGTAAAGGCCTCATGGTTTATCCAGCCTGAGCTTTTATTATACTAGATCAGTTTCCTTAATAGAGGCTGAATGCTAAAACCAGTCTTTTCTTTAGTCGTGGTGTAGTTAGGGTGTTCTCCGCTGGGAGAGTTAGGCTGTGGAAGACTTGTAAGGTTCAGCATACCCGAACAAGTCATGCCTTCTGACAAGGAATGGTTGACTGTAATCTGTTCTATGCAGTCATTTCCCATGGCCCTAATTTGTTATGCTAAATGGCTGTCTGTGAAAATTTGGTTTCACTGTATGATTGCGCATTACTCATGTAGTCTGTTATCTCTCAACTGAAATGCTTATCTAGGTAGTCCTGTTTATAGCAGCTACTCCTCTGGAACACTTCACATTTTTACTTATTTAGTAGACCAGAGAAGGGCATCTCTATTGAGATTGAAGGAGTCTTCTGGTGAGACAGGAATGCTGCAGATTTTCCTCATCTTCATTGCTGGTTGTTCACCTTGTGTGCTAGAGGAGGAGAGGGGAATATCCTTTAAGAGCAAAGAGGCATATAGCCACTAAGTGCCTGGCTCCTACTTCAGTATTTGAAACTGCTTTTTTAAATGGCTTTTATATATAGGTCCCACTGCGAATACAGTCTGCACAGATTGCCTTTACTATCAAAGTCACAGAATCATGTAGAGTATTCAAAAGGCAGGAGAAAGAAGAAACCTAGATAGATTGGCATTATTCTAAACATAGAAAGCTTTTTGCATTGTCAGTGCATCATATTCTTGTGGCAAAGAGTACTCCACTGCAAGTCATCTCTGTCTGAAAAGAAAACACAGGGAAATGCACTGAAAGGTTTTTCATAGAAATAAACTTCAGACTCTAGTTTGTGTCCTAAAACCTCTCATCTTGTCCTCTTTCAGTAGGCAAAAGGGGAACAGATCTTAAACTTGTGTGTGAGAGTAGCTCAGGATTAGTTTTGCAATCATGAGTTTTTAACTAGTAGTAAGCATATAGTCTTTGGTTTGAGTTCTCGCAGGACTTAAAGAAATGATATAGCAGGATGGGGTCAGGGATGTGACAGGACTTTTTTTTTGTAATCTGTTTTTTCCCAAATGTTTTGAAGTGTTACTTATTGTCATTTTACATTAACTTGAAGAAGCAGCCAGGATATCATCCAGGTGTTAGCTGAATAATTTTTCTGTGTGCTCTGTTTGTCCTTTATGTGGCCTTTGTATATGAATTTATTTTGACAGTGGAGATCTGGTTGTTTCCTACAAGTAGATAAAACTACCAGGATAGATGAAAAAGATACATCAAGGAAAATCTTGGTCTTTGTTCCTGTATCCTTAATAGCTAAAAATTTGCCTTTTTCACCCTGCCTCGACCTACAGCTGTATAGCCAAAGTAATGAGAAGATATGTGTCTTGATGTCTGCCAAATGAGAGCTCTGTTAAAGAGATGAGTCTTACTTGAGCTGAACTATGCTGACTTGGTGGTTCCTTCCTTGGGATCTCTTATTTAATTTTTGAAACCTCTATTAATTATTTTATTACTTACATTATTTTAATTTTTAAAGGCTTTGTTCTGTAAGCAGACGGAACAGGACATGTCAATATTTGTCTGTGACCACATCCTGCAATAATATGACTAGTTAGTTCTGTTGAGACTTTTTTTAAGATGAGCTCAGAATTTTGTAATGAAATTCATACACTGAGTTAAAAAGCTTTGTGATTGGAGTGAAAAGGTCATGTGAACAAAAAATACATGAAAACAGCTAAGCAAATAGCAACTAAAACATGAACAATAACTTTCAGTCATGAGGTATTGTCGGTGCTGTTTTCAGATGTGCAGAGGGAAAGGCTCTCAATTGTTCTTAAGTCGGCTGGTAACTGAATCCATGTTTGTAGAGCTTGACAACAAAAGGCTTTTTGTTCACAATTTGTATTCATCTAGGACATGCCAATTACTGAGCATAAACAGAATATAGGGTATGAGCAGGCTAGTATAACATGTTGCTCAATTCATGACTTACCAGAAATCTGTAATTTATATTAAAATATTTAGAATTACAAGTAGAAGCTACTCATTGGGGGATTTTAGATTTCTGCATGAATGAGCATGATATAATTACTTTGAGGAAGCACACATTGCTGTATTAAATGTGGTAGCAAGATGTGCAACCTGGGCAAAACTCTTTCTGAATATTACTTGCAATCATTTCATGAATTTAGTGATGCAAAACTGACTGGGACAAGCTAGTGGGTGCTTGATAAAAGAAGCAACAAGACCTTCTACACCTGCTGTTTGCAAATAAAGAAAATTGTTCGTTCAATTCTACCAAGCTTTGTTATCAGTATAGCTCTGTGACTGTATGTAATTTGCATGTCAAATAAGCATGACTGACTTTCTCTGCTGGGCCATTCAGCAATGTGCATCTTCTTACTGTTGGTGTGATACTCTTGCCTCCTGTGCTCTTCACAAGAATCAGCATAATTTTTATAGGATGTTACCCTAATAATGATGAATGAGCAGGAATACAGATGCAACTGCAGAAGATTTGGCATGTGCAATTTTACTGATATTTTTCTATTCATTGCATAGTGGGGAAAAAAAAACCCCACATGGTTAAACAGGGACTCACCTGAAAGAACAGAAAGAAATAATACTTGATAAAGCACAGCTCTCCCTTACCCCCTTTTCCCCAATGTTTTAAATGTGTTAACTGTGCAAGTCATGTTATTGATTACAAGAGATGTATCCAAAGACAAAAACACGATGGTTCCCAAAAGTATATGAAATGCATTGAGATTGTGGGTATGACTTGATAAATTTTAATTTGTCAGCTTGAGAACTTTTTGTGGACTATGAAACAGAAACTTTGAGGTTTTTCTTCTCCATTTGAGAAGCATGCAAGCAGTCTTGCTAGTGGAAAGACTGAAAAAGGATAAACAGCAGATTTTAAGTTCTTTGCCAGTATGGGGTCCTTATGTTGGCTACTGGTTTAAACTCCTGTTATATTAAGAGTGGGTTTTTTCTGCCCTTTTTCAGGTAGTGGTGCTACAGCAGTTGTCCAGGCAGCGCTATGCAAACCCAGGCAAGAACGTGTAGCAATAAAGAGGATCAACTTAGAAAAATGCCAAACCAGTATGGATGAATTACTTGTAAGTAAATTGGAGGGGAACATACTACATGGGGGCTACCTTCTGTTTTGGTTTTGGTTTTTGCTTGGTTATAAGAGCGAGGGTAGAATTTTATGCAGGATAATAGTAAGAAAAAGGATTTGAAAATATTCCTGGAAGAAATATACCCTTCCCCTAAAAATATTTGTTACTAATGTATATTTTCTAATGCCACAAAACCGAGAAGTACAAATTTGAAGCCTGGGATAACCAGCTGTGGGAAGAACCTTACCCCTTGCTTTCTGAAGGCTTGATTTTCAAGAGATTACTGTCTGGTTGTCTCTTAATACAGAGGAAATATACATTTTTCTTTGGTTAAACACTGTTTAAAATGCAAAGGTAAAATTTAGTAGGACTTCTCAAAATCTCTAAAGCACCAAAACATGGCAAAAACTACTTGCTGGATCATTTTGTAATGATAACTTCTGAGGGGAAAAGTAGGAATGGTTACACTGTCATCTACACAAGGAAACTCTTGTTAAAGCTAATAACACGCATTTATCTGATAAGCCGTAACAAGCCATTTGAGGAATGCTGTTTGTTTGGGTCACTGATCAGAGGAGGAAGGAACCTGTAAGAGGCCCTTTGTAAAAGGGACTGCAAGAGTTTTTCCTCTGCACTGGTTATGGCAGTCCAGACAGAGTTGCAAAGAACTGTTAAAAAATGAAACCTGTTGCTTTCTAATGTTCCTAGATCGGGTGCTTGTAAGACTAATGCGTATTTATATGCAGGCAGCATAACAAGAGTTGAAGGACACAAAACCATTCTAAAAGTGAGAACACTCTCTTCTGTTCCACAGGTTATACTACTGCCTAGAGACTGTGGGCTTTTTCTAATGCAGAAATTCCTGCCTCTGAAGGAAATGATCTCCTCAGCAGGGAATTGCCAGTGCAAAAGATATCTTGAATTTGATACAGAGGGTATGGTCCATCCAGTTTCTTCAGATAAAATGGCTTGTTTACAGTGGAGGACCCAAAATGCTCTTCCTATGGTGATTGATGGCATTTGCCTTCAGTTTATGTGACAGTTTGTATGGAACATGGTTGTGTTTTTTAGAAGAGGATTGTGGTAGTAGAAGGTACCTCTGAGGTAGTGAGGCTTCTGTCAGATAAATTCTGAACTGTGTTTAGAAAGAGAACAGCCCAAGGC
Source organism: Nesoenas mayeri (assembly GCF_963082525.1). Taxonomy (NCBI): domain Eukaryota; kingdom Metazoa; phylum Chordata; class Aves; order Columbiformes; family Columbidae; genus Nesoenas; species Nesoenas mayeri. The sequence goes on from NC_137545.1 coordinate 24,047,525, forward strand.
GAGATGCTGTGCGTGATGTATTAACATCTACAGCCCATAAAGAACATTTCTATAAACCCAGAAACACTAGTCATTGTAATATAAAATGCCCAAAATTTGATCTTTCTTGATTAGAATTTGAACTTGTAATGGAATTAAGGATTTTAAAGTTACAAAAAATAAAACCAGACAAAACTGCCAAAAATCTGCAGGAGATATCCAGGTGGTCTAGAGAAATGACAGAAGTTAGTTGCCAGTTTGTACAAAGTTACCTTAGCAAGTGCTTGATTATCTTTACTACTGACACGTCTCTACTGTCAGCAAAATGAGACAATAGGTCTTGAAGGTTTTGTCCCATATTGCTTTGTTTTGGTACAAAGACAACTGTCCATACCATCTTTTTTATTTTTTAACATAAGTCAATTTATGCTTTTCTGTGTTCTGATTTTGTGTTTCTTTTATTTGTTGATCTGTTTTGATCTGAACATAAATTCTGGCTTTCAGAGTTCCTGGTTAAGAGTGGAAGAAAGAAAAAAGGGACATTTATGATTCCTTTTATTTTTAGATGTGCATATACACACATGTGCATGCATACACATACATAATCTTTTTTTTTTTTTGTGGGAGGAAGTATACTTATTCTGACTCAGTTCTAACAGAGATTTAAAATAGAGATGCTATTATGGAAAAGAGCATCATTGACCTTAAAAACTTGTTACAAGTGTACTAACATTTTTGTTTCTGTTAATAATAATTAGAATGCTGTTGTGTTTTGGGTTTTTAGCAGCATTTTTGAGCCTCCTCAATTTTTTCATCACTTATTTTTTCTGATCAAACGGTTTCTTTTGGCACATGGGCATTCTAAAACTCTATCTGCTCTCTGAACATACCGTTTTGTAAAGTCCTGCTGCTTATGGGTGCTGTGCAAAGGCACCCTTCACAAATTCTCAGCTGTGTGGCCTTCAGAGAAGTGGAAAATGCAGCAAGCTTGCTGCCGATGTAAGCAGACTTAGGGCTTGGGCCAATGTCAATTAAAATAGAAAGGCAGCGGAGGAGGGAGTTTACATAATACTAAGGTTACACAAACTGCCAAACTCCTGAAATTCAATACTCTGTTTCCTGTGATGTCCTGTGTTCTCACTATTGTAAGCTAAATGTAACTTAACCCCACGAGCCAAGGAAAAAGTTCCCTTAGTATTGTCCTGACTGGGTATCTTCCATCTGCTTACCTCCAGTTTTTTAAAACAGAAGAAATAATCAACACTACAAACCAAATAATATTCCATAGGATGGCTTGTTTGATTGAATAGATTTTCTGAACTGTTTGCATTCTTGCTGTGGCAGCCCTGGGAGGCAGGCTCTCTGGAGGAGCCCACCATGTGTTATGCCCAGCCCCTCAAAGAGCTCCCGGGGAAGCAGAGTGGTGGCACCCGCCTGGTCGCTGGGAGCTGGACCCAGCTCTGCTGGTGCTGCAGCCGAGCTCTGAGTGGAGCTGTCTTGCAGTTGCTTATTAACTGTGTGACCCATCTGCCCTTAGGCTGACACATGTTTTTGTGTAGCTGCTCAGTGAAACTGGATCAGGAATAACCTGGCTGAAAAGAAGTTAGCTTTTAACCTGGAAGTATTTCCTGATGCAGTGCGCACACTCTTGTGCTAGCACAAAGGAGGGAGAAGCAGGGGGGTGAGAGAGAGACTTTAAATTTAAAGTTCTGTAATGGCTTTGGTGGTGTTGAATGTCTAAGGTAATGTGAATGTGAAGGAGACTCTGGGACATCCTGCTGCAAGCTTTTCGTCTGACAGTGTATTTTAAGCAAATGCTTTTCTCGCTCATCTGTGCATACCATGCACTGCAACCAGATAATTGAAGTTTCTGGAGGCTCACCATTCTGTGTGTGATAGGGGCTCTCCAGAACTGCATGTCTGAAATTAACACTTTCCTGGCTAAGATTTAATCCCTTATCTCTTGTGGGGTGCTTCCTGATTGTTTATTTTTGTTTTGCAAAGACTCTCTTTGGAAAAAGTCGCTGAAGCTGAGACACAAAATGCCTTTGGCCATGGTTACTGTGTAGCTCAATTTTTGCCCAGGAGTTGATGCAGGCAGACAAAATATTTGTAGCACTTTTCAGTTGAAGGTCGCAAAGCTTAGCACAATCAATTAGTATTAGTTACATTGCTGCACTGTTAATGTGTGAGTTAAAAGGCTGAGGTATATTTTCTCCCAGTAGTGGCAGGTAGACTTCTTGAGCCCTTGGTATATTACCAGCACAGTAATTCATAAACAGTGTAAGACGGCATGTCAAACTCATTTTTACTAGGGGGCCACAACAGCCTCGTGGTTGCCTTCAAAGGCCAAATGTCATTTTAGGACTGTACAAATGTAAGAAATGAAATACTAATAAAGAGTGGGAGAGTTATTATTAAGATTTAGTATGGATAGCTGAACTAAGAATGTAAGGCAGTACTAAGAAGGCAGTAATTTGACCTGTGTTTAAACTGACATGTCTTGTGGGAAAGCAAGATGTTCCTCAAATATGCTTCTTCTGTTTTCCATGTACTGTCTCCTGGGGAGGGGGCAAAAAAAAAACTATTTTGCAGATTGCTCAGTTATTCAGGCTCATGGCATGACTGTCTAGGCATTCATCCTTCTGTGGTTTAGGACTCAGAAGTTGTCTGAGGAGGAGGATGTCTGACAACAGGACTAGCTAAAGTGTATGTCAAGCTACTGCCTGACTTAATAGTCACAAATAGGCATCACGAGATTAAATCACTGTCTTTAATACACAAAATTAACTTTTTAATTAGAAAGTTGCCTTGATCTTGAGTGCATTGCAAATAATAAGGAAAAAAACCACCCTCTTTCAAACACCTGCTGAATTGAGGTTGCAAGTTGAAAATGGCATCTGTGACAGCTTTAATGAATTGTGATGGGACTGCCCTAGTGCCTGCCCTGAGCCAGTGCTGGTGAGTAAGCGGGTAATATGGGTCGCCCTGAAAACAGTTGCTTTTCAGGGGAGGGAGGGGAAGTGGAAGAGTGTGATTTTTAGCTGGATTGGGTCCCTGACTGGCTCACCCTCCAGCAGCATCTTCTCTAGCACCAGGGATCAGGGCTGTGTGGCATGAGGTGGAGAGGGAGAAGGAGGGTTGTGGGAGCTTAAATTGGTGTGAGGCCAAACCCTCCGATACAAAGAAGGCCTAAACACTGCTAAGTAAAGCATTGGCAGGATAATGAGAGCTGCCAGAAAGGTGTTACAGAAAGAATGAATAGAAAAAGGACTCTGCTTGAAATAGCAGATACAAGGCAGTCATTCTTAATGCGTACAGCTGTGGCGTGTCATAGATGGTGTTACTTGGTAGTGCCACGTTGTGCATCTGTTGGTGACTGTGTGCTTCTCTAGTCAATTGTTTCCTCTGACTTTTGGTCTGTAATGTTGCTTTTTCCTCTTGCACTTCTGTTTGATTGCGTGGCTTTGGTGTCCACCTGTCCATCCCACAGTAGCTGAGCCAGTGGTGCTGTGTCCTTTGTCCAACAGCTTCCTTCCGCCTTTCCTACCTGCTCCCATTCGACTCTTTTCATATCCTTTTTGAACAGGAAATGCAGTAGGTTTTGATCTTTCCTTGTGTTTTCTTGTCAAGACTGTATCCACACCTTCAGCTCTTGGAGACTGCTCATTCTTCATTGCTCACTCTGAGTTTGGGACTTCAGCAGAAATTTCTTTGCTGTTCTTAGAAGAAAATTGATGTAGTTATGTCTATATCTCCTGGCCAAGCCTCCCTCATTTTCTTTGCAATGATATTTTGTCTTGCATGCAGATCGATAGGTAAACTGAAATGATTTGGTGCCTTGGTGCATATTCTGTGCATACTTCAGTTCTGTTGTAGTATTTCACTTTGGAAATTAACTTTCTCTCTGTACAAGTAGAACTGATATTTGGCTGTGTTATGTTGGTCTTTGTATTTCTTACAGAAAGAAATTCAAGCAATGAGTCAATGCAATCACCCCAATGTGGTAACGTATTACACATCTTTTGTGGTGAAGGATGAACTTTGGCTGGTGATGAAACTGTTAAGTGGTGGTAAGTTACTGGTTTTACTTGTTTAGCTGCAAAGATATTGTATGATCTTTTTTCTAATGTACCTTCTTTGAATTAATTGACCTAAACCAAGTAGGGAGAGGGGAGGGACCACATAGGATGAACCTTGAGACATAGGTGTGTTATACCAGGAACGCGCAAGCTTAAGAAATTTGTATATGTATTAACGTGTCAATAGTACAGGCTAAGAATTACTGAGATAAAGTCTGTTGATCTAACTACTGTAATTCTTTATTCTGAATCAATATATTAAAATCCTATATTAAATCTGTGTAGAGAAAACTGATGAGAATCAAGTCACTTCTGCCAGTGTGGCCTTTTTTGAGTTTCTCTCGAGTTTCTCTTGAGTTTCTATTTTTGTAAAAGTGTATATATTTCTGATTTCATAAGAAGTGTTTCTCATTCCTTATTCAAGGAAGATTCTTCCTTGTGTATGCATTATACATGTTGCGTTCTTTTTATTGCTTAAACTAACCAAACACTCATTACAATTTTTATGATGATGGTTAATGGTGTAAAAATCTTACTTGGTTCTGTATGTACTTGTGTGAATGTACTTGTAGTTTAGAAAAGTAAGGCTCCAAAATACGATGTGGTGGTCCTGGTTGCTACGTGATGTTCTTCAAAATGTCTTGATGGCAGCAGACTAGTGCCCCATCATGCTTGAAAGTAAGGATAGGAAGTTGTCATAAAATACCATTTGTTACGTCACATTTAGGTGAATTGTTGAGTTTAATCTAAAGGAAGCATAGACCCTGAGAGAAACCAGTGATTCATGGGAAGAATTTACTGTGAACTGTTGAAAATAAATGTTGCTATTGTATTCCTTGACATTGAACTGCAATTAATATAAATTTCAAACTGGGTGTCACTAGGAATGTTGTCATCATTTCTTTGCAGAGAATATCCCCTTCCAGTCTTGCAGCTGCATGTCTACGTCATGAACACACGAACCATAATTAAGCTGGATAATAAACCAAAGCCTTTGCTGTCTGTTTAAATGTGGGATACTCCTGAACTTTTAATAAATGGTATCTTAGCAAGATATTAGCAGATCTTTCTAATGGGTCATTGTGTGTTACAGTATTCTTCACCAAAAAAACTGTGCTTTGTTTCTTGTTTGAACAAGGTAGCGGTATTCTGTATTCTGAGCTAGTTACATGAGGTCTTTACACATACATGCAAAGATTTAAATTGCAGTAGTGTAGAAAGAATGAATAAATATAACTTTCTCAATAACCTGATATGATAATACTGTATATATGCCTTTTTTTTTTTTCCTGGATCTACAATACAGGTTCAATGCTTGATATAATAAAGTATATTGTCAACAGAGGAGAGCACAAAAATGGTGTACTTGAAGAACCCATAATAGCAACAATTCTTAAAGAAGTTTTGGAGGGCTTAGACTATCTACACAGGAATGGGCAAATTCACAGGTAGGAGAGTATACACAGTGAAAAGCAATTTTAAAGTTGCATGTATGGTTTGTTAATACTGGTCAGCTGCAGTTGCTTGGCTAAGCAGATTGTATTGCCTCTTTCACAGACTGTAAATGCGATCAGTAATTATCAAATGAAACACTCAGGCAGATGCTGTAATCTTGACTGCAGTTTGTCACTAATACTTAATACTTACCACGTCTTTATGCCCTCTGTCTGTCTCTCTTACAGTTAGGATAGGCCTGTGCTGCACTAAATATGCCAGAACTGTGTTCTATACTCCTGTGCCTCTTGATACTCCAAATATTTAATGTGAATCTAGTTTATGTGATGTGATCTGTGACTTGGTTATTGTGTTGCACAGCAAACCTGTAATCTTGAGCACTCAGGTACTACTGTGTGGATATGAAATTTATTTTTTTCCTGGCAATCAGTAATGTCTATTAGAACTCTATAGACCTTTCTTTATCATCACACATGAAGCTGGGATTGGAACTATGGAACTGCATCTCGGTGTATATGCATCTAGTGATTGTTCTCTTCTATATATTCTCTTTCCACTAACTTCCCTAGTGTAAATTGTGCAGGTGCCTCAAGATGGTCTATACATACCTGCTGTAGCCAACCCACAGGTTGCTTTCACTGTTTGGATGTTGGAAGTGCTGTACTCTGCCCTTCCTAATTAATTTCACTGAGGTGAATTTGCCTCTTCAGGAGAGTGCCTATAACAGGCTTTCTGTCTGTTCCAAGCGTTAGCCTTTTATAAGGTAGTCCTTTAAATGAAAAGCAGATGTACTGCAAACGGAACCCTGAGAATCAAGGTATTGCAGATGTAGCACAGTAATTGTTCTTTATGTGTACTTCTTATGTCTCATAAATGAACTGCCTCTCATGTAAATCAAGAACTGTTTCTTCCTTTTGCAAAGAGAAAATTGAGATAAATGGAGAAATAAAGAACAATTATCTTGACTTCTGGTCTGGAATGCCAAACATCTCCCTCAAAATTTAATTCGTAGTCTAATGTTTAGCTGGTATTGTTGCGGAAGGAACATCCATTAGCTTTTAAGGATAACGGGACTCTTTGAGGTCAGATTTGGGCATCCCACTTGTCTACTCTTAAAGAACCTTAAAAAGATAAAAAGAGAGAGATGTATTTGTTATATCTGAGATTTCTCCTTTATTATAACATTTAATTTGTAAACTGTGCAGTACCTCAGAAGTCTTGTTCAAGACAATACAGTGTGTGTTCCTTTTCCCATGTCTGTTGTAGGTAAAAGCCGTGGTAGTTTGGAGGGCACTGTATCAGGTGGTATTGGCCAGTTGGAGCTGTTTTCAGAATTATTCAGGGATTTTGTTGTGTGTTTTGATGCGTTCTTCTTTCTCTATAAGGAAACAAATTATATTACCTTTCAATAGCAATGTGTTAAGTATTTTCAGTACATTTTGGAGATTGATTTGCCCAAATTCTTAATGTTTATGATATATTTTGTATTAACGATTTATCCTGTGCATTAAGAATGGGATACACATATCTATAAAATAAAAACAGCCAGAAAAGTTTCTTCTTAACATGATGTGTGAAAAGTATGTTAAGTAGATATAGTTGACTGTTAAACACATGCTGAATTTCTGACAGATTCAGTGTCATGTAACTTTTCATTATGGTACCCTATAGCAAAATATGCTTGCTATTTCCCAAGCCGTAATAGTTTCATTGGGTGGAAAACTACTGCGTATTTGTATTTACCTTTCTTGAAGATGAGTCTCTTCTGTGAAGAGATCAAAGAGGAGATTTTCAACTTTTCTTTTCCATTAGTGTTGCAGAGGATGTGAGAAAGCATTACTTCTTACTCCAAAGCTCTGAAAGCTCCCAGTTTGTGAAATTTTATTTATAAAAGTGGTAAAAGGGCCTTTGGACCTAAGTATTTCTGTTCTCATTTTGTACAAAAAAGACTGAGTTTTTGAGAGTTAGAGTTCTTCACTCTATTCTTTTGTAAATCAGTTAACATTTTATACTTCAGTTCCTATATCTGTTTTGTAATTTTTAAAATGCTGTTTTGTGAAACAAATAACTATGCAATATTTATTGATCTATTTGTTTACATAAATGGTGCACATATGTACTCTCTTACTAAGCTCTGTTTGTACATTCTAGAGATTTGAAGGCTGGCAACATTCTTCTTGGTGAAGATGGCTCTGTGCAAATAGCAGGTAATGGCAGTGGTAAAGTAATGACTAAATAAAAGAAAAAGGTAATTGCAGCTGGATTAGCAGCAACAGATAAAGTTTTTCTGTTGAATTTTAAGAATTCCTGTAGCTGCAAGTTATCTAGTTTCAGATTTCAGGAATTTTGTTTAATGATACATGATGTAGAAATTACTCAATATTTTTTCTGTGTTCTGTCAAATGTATCAGGAAATTTTTTGTGTCCTTGTAAAATTTCCTTTTGAATCACCCATGTACCTTAAACAGCTTGCAAATGATAGTAACTCATATTTTTGTTCAAGTTTATTTCATTTATTTCTGCAAGTAATTGTAATAGTTCTTGGTGATTCAGAAATCTGTATGTACTGCCCATCATGAGGACCTTGGCTATAACTTAGCAAGTCACTGAGATGCATGAAATATATCTGACTGAGAATTATTTTTGGCACTTCTGCCATTTGTCTTGCTATGGTATTGGTTGGATGGAATTTAGCATCTTAAATATCCTCTGAATGTATCTATATGGTTCTTGGTAGTATGTGAGAATCAAATTATTTGGTCTTCATAAGGTCTTAAGTACTTAGCAAACCTCATATCCCATCTTTGAGGGTAGTATCAGGTATCTGGAAAATCGCATGAGCAGGTGGTGATACCTGCCCCCTCTCCCAGCACACTCCCAGGCCTTTCACAGTTTAATAGCTCATGACCCAGCGATGAAATCTTTGTGTTTAGTAGCCCTCAGTATTAAAAATGGCTATGGTCAAAAGTTCTTTTGTACATAAACAACGTACCATGTAAACATATATTTTGAGGGATCTAATATGCCAGTGTCTGAAGTTTATGAAACTGGATGGGAAAATATTGTCTGCCAGGTGACTCATTTACTAATTGGAGCAATTTTAAATCTTCTTGTTTGAGTTCAAGACTTAAGTAGGTAGTCAATTTTACAGACTCAAGTTTTAATAAGATACTTGATGTTTATTTATTCACTTTATTGTACCTAACAGGTCACTTCACTTCGTATAGCACTTTTGGCAACTGTTAAGATTTGAAGTCTGTGTTGTTCAAGTGTTTTTTAGATCTTCTATTGTAAAGGAGCAGATGTCCAGGCAACAAACTTAATTAAAAATAATAACTAAAAAGTTGAAAGATAAAATATCAGGAGCCATCTGAAATAAAGCTGTTGACTTTAGAATATTACTTACACACATAATCAAATCTACTCTCCCAGTAATCAGATAACATTCAAACAACTTCATTTATCCCTTTCTAGTTCAACTTCACAGCTTGGTTTCTTGACCTTTTCCTCCTTTTTGCTGTAGGCATCTTAATGAGTTAGGCTTTCATTGTGCTGGTAAGACATTCACTGCAAGTTGGACTGAGGAAGTTGAGTGGCTGGATAGATAGGTGGAATGTGCCTTTCTGTGATGCGTTATTTCAATACCAGGTTATTTCTGATCTTCAGGAGAAAAGTGCAGTGGTGTCAATCTTGTTTCTTTGTTGGTGTGAGGCTGTTCTCTTTGGGACAGCTGAACATTGCACATTAACTGAAAGCCAGTTTTAAATGTCAAAGAGGCTGAAATTAATCCTCTTTACATCTTTTTTCCTTGACAAAGTAAGATCTCCTTTCATCTTTTGAGAACAGACATCTGATAATTTTGCTTCCTTTTATTTGCTAGAAGAACTTAGATTCTTTGGACTGCCCATTCTTCTGCACCTCAAGCTTATATAATGAAAACCTGTATCTATAGTACACACTACTAATATATATGAAGTGTATTATTTGAAGACACAGCTGTCTGTTAGCATTTCTGGGTTCTAAGGAGCTATGGCTCACAAATGAAGCTCAGCCCAGGGTTTATTTGATGAAGGACTTCTGTGAAGATGTAGAAGAGCATAGATTCTTCAAAGAATTGGGGTAGCTCTGCAGAGACCTCTGATTATAGACCTTGAGGTTCTGCAAAGAGAATCTGCTCCATCTTTGGTGGGAAAGAACAAAATACACATATTTTTATTTAAAGTGGGGAGACTTATTTTTAAAGTACAAAATTCCTCTGTACAGAGCAGGAAACTTTTGACTTATTTAGAAATATAATGTTAAATAGTCACTGTAGTTCTGCTGCTCTGACATTCTACTTTCAGCTCTTGGGATTGTAACTTCTGGTGCTTTGGGCAAACAAGATGATTGTAAGTAGTCAGGGTTTCAAGCCTTCTAAGCCTGAGCTGCCTGGTGAAGGTCAAAATGTCAAACCAGTAAAGGAACAGATACGTGAGATGAGGTAAGGAGCATATAGCAAAGAGCCTGTGTCTCCATTAATCAAGCTAGATGGATGAGAAAGATTTACCAGGGGAATTGTTTGGCAGCCCAAGCTTTCTTCGGCCATCCCCATTCTCACAGGTTTGATGCTTTTATTTCTCTCCCAGTCTTAAGCGTAACCCTACATGTGGCCTTGACTGGGCCTTAGGTTAAAGTCTACAGCCACTGTCAAGGTGAGAAAGTTAAGAAGAAACATCTTTGCAATCCATGTCTTCCTGCAGCAGTTGCTTTGCAGCTCCGCTGCCATGGAAGCAGTGATTTTGTCATTCTCCCAAGCCTGATCCTCACCCTAGAGCTTGGTTTTGGCTGAGGCCAAGTGCCCAGCCCAGGCTGAGGTGAAAAAGGTGTTAGCCTACAAATCATTTGTCTTCTATGTTTATTTGGGCAGCTCTGTTTCCTTTGATTTCAGAATGCTTTACTAATACAGTAAAATCAGGGCTCTTCATTAAATTAGTTTTTTCTTTCATATTAAATGTAACTTTAAGTGCCTAACACTTTCGAATTGTTTAGCTCTTCCCTTATGATACATTTCTATTTCCTCTCTATGTAAATACATTGTCTCCTATGTGATAGGCAGATTGTTACTCTAGGTCATGGCTTTTCTTAAATAACCTGTATTTATGGAAGCTACACCTGATATTGGAAACTAAAGTCTTTGTTTTTATTGAGTAGCTATCAAAGCGTTCTTTCTGTCTGTAAACATACAACAGTGTTTGACTAGTTTTATAGTGAAATGTTTACTTGACTTAATTGAAGAGTCATCACATCTTTCTCAGTGAGGTGCTGCAATACTTCATTTTGAAGCTTGTGCAATAAGACATTTTACTTAGTTTTTGGGTTGTGTGTTTTGGTTTTTTATCCGTTTTCTTCCCTCACCCATTTATATTTGGTGTGTGTTGTCCTTTCTGAAATTAATGCTAATAGGGAAATACAGCAGTAAGGTTAAGTCAGGATTTTACCTGTGTATCTCAGTTCCTGAAAGGACCTATAAAGAATTGTCCAATACAAATTATTTATCTTTGGTACTCAAAGGACTTTTTTTTTCCATCTCTCCTTTTTTTTTATGCTTTTATTTATTCATTTTTTATTTCTACCCATTCAGCTTTTCCTTATATGCAATAGTTCCTCTTCAGAAAACTGACACTAGTACTAGCATTTTTAGGTCAGTAGAACTTAGAAGCGGGTGTTTCTGAAGCTGTTCATGCTTTTCAGAAATAGAAGCAAAACCTGTCTGTTCTATAACTTACAGATTAAAAAAAATAAATATCAGGCAAGCTGCAGGGAAAATTAAAGAATAGTGTTTGAAGCCTGCTTTGTACTTGTCTAATGTATTTCTTTGTGTTTTTGTGATGTAGAAGAGGTCCAGCATTTGAGTCTGATGCTTAGCGATTGTTTAGTGGAAAGTAATGATAAAACTAAGTTTTCTTTAGTTACTGATTTTTTTTACCTTAAAATCAGGGAACAATAGGAAAATAAAAATTGAAGGTCTGTAGTAAACTGCTTGATTTCAGTGTAACTGTGTTGTAAATAGCATAGTCTAAAATACTCTTAATATAGCTTCATTCAAAATAACAATATTTCTTCATACATTGGTAATCTGCTCTCCTTTCTTCCGTTTAAGCCATACCTCTCCCATACAGCTGTCACTGATATGGTAATAGATTCACAGAACACTAAGGTATTTTGCAATTTTGGAATCTGGAAAAAACTATTAATGTCATTGTCTACCATGAAATGTATATCGTTCATCACTTTGCTGATTATCTTTGATTTGTCAAATCTCTGTAAGTATTTAAATTATAAATGGTATTCCCTCTTGTTCCAATCGCAGTCAAATTTAGTAGCTAGAGAGCAGTAGCTCCTTATCTTTGAACAGCATCAGATGGAAACCTTTCAAACCTTGGCTCAAAGTGTGCACAGGAACATCTTACATGACAGACGTGCAGGAGTCCTTTGTAATATTATTCAGGAAGACGCATACTAGGAGGCTGAACTTGAGGGTGTCTTAGTGAAGTGCTCTCAGATAAAACTATCCCCATGTATTCCATTGCGTTTCAAGACAGCGTGTCACAAAACAAAGATAAGCTCTGCAATGGAGAGTTTCTATAAGTAGACCTTTATGAATTTACTTCATTTCTAAAGTGTAAAACTTTTGCTTTGTTATAGGTAGTTTAACAGATTTTTACTTTTTTCCCCCTTCCCAGATTTTGGCGTTAGTGCATTTTTAGCAACGGGAGGTGATGTTACTCGTAACAAAGTAAGGAAAACTTTTGTTGGTACTCCATGTTGGATGGCCCCTGAAGTAATGGAGCAGGTATTCCTAATGTTAATATGTGTGTATATATATATATATATATTTTTTTTTTTTTCAGTCTTTAGTTTTTGGAACTTGAGACATCATCACCTTGTTTTTCCTTTCTGGTTCTATTCCAGGTGCGAGGTTATGACTTCAAGGCTGACATGTGGAGTTTTGGGATAACAGCCATTGAGTTAGCAACAGGAGCAGCACCTTATCACAAATACCCTCCTATGAAAGTAACAATCACTTTGTGTTACTTAATGCTGTTAGCTGTATTATTGATGCTGCTAGATAGTTAGCAGTTAGCATAGATAGTTAGCATTGTCAATAGCAACTCAAGATATCTAAATATACATGTTCTGTGGAATATTTGTTTTCTTTTAATTTCTACGTGTTTTGAATTGATTTTGTTTACAGTATCTCTTTTTTGGGTTTACTGTAGGTGTTAATGCTGACACTTCAAAATGACCCTCCTACTTTAGAGACAGGCGTAGAGGATAAGGAGATGATGAAAAAGTATGGCAAATCCTTTAGAAAACTAATTTCATTATGCCTTCAAAAAGATCCTTCCAAAAGGTAGGTCATTATTGCCATTTACAGTGGAATTATTTTTTTAAATGTCCAGACAATTTGAAGTTCCAGTGTTTAAACATCATCTTTAAGTGTATGATTTGCATTTTGTAAATAGCAGCTTTCAGTCCTTTTCATCTGGGGAGAAGAAATAGCCTCTTAATTGTCACTTAAGTTTTTTTTCTTCTGGGTCACTAATGCAATTTACTTATACTTAAATATACTGATGAATTAAACTCTGATCAAACAGAAGTCCTTGATTTACGTCTTAATTTTTCATCTGAGGGAAGACATAAATCTTTATATTGTACGTAAGTCTAACAAGACTGTTCACATTGATGAGACAGAACTGTTAGTAACCAAACATATCAATCTTTTGGCCTTAAAATTATTTATTTACTTTTAATTTAATTTAATGTTTTCCTATTTTGTGACATAAGCTCAGCATTTCTTTTAACTTAGATGTTTCCAGAGAAAATTACTTATTAAGAGGTATTTATTTTTTACTGTAATGTTTAGAGTTTTCCTCATGTTTATGTAGGCAATTGCATGTCATAGTATCTGTGTGTTTTGTTCTTTCTTGGTGTGTTTTGTGAACAGGATAGCCAAGATGATAAAAATAGTAAACATCTATTCCAAAACCATTGCTGAGGTCCCAAATTCCCAGAACAATTTATTTATTTATCCTTTATTCATTTTTTTTATGCACCTATTTTTGTAGGTATCTTTTGCTGAAAAGTTGGAGGAGGCACATTCTGATTAACATTATTTCCTGAGGGTATTTAATGTATCACTTTTTTTAAGACTTTCAGAGATGCTATTTCTGGGGAAAAAAAGATTGTCCTGCTTGAATGCTGTTTGAGTTTTCTCTGGTGTATACTTCGCTGATGTTATACTAGCTTAAAAGGAAATTATTGTCAGGAAGGAAGTCAAAAAGGTGACAGCAGCAATACTAGAGAACAAATGTAATTAAGAAAAAGGATTGCATTGCAACATCTTCTTGAAATTCTTAATATGCTTTTTTTTTTTTTGATTGAAGGATCATTTTTGTACTGTTTTCAGAATCCCAGACCCTTAAAATTGATGGTGTTAGTAGCAAGTCCTGATGCTTTAAGCTTAGCACTGCTGCTTACAGATAAGAATGAAATGTCTTCTTGGTAATCAAGCTTCTTTTAGTTTCCTGTGTCCAGAAATATTCAGGGCAAGATTAAATTGGTATGAAAACATGGGAAGTAAATAATGGTTTTCCTTCTCTCTTTGAATACATAATGCCAAGTTACCTGACACATTTAAACACGTTAGTGTTTAAACTAATTACACTACTTTATTACACTGATATTTAAACATGTGTAATATCTTCATACTCAGGATTGCTTTGAATTGAACACTTAAACGTGAGATCTGTGATTAGATCTGTGTACTGGTTACTCTAATCAAGGAGCAAGTGTCCTTATATTGTAGGGTCATCGCTATTTCTTATGTTTCTCCCCGGCCAGGGTTTAATTTTGCATGGGCATACCTCCATAGTTGTTGTGTCAGGTTGTGGGACAAATGCTTGGTCTTTCTGGCAAATTCTAGGACTGGCATTGCACAGTTGTTGTGTCAGAATGTGATGTTTGTGGTTTTGGGATCTGTGTGTGGGTGTTTCTCCCCAGTGCCAAGGATGCTGCTTACGGTCCTCAGCTGCAATTCACTGCCATGGCCTATAAGGAAAACAGGCCCAGAAGGCATATCCAGACCAGTTCAGAAGTGTCTGGCATAATGATAGAGGAATGGAAAACACTAGTTTGGATAAAACTTCACTAAGAATCTAGCTTTTAACTGTGCATATCCCCATTGTGAGATTTGATGGTACTGGATCTCTGAAACTTACCTGCAAGTTTAGAGTAAATTTCAGATATAGCATTAAAACTGTGACAGAGAAACTGTGTTTTGTTTTGTTTTGTTTTTTTAAGTGTTTCCCTTCCTTTTTGCTCATCCAAGGTTTACATGTGACTTATGGCTAAGCCTGGTGGTTTCCACAGTACCATTACTAAGAACTCCTTTATTGTAGAATTCGATGCTTTGGAGGGGAAGAAGAATAAGTGCTCAGTGGAGCTACTGTCTGTGTCTAAATTGGATGCTTTTTGTTGATGTCAGAAGTTGTTTCATTATTTCTAGCGGGAGTGAACTGATTTATACATACACACTAGTTACTGCTCCTCTTCACTTACTCTTCAGATGTGTACACAGAGAAGTAGACTAGTACAGATTTTGGTTTGGTCTTTTTTTTTGAGACCAAAATTTTCCAAATTAATGCCTTCCACTGTCTTATCTAGTCTATGTTGTATCCAATCTCTTGCTTTAATCTAAATGGAAAACTATAACAGTTGTCGCTTCTGTTTATTTAGAAATTATCAATCTTGGAGATTTTGGCTTCCCTGAACATAGCCATGTCAAAATTAGTCTTGATTACTGGTATGGGCTCCTAATGGAAAGGATGAAAAGAGTCTGAAGGATTTTATTTCATCGCAAGAGATGCTTTACTTTCTCTCCAGAGTCTGCTTCAGTACTAGAGCTGGCTTTGGCTGGATAAGTAGCTTTTTAGGTCCCTGAAGCTAGGGAAGACAAATCCTGCTGTTGGAATCACTCTGGTAGCTGCAAGACTGTGCTTCTCTGTTGAAAACATCAAAAATATAAACCTGAGGATGATGAGAAGAAAGAGACTTAACCGAACTGCAAGTAAAAGTGAAATTTCTAGGTTTTGACCTCCTGACTGTTGCTTTGATTTTCAATTGACTGATTGGTTGGAAGATGCTCCTGCTGAGTCTCTTGGTTTATGCATCAGGTTAATAGTGTTGGTATAGTTTCTTGTGAAAACCTGCTGACATCAATGAAGTAAAAGAATGCTGGTAGCAGATATTGATGCTACTGTTTGGAGAATGTAATTATTCTTTTATTGCTGTGGAGGAAAGTTCAGGTGCATTCATAGAGTCACTTGGGAAAGAACATGATACCTGTCTTTCTTTGTTTTAAGGGTAAAATGCATTTGTGTTGAGAGAAAAAGGGAGAAAACTGGCAACTTGGAGACTGATTTTTTTTGCCGTAGGGAAACTTAATTTTCAATTCAAAAGTATTACAGACGTACTATTTAACTACCGTCTTGTACTGTATTCACTGAGAGGGGTCTTTGTTTTCTGTTCTAATTTATTATTGATCTTTCAGGCCCACAGCAGCAGAACTTTTAAAATGCAAATTTTTCCAGAAAGCCAAGGTAAAATGTTTAACCCTACGAGTAAATTTTGCTCTGCCTTAAAATCTACATGAAATTTTTTCTCTCTTTGTCTTGATTTTTAACGTAGCAAATGTTGGTTTTGCAGACTAGAGAATACCTGATTGAAAAGCTTCTCACTAGGACACCTAATATAGCACAAAGAGCAAAAAAGGTGAGTGTATTCACATCTTTTTCTTGACTAGTATGTAAAACAAAGCAGGGACTGTTCAGTTGCCTTAAAAATTAGTTGGCTGGCTGATTCTGTTACGCAGTACTTAAGACAGTGACTGTTGAATGAATGGTTTCTGCAGCCTAGCTTTTTTAGGAAGCCTTGGGGCATTTTGGCTTCCTTTCTAGCCTTGTCAAAATGATATATGTTATTTGTTGTAATACATGATACGATTTTTTTTCCCCACTCCCTTTTACAAAGCAACAGGTGAAATGGTTGTGCAAATAAAAAATGATCTGTGAGTGTATAGGTTTATAAACTGCAGAGTTCATATCTTCATTGCTCACCCAGAGGAAGGGTGAATATGCTATAAATGGTATTTATTGAGGACTACCTGGTTCTATGGATTATTTCAAATGTGATGCCCAAATGTGTGGCTGTCGGGTCCAAACTCTCCAGAGTGCTGCTGAGTTATTCAGACAGGTGGAGCCTTATCGCACAGGTGAAGTAGTTAAACCCACAGCTATGGCATGTACTGCTGTTTCTGTGATGCCTTTGGTGCTTGTATAAATGAGCTTACCAGGTGATGTGCAGCAGAACTACCAAAAAAAAAATATCTTAATGGGAATTTTAAAATTTGGATATGAAGCAAGGTACCGTTCATAAGAGCTAACAGGAATGAATATGAATGTAGACTCCTGCTTGTGTGTGGGAAATTATGGAACTCCCTTTCTGTGGTAACTTAGCTCTCAAAGTCTCTTTGGTACGAGGAACTTGTTCAGAGACTGCTGAGTCTCTGCAGGTGACAGGGTAGTGTGCTGAGTCCAGCTTTCTAAAACCAGGCTTTCTGGGAGGATATTTTGAGGAGAGACAGGACAGGAACTGTTTCAGCTTTTGTTGGCACATCAGTTAGGCTTCAGTTACCTGGGACCAGCACTTGTAAGGTTTTCCGTTCTTTTTGTGATTACTTGTTTGGCATAATCCCAGCAACACTGAGATGGTCCTTCAGGTGGTTGCTTGTGTTTGGAAGAGACTGTCAGCAAGACCTGAATGCTTTAAGTTCCTTCTATTCTTTTAAGTAGAAGTAATTTGAGAAATCAGTGGAAATGATGGGCCTTTGTAAGAGGCTGGAGTAAAAGCAAGAATGAGAGGGCTATGGGCAAGTGAGCAGCTGAAGGTGCGGAGGAAAGCTGGGAGTAGTTCAGCTGTTTGGCCATGTGGTGGCAGCAATGCCCACATAAAAAATTATCTAACGGGGCGGAGGGGGGAGAAATCGTAGTGGTTTGTTTCTCGTTTTACATCTTGAGCTATACAGGAGAGATTTAGACATGTTATAGTACCAGGTAGATTTCAGATAGAGCATGTGCCTTGTGAGATTTGTCTCGCATCTGTATCCTCACGTCAGCTTTAGAGACTGCGTGTTAACTTATACATATGTGTATATATACTTATGTCTTTAAATAACTTAGCATCTAGAACTGCAAAATAAGTGGACGGTAGCCTCCCTTACACCATCAGAAATAGTTTTTTGAATGGCTTTTTAGAGAATTCTTTTTGGTTTGGAAGAGATGTGATTCTTAAAAAAATCAAAGCTGTGCAGTGCTAGAGACAAATTGATAGGTCTTTTAATTACAGCATAAATTGAAAATATATTTAGATTTTAGCTAGTGAAAATGCTAAATTATTTATATTTTAAAAGGACACAATATTAAAATTCATCAGGGATTTAAAATTTAATTCACTTGTTACAACTTTGCATGTAGCTGCTGTTTTAAGATACCATAAAATATACATGTATTTTAATATTAAAACTGTGGGATTTTATTTAAAAAAGCTTGTGTAAGTAGAGTTTGTTTGCTCAAACATTAACACATAAAATGTCTAAGAGGTCACTCTTGGAAGACGTAATGCCAGTAATGGAAAAAAGAATATCACCAGGGCAAGAGAAGGGAAGGAGCTGGTGTCATTGCTGCTCAAATTATCTTCTGTAGCACTTGGTGTGAAACGCCTATAACTAATGATCTGTAGCACCGATGCTAGTAAAAATTTCAGATTTGCCCTGCATTAATTTAATTTTTCTTAAATTTACCACAGGTATAATTACTTTGCTTTGTTGTCCAAAACTCTAGCCTCAGTTTAAACTTTAAATTCTTTTCTCTTGACATAGTGCTCTTGTGTTTTGCTTCTGCCTTTAAAGCTTACACTTGGCAACTGTTTTGACTAAACATGAATTCAGATCTGTTTGTGAAATCCTGAAACAAGTACACATGGTCTTGTATGTGTGAGGAAAATGTTTTATATTGTAAAGATGTCTTCTGTTTTAAAACCCACTTTGATAATTAAACAACACCTACATTAGGCATTTAAAATAGTACTTAACATCAGAGTTGTAAACTACATCTTTGCGCACATGTTCCCCATCCCTGTGTTTCTTTGGTTGCTTTCAGTTCTGCTAAATTTAAATTAGGCCCTTCTTCCTGGCCTTCTCCTAGTAATTAAGGACAACACTGACACACTTCTGGAATTGACTTGTCCAGGAGGAACATGTCTTGTCTTTTCCTGTGCAAAACCTCTTTAAGCAAATACTGGCACTGATCCACAGAAATGAATGTTACACCATGAAACTTCTTACTGGCAATTCTGGGTTTTGTTACTTTGAGTACTCACTGGTGAGAGCATTGCTGGTGCCAGGAAGAACTGGAGAGAAGGCTGTGGTGAATGGTCTGAGCTCGGTGTGGTATGATAAGTGGGGACATTGAGGCCACACTTTGGTCATTGACGGGAGTGTGGGAGCATTGATTGCAGCCTCTGCCTTGCTGGATGTGATGATAGAGCAGCCTTCACTGTCCTGCTTGGATCAGACTGCGCTCACCTCTGTTATACAACCACTTACCAGGAGTTTAGATACACTTTTTGTTAACATGTGTTGAAGCAGTTTTAATTTTGAACTTCACGTTAAGTTGTTTCGTTTGGGATTAGAATTACTATATTGGAATAGAGGAAATTTGAAACAGCTTCCAGAATTCCACTGTCAGTTTTGAAATCTTGTCACACTAAAAAATTAATTATAACTGTAAGTACTCTGTATGCACAAAGGCCCTGGGTCAATTTTGTGGTTATATAATCTTGTTTCTTTAATTCTGAAAATCTCCTGCATGACTGCCACTTTTACAAAGTGAAAAGGCAAAAACATGTATCTGCATTTCATTGTATTGCTGTCTGAAGTGCTACTAGTAGAAAAAAAAAAAAAAAATCTGAGTAATCATTGAGCTCGAATTCTGTTTCTGTGAAGGTGATATTGGTCTGCACTGTTAATAGAAGCTTGTTAGACCTCAGAGTTGTAAGTTACTGAGAAAAACCTGTGACAGCATAAAGGGATGATTAGTGGGAGTGATACCAGTTTTTATTAAAACTTCAGTAGCAATACCATTACTGGTGGGCTGGAATTCTAGCTCTCCAGTACAGTTAATTTAGGGAAATGATCATGTTACCTTATAGAAGAAATTAACAATCCCCTGCATTTAATGAGGAAAATATCTTTAGATCCCAGATTTCTTGAACAGCTCTGACAGCATGATTGGACCTCAGCAAGACATCCATATGCAACATTTCCTGTTTCAGTTGTGGGTTTGATCTGATCGACACACATCAGTGATGATGGGTGTTAGTACAGCTGGACTCCAGACCTTTTGAAAAGCAGAGACCAATGTTAGTTTGAGCTCAGATTATTAATAAAAATGTGTATATGTTGCTGTGATTCTTTACACTTTAAAAAATGCTTGTTTCATTAATGCTGATGTATAAAGAGAAGGGATATGTTTTTTACTGAAACACGGTTTCTGGAAAACAGCAGCTGAACTATAAGAATGTATTTGGTAAGGTTTTGTGGGGGGAAGGCCTCTCCATCACAGAGAATTAATTGTTCAGTTTACCCAGAATGCCATTACAAATAAAAAAAAAGTAGTGCAACTGTTTTTATATTGTTGGATATTACTAGAAATAAACAGAGGAGAAATTGGCTTTCAGACCATGTTGTTTTCTTTGTTTGTTTTCAAGAAGTTCTTGGAAGTAAAACTTAATGGAACCACTTATTACATAAAATGTAAATTTGAAAAAAAAATCGCATAATCAGAAAGCAATGCCTGTGTTAGTGAGCAGCAGAAGTGGAAAGTTTTTTAAGGGGCAAACACATGCAGTTGCATCAGCTTTGTTTTAACATTTCAGATAAAGGGAAAAGATTGCTGTCAGCTGTTCTGCCAGGTATACTTAAATGCAGTTGTCCCATAAGAGAAAAGGAACTTAATACAGTTTGTCCATCCTTTCTTTCATAAGGTGCTTTTACACTATAAGAGCATAGAGTTTGTGAGGCTGGATTCTGTGCCCTCTCAAATGGAGCCAATCTAATACAGAATAGATGAGTTTTAAGACAAACTATGGAATAGTTGGCTCAGTTGAGTGTCTTTTGTACTTCAGATGGCCAAAAGCATCTCTACAATAACTTGATTACTTGTTATGGCAAGGTTTAAAAGCTCACACATGATTCATCATAATCATTAAAAAGTAACCCTCTTCTGTGTTGGATAGTGTTTTCCAGTTCATGGGCTGTCATGGTTCAACTTCAAAATTCATTTGTGTGGTCGATGAGTCACTGTCTCTTGTGTCACAGCATTGATCTGCTCGTTAGCTAATGGTGTGTTCGTGACCTCTTCACTTGTACAGAAATGTCCATGTTCTTGACTAATGTGAGGCTGGTGTATAATGAGAACTTTTCTGATTAGACAGGTAGCTTTAAATATTTGGCATGTATCTGAGCTGTTGAAACTATCCTCCAGTACTGAAAGTTTCATTTCTATAAAGTGCAAGTGTTGTGTATTCTTACACATGCTGTTAAAGGTCTCCTGGTTAAAGAATCAAGACAGGATAAAGGAAATCCAGGCTTACATGATGCTGGTTTTAGATTCTTTGATCAGAAGCTATGTCTTGTAACTAACCAAAAGATAATCTTATTTTATTGTCCTATTTTTGAATGATTTGGTTTTCTGTTCCTTGCTGAGAATTTGAAGAAGGTGTTTGTTTTATCTCTTTGCCTTCTGAGAAATGAAGCCTCAAACACTTCACTTGCATGACATCCAAACCCAGATTGCCTCTCTTGGATTTGAAATGGTGTCCTAAGTAGAAAGTGACCCAATGGAATTGGTTGTTATTAAATCTGTTCCCAGTCTATAGGCCAAATCAGTGTTCTGTCAATGCAGGTAGGGACAGCTGGCTTGCTTGGGTTGCCTTAGTGTCCAGAGGTGTGCACTCTGGCGCAAGGTGGTAGAAGAAGCCTTTCTGCGTGTCTTTGTTGCTAAAAGTGATGAGGGGTTTTGGAAGGATGGGGAGGTGTGTGTTACTTGTGGTTTTGTACCTTTTGGGGAAGACTGTCAGGAAGGTCATGCAGGGAGATGAATTGCAAAGAGGATTCTGTACATGCAAGGTGTCTCAGAAGTAAGTTGCCATCTGTTGCCATTTACTGAAAGACTAAGGGAATAGCTATGTGAGAATTTTTGTTTCCATATGGAGAAGTTAAACCTTTAGCCTTCCTAGTTCTAAAAAAATAAATAAATTGAAGGGAGGGAAAAAAGGGGGGGGAGGCAGGCGCAACACTCTGAAGAAAGTGAAAAGCAAATGTTTTCCTGGTTAGACATTGTAAAGCTTTTAGAAGTACAACACTGAATAATTGCATGCCCTTTGTTTTGACTCTCGTCCCCTAACGCTTACGCTTTATATTGGTGATATTCTTGAAGTTCCTGGGGAGAACTGCAGGGAAAGTACCGGTGAGGCAGGACATCCTTGAGATTGTGCTACCCAGTGGTATTACAGGGACTTAATTTAGCTGAAAAGTGCTCTTGGCTCAAGAAGTTGAAATTATGGCTGGAGTTGAAAACTTCAAGGTTTTAATCAGAACAGGTAGTTTAAGGCTAGCAGAGCAGAAAGATGGACTGGAATAGCAATAGTTTGTATGCCGAGTCCAGTTTCTGTTTAGCACTGAAAAGCAGCTGCACGAGAAGATTATTCAAAATGTGCATCTGTAGGTAAAGTTACATAGTAAATGAAGTGCAAGGGGAAAAATGTCAATGGATGACAGATGTGTGGTCCCAGCTGTGCTGTGTGGGAGCCACCAGCAGCAGAGGGCAGCCGCATCCAGCGCTGGGAGAGCCGTGCTCGGTTAGGAGTGGCTCCAACTCTCTGAGTTTTAAATGCCATGGACTGATGAGTGCATGCTGCTTCTTGATATCTGTCTAAAATATCTATCTAAAATAAAAACTAGGGGTTTATAAAATTGGATTCTATAAAAATTGAAGGTTTATGTTCGCTGTTTTCATGTTCATATGTAACTTTTTGGAGAACTGCACTCAAGGTTTTGTATTTTTTTTAAATATCTTGAATAAGCCTAGGTCTCTTTAAAGTCTGTGCAGAGTGCAGAATGTATATTCTAGTAATTTCTCCTGTGTGCATAAATAAGTGGAAACCTTGCAGAACATAGAAAAGGGAAGAAATCGGAATTTCACCTTGAAATGGTATTTTCAAGCCTTTGAGCTTGAAAGAAGGTGAAAATCATAGTAAATTCTTCTTTGAATTCTATAGTAGTAGGCTATTTTCCTAAATGCTATTTAACATGCCTATATTGTTGATAGTGAAACCCATAATGAGTCTTCTACTATTGAGTAAGGAAGGCTCTACGTGAGGCTGTGTTTGTCTACTTTCTTCTTCCCTCTGGTTATATTAGGAAAGTAAATGGCTTAGATGATAGAAAAGGATGATGGAGCTGGAAAATTCTGATTATAAAAGAGAAGGATCCAGTGATCCCTCTAACATAAAGCCTTTTAGTAATGAGTCACCATTGTGATGCCCATTCATCTGAGCAGCCAGAAAAGATAACCAGAAGTTCTGAAGATCTGGATCTTTATCCATCTTCTTCATCTTTTAGAGTATCAAGTTACTTTGCCAATTTACTGTATTTAATTGACTTCCTTTGATTCCTGCAGGTACCTTCTTGGCCTTAGCACCTTGATTTGACTGGGGGTGGAGGATGGGGCCAGGCAGGGAAATAAAGAGGATATGAAACAGCCTCTCTGCATGTATGAATGAGCCATCAGGTCATGCCTGGTAGTCCATTTGGGATTCCTTGGTTCTAAGGTGGTGTTGCTTTTGAGAAACAATGCAACTCCTTTGCACAGTTGATTGAAAACATCCTCCTCGGCACAGGTACATATTCATGCCTAGAAGGACTATTGTTAAAATGTCAATTAAATAAATATTTGCAGGTAAAAACACTTAGTAATGAAATTTATGTAGTGGAACTAATAAAGGGAGAAATAATGTCTGAAAACCAAAAATCATACTGAATTACTAAATTTGCACATTTCCCTTGTTACTAAGACTTCAGCAAAACACTGCAATTTCTCAAAACAAAATCAATTTCAAGTTTTGGAGCAAAGATAATAAGTATGTTGCAGCATTTATGTAAAACCTCATGGTTTTGGAAAGCAGAATTAGGAGGGCAGGGAATTACCTGCACTTGTTTACAAGATGTTTATGTGACAAAAAAATGTCTGTAGTTTGAGCTGCTGCATTTTGCTGTCTCTAAGCAGCATTATCCCAGCAAAAGTGAAAGGAGAAGGAAGGCTTTGGACAGAGAATCCCTCAAGTGGGTGTGGAGTTGGTACACAGAGCATCTGTACCCATTTTTCAGCATTACCTCTAGAGATGTGGGGACATGCTCCCTCCCCACCTCTCCCTGAGCCTTTGGTGGCTTTGTTTTTCTCTCACTGATCGCTCCCCTGTACTCCAGTCCTAAACCCTGAGTGTAGGTAAGATTTCATGGCAGTCTTCTCAACTGATGCCCTTGCCCTTGGCTGTCACACCTGTTATCATGTGAGCATGATACTGTTTGTGTTCAGCTATCAAAACAAACCAGAATCATAAATACTTAAAGCAAATGGTCTTTTTTAAAAACAGATTTGTATTCTTTGTTGACTTGTGCTGTGTTATCCCTTAGAAAAGGGTGCTCTTCAAGAACCAATAAAGAGAGCTGAAGATGTCCTGTTCAATGCAGAATTATCAATATCCTTTATGCATTACTCTTTCATGAAAGAAAATGTGATGATCTTACATTTCTTGACTTCAACTTGCCAGTGTAATTGATTCTAATAGTGATTAGAAGTGGAAATTTACACAAAGATGGTGAAGAATCCTGGATTTACAATTCTTAAATGACTTGGGTGCCTTTTCAGTTTTAGCAGTAGTTTGTGCTGCATTTAGCAAAACAAATATTTGCAAGTTTGTGTCAGTGACTCAAATTTTCCCTGTTGACTTATTTCCTTGAAGGTAATTATAAATGTTCCATAAACGTGACGTTGCATACTTCAGAGCAAACAATAAATAGCTGTTTTGGAAGGGTTTGCTGGAAGGTTGTGATTACATATTTTTATTCCAAAAGTGGTATAGTTTAAATTTTTGAAGAAACTGATTGTGAGATCAAAACTTAATTTATGAAAGTTTAATCCCGAAGTAAATTAAATGGTTTTGGCTACTATTTTACTATGAAATTTTAAATGGGATAACAGTGTTGCCATGTTTTGCAAATGCCATTTGCGTTTGACTTAGAATTGAAGAATTCAGTTGGAATTGACTTGGAATTGAAGGATTTGATGTTCCTGTTACCTTTCTAGTGAGATAAGATATATATATGCGAGAATATTGTCTGCTCTTACGTTTACTGACTCAGGACATACTACCTGAAGTGTTAATGAAACCTCATCTCCTCCCACAGTAAGGTCACCTTGGAATACTGAAATTCAGACCTTTCGGACTGAGACTTTAGGGCATAGGAGATGTGTACCCCCAAAATTGTGTTTGCTTCCTAGGAGCTTCCCTATGTTTTTTCAGTTGAAAATTTCTCTTGTTTCACGTAGAGAATATGCATACCAGAAATACCTGAAGACATTTTTCAGGAACTGAAAAACCTTAAATCCTCTGTGTCCTTTCAGTCAGCAATTTGGACAGAACCTAAGCATGGTTGTACAATGTAGAGAAGAAATAACCACTCATTTAATGTGGAGTATGAACAGTAACTTTTGCAAAATTTCGAGGTTTGGGACCAGCCTTACCTATCCCTTTCTGCATACCTGAATTTTTTCCCCCAAGAAAGTTTCTGAGGATTTGGATCTTTTCATACCATGAATAATTATCCCAGAATTAGTTTCTGTGCCAGATGATATTGTTGCTGTCAAAGCAGTGTCTTAGGCCTGCCTGTACTTCTAAAAAACAAACAAACAAACAAAACCAACAATAAGAATCACAACCAAACAAGAAGGAAACAAAACCAAAAAATAAACCAAAAAAACCCCACACCCCAAAAAACCACAACCAAACAAATCCCACACACAAAAAAGCCACCGCCCTTCCCTTTTCCTGCATATGAAACACTTAAGGTTGTGAAGCACTGGAACAGGTTGCCCAAGGAAGTGGTGGAGTCACCATCCCTGGAGGTGTTTAAAAGTTTTTCAGGCCATGGTGTAGTGCTAGAGTTAGGTTACAATTATTTTAATGTTCTCTTCCAACCAAAATGATTCTAGAAGTTTTGGTGAGAAAAAAAAAAGTTCCAGTTGTGTAAAGCACATTCAGGTTTGCAGAGTTTTCGTGGCTTGCATCAGAATAAAAATGAGACTTTGCATTACAATGAACTCAGGGGAATGTAAGAATAGTCAACAGTGAAGGAATTAGGATGTTCACATGAGCAGTGAGTCTGGGTGGGATGGGAACCAGCCTTCTCCTGAGACAGTGCCTCAACTCTTGAACAAAAGATGATGTGCACATGTGGGAATGTATGCTCTGTTTTGGACCTCAGATTTTATTTTATTTTATTTCTTTCCAAAAATGTGATTACAGTGTAGATGTTCTTATGCAAAAAGACTGATAACTCTGTTGCATTAAAATATGTTGCAGAAAGTGACTTCTCCATGGTCTGCCTTTTACCTCAAGTGCTAGGCTGTGATTAAATAGGTAATGGTTTTAAGCAAAAGGCTTGTGCCATCATTGGATAGATGTGATACGCTGATTTCCCTCATTGCATTGGAATGCTAGTAAGTGCATAGGTGTGGGGATTGAAAATTGCTTTTGTATTGTCGGAAACATTCAGGAAAGGTTTGCGAGAGGCCTAACGGTAAAAATTATAAAATCTGATTGCTCTACAGGCTTAAGATGTGTATAGAAGGAATCAGAGTGGGGATTTTTGAGAGAAAAATACATGGAGCAAAATGTTTGCTAAACCCAAAATTGTGTTCAATATGTCCTATTTCTGCCTATAAAATAACTGGCATGGTAACTGGCATTGTAAATGCTTCTCATGAAGTTGTATGAGAAGTGAGTGAAAGGAGGGGAGTCAGGACACAAAAAACTTCACCATATCAATTACCAAGTAATATTGGCACTTGAAAGAGTAACTCATATCTGTTCCATAAGAACTTTTGGAATCTGTGTAACGGGGGAGTCCTGTCTCCTATAAGACCCATTACCACAGTCGCAGGGAAAGGTGAAGATATTAGCATCAGTAGACTGGTGCTTCTCTTTTCTCCTCAAAGTCAAATCTGGGGTCTTACTAAGACAGACTGCAAAAAATTAAAAAGGTGAGGTGTTTAAATAACCACCTTGTCATTCCTGCTCTCTGGGGCATGTGTATGTTTTGAATGCTGTACTAGCAGATGTAGCTGAAGGACATCAGTGGTAAAAACAAAAGACAATTTTATCTCAAGAAAAAGCAAACCCAGTTGATTTGTTGAACTGCAGTATTTCCAGAAGGATTTGTGTTTAAAAAAAAAAGGAAAAAGAAAAAGTATTGATTGCCTTCTGTAGATATGGAAGTGCAAAAAATGGAGAACAGCTCTGACTAGTTAGATATTAACAGGGAGCAGTGTCAGGGTTCCGCAAAGACTTTTGCAGCTGGTTGGGATCTACATGTCTGCCTCTCTACAGACATTCAGGAACAAATTACTTTTTGGCTCTAAGTTACCTATATATGGAGAGTGGCAAGGTGCTTTCCATGTCACTGAAATGTTTAATGCTCATTAATGCCAACAATTTTGATTACACAAATTTAATTTTCAGGTCACTGTACTCTTTTGAGGAGCAAAGTTAATGTTTTAAATCTTTCCAGGACTCCATCCCAAATATTCAGTTCCTGGAGACCTTAATAGGAATAGCTTAAATAATTGATAATGGGAAAGTCAAGATTACTAGTTCAGTCATCTTCCTGTAGAACAAGGAAAAAGACAATAGCATAATATTACATTTACTAAAAGAATGGATTTTTAATGTGGTCTAGACCATGTGCTGTACCATGTTTTATGGATGTATGCAGTGGTATCCAACAGTGTGTCCTTGTTATGTATTTTTAAAATTAGGCACTGAAACAAAATAATAAATATGTAAGTGGGCCCAGTTCTTTGCTTTTTTCAATAGTTGTGAATAAGGAAGTAGAAAGACCTTAATATTGAGAAAATGTTTGTTCCCTTCTTTGTCACCCTACAAAATTAAACTTGTAAAAAGATTGCAGAAGCAAAAGAATCAGTGATGAATAATAGATTCTTCTTTCCCCAGTCTGTAACATCTACACGTAACAAGCACATCAGTGCCTAGAAGACAACAATTTATGTTTTTCCTTCTTATGCTGTAGCCTGCTTTTCACCTGGCTTTGGGAAATGTGGGCAGCTTCTGCATTCCGATGCTAGAGTTCTCTCTCTGTCAGTCTGATTTGGGCCACCCTCCGATGGATGGGATTTACAGTTGCCCTGTTCATCTGATTAAGCAGACATTCTCCTGGAAAGCCGATACATACTATTGTTGGCTGGGAATGTTAACTTAGCTATATCCTACTTTAAAAGGGTGAGGACAAATAGTTCTGTCAGCTGCTTAATTTATTCTTAAGTCTTTGTGATTCTGGTGTATACTGGAATAATCTGTAAACAGCAAAACATATACAACAATAGTAATAATATCATGCTTAATAGTTTTGTGGTACTGATGATTTTTTCGCTCACTAAATTGTCTGAGTGTTCTCTGTTGCAGCTGATGTTCATAATGTCTCTCTTCCACAGCTGTGAAACTGTTGTCAGTGACTTGTTAAGTTTTTCCTCCTACAAACTGCTTTTGGTTGTAGATTACAGTGTTCTTAGCTGCTTTTGTGTTGGCTGCAGTTTCAGGCAGACAGACAAGGTCCTCTCTAGATGCTGGCCATGGTCAAAGAGGGACGAGACCCTTGTGATCACCCTCTTATATGGGGGGTATGATGATTATGGGATGGAATACTCAGTTGGTCAGTTTTAGTTACCTGTTCAGTCCGCCCCTCCTTCCAAATATGTCCCGTTAGCAGTTAACCTTGGTTACCATAGTAACAAATTTAAACATGAGCTTCTTCAGCATTCTGTTGGTCCTCTTACCAGCACCAAGTACAGTGTCTGAGAAAAATATGCAGGTACTTAGAAAGCAATTAGCTGAGAGGGAAATTCGCTAAAAGAGAAACTGGTCTTGTTTTTAACAAAACCAGGACAGTGGGACTTGGGATACCCTCCGAGGCGTTCATCGTGTTGCATTGTCTCTCTGAATTTGTGTAATAATATCTTTGCTGTTTGAAAAGATCTTGATGACGTTATTGCTGTCTGTGTCAGGGTTTAACACCAGCTGGTAACTAAGAACCACAATGCTCACTCACTCCTCCTCTCACCCCCTAAGAAGGGGAGAGAATCGAAAGGAAAGGGAGAAACTCATGGGTTGAGATAAAAACAGTTTAATAAGGCAACAAAATAATAATGTACTACTACTGTTATAATAATATACTACAACTACTGCATTAATTTTTATATATATATATATATATATATAATAAATTATACTTAGTGCAGTTCCTCATGAAACTCCAGCTGTGCTGAACAGGCAGTTGTGGAGAGGAGGGGACCATGGTCGTGAACAGCTAATCCCAGTGAGACGAGAAAGGCCCAAGGGCCAACTGCAAAATGGCAGGATGGCAAAAGGGTGAACTAACAGTGAACTCCAAGCAGAACTATCCGAACTAAGCAGAAAATCTGGATGGAACTGAACTGGAACTAGCTGGAAATGCCCACTCCAGTTATATACTTAGCATGACACGAAGGGTAAGGAATAGTTCATTGATCAATCTGAATGTCAGTCCAGGTGCCATCCTATCTGTGCCCCCTCCTACCAGTTTGCACCTGTCACTCACAAAGGCCAAGATATCAGCGAGTTCCCACATTCCTTTCATACCAAATCTGAAGCAATAGAGAGCTACTAGAAGAAAAACATGAACTCTATCCCAGAGAAAAGCTGTGTTATCTCATTATTCTTACACTGAACCCAAACCGAAAGACACTGCTAGATAAGAATAAAAGTTTTTAACTACATGGAAAATTAACTCAATTTCAGTCAAACCATCACACTGTTTGTGTGATGTCTTCAAATCTGTTGCTGTTTCTGTTAGATTTTCCGTGGGTTCCTGCAGTGACCCAGTGGGGCTGAGATAATTGGCAAAGCACAGGTGAATACTTTGTGCAGGGGTGAACACAGCTTTCTATAACCTTCCATCAGTAGCCATCTGCTTTATCTTCTAGATAACAGTTGGGTGTTACGTAGGCCATCAAGTCCCCATGAACTTTCCTCATTGTTTCTATGTAGTGTTTTTTGTGTTGGCCCATTGCAGCATTTTCTTTAACAAGCTGCAGCAGTAGCTTAAGCTTCCCACTGCCAAAGGAAAGGATTTGTAAGCTTTGCCATAGGGGACTGTGGTTTGATGGGAGAAAATGGGATAATAATTTCCCTCCCGCTCCCCTGATGGGCATACTGTAATGTTTTTGCTACAAATGCTTGACACCTGAGGCACAGATTCCTGTTGTTGCATTGTGCAATGTGAGTGCTTAACAGGCTACAGTTCAGTACATGTATGTATTTAACTATTCTTCAGCAAAATAATTCTGTGTGTTGCACACCCATTCTTGTAAGTTGAAAGGAAACAATCAAAACAGTGAAGTATGTGAAAATGTCACCTCAAGAAACACTCTGTTTTCACCTTGATGAAGATGCATTTCAGAACAATTCTGGCAGTGGTGCCACTCTGTGATTGTTTATCTTTGTTCCTTTTTTCTTTTCTTCTTCTCCCGGACCTGTTATAATGGCTCTTAGTGTACTTGCTGGAAAACGTTTTTCCTGTGTTGAAGGTTGTTTAGGCCTGTAAGGACAAAAGGAATATAGAGAGATTTACCACACTCTGTGATGAACACTTCAAGAGTAATCCAAAAGGTTGGAAAGACTTGATTGTGATGAAGGAAAGATCTTCTGAAGATTTTAGTGTAGTGAAAAAAGCTTAGAGCTGATGATAAATTGCATCCTAGCAAACTAGGACTTGCGGTAGCACAAAAGACAAGTGTTTGGTGGACAAAGACAAGTGTTTAAGAAGGATCTATTTCTTTAAGGCACAAAATTGCTTTAATTTTATCCCATGGTTATCAAAAGGTCCTAGGACTTCTAACATTATTTAAAGTCTTGATAAAGCAAACATGATGTGAAAATAGGATTACTAGAAATGGGGGAAGGATTGTCTTCATGCTTACTTTTTCTTTTCTAAGCAAAGATATAACTGGTCAGTGCTGGAGCTTATTGCTTGGATTGATTGGGAATGTTCTTAAAGTCATACAGATAATCATGGTCTAATAAACTGTATCAACATTGCAGTAGGTGCTGACCCCTTCAACTGAGTCGTATATAATGTGGTGCTACTGTCGTCTCCAAACTCTGCAGTTGTCGTTATGGTGCTTAAACGCTTATCCTAGATGCATCCCTTCTGCAAACACAGATAATATGTTGATATAATACTAAACTGTTTTTTCCTGAAGTAAAATTGTACTTTTTAGTTGAATATTTGATACCAGTGTATCCATGCTATCAAATGTTTTTCAATGCTCCTGTTTCTGTGTCAAAACATGAAATAACAGGGATAATGCTATTTATGTTTCTTGCATGAAGAAAAGAGGTATTTATATGAGGAAGTACCATATAAAAAAAAGGGTACTGGAAGCAGGTAGTTCAGTTTCCTCACCCTGGAAAATGTGTGCTGATACATAATGTTCATTGTATAAATGGTGAAAAATCTGCAAAGATACTTAGGAGAAAGTTTGTTTTATGCTGAAAAGCCAACAATATATGTATAGTGTTTGCACATAGGAAAAAAAAATATTGAGCTTAATACTGAAAGGCTAGTATTGGGGCTGACTAAAACAAGAAGGAATGACAAAAGATTGTGTGACAGATTTAAAGAACTTAAACTAACATGCACGAGAAAGGGATTGAAGACAAATGTATGCTGTGTCTGGATATATTTTCTCCCTGTTCATATTTATGTCTGCATCACTTTTTGGGGAATTGACAATGCTTTCTTACCACAGATGATTGGGGCAACTACTGAAAATTGTATTCCAGCACCTCCTCTTGTGCTGGCTCCAGTGCTTGTGCTAGCTCATGATCAGCTAAATTAAAAAGCTGATTTGGCTACAGGCTGTTTTCTGTGTTAATTTTTCAACTGAGTCATCTACACAGCTGTAAGAGCACAAACGAAGGCTTAAGGAGAGGTGGTGTGGCAGATTGTGCACTCCAATTTTGATGCTGCATTGTAAAGGCTTTAGAGTACGTGGTTCTGAGGATCCTGAGGGATTGCTGCTGCCAAAACAAGATGATCCAACTTCCCTTTCACTGCCCCTTTTGTTTCTGCCTCTTTGCTTACAGTCTTTGCTGTTTGACCTCAAGATGGGCTGAGGTAACCCACAAGTCTTGCAAAAAACTTGTTTAGAAAAGAAAAAAATAAAGACTAGTTTTTCTCCCAGGCAGGTGGGTTGAGTCACTGTACAACCAGGTACATTCCACTGCAGCCCTGATTAATGTCTCAGGATTGTCTCTTATCACAAGAGCAGACTAGTAGATTGTCTCAGTTGTCTTATCCCTATAAAGTGGATCTCTGTGGCAAATTCAAAGCCTAAAAAGCGTTAGCTCTATAATGTAGGTTTCATTCCTTTACTTCTTGTGTATTTTTGCTTTTTATTAATGTGAGCTGAATATGGTAAAATGCTAACTGTCTCCTGAAATACCTCACGTGTGTTACCACCTATATGCTCTGGAAAAGACAGTAGAAAATCTAAAGGGAAGCAGTGCTGTACTATTAATAGTATCAAGTCTGTTATGATACATTTCTGTTACAACAGAAATTTAAGCTAATGTGTTTCCATCCAATATGTGATATTAGAGTTGTGCAGGTTTATGATGAAGAGACAATTATTTTATTTGCAGACCTGATGCGCTGCTCTTGCGCTGTCCTGCACCAAGGGTACATGCCCTCCCTGTGTGACCGAGTCTTTGTGGCTTCAAGCAGAACTGAGCCTGAGCAAAATCACTGTTAATCAAAAATTGTGCAAATTAATTTGCTAAGTAATGCAAGTGTTAAGCACACTTACCAATAAAAAGGAGTCATAGACAAAAACTTCACATTTTTGGAGGTTGAATAGGTTTGGTACTTTGCTATAGCTGAAATTATTATTTCTTTCCCGTGAATGTGTGTGCTTGTGGGAATCAGTCTGATTGAAACAAAGTACAAGTCTAAACTATTGTTTTTTCTATCTTCAGACACCTTTCAAGAAAATAATGTAATTGAACACGATACTTTATTTTGCAGAAACTTACTCTCTTTTCCCTGAGCCATTTGTTTATTGCTTATTAAATGGCAATCTATTGAAAAACTTGAAATGCACTCCATCTTCATCAGTAAAGCTTTCTCCCATAACTCTCTGCCAGCTCCATTAAAATCATTCTAGTTAGAATAAGTCTTCAGAACAGCTGAAAATGGGTGTAGAAGAGGTGCGGATTAGTGCATAACGTAGTGTGTGAGTGTGTCTTTAAACTACTCTGTTCTGTTCTGTTCGAAAAGTGTGCTGTTGGCTGTGGCTAATGTCCTCTCAGTTTTGTGTATTACTGTTGGGAGAATGCTTGTGCTGTTAAACAAAATCCTATGTCAGGTCTGTACCTTGAAGGATCACAAATGATACCCACAAGCACCAGGCAAATTGCCTGCTGTGTTACCTTGTATCTGTGCTAATCCCTGATGATAGAGACAGTAAGAGACCATTGATTGTGCCTGGGCTGATTGCAGCTGAGAAATTGCGGTGCTATTGCTTCTGTTGACTTTTGCTTGGTTCTCCCTCCCAACCACACAGAAGCTTCTTTTACCAAGCTTTGAGGCAGCCAGAGCTAAAATGGCTGTGTTAGGAGCCTGGTATGGGAAATGGGGAAAGTAGTGCAGAATTCATCCCTCAGGTAATGGAGCAGGGCATTCCCCCACGTCCTGCATAGGTTTCCCCTCTTCTCCATTTCAAAGGAGCACAAAATACAGTGAAGCTGAGTAGGACACTCTTATTTGGGCATGCAGGGAAGAAGTGTAATGGAGGAATTTCATAAGGACTGAAGAAGGGTACATAAATGTGCTGAGGTTGTGGAAACTTCACTACTTTCTGTAGTTTAGTCTTATATGTGCAAAAAGGAAGGGAGAGGAGCAGATGGGTGTTGAAGGAAGGAAGAGTGCAGACAGACACCAAGATACCTACATGTGTATATACGAGGTTTTGAACGAAGGCTCCTAAGTTCTTCTTGTTGTGGTGTCAGGCCAGCCAGCTCCAAATTGTGCTTGGTCCAAATCCAGTAGAGAAATAGCTTAAGTGCCCAGCTCTCTAAGAACAGCCACTTTAGAAAAAATGTATTCGTGTCGCATCTCCCAGCTTTCTAGAAGCCCATGAGCTCAAACTTCTAGTGTCTTATACTGCTTTCATGCCACACGTATCTTACTGAAGTACTACCTAATGGGATTTAGAAGCAGCTGGGATCTGTCACACGCTGTATCTCTCCTCACGTTGTGGTTTGCAGCAACTGGAAGGAGTTAGGGCAAGGTTAATACCAGTTCATTCTTTGTTTAGGTTTCATTATTTTGAAAAAAAAAAAAAGTAATTTTTCTAGTATGAAATAACTTTTTTTTTTTTTTATTTTTTTACACACCTTCCTGTTTGGTGAGGTAGCTGTGCTGGCAGAATGGGTTTCCATCACCGTCATCAACCATCAGAACAGTAGAACCAAGTTAATCAGTGCTCCCATATTCTTCAGTATTCTTCAGTGCGAGACATTAAAACACCACAGAGACAGGAATCTGTGAAACCAGAGTTGAACCAGGCTCTTATATTTTACTCTGGATACTGGCAAACAGGATATACAATTTTGAGCTGAGACCATCTATTTCATAATCTTTTTTTTAAAAGTTATTTTTATAAGGTGTCTTCTCCAGCTGTTGTTCTTGGCCTGAAACTGATTTTCTGCCTAGTTCTCCCTTTTGTGTGCTGTGAACATTTAATGCTTTTTTCCTTTCCTTTTCCAGCCTGTACTAATGTACAAGCTGCTTTCCTGAATAACTTTTTTCCTTTTTTATAATTCAAAAGGATACGCTTTAAGCCTTACAAATGTATAGTGCTGGGGAGCTCACCTGTATGAGCATTTGAAGATGTGCAGTGGGAACTGTATATTGGTTCAGTAATGTGAAATAATTAGAGAAACTGATTCTCATCTAAACAGCAGTGGGGCTGCTGCTTATTGTGCTGTGCTTCCAGCCGTCTCATGAGTCTCATAAATGCAGGCCAAGGTGTGAGAAGAATTGTTGGATGTTCTTTTGTTTTGCTCAAATAGGCTAAATGTGATCCAGGGAAAACAAATGTGTTGTCAGGCTCTGAAAAAGAGCAACATGTGATCAGAAGAGTATTTGATTTTCAGATTTAGCTGCTGGATACTCCTGTTAAGCCTCATTAGACTGTTTGATCTACAGGAGTTTGCCCAGATAGTTTGGTGTGTCGTGTGCCTGCCTACCTTCTCAGGTTGCATATGGCTCTTTTTTTTTTTTTTTTAAATAAGGATACTTTTTACTTTTTTTACTTTTAAAGTATTCCTAGCACCTTTATAGATTGTAAAGCTTCTTAGCAGAACAATTAAAGTTTGTAAGACTTGTGTCCCAAGGACAAACTTGCCTGTGTAACTTTTGCTTCCCTGAATAGCTTCCTTTCATTTACAGTGTTAGTTCATAGTAAGCAGTTGTTATCTACCTGAGTTTGTTCCTAAGCAGTTGTAAAATATACCCAAACCCCATTTCCCTATATGAATTTTGCATAGCTTAGCTGTTCCACTGGCTTAAGGATGACCCCTGAGATCAGATATTATTCCAATATGCCAATGACTCCTCCAGCAAAGTAATGAAAACATATACAATAAAAATAAAGAAGAACTGCTCATTAACCAGAACACTTATTAAAAACTAAATATGTATGTGTAATGCTGAATACTTAATATTTTTGGTAGGTCAGACGGGTTCCAGGTTCCAGTGGCCACCTCCATAAAACAGAAGATGGGGACTGGGAATGGAGTGATGATGAAATGGATGAGAAGAGTGAGGAAGGCAAGGCTGCTGTTTCTCAGGAAAAGGTAACTTTTGTTTGTGCCAAGATGTTTACGCTCTTTAAAATATTCTGTATTAATGTTAATTATTAGTATTTCTGCATCTGTAATGCATAAAGCTGCATAGCTCATATCTCATTACATTTGTTTTCCAGTCACGAAGGGTGAAAGAAGAGGAGAGCACAGAGGTAAAAATATCTTTATAATTTTCTTCCAAGTGTTTGAGTGAAGGGATTTCTTTTTTCATTTCTGTTGTTAGAAATGTGAATTGAGGCAGGAGTGTTGTTCTGCAGCCTTGTGAAGTACTGGTGAAGATAGAGCTGTATGCAGGTGGGCCTGTAACAATTGAGCACACACGGGATAAAATGGGTAGGAAATTTAAAGTCATCTTATGTTTTTGCCCAGGAGAATTGATTGAGATAGGTAATGTGCCTGTTTTTAATGAATCTCCATAACTGGATCACACTAATTGTTGTCTTTTTGTCAGAGTAATGATGACTGTTTTGGAGTAACCACAAGGTCTCAAAATAATTTTTCATTCTCAGGACTCATATCGTGACATGTAGCTTGTAACTGAAATGGTTTATCCTATATACAGTAAAATAGTTCAGTACCATATTGAGTTTCATGGCCCTATGCTGAGAGTGTGGGTAGCATCACTGCTATAAATTATTGCTTAACAGGATTACTGGCTTACAGCCAAAGTGCTTTTTTAAAGATGTCTGTTCCTTGGGTGGGTGACACTTGCTGCTTCCCCTGCGATTTTACATTCTGTCCTTTTCATTGGTGTCATAGAAATCTTCTAAAAGACTAACAGCTTCCTGCCATGTTTGGTCCTGTTAGCTTCTGGGATGACCCCAGTCTTCCCATTGCAGAGCTAGTTTACATAGTGCTTTAGCATCTGAGATGTCTTATGGAAGCTGAGTACAAAAAGAAGACTTTTTCAGGCAGTCTTTTTACGTCTTAGAAACACAGAGTTCTGCAGTTTGGGACTCAGTTTATACAGGTAACTAGGTAACTCTTTTATTATGAGTTATTTAGTTTATGGAGGAGAAAATGTCTCTGCTTGAAGTCTTCTGTTGATTTTTGATTTCCTTATGCTCCAGAAGATGATTTGGAACTGAGACTAGTGCAGCTTGTCACTGTTGTTGTATGCTTGTTGGTCTTTGGGCTGCACATCCCTGTACACTGAAATAGAAGGTCTGTTGAAGATGCAGAAATAACAGTAATGGTTTATATGAATGGAAGGAACTTAATTGAAGTAGGAAAAAAAGTATGCTCCCCTTCTAGTGAGTGAATGATTTTCCAAATATTCATTAATTTTTGTTTAAAATACACAGATAATGAAATACAGATGTTGTGTAACACTTTCTTTTTAAGTAGCTTTAATGTGAAAAACTGTTCGAAAACAATCAAACAGGATTTGCGATGCAAGTCTTTCTTTTGGGAGGGCTTGACTGTAACCTTTGAACAGGCTTGTGTGAGTGCTGACAATATACGAAGTTTGGTATGAAAACACAGTAGGGTAGAGGACCCTGAGGTACGCTCTAAGTAAGATACACTTTTGCTTGACACTTCATATAAATGTTAGTTGAGGGCTGGGGAGGGCTATCATAGTGTGAGAGTGGAGCGGTAGTGTGAAAGATATCAGTAGTCATGATTTTTATATGTGAAAGACATTCTCGGAGCTGTGATGCCCGTTTGGTATGCTACTATTAATACTTCTTTGCAGATGAGTAGATTCAAGACTTCCTTAGCAACTAAAACTGTTACACAAAAATAATGTGAGTAGTAAGCTTGGTATTCTCACTGTGTGCATATTATTTAATAGGTTATTGAAGCTTTGATGCAAGGTGGATTGAAAGCTCTCACACTCAGTGCTTTAATGTAGGCCTTATCATTTGTATCTCTGTAATTGAAAGACGGCAGTTTGATATCAGCTGTATCTTAGGCTGTGTTACTGGAAGTGTTCAAAAGGCTTTTGAGAGTTAGAGGATGTGCAAAATATTCTGTGCTAACTTCAAGCTGTTAGTATGGCAAGTATTTCAGGATATTTTTCTTTTTTTCTTTGGCATCCATTATAAGCCTTTTTGCCTTTTTTTTTTTTTTTTTAATAGTCTCAGCCTGCTGTTAGTGACGAATCCAGTGAAGTTCCATGTGCAGTGAATCTTGTCTTAAGATTAAGGTAAGAGATTCTTCTAGTTATTTTACCATTCCTTTTTAGTTGTCCGTATTATTCTTGATCTCCCTCATTACTTTCATAATATTAACATAAAATAAATGTTAACGTCTTTAATCTCCCAGTATGACCAGTATGAATAGTGTTTCTGTGACTAATTGCTGTCTTTTAATTGCTTACTGAAGTACTGTAAAATGAAAAGCAGAATATGAATGTGGCTTCAGGCTAAGTGTACCCGTCATTAAGTATTTTCTTTCTTTTTTTCTCCTTGCAATGCAGGATCACAGTGAGAGATTTTTAATGAGTTTCTTTCACACTTCAGCAGTCAGCCTCTGACAGAAATAAACCGTAGCTGCATTACAACTTGCCTACTCAAAACGTTTTTCACTGGCAAGTTTGATCAGTCACTGTGGAGAAGTGACAGATATTTTAGAAAATGGATACAAATATGTTATCTGACTTCAATTTATACATAGTTAAAGTGAGTCAGATTACATTTAATTAAAATCAGTTTATAACAAAGATTTGAATTGTTTAGTTATGTGATCCAGTTCCTGGATAAAAGTATTGTTTCGTAAGAAGCTTTGATAACTTTTTATGTATTTACAGCCATTTTCCTTAAATGACTTAGTTAAGTAACTTAATGCTACCTCCTTTAAAACTTGTTTGCATCCAGTTTGTATTGACGAGATATCTATGAGAAGCTGTAAACTTTTCATTATTGCTATGGGAAAGAGTTAAATGGTATGGGTTTTTTATGCCAACAAAAAGACAAACAGAGAAATATTTACAAAACTACAACCAGTATCTTAGAAAGAAATAGCAGATTTATGCATAAAAAGTAGCTTTGAAACAGTAACATCAAAAACTGATATTAATCAGGAAAAACAAAAATCTACACAGAACGAATGTCAGGCTCCAAAATCTATTATCTTCCCTCTTCTTTGACTACAGTTCTAGTGACAGCTGCAAAGAACTGCATGGCTGCCAAAGGTTGTTTACGGAAGGGAGGAGTAATAAATTTTATGGTGGGGAGAGAAAAGACTTAGAGATTATTTGGAATCGGTTTAGTTGTCCAATTTACATAACTGCCCAGTTATGCTATCAATATTCTTTTTCATCTCTCTGCTGACAGACAGGTAGATGAAACCATTTGCAAAGCAGACCAATTTATATTTCTATGTCGATGTGCTAGTGAGGTGCTCTGGGTATTTTTAAATTACGATGAAACCTATAGAGTGATTAACTTCCACCCAATTACTTGCAGTGGTGCCATATCCACAGGGCAAACATTTTAGTCCTGCAAGTACAGTGAAATGTCAGGGATTATGCTTTCAGTTTTCTGCAGCTCTTAAGCCAGAAGTGGAGGAAGATTGATCCTAGGAGACTTGAGTTTCCAAGTTCGTGCTTGCATTATGAACTTTTGTTCTTGTTAAGAATCCTCTTAATTCATGAGTGAAGAAATTCCCTCTCCCACCTCCGTAAAAGCAAGTCTATAGTAACTGGATTATTGTGTTACAATTCTGAAGGTTTAGATGGTCAACAGGAAAGAAACATGAATTTCAGTTTTATGAACCAGAAACTTCCCTTTAAACAAAACAGCAGCATCCTTTAGTTGGGACTTTGCAAAGTGGGTATCTGAGAACAAGGGCTACAAGCTCCCTACACCTCTGCCAAGTGGTATAGATTCATAGTTAGTACTTAAGCATTTCTTTATATTTGCTACTTTAAAGGCAAAAGTTATTTTGTTTATGGAACATTCACAGAAATTCAGGGCAGCCACTGGGTGGCTGCTGTATCTGTTGTATTTAGCAAGGTATCTGTGATGGCTTTTGAACAGTTGTGCTTCCTCTTCATTGCTGACCCCAAGAGGGGAACAGCCAAGGCTGCTGTGAGCATGGCAGGGCTGTGCTGCCTGCTGAACACTTGTCAAGAATTATATTCGTATGTCTTATTCTTCAGTAGATCAACAGAAACCGTATTTGGGAAAAGGAGCTGATGATTATTTGTTAACTTTTACCCATGGAGAGTTAGCTTATTCGCCTGTCAAATGTCAAGTATCTGTCAGTATATTCTGTTAACAGCTTTTCATCTTTGACCTTATTCTAGGCACATTAATGGGGGCCCTGGCCTGGCAGTTAATGGTTGCAGCCGAGAGCAGAGACCTCCTGTGTTCTGCATTTTTGGGTGCAGATCTAGCTGCAGTGAGCAAATTCAGAAAAGCCAGCTCTGGAGAAATAGTGGCTGTGGTAACAGTGTAGTGCTGCTTTAGGGATACAGCATTAAGAGTATTCCTCCCCAGCCCCAAAGAAACTTGATACTTGGAACTTACCACTCTGCTAAATAAAGGCCAGAGTAGGTTTGAGGCTGGCATTCCGGTGGAGTATTGACAAGCTTGTACCACACCAGGTAATGTAAGGGACAAGCTACAGAGATGCTGTTTTGGGAAGACAGTAATGTTCAGAATATTAAAGTGTTAGTGCTTAGACTATTGCTGTAATCTGTTTTGCCCTAATTCAACTATTTTTTCTGTTTTGTTAGCAGGGCAGTTGAATGGGGTTCCTTCATAAAAGGCTGAAAAATAAGTTTCCTGCATCAGAGGATGTAAACTGGGAGGTGTTGAGTCACTCAGTGTCAGTCCTGGGTTACAGAGGAAGTTGCCCTCCAGTTGCATTCCAGCTGTCCTTATGCTGGGATCACTGCAGAATTAATGAGTTTACATTCAGGGCAGCTGTATATGGAAAAAGATGCTCTGGCCCCTAACTGCTCTCTTTTATTGTAATTAATTTACCAAGAAAATATTTTTTGAGCATCTGAAAGTAAAAATACTGCTAGGTCTGGCATTTGTAGTGAATAAAAGTGGTGTAGATTACTTGTTTTGTGTCACGCAACAGTCCTTTGGGATTGTAAAGTAGTAAACAGCTAATATCCCCATAAGGGTTTCTGCATTTATCTACCTCTACTGCAGATTTTAAAATATTCTGTTGATGTCTTTTGGTGAATTGATCATTAAGTCCTATAGCTGATAGAGATTTGAGCACATCAGAAGGTTTTTATGTGATTTGTTAAAATGAACCGTAAGTTGTGAACCGTATTATTATG
Organism: Nesoenas mayeri; assembly: GCF_963082525.1. NCBI lineage: Eukaryota > Metazoa > Chordata > Aves > Columbiformes > Columbidae > Nesoenas > Nesoenas mayeri. Next base: position 24,088,706 of record NC_137545.1, read on the forward strand.
TAGCAAGTTAGCTACAGTACAAGGATAGAAACAATTTCCTGTGATGCTTCATCTACTACTATTATATAGCTTTTAAAGTATGGCTTGATATTCAGATAAACATTGTGAACATTAGATGCCAGACTTGAAGACTCGAAGCTCCATATATCATCCAAAATGTTGGAAGCTTTTTCTTTTAAAATAATTCACTTGAGGCAATCAAATTATATAAATTGCAGTAGCTTGATGAGTTCAGAACATGCTGGTTTTAGCTGCTGAGAATTGCTGGTTTTTTAGAAAAAAATCCGTATTGATGTGAGTAAAAATGTAAATACTGCCAAAATTCAAGAGGAATGCATTGACTGATGGGGAGGATGACAGGGGAAGGGAAGTAAACACATCAAGAGAAGTCTGAGGAAGGTCTCACCTCCTCATTGCTTTTGTTTTGCTTCCCTATAGAGGGACTGAGGGGTGAGGTGACAGCAGAAGGTGAACATCTCAGATGGGAAGGAGCTGTTCCTGTGTGATGGAAGCTGGCTGTGCCAGGGCCTGAGGGGAGAAGGCATTTCCCCAGGGTCCTCAGGCGAGAACGGGTGGTGGAGAGAAAACTGATGGCACTTGAGGTGCTGCTGAGTCTTTGGATGGGGAACTACCTTGGTTGCAGAGAGATTGTTGTGGAAATTGAGTGAAGATTTAGAGCCTGATGGGTAGAAACAACTTAATAAGAGGCTTGGGAGTGTGAGGAAAAAGGCTTGGCGAACAGTGCCTGGAGATGTGTAACAGGGCAAAGCCTAGGCAGATGAGTAACCTTCAACAGGAGAGAGAAAACAAACAAAAAAAAGGGGAAATGCTCATCCGGTTTGTTTTTCTTTTCCTCTTTTACAACAAGGCCATGCTACACCAAACCCCATCAAATTTTAGATGATAGTTTTGCATTTTTATCTAGTAGTATGTTCCAAAGGAGGTTAATAGTACTCATAACAATTAAAAATTACTTTCCCAAAGGAGGAATTCTGGCAGAAGAATCAATGCATTTCAGTAATTCTTTTAGTGGATGGTCAGGTTCTTTTATTTTTCCCAAGCAGAGTAAGGTTGGACTCATTCAATAATTGAGTAGGGAGTGCCAAATTAACACCAGCCTCTGTTTAGTGTAAATGCCTTGTTGTGGATGAGAAGCACAACTCACATTCTGAAACAGCCTTTAAAGAATCCCATGGCACTCTTTATATAAGGGCTGGTATTTAACTCTGTTTGTCTGGGTGGTTTCCAGCTTCAGTATCTGATTTTTGCTTCCTTATCTTGTGTTTAATACCTCTTTGTTTTAGTAGTTCTCTCAGTGGAACTGACTTGCAAAAATATTCTCTACTGTCAGAGTTGCCTCTTCAATTGGAGATGGCAATTTCCAATTTGTTTTATATCTTTTGCACCATTTTGTCTTGAAGTGTGTTGCCCCAGAAGTGAAATCAGCAGTGGTGTGTAATTCCATGCAAAGCTTTAGAAAGGCTCCAGTATTAAGTACTTAGTACAGACCTTTAGTATTTTAAAGCTGAAGTTTAATTAAGAGAGTGTGCTTGGATTTTGCAATGAACTGATAATATTGGTTCTCAGTTGTTACTCGATCTGTTGCCATGGTGTGTAACTGTGGCCCACACTGAGTGATCTTTATGTTGAAATGCTGCTGCATCCTCAGCCTCACAGAGGAATTTGAGAGTGAGGAGGAATGAAATCTGTCATCCAGATTTTCTCGTGTGAGGCTGTGCACCCCACGTGTCTTGGCAGCAGAGCCTGGCAGGAGCTCTGCGAAGGGAGGTTTAAAGCAATTGCCTGTGGTTTACTCCTCCGATGGGACTGTTCGAACCACCAGGGAAAAGGGGCGGAGAGGAGTTATCACCCTTGATTTGAAATTTCCAGTCTGGTCACCAAGTTGTTACAGTTACAGAGTTAGGAAGGTCACTGTCAGAGAGTTTGACTATTTAGATTAATAACAGAGACATTTCATGTTAAATTAGGAGACTTGTTAATGGTTAATAGGTAAGAATTGCAAATTATCTGAAGCAATCTAAGATGGTTAAATTAGCTCCTATGACAGGAAGATAATTTACTGGCAGTAATTTGGAATGTCCCAGGACCTAATTTAATATAGTTCCTGCGCATTAGATGAATTAAGCCTGTGGCAGAACAAAAGGGGCGAATGGAAAATTTTTAGTTGATGCACTGGCAGATGGGATACTTCTGTTATATTATTCTCTATAGTTAAAATAGTGTGTAGAGAAAACACTAAGGCAGAATTGTATGCAGTGGCACTCTGATCGTGTTAGTTACACATAAATGTTTGTGCATGTCTGCATTTCTTAGAAAAATATTTCTTCAGCTGATACAGCTGGTTTATTGCACTTTGAAACTGTGTGTCATTTGATCCTTTCTGAGAATGTGTTGTGTGGAGCTGAACAGACAGATGCAGTTCAGAATGACAAGACCAAGGAGCAGGTAGCAGGCAGCGTCCTGGGCCACGCTATGGCAGGAGGTTGTTAGGACTTAAGTGAAATGTGATTTTCCTCTATGTGCCAGAACATAGATGATGAGATGTCACTCACTGGTCTGAGCTGAAGCTCAAGTGCTAAGCTTCTTGGCTTTGTGTAGGCCTGTTTTTTTAACCTCTTTCTTAAAGAATTAATGACATGTAAAGTTCTAGGAAAAGTGTGTTTGGATGGAGGTACCTAGTAGAGCTACTCTCATGTTGTTAATCATTAAGTTTGAGGCTTAGATTTTTAGGAGGAAAAACAACAACCACCTATAAGCAAGCAACCCCTAAAATCTGTTCTGGCTAGAGGCACAATGAGTGTGATAATTAGCTCAGTACCATCACCCAGAGGGGTTTTTGTGGATTGTTTTTTTGTTTTGGTTTTGGTTTTGCTTTCTTCTGGAGCTTTTTCTAGTATCTTAGAAAACTTCAGTCATTTCAATCTCTTTTGTAAGAAATAGGGCTGATATGTATCCTTCACCAAGGGCAGATATTTCTCTTCATTTTTGCTATTTAGAATGGCTTCTGTTCTCCGGTATGTTTAATGACAAAATCCACTCCCAGCTGTGTGGGAGACTTAAAACTGGAAAGTAACCGAATATCTCTATAGGCTGGGAATTGATCCAGTAACAAACATCATTAACAAAACCATTTGTAGAATTTTTGAAAAAAAATGTACATGTGATTACAATACTGAGTGCTGTCCTATATTTTAATTTGCTGTCACCTCTAAGGCAATCAGGGAGGTGTGAGGTGTGAGGATGTGGTTACTGAAGTGAATTTATTTTTCACAACATGGAGACTTGATTTAACTAACATGTTTAACCATAATTTAATCATGACTGATATCAGTTAGGAGGATCTCTTGATTAAACCATTGATTCTGATCCTGCTTTCTGTTTGTACCTCTATTATTTCCTTCAAAGCTTGGTTTTTAAAAATGGAAATTTATGCATTTCTTATTCTACTACTTAAGGATGTTTTTATGCCATGCTGTATTTTTATTGAAAATAAATAAAACATTTTAAAATTTGTTTTAATTATTACCTAAATAACCCTGGATGCAATTACTATACCTTTGCTTATTTACTAGAGAAGTGGTGTGTTTGTTTATCAAAACAACTTTTATGTGTAAAATTGATAATTATTGAGCCAAGGAATCCATGTATTTTTTCTGCTTATTAAACTTAGGTTATCAAGAAGATTTTAATGTCTAAATATTCAAATGGCAAGGAATTGGGCATTTAACCTGCATAGCTTTGCTTGTAAATTATGCGGGCAACTGCATTTGGGGATGTTGATGATACTGGAATTTTAAAGTCACTAGAGCATTTTAATTCCATTCTGACTTTTGAATTGTATTATTTACAGAAGAAAGGAAAAAAAAGAGAGGGAACAAAAAGCAGCAAAGAAACTCCAACACTACCTCCAATTTCCTTTATGTTAGAGGAAATGGTTTAAAGCTTGAATCGTTCTCCATGTAATTTTATTTGTATTATTAATGGCATGTATGTTAATGGTCAAATGTAATATGGCTTAAATTTTGATCATTTGAAATTTAATTCTAATTAGGTATTTTTCTAATGGTTTCAAAGCCATCACATTTACCTTGAGAAGCCACACTTTCATCCATCTGAATGTGGTGGCATTAGTATTATTCATGGGGGTTGAACATTTAAAATAAGCTTGGCTGTTTGGGCTGTCCTTCCCCATTTAGTGCTGTGGTTCTCTGTCTTTCTACTTTGCACTGCTAGGGGTGTTTCTGGCACTCTCTGGAGTCACTGTAAAGCAGTCAGGGGCTGGTTGGTTGGTTTGGGACCTCTGATATTTATGAGGAGGAGGCAAAATTTAATTGCTTCTGCTTTTCTCCACAAAGCAGTGGTCACTGCTGCTGTAGTGGGGCCAGTGAATGCCCACAAGAGGTGAACTGGGACAAGAACTTAATGTATGAGCAGGCTTTGCTGGTGAAGCCGGTTTGTTGTAAAGCTAGTTTTGAGAAAGCTTGGTCCATGGCAGGAAACCTGGATGAAACCTTTGAAGATTTTAAAACAAAGCTTAGACTTTTTGCAGTGCTTCCCACTCTTCTCAATAAGCTAGTCAGTATCCATGAATTTTAGATGGATGTTATGCAGATCTTTTTAATTTTATAGTGTCTCAGATGTCTTTCTCATTTACCTACAAGCCTCCTTTGGTTATGATAGTCGTGCCCTGATAGATCAGCAGCAGGGTAAAACTCCAAGCCAATGGTATTGAAAGGATCCACACATCCAGGGAGGTTCTTGATTAAGCATACTGAAAACGTTCTTTCCTTTGAATAATGTGAAAGGTTTATCTGAGCCTTTCCTCAAAGCCTGTTTTGTGCACTTGGGGACTTACACATCTCTGTTAAAAAATACATATTCCTTTAGAACTTGTAGCAAGTATTTGTCTTGATTTTTATAGATGAGATAACTTCTCTGGAGCTCTGTTCTGAAGTACCCCATGTCTCCTGGCAATGATCTGCCTTTCACACTTTCTGATTTAAAGAACTGAAATTTTGCTTGGAGAATTTGTCACTGGTCTAACAGGTTATAATCCCTCCTCTTGTACACTAGGCATGTAGAAGCATGCAAAGTAAGCCTTTGTGTGTTTAATCTGTTGGTTATTCTGGTATCTCTTATCAGTCAGGCAGATTGTCTTGCTTCAGTCATGCAGCTAACACAGGTTTGACTTCCTTAAACTGTGCACTGATCAATAACATTTGGTATCAAGAAATACAGAGATCTTTCAGAGACAGATGGGATAAGTTAAACTATTGGCAAATCCAAGAACAGCAGCTATAACCACAATGCGCTGTAATGTTTAATAAAGTGGTCGAATTATGTGTCTGGCAGTTGTCCTCTCTGTTACTGAAATGCTCCCACTGAATACTTCAGGGTGATTGTTTTTTAACATTATTTATGTCATCTGTAGTTAACTCCAGTTCTCTCTAGGAACAGGTCAGGTTTAGATCACTTTGGGTTTTGACCAAACATCGAGATTTTACCACGTTAGTAAATTCTCAGTTTAACTGCATACTACCCTTTTATTATATTTCAAGTACTTGTTAAAAATATTGATGCTTTTCACAAGTTAAATCTTCACCACTACCTTTTAAAAAACTTTTTTGCTAATTCAGGAATAATTTTAGGGAAAAAATGTATGATTAACGTTGCTCTCTCTGCAGCAACAGAACTCATAGCTCTTTGTCTAACTTGTTTCCACCTCCTGATACATGAGAGCAGGTAGGAAGTGTGAGCCTGGATGCAGGTGAATACTGTTTTTCACTGCCTATGCTGAGAAATGGGTTACCAAGAACTGAGGTTAAAATAAATTGTCTGTTCCAGAGTTTGCTGTTTGACTTTGCTGGGGTTGAATATAACAAGGAAAAAAAATGAAAGGCTTATAATGTTCTTTTGATTTAGCTTCTGCAGAAAGACAGAAGACCCTATTTAAAAGCATGTTTAGGTGTAGATATATTTAAAAACTCTCTAGTTCTAACACTTATGTGTCAAGGAATGAAGACTTGGGGATTTAAACTAGTGGGTGGAGAGGAAGGACTTAATATTCATACGTCGCTTCTATAATTATAAACATGGTTTTGCATGCTTGCCTGGTGGTACTTGTGGTGTGTCAGCTAGTTTTCTTGTGTTTCTTTTATCACACAAATTGTGCATTTTCTTAGTTTTACCATCATATCCCATCCATTTTTACTAGATCAAAAGCGCTCTAATTTCTTTTATGTCTTAAGCAACTTGAGACAGGTCAGCTATGGATAGAACTGCCATGAAGTCCTTCCCTGCCAGGGGTCCTGCTGTCTCTCCTGGAGCTGTGGACAGTGTTCTTAGCTAATCTGATTGTGACTGTAACAGTACACTTGATGACTGCTTTTTGTAATGTACACTTGCCTTTTCTGTATGGTAGATGACATAGAGATGGTAGATCTTTCATAGGGAACTGCTATCTCATTCCAGCAGCTTATCAGCCAAATGACAATGTTTCATTGTGACACTGGCTGGTTTTCAGTCTTGAAAGCATCATTTGGCTGTGCTTTGCCATTAGCATTGCTGCTCCCTCTTGAAGTATAGTGATTAACAAGTGTATTGCATCATTTCAGGGATCAGCTCTTTGCCTAAGATCATGTAAAGATTAAATGCTTGTTGCAGTATTTTGTATATTTAAATTTTGAGTCCTGTAACTTGATGTTGAAGCATTATATGCTAAACATATTTTCCTTCTTCCAGGAATGTATACAGAGGGGGATATGTTGTAAACCCATAGAGTTTTTTCAGAACCACTGAAGTAAATTATCAAGTTTTAATGGACTTCAAAGAACTGTATGTTTCAGCACTACATTTTACTAATACAGAGAGATTTTAGTCCCATTCTGCTTGGTGGCACTCTAGCAGCAGGGCAGACTTCAAACCTCTGTTTTGCTCCTACCAAAAGTTAAGAGAAATGCCCTTCCATTTAATCTACAATTGACCTGAAGTAATTAAAAATAAGTTGAGGAGAACCACCTCTCTCCACAATACTGAACAGATGTGATCTGCCTTTGATAGTATGGTAACGTGTAATGGAGGAGACTGGATATTGATTAGTAAATGACAATTGAGCATGGAAGGGTTAGAGGGGAAGACGTCCTCTTGTTACTGTGTTGGTTCTGCTGTGTGCAAGGTACCATGACTTCAAAAAGTAGGGGGGTGGGAGGGTGGGGAAGAAGTGAGCTGTGATTTTTGGTAGGGGTAGGAGAGGGCTCTTGCTTTCCTCGCCATAGCTGGATAGATAAATTCCCACAGCTGAAGCATAAGAAAATTGCAAGGCAAGGAAAGTAAAGGGATAGAAGATTTAGATACCAGGCTAAACCTCAAATTTGGGACCAATGGATACATTTGCTTTCAAAGATTCTCCTCCCACATCCTCTTTGCGATACTGAAAGTAAAGTGCCAGTTTGCATTTCAGTGTTTTGTGTATATTAACTGTTCCATAAATACAGCTTAAAAAAAGTTTTAGTTAGTCAAAATTCAGATTAGAAAAAGGTACCACATATCTTCAGTACAGAGCATTTAACAGACAATTCTTAAAAAGGAGAAGTGCATCACTTCATCAGGATTTTCCTCGAATCAAGCTCTATAGCTTGCTGCAAATGACAAAACAATAAAAAAAAAACAGCAAACAAAACCACCAACAACCGAAGAAAACAACAGCAAAAAAAACCCCAACAACACAAAACAAAAAAGCACAACCAAACAAAACCACAAAACCACTAAATTATTGCCCACTGAGAAAGTAAACTCACAGATGTTTTCATGGAGTGGTGCCATCACCATCTCTTTCATTGCTCTGGTAAGCAGTTTTCTCTTTGTGCAGTACAGGGCACTGACTGCAAAGTACAACACTTGTGGAATAAACTAAGACTATGAAAGCTTGGTTACAAAGGGAACCATGTTTAACTTCTGCATTATGCCTTAAGCCTGTGCAGATCAGAAATGGGTGACAAGTTATTGTGAGAAGGAAGATGACCTTTTGAATTTGAATAACATATGGTGTGGCCAAATAACATTTGTCCTTCCAGTATTTCAATAGCAAGGAAAAAAATGTAGGCAAAATTTCTTTTAAAAAACCCTACAAATGCTAGTCTTCTGTGTTTTCCCCTCAATTATATTTCTTGCACTGTATGCTCAAAGATCTTGCCCTGGAGATGTAGAATGAAAATTAGATGAGTACAGCTCTAGGATGTACAACCTACCTATCACTCTGATTAGTCCACTCCATTTTGATGTGGACTGCTTTCTCTGCAGTCTAAGCGCACAAGTCATTTAAATGCTTCTGTGGTTTAAATTATACTAGCAACTGCAGTGAGGCAGTTTGAATACTATACTGCTTGCCCTCATTTCTTAAACTATGCTGTTTTGGTTTTTCCACTTAATTTGCTTCTGTGCAAGGTTCAATGCAGTTTAAATTTAGGAGAGGAGAAGCATCTGTGAGACCGAAATTTTGTATAAGTGTGATAAGTATGATGTTTATTTTCAGCATGTGTTTTTTGTTAAAGCACGCTGACTTAGACTTGTCCAGTGTCACTAGTCCCTGGTGGTGGGAGAAATACTGTTCTGGTGGGAACAGGGCTTATAGGAGTATGGGGAGGGGAAGGGCTGGTTGGTGAAGGGTGCCATGTGGCACCATGTCTGGTGGTGCCCTTCATGATAAAGTTTCTACGGTTTTAGTTGAAGACTAATTAGTTTCTGGTTCCAGAGAAGAATATGTATTCTGCTGTTGTCTCTTCCACTAGCCAGACTTGTTAGGGTTTGACAAAAGTAGCCATGGACAAACTTTTCCATTTTAGGGAGTGCACCTTGATGCAGATTATTTTTATCATGTAGATCAGTTCCTGAGCTATAACTAGTCATGATCTGAAAAGTGGATAGAAGAAATAAGAGCTTTCTGACTTTCTTCTGAGAATGCTTGCTTTCTTATGATTTGGTTAATTGGATTGTGACTGCCCTCGATGCTGGTTGGGCCCTGAAGGTGTGGGGAGCATCCCTTTTACCAGGTGACCTATTCTTTATGAATGGTGCAGACGGTCTGGCCTCTTCACTGCATCCTCATATGGGCAAACCAAGGACCCTGGCCTGATCTGAGCATGTATTTTGTTGACCATAACATAAAACATAACTTTAGGTTTTTCACTGTGGTGTGGTGTGTGGCGTGGTGGGGTGTTGTTGGTGTTGGGTTTTTTTATTATTTCACTTCTCTTGGTCTGCTAATGTCTTCTGTGTTCAGCTGGAGCTCAGGAAAAAGAAAATGAAAGAAGGAAGATATACATACAGATACATCTTCCTGCTATCTAAATATATCTGTACAGATAGAAGATATATAGATATATATCTCTTCTTTCTCATATCTATTAAAAATGTATACTTAATTTTAATCATGCAGAATATGGAAAAATAAGTGAAAGAGAAGGTAGCATGTGCCTCAGGCCAGAGCTGCAGTATCTCTATGTTAGAGTCTGTTAAAATAAGTTCAGTGGTGAGGAAATGGGCTAATGAATACTTGTTGCTCCAGGAGAGCTCTGTCTTTTGCTCCTTCCACTCCTCAGTCCATAGAAATACTAGAGAATATTCCTATGCCTTGTTATGACTGGATAACTGTAACACTGGAAAATGATATGCAAATGAAAAGAATGGTTAGGATCCCAGATGGATAACGTTGGTATAGAGCAATGTACTGTTACATATGCAAATGGTCAAGAATGGGGATGATGAGAACTAAAATTTTGGATTGGTTTTCCACTGGAGAGATGGGAAAGGAGGATTAGACCATTGAATTAAAAAGTAGCATTTGATTAAGAAAATAAATAAAGTTTGATGGAAGGGGATGTATTTGTGAAATGCCAGCAGAAGTAAGTGACCGTTAATTGAAAACGTGGATGTCTATAGTGCCTGTAGTGCAGTCTAGATGGTGCTCACTGTCCCCATGACTTAGTGATGGAACAAGTGGTGATGAGGGAGTGCCCATGATTTGTGGTTTCTGACTCCACCTGAAAGAAGAGAATGAAAAAAAATCAGGGAATCTTGCTTCTGCTGTAACTAATCAAAATCTCTAAATGATGTTGTTTCCGTGTGATGTGTATGTGCTCCATCCTGTTTCACAAGTCAGCTTTCGTGATGACAATTCTGTTACCACCTGCACTCCTGGACACTCAGCTCTGCTTATCAGTCTTTGTAAACCATTTGTGATGGTTGAGTAGCTGAAGTCTGAAAATTCAGCATGCAAAGCAGGATAATACCTGTGTGTTCTTACAGGCATGCACGCACCCTTCTTTTTGCTTACCTTATTTGAGATTTTTTTTCTTAATTGGGGAAGGAAGAATATACAGTTACTTAGCTATGGTAAGATGCATCTCATCCAGGAACACAGAGTCTTCCTAAGAGCTCTATGTAAGATGCCGAAGCTTGTGGGAAATAGAAGCTGATGTTTGAGAACTCTACAAAAGAAGTGGTGAATAAATTTGTAGGAGGGAAAAAAGTAGTAGTAAAAAAGAATGAAAATCTGCTGCTTGATACATAATCCAGCTATCCCAGCATTATTTAGACCTTAAGTTTAATTCCAAGATAACTAGTATTTTTGAGTCTCACATGATAGACATTCAGCATTTAGGGAAAAAATAATTAATGACACTTAATGTCTTCAATTTACAGTTGTCATTACACAAACATGGTTTCCTGTTTTACTTCAACAGTGCAGAAGTTTTATCACTATTCCCTATTTCAATTCAACAATGTAGATCTTTAGCAAGCATGCAGGACATACTTAATTGACTATAGCAGGAATTATGCTATCATTAGTTAATTATTTGAAAGAGTTGGTCTTTAAATGCAAATGCCTGAAATCTCTTTCATGTTCTAGGGTTTTTTTCGGTAGAACCATGTCAATTGAAGTAGCCGCATAATTTGTTTATTCCCTAATCCTGATTTGTTTAAACATCAGCATTTTTTCTGCAAATAATTTCCTTCAAAACAGGCCATCTGTTTTCATAACCTGATGACAGGATGGTCTCAGTTCATGGGCAAGGGGCTAAGTGATGAGGTTGGCCTTGTGCTTTTTCTGCTTCTTTGCGGAACTGTTATTCCCTAGAAAATCAGATCTAGCAATCTTAGTGTGCATATCAAGTGGTTCCGATGAAAACAAAAATAATAATGAAGATGTGCAAAATTTGAAATTTAAATTCTGAAATTACTTTGCATGAAAGATGGCTGCCAAAACGTCCTAGCATGGTGTGCTTGGTGTCAGCATTCTTCAAAGAAGTTCTGTGGAATTCCTTCTGTTGGAGGTGACTACATAGTGAAAAGCAACCTGCAGGAAATTAATAAACTGCAGTGTCCTAAAATGCACAGAAGCATTTTAAGTTTACTGCTTTTCAGAAGAGATGGGCTGTTTTTATCCATGATAATCAAGGTATATAGTCTGTAATAGCACAGAGCAAGAAGCCAATAAGAGGTTTTATAAGAGATGGCAAAAAGGTCTGAGTTCGCATTTTGAAATAGAAATAACTTTTTCACAAATGCATTAGAGAAACTAGGGAACATTAAGAAATGATGAAGAAGATAAAATTATTAATCACAAGGATACTAAGTGCCTTTCTTCAAATCCTATTTCTGTTTAGCAGAAATAAAGTCTGTGTGTGCTGCTGCATGATAAGACTGTAATGGATGTAAGTAAAAAGAGAACTCCAGTGGAACAAATGAAACGCTGCTTGGAAACCGCCTACAAATAAATCAACAAGTCCAAACAGTTGCCACCAAAGTGCATCAAGGGAACTAGCAAACTAATTTGCAGTAACACTGACACTAACTAGAACCAGAAAAGTGTCTGAAGGCCAGAGAAGAGCATGAACAGCTTTTAGGGGAGAAGTTCAGTACATCTTCTATTTGGTGGAATATATAATGGAATAAATAATTTATAAAAATCAATAAATGTCTGGAAAGTAATGGAACCGTAAGCAAAAGCACTTAACAGGCTTCTAACAAAGTAATCTTGCCAAACTACCTTTGTGTTGCTTTGCTGACTAGTCGTGTACCATTAAAGAGAAAGCAGCAGTGTTCTAAGTTCAAAACAGTTCAGAGTGTAACAATTCCAGATGGCAAAGTTGGATGGCTGAATACATATCAGTCTTCCTTTAATTTTCACCTTCACTTAAATAAACAGATTTGACTCATTAACTTTCTATTTGGGACATTCTGCAATTTGGAGGAAGAGTAAAATGCACCCAGTTTGCTTGAGGAAAGAGTCTGTGTGAGGAGGAGCTGGTCTTTCACAAAGCTGTATCACTCTGGAGAGCTGGGAATTTTCATGAGAATTTATAATTACTTAGTGCCTTTTTATTTGGTGGATGTTCTACTTATAGAGGTCAGTGGAATGATATCGTCTGAGAGTGTAATGGATTAGTTTCAAGATAACTGTAAGAGTGCAAAATGTACAGAATTACTTCTCCTGTGGTTTTAGTTTTTAACTCTATGTGGAAAAAGAGATGCAGGCTGGAGCAATTCAGTATATAGGTGCAACACTTTCTGGTTTACCTCTGCAAAGGTGTGAGTCACAGTTTTTATTTCCTTGATTTGCTGCTTCAAAAGTGTGTGCAGGAAATGGATATCTAAATCTGATCTGCATCCCGCATTCAGTCAAAACATATCTTACTGAAGAAGAATGCTGAATTTCTGTACGACTTCCCTTTTTTGAAAAGTGGCAGTTTTAACGAGCTTATTAGACATAATATATTTCGGCAAAGGGAAGCGGCTTGTTGGAACTCAGAGAGCGGAAAAAAAATAAAGAACTGAGATTCATACTAATTCTCTGTTGAATGCAAATAGGTAGTGTAATATTCCATTTAATGGCAGCAGAATTCTGCAACAGAAGCAAATGAGCTTCTTAAATCTGTACCTGGCTTGTTGCATTATCTATGGCTTTGTATTAGTGATCTTAAATTCCCGTAGTTTTTTATTTAGAGTAGGATTTTGGGAACCTGAAACTGCCAAAGCTTTGAAGCATTCAGTATATTCAGTAAATGAGTACTTTTCATTTTAAGCACTGCATGTGGCATACTTATTTTTCAGGGTTTGCTGTCTTGCTTTTGTCTGTGTTGCCTATCATTTTGGGTTTTGTGTCCCTGCGTGTTGCTGTTTTTTGACTCTGTAATATTTTTATAACTGTTCAGCAAGTGATAATAGCTGTAAGTCACAGCTGAGTATATGCCTGCCTATTTGATTTAGTTTTTCCACAGCAAGACTTCATGGCCTGGTATGCTGAAATATGAGCTTGCATACAGGTTCCTTGCTGAGGAGAAGAATAATGGACTGCAAAACACATTCTGCTGCTATTAACTTTTCAAGTGGATTGAGCTATTCATTGCCAAATTAGTGTGCTGCAGCAATTAAGTTCATCCCTATGCTCAGTCGTCTTGCCATTTCCAAAAAGGAGATGGATGTCTGTTTTGCAAAGAGACAAATCTTTTATTTACGGTAGAAATTATTAACTAAAACTGAAGCTGGAAATGTGCAAAGAATGGAGGTTTGGAGCACAGTATGAGACTGTAAAGGAATTCTTTTAATGTAGGTATTGAGTTCCTTGTGCCTGCGTCGTACACTGAACTGCTTGAAGTAATTGTGGTGGCAAGTGAGAAGGCAGAAAACCTCTGTCTTGCACGCTCTGCTGCTTATTTTATGTGTAGATAGAACCTTGTTGCTGAGACAATGGCAATCAGTGAAAGAAGTTACGCATTTCAAAACAGCTTTAAAAACACTGTTCATCAAACACTGCTTTTCAGCATTTAACATTTGCCTCTTGTCTCTTAAACAAGCATCTCCGTATACATGTGATCCCAGATAGGGAGCTTTAAACTCAGGTGAATATTTTGTTACTCTTAGAGAAGAGGTAATCCATAAGATTCAGACTGTGTTGAACTAGTTTGTATGGCAGAGTGTCATTTGAAGATTAAAAAAGTAAATATTTATCAGAGGACCTTATTTTATCCTTTAGGTTACCAAAGGCATTTTTCTGTTTAAGCACATCTTTCTGTTAGTATTCCCCAAAATACTGCCATGAAATGGTGATGGAGTCCCTCCCGTCTGGGTGCTTTGAGAGAGCAATGTTTTTCAAGTTGAGGAAATTCACTTTACAGAAACTTTGTTGTCAATGCCACAGATATACCCTGGGTGTAGGAACTGAATCGTTGTTCTGTTCTTCATTACATTTTAATGTATACATTGAATGTTTTTCAGGAACTCCAGGAAAGAACTTAATGATATACGGTTTGAGTTTACTCCAGGCAGAGGTAAGGCTCTTTCAATTGAGTTATTCTTTTTAGTGCTCAAAAAGGTATTTCGGAAATTGATTACTGCTCACGGTTAATACAAACTACTTCTCTGGAATCTTTCCTACTGGGTACAACTTTATATTGAACTTCACTTGAACAAGAATAGCAGATGTATGTAAATTCTAGTGGCAAGGCAACATAATATATACTATATATTAGAAGAGCTGATTCATAGTATACTTGATCAATTTCATGTCTTACTGAAATGATCTATGTGGTATATAAGATCTTGCATAGCAATATTTACAGCTTTGGAATTTCCATTTGCACATTTGGAAAATATCATAGGAAAGACAATACGGAGCCATAAAGGTGGTAATATTTGAGTTCCTTTCCCCTTTTTTAATAAAAGAAGTTCTGTTAACAAGTAGGAAGTGCACACCATTTTTCAAATACTGTTTTCAGCTGGAAGTTGCATCTCTCTAGCTTTGTTATCATCAACAGAAAGAGATTGTGGTGTTGTAACTTGAAAGTCTACTGCATGCTTCTAGAACTTGTATTGGTTTTCTAATGCCAAGAGTTGTAAGAACTTGTAAAACTTACTTTGACGAAAACAAAGTATTACTGGAATGAAACACACAGGAGGCTGATATTTTGAGTAAGAAGGTATCGTCCTTGTTACATAGCAACCCTTCGAACTATGAACACATTTTATATTTTTCAAAATTCAGTATTCACTGTATTTAGAGTAGCCCTCAAAGAGCTTCCACCTAAAAATGAATCCAGACTGGAAAAGGTGTCTCTTTTCCTGTAACTCACAGTATGTTTCATGTGCAGTAGTTCTGTACATAGATATTCTCTCTGTTGCCTACTTGCATTTCTCATTGATTCTGGCAATGGGTAGTAAAGAAAGAGATCTCTTACTTAACTGGGCACAGAGCATCCTGGTTTACTCACTTGTCAAAACAATTTCTTAAATACTCTCTAAGCAGTTACAGAAGCCCTTCAAGAATTCTTACTTGATCAAAAACTAGAAGCTATGGCACAGTAAAGTACATGAGGACTCTTCTTAGTGGTGAGTCCCTGAGGCAGCCAGAAGGCAGCTGTGATTCTCATTGTCAGAGCTCCCCAGAAATTGCAGCTAGCTCCACAATATTGTTTTTTCACCCCTGCGTGCTTCTTGAGGCAATGGTGCAACTGTGTAACTGCCTCACAGCATGTACTCCATGCACCTGTTTGGTGTTGAGGCCATAGCACAGTTGAGACTTAGCTGGAATTCAGGCTTGTTCCTACTGTTTCCTCCTACTTACCCCTAAGCCTTCTAAAGTGTCTCCAGTAGCAAGCACTAGTCATGGGGACTTAGGAATTAACCCACTTGGGTACAGCAATTGATGAAGAACCAGTCCAAAGCTCTGAATTTCCTGGGTCACAGTACTTAAAAGCTATTTTAAATTGAAAGCTTGAAACAGTGACTGTTCTTGTAACTTCTTTGCTGGTCACAAACAACAAAGCCTATATAGTGTGTCTTTATCCTGAGATGCAGAACAATGGAGGTGATAAAGAAAACAGTGAAAACAACACCAAAACATAGTTTATTTTCTTGGTTGTGAAGATACTGAACTTGTAAACTGTGTAGGAGTATGTAGGTAGATAATAGAGGAGAAATGCTGGTGGCCAGGAAGGGTCTGTAGGGGGTTTGCAGTGAATCAAATCATCACCTCAGAGGATTGGCTGTGCAGAGGCTGATAAGATAATTATCTTTTTTTCTTCCTAATTAAAGATAATTTTGAGTTCAAGCCTGCCTCCATGGGTGTTTTGGAACGAAAATATATTTTTGTTAAATTGCATTGGATGACTGACAGTTTTTGTTGTTTTTGTGGGCTCTCATACTTACTCATTTCACCTTTTGGACAGACACAGCAGATGGCGTTTCTCAGGAGCTGTTCTCTGCAGGCCTGGTTGATGGCCATGATGTAGTTATAGGTAAATTACATTTTTGTTTGCAATTACGCTCTTGTGACAAGTTTGTGTTGAATAAATATAAAAAATGTTTTCTCTAATGCTGGTTTTCATAAAATCCTTTTTGTTCTTATTTTGCTTTTGTGTATGTGTAGTTCAATCAACAAGCCAATTTTGATACCAGTCCAAGGATTGCTTTTGGAAGTCAGAACTCTTTAGTGGTTTGAGATAGATGACATAATATAGATCCGCTGAAGGATTATTTTCAATTCAATGATTGTTTATTTTTGTGCTAAGTTAATTTTTTTTGTTTAAAAATAAAATGATTTTTCGGTGAGTGCTTTGGCAGCTCTGAAGTTAGTGAGTTAGTACTTGGGTTCATGGAAATAGAAGCAAGCCAGAGTTCAGGATCTATGGAAATTACACCTAGAGATAGTATTTATATGGTAAAAAAAAAAAAGATAATGAGAAATGTTTTCTGGCTGCTGAGAGGAAAGATACTTTTATGTTTGTTTGTTTGTTTTTCCTCCCAATGAAATTCGGTGCCTGGCAAGGCTGATTAATTTGAAAGTGCTTATTTCCCTGCAGTTCATTCTTTTCTTCTGGCTGCTCAAACCAGGAGATATATGGTAATCAAAATCAGAGGGTGGCTAGTAGGTGCTAAATGTGTGAGAACTGAATCGAGGAATACTAGCAAATCAGTCTTTGTGTTACAGGCAAAGTTCATATCAATGGGTTCAGATATCATTGCCATGAATGGGATTTGTTATCATCATCAGGGGAGTGATGGGGCAAAGGCAAATGACGGTAGATATCTGTCATGGCTTTAGTGATGGG
The DNA here is from genome assembly GCF_963082525.1 of Nesoenas mayeri. Classification (NCBI taxonomy): domain Eukaryota; kingdom Metazoa; phylum Chordata; class Aves; order Columbiformes; family Columbidae; genus Nesoenas; species Nesoenas mayeri. The sequence continues at coordinate 24,105,832 of NC_137545.1, forward strand.
TCCTTGAAAAATCACGAATATTTAAATAAGTACGGTTTTCCTTAGCAGTCTTAGAGACACTGTATAATTAATTTTAAAAACCTTATTTCCTTACTTAGTTCCTGCTTTGAATTGCATCAGACTTTGATTTTTAGCACTATGATGATGGTCCTTTCTGTGCTTTCCTGTTTGTCTTTTTATTATGGTATTAAAAAAGTAAGGAAATAAAATTTATTGTGTATAATTGAAAACATTCAACTGAAATTTAATTTCATTAATTATAATAAGTTTATATGTTCATTTTCCTGGGGTGCTGTAACTTAAGTTCCACAGGCACAAATTCTTGCATGACTTTGTGCTATAATTTTCACTTGTCTCCTTCACCTGTGAAGTTGTTTAAGTTTTCAAATATGTTTGGACATTGCTGTCTTCCTAGAAAATGACTTTTGAGTTCATGTTTTACAAAAGAGAAGTTCTGCTAAATGTGACTTTACTTTTAATTAAAACAAAAATACAAGTTGGACTAAATTAAGTGTACGTTTATGATTTGCTTTGAGAAAACTGGCTAAATGTTGTATGGGCATGGAATAATATGATTTGCATGCAAGCAGGTTATTGTGTATTTCAGAATTTCACTGTAGCGGTGCAGTCCTAAGAAATGTTTCAGTCCCATAGTTTAAAGCAATAGGTCATATAAGAGAGCAGGTGGTGGTGCTGAAAATGTAAATCTGCTTACAAAACTAAATTTCTGTGTAAAATGATTTTGCCACCTTGTTCATGCAAAATTAAAAGGTTTAAGATCTTCCTAAATAGGAAGAGGGGAATGGTATAGAAGACGGGGGTGTCAAACTCATTTTCACCGGGGCCACATCAGCCTGGCAGTTGCCTTCAAAGGGCCAAATGTAATTTCTGGCGGTTGCCTTCAAAGGGCCAAATGTAATTTTAGGACTGTATAGATGTAACTACTCCTACATTTATACAGTCCTAAAATTACATTTGGCCCTTTGAAGGCAACCGCCAGGCTGATGTGGCCCCGGTGAAAATGAGTTTGACACCCCGGATATAAGAGTTTGGTTAACCCTCTTCACCAGAAGAACTGATTCCATTAGCTTCCAGATGGAAAGCAGCTGATAAATTACCTTTCACTTTTCAGCTGAAGCATGCAGAATTCAGCCTCTATAACATAAATGAAAACAAAGTACTGAGATAGTCTCATAAAAGTTTTTCTTGTAGTTTCTTTTAATGGATGTTGGAATGTGTAGAAGCTGGGAGAAACAAGAAAGGTGAAAATAACTGTGCCTATGTTGAACTCAACAATTTGCTAGGGTAACAGCTGATTTTCTGAAAGGACACTTGGAGTCAGCAAAAGCTGCTCTGGAAAGTACGGCTGTGGCATACGTGAGCTGAAGCTGTTAGTGGGGACCGGCTGTCATCTAAGTTTTCTAGAGTTTGCTGCTAAGCATCAACCTGCTTCACCGTTTGAGTCTTGCTGGATTTGCCTCACTTAACACAGACTTCCCAGGAAGATTTCCATTCTGATAAGCAATAAGCTCAGCCACTTGTTCTGCAGAGAAGCAAAAATCCCATCTTGCATGTTCAGTTCTGGCTACGACTCGTTGGTTTCTGTTCTTACTGACAGTAGCATTGTTTCACAGGAGGTCCCTAGATCCAGAGAATCAGTGCAGAGAATTTTGTTTAAAAGCAGAGGGGGAATGAGTCTTGGAGCTTCTATGTAGGCATTGGTATCCAGCTGATGAGGTTTTTTTATGCAGTACTGAAGTAGCTGTGTTAAATCATATGAAGGATCTGGAATATTTTCAAAATACATTTCAAGACGAAATATGCCTCTGTGTGTATATGTAATATATGTATATTAGCTAGTAAACATTCATCTAGTAATCCTATATTATATTTTTGATACCATAAAGGAAACTCAAATCATATCAACAGTCAGTTCTGTTGAAAATCATATCGTTGCAATCCTACTTCATCATTTCAGTGAAGCCTTAGGCTATAGTTAATCTTCTAGAGGCCTTGCTTAAATTTCAGAACGTAAAGGTTTATTTACAGTTATTAAATTGCAGTTTCTATATATAAAAAAAGTACTTCCCTTCCTGAATGCTGCTTAAATAAAAGCCTTGATACCCATGCCATCAAGAAATGTGCAGTTGCCCTTCACTATATTAATGTACCTTTATTTTCGGTATTTTTGTCAAAAAGTATCTGTGAATACCTTGAGCTTCATGAATGATGTACCTTCACTTTTAAATCCACCAGACACTCGCTACCTGAAAATGGATATCGGTCTATGATGTTGAGCCAGACCAAGGCATCCAGTTCAGAAGCAGAGGAACAGCTTTTAATCAGAACAAAAGCTTCCTGCTGAAAGGCCTGATGTGTTTAGGAGAACCAGCTGAAAACCCCCCAATAGATCATAGTTTGAAATGAGATCATATTTTGAAAGTAGCAAGGTTTTTAATCAACAACTTGAATTTTTTCTTGGAAGTGAGAATATGGTAGAAGCCACAGTAGTTTGACTATGGGTTTTGGGGTTGTTGGATATTTTTTGGGGTGGGGAGAGTGAGATAACCTTTTTATTTGGTGCCATTACTGTGATAGGTAGAAGGGAGTTAAAATATGGCATCTAGAATGAAAAAAAACATGGCTGTGGATGGCTTATTTGGCCATGAGTGCAGAGAATATGTATCTGACCAAATCCAGAGTGACATTATTTGAAGGGATGTTAACCAGTAAGAAATATGTATAGTTCCAAATTAATCACGGTATCAAAGCATTTGAAATTGAAACATATGACTCTTAGAGTATCCTGTCTGCTGATGCTGAAGGGACTTTCATACTAAAATGGAAAGACAATAAAGCAGAACCGCAGTTTGTTAGTATGCTGCCTGTAACAACATCTTAACTCATAATGGCACTGATAATCCAATCCATAGAAAAGACAAAGTTACACAGTGAATATCCTTTTGCTTTCCTTGGTTTTGCTCTGTGTTTGCTTATAACTAGTTTACTTTACTGTCTTGCTAGATTAATTGTCTTTGAAAATGAATTAAATTATGCCTTTTGTTCAACTAATGCCAGCTTATCATCTCACTGTAATCAGAAAATGGGATAGTGCTGCATGGGTAGAAAGATGTTGCACTAATTTATGTCTTCAAAGAGCGGTAATGTTGCTAAGGGTAGGTGACCTGGGTAGTGCTACCATTTGAAGGTGGCATAGGTTTGTCATTTAGTATCAGTAATAATCTAAGATGCACTGATTTTTGTAATCTTTGAGGGAATTTGTCACAATGTGGTTTTGTTGTTGTTTTGGTTTGGGTTTTGTTTGGTTTGTTGTTGTTGTTTTTCTTCTCTGTTTCTTCTTGTGGTTCAAACTGAGCAAAAGAACTTTTTTTTAGATAAGTATCATGTTTTTGTATGTTCCACAGTTCAGTGTACCCATAAACTTTCTAATGAGAAGATGCCTTTATAGACCCTAACAATTAATTTCAAATTATAGACTAAATACTTTGTGATTGCTCTTTACTGTATTATCCAGAAAGGAAACTTACAGATTTAATGAAAACCTGACTGTATTTTAAGATATTTTGTAGAAACTCTTGTGCCTTCAATGTGCACACATAACTCCATATCTCTTCAGTAAGATATGCACATGCATTACAGATAGGAGAATATTTCTAAAGTCCCTGAGGTTTAACTATGACTTATATGTTTCAACACATCTGGCTCATTTAGAACTAGTGTGTGACTCACAGCGACTAGACTGCTGGGACTTCTGGGAGCTTGAGGTACGCCCTCTGGTAATCAAGCTTTGCATCTAAATTGTGCCTTCAAAGTTATTTAAACTATATGTGTTGTACAGAGAAGGTGCACTTGAGAAAGTACATGGTGTGAAACTGGCTGGTTTCATGCAAGTTTCCACCTTGCTGAACTTTTCATTGTGGTAGAAACGTAGAGGTAACCTCAAGGTGAAAAAAAATTATTGTGTTAGGTGAATAATCGCTGCTGCTGTAACGGGGCTTGTGTCAGAACTATAAATATATGATGTAAGAAATTCTCCAAGCATGCAAATTATTCTCTACATACATATACGTATTCACGTATCATAGTAAATGTGTTTGTCTTGTAGCCATGATGAAGTAAATATAAATTTTGAGTTGCTTTGTGGAAAAAAAAAAAGCAACAATAACAAAACAAACAAAAAACCCCACAAATCAAACCCATGGAATTAGCAGTTGCATTCAAAGAAAGTTCCTTTTTTCGGTGTGTACTCCACCAGTTCCTACTTAACTGTGTAAATGAGGAATAAATCTGTCTGTTAATTGGTGGGATTAGTTTGGGTTTCACCTGATGTGGCCTGAAGTGTGTTCCCTGCCTGCATAGGCCTGAATTGTTGTTTTGAAGTCTTTCTGTTCCAGTTTAAAAATAAGGCGGGGAGAGAACTGTGAGTTTGAATCAGAAATTGCAAAGACAGCAATGTGAGTAATGTTCCTCTTTTCAATAGTAATTTAGTTGCTGGTATTTGTTTCCTTGGCATTAACTTCTCTGCAAGTGGTTAGTATGTCAAAATAAGGATTTATTGAGGTTCTTCAAACTAGAGGTAGTCTATTTCAAAACCTGACTCCTGCACATCAGGGAGTCTTTTCTAAATATATTTTTCCTTGTTTCAAGTTTCACATATAAGGTATTGAAGTAGCTTTGCTGCTATTTCATCTTGTTAATAGTTTTGTCAGAACAATATCTATAATTCATAGCAGAACTCGGGACAGGAAGAGTTGTGAAGATCTGATGGGGAGAGGAGATTACTGAGGAATAATATGCATAGCAGAATGTGACCTGCCTTATTTCTGCATAGACCTACATTTCAACTCTAATCCAGCATGATGAAGGCATTTGTTAGTGCTGGCTTCAATATCTTGGTGACTATCGAACTGTCGTCAAAACCTTTGTCTGAAAGCTACCACTTGCTTTCTATGTTCAGTCAGTGGCAAACAATTTTTTTAACCTTGTACTCTGATTCATTCTTTTATATAGAGAATTTATGAGCACAATTTACTGTAATATCTCAGGCTTGTTAAATATCACTACTAACAACGTTGGGCAGCAGGTCTAAATTTTTACTTTAAACATTCATTTGAGACTAGACTAAGGTTTAGAATACTCCGGATCATAAAAATTATTTTCTCAAAATGAAGGGGAAATAATGAAATCTGTGTATACTCCTCCCTCATCTTCCTGGATAGTCTACCCCATTAAACACATGCAAAATCAAGCTCTGAAATAGATAAGCATTTACGTATCCAGATGTATTCTACTTACATTTTCATAACACTTTGTTTTAAATTTGTGGTGGTTTGTCTAAATGTTCTTCACATATTCTGGGGGAAAAATAAATCAATCTGAAATATCCACCTTCTGTTTTTTCATAAGTTTCTGGGAAAATAATTTACAATTTGCCAGTTATATTAATATTTTAATTCAATCAATAAAAGCAGTTATCACAATTTCAGGGGGGTTTGTTTTTGTTTTTTGTCTCTTCTCACAGATTGTAAAAAATAAAACATTACCTTGGATCAGATATCCTTACTAAATGATTGAGAATTTGGGAGCTTAGTGATGTGGTTTTAGAATTGAAATAGGTAGATTTCTAGCACTAACTTATTTGATTTTCCATTTTTATACAGAGCTCCTGTTTCATAAAATATATTGCTCATGTTGGGTGAGGATTTTTCCATCAGCTACCTAAAGAACAAGGAAATCTTGTATCTTTCTCAGTCCTCAGTTTTCCAGTTTTTGTCTGTGACCCCTGGATATTAATATCCCACGTTACTGGATCTTAATGTGAAAATATTTGAAGTCTACTATTATTCTGTAAACTCTTTTACTTTTTTAGTTTGAGAAAGGATAAATATTTGAATTTGTCTGTAGAGGTCAATCAGAGACGTGTCTCTGATGCCTCTTCCATGCCTTTGCCTGTTCCACGACTGAATAACATTGCATAACTAGTTATTTGTTAAAGCTTCAGTCCCACTTTTATTTCCCTCCCATCCTGTTTTGGAACAAGATACTTTGCTGCCAAACTACTAGTTAACATCCTTAAAAATGTATGAAAAGATGTGAACTAGCCTAAACCTTGGTTGTCCATATAGAACGAATACCTAAGTTAAATTGTCACAGGTTTTGGTACTCAGTAGGGGTAACACAACCTGCACTTACGAGTATTCTGTGCATAATCTGAAGTATTGCTTGCCTGCTTTCTTTACTTTTGCTGTGCATTGGGCCAGTCTTTGAGGGATGAGGACGGCTTTATTTGGCACCGTTCTTCCTCAGCCTGGTAGTTCATACACACATGAAGCAGTGTACACACTCCTGGGCTTACCAGGTTTACAGTATTGGGGCTCAGAGCCCATATGAACCACAGGGCTCAAATCGTTTTAATAATTACTATAAGTGGTGGGAATTGCACTGTGAAGTGGTTGTCCTGTTCATAAAGATGCTGTGGAGACCTTTTCCAGTCTCTCAGTGTTCCTTTAAGGGAGAAATGCTTTGGCCCCTTGTCCTGTAGCTGCCCTCTTCAAGCTGTGTCTTCTGATTGTGAGGCTGCAAATCAAGCTGTTGGATATTAAAGTATCAAATATTGAAATGGAGATAGTTTCCACTGTCTTTATCTATACTGATTCAGCAATGTGCTTTGAGAATTCAGGCAAATTTGTGAGCCTTAATCTCCCTTTGATAAATTCCTAATGACAGCCTCTTCATAAATAATACATTTCTAAATGTTTTTCATGTTTCTGCCTTGTCAGTGTCCAATAGCTTCCTCAGAAGAGAAGCTAGGCTTGCTGTTGATCTTTCCATTTTCTTTTATTTCTTTCTTATAAGAATCATGTCTAGCTCCTTGCAGTCCGCTAGCGATAAACACTTGTTAGTTAGCTGTCACAGATCTCAAAATGCTTTAATATTTCCATCCAACTGTTCTCAAGCAACAAAAACAAAAGGAATTTTATGACGAGCATCCTGCATGGGTGAACTAATGGAATCACGCTGCACTTAAAAGACCTTTTTGACCTCTCTTTGGAAAGCCTTTTAATCTTTCATGCACACAGTTTGTGAACTATTAGATAATAATAAGACAGTCAGAGATCTGGAGGAATTCTTACTAAAATCTCTAAAGGTTGATTGCTTTAATTATTTGCACAATATACTATAACCCTCTGCTAGCTAGGGTTTAAAACTTAGTTTTGATTTTGTTATGAACTTGAAAATGCATGAAAACCACTGTGCAGTATGAAATATGAATGAATGTATATATTGCAATGAACCTCCTGCAATATGTGAAACCGCCTCAAGAGCGTGCATAATAAATTCAGCCCTTCGGAGGAAAGCCTTACTGGCAGCTGAATTTTCCGGAGTGATAAATTCCACTGAAAAGTATTCCCTGTCACTTGGGCATCCTGCTTCCTAAGACCCACACAGGAGAATACAGCATTAATCATCAAATCAGTAGACTCCCAAGACAGTTAATTATGTAGAACTCCATGTATCAGATAACAATGGCAAAATATCTGCCTACAGTTGGGGAAGAGGTGATGTTTGAAACAATCAGCAGGAAATCCAGTACATCTGTTGAGCTTTGGGTTTGGCCTCCAACAGTAATACCATTGATGACGTAAGGAACAGTTGAAGGTGGCTGTTTCTTACAGATTGAGTTTTGGACTATATAAAAATTATATCACTTTTCACTTATTAAAAATACTTTTCATTTTCCCAGAGCTCATAATATTCCAGGGTTTTTTTGTGACAGTAATAATGTTTTCCCTTTCCTCACATCTGAATTTTAGGATTCAGTAGCTTTGCAAACTATTGAACGTAAGCATACTGTCAGAGGTTCCCCATCCACTCTTTACAAAATGGAAAACCAGATGAATCATTATTCATTTGAGAGCACCCCAGAAATACAATCTCCAGCTTTAGATTCTGCTTGAGTCTGGTTTTATACCAGATGGCTCCGGCTCAGTTGGCTGGGTCGGCATTGTGCTGGAAATAGTTCTACTGTACTTCATATAGCTTTATTTACTGTCTCATTAATTTTAACTTTTCCAGAAGTTTTCCCTATTCAGAAGCCATTAGTGTTAGGTTTCATGCTGTGTTAAGAATTTTAAATAACCAGGCAGAGTTTTGTTGTATCACAGGAGCAAAACAGCTATTTGAGAGTGCCCAAAGTATGGTTAGTCTCTTCTATTTAGTTGTGAGCTTGAAGATGGCCCTTTTGTTCTGTTTCCTCAGCTTATACTGATCACTTATTTAAAAATTATAACCGAAGTGGTTGGCCAAAACTGTCATATAGCAAAGAGTGATTTGTAGTATATGCTACATCAGTATTCATGCCAGAGGACTGTAGTGATGTAGGGTTTTTTAATTTATTATGTCTGCAATTAGCAGCCTGTGTTGTGTATATTTAGATGCTGGGTTTGACCTTTTATCCTATTGCATGTTTTGCAAGTAGACACTCATTATGACGGAGTGGCACAACCATTTGTCACTGCCTAAAACCTGCAGAAGAACCTGGGATGATTTGTGATGCAGGGGCTGATTATCTGTCCTTCAGAAGCCTTCTGAAGAAAGCAGGACGGCACCTCATTTATTGTTGTAAACAACAAAAAGCCTATTGTGCTAACTGCTGCTAGCGTTGGAAGAGCTTTTGCTCCAAGGCATGATTTGAAGTATACTCTATTTACTTGAGGTTACTGCTGGCAAAGCTTTTTCCATCACCACTTAATTTTTTCCTGCAGTTATCTTGTTCATGTTTCTTCTTGTGACTTTTATGGGAGCATAGCCATAACATCTTGAGAAAACACTCTGCAAAATAAAGTTGAGTCTAGTATATCCAGGCCATGTAGAAACAGTCAATTCCCAAGAGGATTTGAAATCGTCAATTAGTGCTGCTTTCAGGCAAACTAATCTCCTATGGATTTCAGAAGTACAACACCCAAGGCATGACTTCAGAGTACTTCAAAGAAAAATGGCTTTGTCAATAGGAAATGTAGTATACTTAACTTAGAGATAAGGTGTAAAGTAGAATCCAGAGACATATATTTTACAACGCTCTCCACTTTTCCAAATAATTTAAGTATCAGTGGAGAGAACGATTCCTGCCTCTCTAGAAACTCCTGATGTGAAACTCCTTTTCACTTGACGGAGACCATTACTGTATTAAATTGACTTTGTTTGCTGACTTGCAATAGAAGAATTGTTGCGAGGGAGAGGAGAGGTGGTGAGAGTGGGATTTTTTTTTTCTCCTTAGTTCTTTTAGAGGTAGTGAGGCTTATCTACATTTAGAAACTTTAGGCTCATTTTCTGTGTTTAAGCCAAATTAAATCTTTGTACGTAAACTGTACTAGGAGGGTTAGGGAGTCTTGACCTACTAAATCATTCACCTTGATGAAAAGAGCCTAAATTTAGCAGCTGGGAGAGATGTAAAAGCCTAATAGCAGTTCCATTTAAAAGTAGTTGTTTTTCTTTCTTGCCTGATGCGGTCAGGAATCCTGAGTAGGGCTGAAGAGTAATATCAACTGCTTGCATGTAAGAACGTTGTTTACTGATGTGAGCGTATGTCTGACATGAATTTGTCAGTGTCTTTCAAGAGACTTTGCATACTTAGGGGTCCAAACTGCGTATGTTTAATAATAGCCCTAAATTTTCGGAAGTATATTCATAAGAGTGGTTACATCGGTTATATTTAATGCAACTGATAGGTTAATGGAATTGCATTTAAAGTAGGGCAAGTATTCCACTCCAGAGGATGCCTGTACTGTGGTTAAGGTGGGATCCCCAAACTTTCTGGAGACGTAACTGGCAGGCACTGCAGGCTGGCTTTCTGGAAGGACTCCAGACTGCTTGGATGGCTTCTGCTGCCTGTGCTGCAGGCTCTGTTAGTGTTCCTAATGGAAGTTAACTAAACCAGAGATGCCATGGGCACCTGCCGTTCATGGGTTACTGCTGGTTTTCCTAGCTCACTATATCAGGCCCCAAAAGATTCCAGGTACCAGATCTTCAGGGTGTTCAAGTGCAGAGAGATGTGCCCTGTGCTATGTACTTACTGAGGTCCTAGAACCTTTGGCTTGCACTAAGGCAAAAGGGTAACGAATGGCTCATCCCTAAAAAAAAAAAAAAAAGCACATTTTAAGTAGTTTCCTGAAATGCACACTTACGTATCCAAATTCAGACAGTTGCCTCTAATTGTTGGCCCTAGCAAAACAAAAGGGCTTAGAAAAATGAAGAAGATACCACCAGGACTGTTTGGGTTTGCTAGGTAATTACATGCACATATTTGATTCTTGGTTGATGTTAATTACTTACGCTTTTAGATGTTGCAAAAAGAGCAGGCCTTTGGGGGGATTTGCATTCACGGTGGCTTGATTGAATGGGATTAATGACAATGTTTCGCAAAATTGTTTTTATTGCCATCCTGTAAAGACCAGAAAGTGTAAAACACAGAGTACCAAAAGGCACAGGTGAAATGCGAGTTTTACTTGAAAAATGTTAAATGCGTATAATTGAAATTGAAAAGATCTCTCTGTAGAAAACTGCAGGTGTCACTATTTTTTATGTAAACTTGCCTTCTCAAATTATGGACTCTTTGCAGGTCTGCTTTCTCATTTTCAAGCGTAGCCTGAAAACATCTGGCATTACTCCCTTAAATCCTCCTAATCTTCTGTTTGATTAAACATGTCCCACTCTAGTTATGGCTCATCAGCTAAGCAAAAATAAAGCATATTTCATATGCTTGCTTCAGATGTTTCTCTAGCATTTTATATCTAAAAGTTTTTGGCTTGTGTTCCTATTAAAAGTGAAGACAAGTGAACAAATAAAACTGTCCCCTGTAGCCTTTTAATGAGCACTGTTCTTAGAAAAGCTGTTTTCTTGAAGAATGGTGTCACTCCTTTCTGTTACGGTGTTTAACTAATTAAAAAAAAAAAAAGTTAGCTATTTACATATATTGCAAGTTTGTATTTTGCTATTTTTGCTTTGAAAAATTTAATTTCTTCTGTGGTAAAGAATCAGCAGGAACATTAGGGGTATTAAGATTTTGATGCTACTTGTGAAGTCCTCAGTGCTGCTTTCTGCTGTGTGGTAGTTCATTAAAACGCTGCTGATAATGGGCTGCTGTTTGCAAGTGCAGGAATAGAAACTTCACCAGGAACTGCCTAAGGGCAGCTGGAAGTTCTTGCATTCAGGAGGAACAGCCAAGCGGCATGTGGACTTGCCTTAGTGGTTCTACAGCTGCTCAACATTAAATGAAAGGCTGCCCCTCCTGAAGATGAGCATGCATGTGAAGCTCCTTCTTTTGTAACATTTTTGTAATAGGTGAAGTTAGAAATCGTGGGATTTGGGACCCAGCTCCAATCTGGTTTTGTAGCACCATGTCTCCATTTCAGTGAAGCCAGTTAATATTGCTCTTGAGTATATGATTGTATTTTATAGATTTTTTTTACGACATAAAAAATTGAAGCTATTCTATTCTGGCTTCAGGAGCTATGAGGCTGAACACTCCTTTTTGACTGTGTATGAGGTTCTAATTATTAATTGTAATGAAAAGCATTATCTGTATTTGCATGTATTTTATCAGGTAGGAGGTATTGCAATAAAATTGACCTGTTGATTGTGAAAGTGAATTGTGTGATTCAAATAAAAACTCTTTGTAATGACCGAAATAAATAAGATTGTGAAAAATGAAGCAGGAAAAACAGAAAAACTTTTTGTCGTAGTGCCAGGAGTTGAGTTCATTTAACTGTGAAGGTTAATCTTTTCCTTTCTGAAAAAGTGTTCTCTACAAAATGTACCTTATGGTTGCCTTTAGGGCTTGTTTTTAGTTTCAGACAGCCTTTAATCTACGGTCAAATTTTTTACAGGTGTATAAACAATCCTTTGTGCTATTTCAGTGGTATAAAGAAAATGAGACCCTCGAAAATGTAATTTACATTTAACAGTGGTATGTTGGCCTAATTCTTCTCTAAATTCCCTTGCCAAATACTGTACTTCCCCTTGTGAGGTGAATTTCTATAACTACACAGCGAATCATATATGAT